>NW_025422011.1:29874090-30525909 GCF_011764305.1 Mustela putorius furo
TCGGGGAATGGCTTCATCCACCTCATCTCTCATTCTGCAGCTTTTCGGAGGCACCTGAACTTTCCTGAACCGGTGATGCCTGTTTCAAACAGGAACGAGGTGTGCATGTACGTGCAAGCACACATATGTGCGTGTGTACGTCTGTGTGTGTGTGTACATGCACTTTATTATTTCAGAAGAAAGCACTCTGCAGTCCGAGAATGAGTCATCAGTAATCCTTGTCAATTTGCCAGCAGCCTGCCCCTCTTCATTACCGACAGCAAGATAAAAGCCCTCGCACTACATTAGCGGGCATACGCCTCCACAGACAGTACAAATAAATTAATTGTGCCTCATCTCGAACAGCCCAAGAGGTGTGCGGGAGGGGAAAATGCACTCCGTCTTGTTTCATTAACAAATAAAACTGAAACAGAGCCGCCACCGTTCTCTTCCGTCTGTCCGTACACTCGGGTTCTGCCCCAACATCTCGCAGCCGCCCACCTGGGGCAGCATCACCCCAGGAGAGAGCCTGGACCCTGACAAACCGTGCCTCCAGCCCAAGAGAGCAAGAGTCGAGCCCCTGAGTCCTACCATGGTCCTGGGGGGTGGGGTTGGGTTGGGGGGGCGATCTCAGGGGCCCCTGTAAGGTGGGTACTGGGGGACAAGACTCGGCGGCCAAACCCCAGGTGCTGTTGCAAAGGGGAAGTGGGGGAGCAGTACAGTCACTCATCCCAGGCCAGTAAACAAACCAGTTCAGCGGCAGTTGGTATGTGTGCAGTGAAGGAGTCTGTCATCAAGTAAACTCTGTCCTGCTAAGGGTGGTGAGCATTCCAGAAAGAACAAAGTTATTCTAGACCAACCTGAAAAACAAGTTGGACTCCCCTTCGCCACAAGCTACGATTACACCCTCAAACACACCTTTCTTCGATCCTGAGACATTTGCCTCTGCAGAGCAGTTAAAGGCAATTTGTTACAATGCTGTGATTTTCTTTATGCTGGGTCCATACTATGTAATTTAGGCAAGCTACATTTTATGTGCTGAAGGGGGCACAGCTGAAAAGCTGATCCTTTCATGTTTTATCTCCAAAGAGACAAAACCAGTGCTTCCAGGGGAGCAGGGGGACAGGAAATGGGGGGGGGCGCTGGATGGAAAGAACAAAGCACACTGAGAAGAGAAAAAGCCCCTCTACTCTCCAAATATCACCCCATTAACTGGTGACCTGCATGGAAGTTAGATCACAAACAGCTAATCCAACCGTAAAATATGCCCAAAGTCTTTATTACACAGAGAGGCTCTGGGTTTGGTTTGCGTTAGTTTGGGTTTTTTTGTGTTTTTTTTTTTTTGTTTTTTTGTTTTTTCAAACTGAAAAATGCAAGAAATCTGAAAAATTCTTAGCAGAAAATCTGACCTCAAACAGCTAGGCCTTGCCTATAACAAAACAAATTACACAAAATCTTAAAAAATAGTAATAAAGCCATACGCTACTATAACTGAAGAAATGCCAAAGAAACAATGAAGCACCACTGAGCCAGACCTTTGTGAAATTACCAGTGCCCACTGCAGGCCAAGCTCCGGAAAAACTGGTACCTTGTTGCACTGCTTATGGCTTTGGGAACTGGTTCCACCCACCTGGACAGCAATGGAGCAACAGCTTTCGAGAGCCAAAAACATGTTTGTGCCCTTTAACCTAGAAATCCTGCTCTTGGGAATTCACCGGAAGGAAATCATCTACAATAAGGATGAAGCTGTATTTCCAAGCATTATGTATAATAGCACAAAACCATAGGGGAAAAAATATCTACACGTCCAGTAATAGATGAATGCTTAAATAAATTCAGTCTGTGAGATGATAAATTGTAAGACCATTAAAAATCATCTTGAAGACTGTAACCGTTTGGAAAACATGTGCTTAAGGTTTACTGAAGAGAGCAGAATACAAAATTGGGTCCACATATGATTACAGCTTTACAGAAATATGCCTGCACTCAGACAAGGGCTAAAAGAAAAATGAAAACAGTTGTGTTAGGATGGCGAGCTTGTGGGTGAACTTCTTTCTTTTGTTTCATTTCCTTTATTGTGGTTACAGCATTTTATTTTGTGAAATAAAGAGAATCATGGGGTATATATGCAGCTCGACTCAGACTCTCAAGGATGAATGAGGAATCTGGGAGCCAGTAAGCTCGTTTTTGGCCTGGGATAATACAGAGTCTCCATCCCGTGCTCCGCCTGGGGCCCTCCAATCGCATCGCTTACCCCGCAAGGCAGGCTGTCCGGGAAAGGTACGCACAGAGAAGGCACACGTCCTATCCAAGGCTGTCTGATGCTACCAGATGTCAGACGGAGGATGAGACTCCAGACTGCTCTGCTCAAAAGCCTTTGCCCATCTTGTCTACCGTGGCCTCTCATTCCAAGGTCCCTCCCTTCTCTGGGAAGCAATCTCCTCCTCAATAAAAGAGAGGAACGCATACTTTCAGTACCATGTGACTGACCACCTACATCTGTTCACAGACATCCTACATCCAGCTCACCTGCAAAGCAGTTTAAAGTCCCAACCTATACCTAGCGAATGAGAGGGTCTGGGACTGAAGTACCTGAATGTGAATTTCACCAGCCACCTAGGCAATTCTATAGGCCTGGGGATAACGGAGAACCACTAGTCTAAGAATCGTGCGAACACCTGCCACATCCAAACACCCAAACTCAAATATCCATCTCTCCCCAACAACAACAACAAAAACAAATCTGCCTGCTGTGGGGGGAAAACCCATATATGTGCTCAAATGAGCATTTAGCCTCAGATTTCAAATGTTAGATAAAACACAAGAGAGTGACCTGTGTTTCTCAGACACATTTTTTTCTGGCAAAACAATTCCTGAGCAACCAGACAGGATCTGATTTCACATGCCCTGTGTTTTGCATCGTGCTGGAAACATAGTAACTGTTCGACATGCTTGCTGAAAACATGAGTGAATGGAACAGAAGCAGGTAGAACGTAGCGTCTGTGTCCCACTGTATTTAGTATCTGTCCATGCTGTGTAAGCTTTGCCACACGGTGATGGGCATAGATTCCCCCCTCATGCTCTGCACAGTGCCACCATGGCCCCAGCCACTCAAATCAGACCGGCGGTCCTATGCCCTTGTAAACAGCAGCTGAGGAAATGAACAGCAGGCACCAGCAAGAGGCAGACAAAAAAAAAGGTGAATGCTCCTGGATCCAGTCATCTCAATCATAAATGGATGCTGTTCCAACAGGAGAAGGGAGCAAGGACCAAGAAACAGGCTGCTACTTACCCGAGCGCACCCAACGCCCAGGGCCGGGTGCCTCTACATGCACGCATCCTCAAGGACACCTCGTAACTCGATCAAGTAGACTAGTAATGGGCATCTAAGACTAAATAGTTGGCCCCAAGACATGCGCAATAAGGAAGAGACCCCACGACACAGGCAATAAGGGATTCAAAACCGTATTCTTGCCAGTCTAAGAGGAGAGTCAAACACAAAACAAGAGAATAAAAGAAAAGTAAGTCCACAGTAATGTCCTGTCAAGGAGCCATGGTCCCTAGGAAAGCCACATGCTTCCAGAGGAGACAACAGGCTGGCCTCAGCCAGGGTATACACAGGGGGTGGCCCTTGTCATCAACTACCTGTTTAAGCCTGTGGACACCGAGAGTGAGCCCCAGGTGGCCTTCATGGGGCCCATCTCTCTCCCCCGTAAGCAGTAATGGCAGCACCCACACTGCCCCAAGACACTTCAGAATCCACCAGATGGACGTCACCCTCCAACCCCTGCAGCATTCTGTCAGACAGCATCGCTGAGCACCCCCGGGACTCAAAGGCGGGCTCTGAAATCAAGATGGCCTGGATTCAAATCCTGCCTTTACCGTTTGCTGACCTTCATCTCTTGAGCCTCAGCATCGTCAGCTGGAAAGGGGGTAACGGAAAGTTTCCCTCACTGAGTCGTTCTGAGGATTAACCAAGAGGACCCCTTAATGGACCTCTCGCAGGGCGGGTACACAGTAAAGATCCAGAAAGGGCTTCCTGTGGGAACAGCTACCCCAAGCACTGGAAAATCCGATCTGAAGACGACAGACTTCCCCAGTTCACAAGCACACAGACCACCTGGAGGGTCTGCCTTCTCTTACTAGCGTTTCCCATTCCACATAAAAAGCTTCACGTATTCACACAGGGTATACACTTGTCATTTTTAATAGGCACGGAGTTAGTACCTAGTCCTCTCCCCGGGGATCTAACTTTTTAATGATTTCCACATTAGATTTAACATTAAATGCAAATTGATCCATAAAGTCATCTAATTAGAAATTAAGCAGGCCATAGACATTGCCTAGGATTTAATTAGGAGAGCAACATGATCTGATGAGAACGGCCCCTCACCAGGAGGAGAAGCTGGGGTCGGAGCTCCGCCTCAGCCAATTACTGCCTGAGAGGAAGGCTGCTTAGCCTGTCTGGGCCCCTGCAAAATGAGGAAGCGAGATTTCAAAGATCCTTTCCAGTCAAAGAAAAGAAATCTATAATTCAAATCGCTTCAGTAACCACTTAGGGAGCAACCGGCTCAGGAAATGCAAAGACTCAGTCATGCCTTTAGGAGTTTTCAGATTACAGAAACCACAGTCTGTACCGTCTACCAGGACACCCTGGCTTGCAAAGTGGAAGGGTTCAAATTTCCATCGTAGGCCGTGCTACCTGGCACGCACTCCTCCCTCCCAGCGTGCCCTCACCTCTCTGGGGAGCCTCTATCCTCTGTTTATTTCCCAAGGCATAATTTTCAGGTCGCAGGTCTCAGAGCTCTCAGCTCAAGACTGGGGAGAGCTGGTGGAGCTCTGTGCAATCCAAACCAACACCCTGCCCCGCCCCGCCCCACCTCCAACAAAGAGCTTCTCCCAGATCCAATTCTGAAAAGGCTGTAAGATTTATCTCAGCACTACTTGTCCTTTCCAGTGCAAGCAAAAGAATCCTTGCGCCTGGTCTCTGAGCTGAAAAAGGGGGAAGGGGGAAGCGGGAGAGAGGAGAAGAGACGGGCTGAGGAGCCAGTGTCGCACAGCTTCGGAGAGCACGAGGGGCACCTGCAGTGTGGCTGGAGGCTACCACGGCCTGGGCTCAGCAAGGCCTGAGGCAGCCTCCACAGCGGAGGGAGGTAGTGGGATGAAGTCTTACCTTCATTCGTGTGAGCGGTGTCTGCTGACACTCTCTTCACATGCCACCGTGGGACAGGGACCTCCCCAGAACAAGCCGGGCAGTCCTCCTCCTCCTCTTCCTCTGGGCAGAGGGAGAGACCCCCAGGGACCTACGTCACTCCCCAGACTGCTCTCATTTTACCCTGTTCAGAGTCAGCAAACACGGGGGGCTGCCCTCGGAGAGACCGGAGGAGAGAGCTTGGCGTGATCCCTGCCAGGATGAGGCTGTCCCCAGACCTGCAAGTCTCAGAAAGCAACCATACCACTCAGAAGTGGCGGTTCAGAAGACGCTCAGACCCCCCACAAGAACGTCTTCGGACTCCCAAAAACACCCCAGAGCAAAGCTTTCAAACTCTTGAAAGTTAAGAGAGCTGCCCTTAATTGAACATAATGATACGTGTAAGGCATATGGAAGTAAAATTCATACTCCTCAACCCAAATTCAGGTAGAGGAAGATACTTAAATAAGGTAACATTAGTGCAGAGGATAATGGAATTTGATGAAATGTCTCCCTTCTTAAAGAGCTTGCATGGCCATAAAACAAATGTAAAAAAAAACATCTGACTGTAGACTGGCCTTGGACTGTACTTGAGAAACCTAAGGGGATAAGATAAGAGTGTAATTTAGAGAAGACAAAAAAAGAAAAGAAACGGAATTCAAAAAATACCCCTACACCAAATCGAAATCTTATTCTTACACAACTCTACACGTGAATTATGTTGATAATTCTACCTGAAAAGCAAGTGGGAGAACATCAAAATCTTTACAGAAGAAGCACAGGGCTCTATAAAGCTGACCCCAAAGCCCCTGACCCACAACAGTAGAGGGGGGGTCGCGCTGCTGCACAAGGACCACGAGGAAGAGGATGGTAACAGCACTGGTGCCTTCCTCTGGAGAGGAACGGTATGTACAGCGTGATCACTTCCAATTTCTTCTTTGGTGCCGGGAGGGGGTGGGGGGCAGAGACGGCTGCTTATCTCTGTTTCATACTCTGAGAGGTGACAAGTGACAGGTACAGCATCTCAGCTATAGGTCATGCTGGGGCCAAACATCCACAAAAAACCCACAGGATTTCTCTTTCCCAAGGATGTTCCTGTGGCTGGCTCCACATGAGATGTTGAGAGGGCACCGTAGTTGTGAGCTCATCTTGAACTAGGACTATGAGAGCCGAGCTTACCCCACGTCACACAGCATGTGGGTAGGGGGAAAGAAAGCCACTTCTTCCTCCTTTATCTCAGTAAAGATGCATACGAGCCAGGCACGGTTCTAAACACTTGATATACATTAACTTGTTTCACTCCTGCAACAGCCCTATGAGGCAGGTACTCCTATTAATATCGCCACTGCACAATTCTGGAAACAGCAAGGTTAAGTAACTTGCCCAAAAACAAAGAGCTAGAAGCCAGGGGTGGACCAGGAGCCAGAAAATGGGAGCCCAGATGCTGTTCATCGCCTCGAAAGATGTCCCCATATGAGTGGATTCAAGTCTGCTATGGACTTGGGGTGAGGAGTGGGGTACAGAACCCTCCCAGCGGACTGATAATATCACACAAAGCCTCTTTGACTTACAGATGCTTCCAACTTCCAGAAACATGCAGGTCACCTCCCCGCATCCACCTCCCATTATTGGGTTACTGCTGGAGGATCATGTATTAAGGCAAACACCACTGTGACATAACCTAATAACCACCCCATCTCCCAGCATTCGGCAAGGAGGAGTGCTACAGGGCACACGTGCAAACTTGATTCTCGGGCCAGGAGTGATTTCTGCGGGAAGTGTAATTCCATTGTCCACCTCACCCAGCACATCTTACATCCATAAAACACGAAACCTCCATCAGTCAGGACATTTAGGAATGAAAGGCCCTGCCTCCTGACCCATGTGACAGGTGCAGCTAGACCCCAACTGGTGACAGAAAGTCAAACCTAATCTGATCCATTTGGAAACGTAATACCAAAGGCACACACATAGCTGTATACAGGAGGGAGCGTGATCACAGAGACTTGTGACTGTCCCACATCTGGTTCTGCTGCTTACTGATTAGCTCACAGTTCCTCCCAATATTGGAGCCGGAGATCACTATAAACTGCATTCATGAGAATACTGACCATATATATGGGCAGACTTGACTGGCAATGGTCCATCTAAAGATTCACAGACTCACTCAGAAACCATTCTGTATAGCCCAATATGGGATGTGGGTCTGTACATCCACTGCAGAAAGCTGAAAGACAAACCCCCTGCTTCAGATCCCAGCCTGGCTGGTCACCTTGGAGCAACAGAAGGTGTGATTCAGGGCAAGAAGCCATTTGGCTCCCAAGTAGGGAGCTGAGGGCTCTGCTGCTGACTTGGAACAGAGTTGGCCAATGAGAACGGACAGGTCCATTTTGACCCACCAGTTCTTTTTGTATGGCCCAAGAGTTAAGAACCGCCTTTATATTTTGAAACAGTTAACCAAAAAAAAAGAAAAGAAAAGAAAAAAAGAAAGAAAAGAAAAGAATAATAAATTACGGGTCACCTGGGTGGCTCAGTTGCTAAAGCATCTGACTCTTGATCTCAGCTCAGGTCTTGCTCTCACGGTGGTGAGTTCAAGCCCCACACTGGGCTCCACACTGGGCATGGGGCCTACTTAAAAAATAATAATAATAACAACCACCACCAATGACGTAGCACTCACATTTTAGTGTCCATAAAAAAAATTTTACTGGAACATGTCCACATGTCCACTGGTTTGCATAGTGTCTGCTGTCTACAGCTATGGTCATGCTACCGCTGCAGAGCTGAGTTGTGGTGGTACGCAGATCATGGGGCTGTGAAGTCAAAAATATTATCGGTCTCTTATAGAAAAAAGTCTGCTGACCTCCGACTTAAAAGCACTGCTGGGGGCGCCTGGGTGGATTGGTGGGTTAAAAGCCTCTGCCTTTGGCTCAGGTCATAGGTCCAGGGTCCTGGGATTGAGCCCCGCATCGGGCTCTCTGCTCTGCAGGGAGCCTGCTTCCCTTCCTCTCTCTGTCTGCCTCTCTGCCTACTTGTGATCACTCTCTCTGTCAAATAAATAAATCAAATCTTTAAAACAAACAAAAAAGCATTGCTAGGAACAAGACCTTGAGAAAACATAAAAGGAGTCCAGGAGGGAAACACAAATGGTCACTTCCCGACCACCATCTGACATCCAGGGATTCGGGAGTAGCGAAAACAGACTACCTGCACCAAAGGGGAAGAGACGTCAGGAGGAGATGGGTAGTCCAGGGCTATGAAAAAACCCTGTGCTTTTCTAGCCCTCCTCTCCACTTCAGAGATACCCCCTTTGTGTAAAAGAGAAAATGGGGCTAGATGGGGGTCCAGGGGTTCAGTGTGGCCTGCTGCTCCAACACAATGGAGAAAGGAGGCAGACGGAAAGAATCAGCTGAAGTTCTCAGCAGAGCTGAGCCCACCCTCGCTCTTTCCAGCCCTCAGCAGGAAGCTGACAGCCAGAAGATGAGGATCCAGTCGGTCCTCAGTCCTTAGTGGCTAGGCTAGGACTTCTCTGGGATGTTTCTATGTGCAAAAGAGGCAAACAACGGTCTCGGTTTTGAAGGGAGGGTCCGTAGGGTGAACTAGGAATTGAGCTCAATATTCCTTTGTCAACATTTTAAAACAACAAATGATAGAGGATGATCCTTATCCTCCCGTCCCCATATACCTCACCAGCTCTGTTTATCTGGGAACTCCTAGAGCTGGGGTTATCAGATTTAGCAAATAAAAATTCAGGATCCCCAGTTAAATATGAATTTCAGATAAATGACAAATTTTTTTATTGTTAACTGTCCTACACGTTGTTGCCTTTGGACAAATAATGAGAAAGACTTACACTTCAAAAGGTACTGGTCATTTTACTGATACTCAAATTTAACAGGGCATCCCGTATTTTAGCTGACAACTAAAATCCAAATCACGCACATATGACTTGTCGCCCTCAACCTCTGCCAGTGAAGATCCTGCAGGGCATATACTGTCTCAGAGAGCCCTGCTTGCACTCACAGGTGGTGGCTCCCCAGGGTGGTGGTGGCCTGCTTCCAGAAACAGGCTTCTCAGGAGCACAGCACCTGTGTTCTGAACCCGATGGAAAGCAACGATCCCTGAGCCCTTTTCCCAGCCACCATCTGAGCCCAAGACACATGTCCTCCTACCCTCCTCAGCCCCTGGGCTCTACTGTGTCCTGTGATCCCTTAAATAGCCCTTCCCAACTGGAAAGGGTGTCTTCTCTCCCTCGTGCCTGTTGTGCTGGTTGCACTATGCTCTAGCCTGCGAGGTGTTTCTTCCAATCCTGGGCTTTGTCTCTGACGAAGGAATGACTCCAGGATGTCCATTTAAAGGAATCTAGGTAAGGAAGGTGTTGAAATCATACTGTGTTAGATGGTCCTGAACAGGAGCCCAGAAACATTAACTAAGGACAACCACGCCCCAACCCAGAGGTAAGCTCTATATGGGCAAGGATTTTTTGTCTGTTTTACTCCCATCCATGCCCCTCATGCCTAAGATGGTACCTGGCACCTTCTGGCACTCAATGGATAACTGGGGTTGTTATCAGCTCAACGGTGTCCCCCAAAATTCACATCCTGAGCCCCTAACCACAAGCACTTCAGAACGTTGATGGGTGTTTCCAGACAGGGTCTTTAAAGAGAGAACTCAGGTAAAAAGAACTGGGAAGGCGGGCCTTAACCCAGCATGACTGGAGGCCTTCTAAGAGGAAAAGATGTGCACACACAAAGCAGACAGAACCCATGAGGTCACAGTGAGAAGGCGGTCATCGGCAAGCCAAGGAGAGAGGCCTCAGAAGAAACCAAACTTGCCAACAGTGTCTGCAACCTTCGACTTGCAGCCTCAAAAACTAGGAGAACATAAATTTCTGTTGTTTAAGCCACCCAGCCTAGGGAATTTTGTGATAACTGCCCTGGAAAAGTACTCCTGGGATGAATGAATAAATGAATGAATTAAAGTGGGAGAAGTCCACACGGGTCTGGGTTCCCCATTCTCCCTTGGGTACTTAGGCCAGCACATGATGTTCTCTCTTGTTTATGACAATAAAGTAGCCAGCCTCTCCCCAAAGCACCACTGGAGGCTGACCAGGCCAAAGCTGCTGAGGACACAGATATGGGCCCAGTTTCTAGCATTCCACTCCCCAGACCTTCCCACTTCCAGGACCGGTTGCTCAGGAGGCTTCTGTTCCCTTGACCAGGGAACAGCAGGTGAACAGCCCTTAGAGGTGATTAGAACCTTTAGAGTTTTCCCCTGGCTACCGCACTGTGCATTCCATTCTTACAGACAGAAGAGTGTCTAGGAATAAATAAACTTCCAGGCATTGGTGTAATGATGTGATGCCTGGAGCAGCCGCAGCCATTTGCTGACCATGAGCTAGGGACCTGACATGCACATGGTATGGTGAAAAAAATGGAAAGAACCAGGTTCTCGACTAGGTCACCAAGTGGCTGAGCTAATCAACCCCAGGATAACCTGCACTCTGGACGTGTAATCGTGGGGGACAGAAGATCTCCCTATTGTAAGGTCTTATGGGTTTTTCTGTCACCTGCAACTAAAAGCCTCCAGCTATAAATGCCTGAGCTGGAATGCTGCCAGTGCTGCCTTTCCGGTTTTACCAGGTAAAACCTATAGCTCCTGACTTTTTCAAGTTTGGAAACCCTTTTTAACATCAAAACATTCTATAGATGACCTATCTGGTAGCAGTAGTAATTTTAGTTCCCAATATCTAAAGGCCAACAGAGGACCACAACTCCCAGTAAATTTTTTTTCTTTTAGATTTTATTTATTTATTTGACAGAGAGAGAGCATAGTAGCAGGCAGAGGGAGAGGAAGAAGCAGGCTCCCCGCTGAGCAGAGAGATGGATGTGGGGGCTCGATCTTGGGACCCTGAGATCATGACCTGAGGTGAAGGCAGATGCGCTTAACCAACTGGGCCACCCCAGAGGGCGCCCCTCCAGTAATGTTTAAGTGAATCTGCATTTTAGACAGCAAACTCTAACACATCTAAAAAACCCTCTGGCATGTTAGACAATGCACACCACATTAAATGAGGCTGTAGATAATCCCAGGTGTGCATATGGGTTTGGGGGCCCTCAACATTAAGCACATCCTTCCCCCCAACCCCTAAGAAATATCTGGCCCCCAGCTGAAAATTCTCTTGACTACACAAAAGCCAAAGACCTTTCCAATTCAGTCTGTGTTAGAGCTGGCGCTTCTCGTCAATTCAGGTTTAAGTTCTACGTAAGACTCACCCCCTCCCATGAAGGATTCCCAGTTGGCACCCCTCAACAGCTGTCAGTTCAGAGCTGCCCTCCGACGCTTGCGTCATCGACCCCACGCCCAATGGATCTGACCAATTCTCATTCAGAGAAAAACTTGGACTCTCATTTTACGTTTCCCCTAGTAGTCCCACATGATGGACACAGCTCCCAAGGGCAGAAAAGACAGCAGGGGTCATGGTAATAGTAACAGCACCGAGGTGGTGGCAGTGGTAGGATTTTGGCAAGTATCGATTTCTAGCCAACGCGCCAAGTACTTGACCCGCATTATTTCAGTTCGTCTTTCAAAGCAACCTTGGACACAAGTATGTTATTCCCATCTTCCCAAATGAGGATGGTGACATGGAGTCCAGTAGCCTGCCTAGAGCCACAGAGCAAGTGAGGCGGCAGGGCTCAGGCATCAGCCACACGCGAGCATGAACTGAAGCCGTGTGTGTGCAGAGAAGCGAACGGGACCCTGAGCAGGAGGCAGCGGCAGCCAGGTTCCAGATGCACGATGGTCAGACTGGTGGGGGGAGACCTGAGAGCCCCCTGACTTTTTTTTACAGCTAAGAAGAGGGGTCTGCTGCGACAAGGAGCTCAAATTATTAGATGGGTGGAAGGAGGGAGGAATGGGGGATGGAAGGACAGGTGGGTGGATGGGAGATTTTTAAGGAGGAATAGTGTGATTCCATGAAGAAATAAGAAGACTGCTCCTATCGGGTTACTATACAGAATGTCCCTCAAAAGACACAGACTGCCCAAGCGGCTCTGGAAACAGACACTCCACCTTTAGGCCAGAGTACGGTCATTACGCCTTCGGGCCTAGAACTGAGCTGAGGGCCCTTGGTAGGGGAAAAAGGTAGGGAGGACCTCAGAAGAGAGGACAGTTTGGCGCACTCAACCCTGGGGACAGAAGATTAGCAAGCCTGGTGCTGCCTAACCAGGAGTCAGGGACCAAGGCTCAGAACAAGGACTGTAGGACTAGAACCTTCCCACGGGCCCCATGCTTGCTTCATTGTTACCGCGGTTAACTGGTTACCTTGCTGTCTTTGTTACTTTGCCTTTATTACTTTGTTACCCTTGTTTCTTACCAGTTTCCTAGTAGTGATGCTCAGGAAAACCTGAGAGAGTAAAGGACCTGTCTTCAGTCTTCAGGGACAAGGAGGAAGGGACATGGGAAGCTGCATCTGTGCCTTCCCTCAGGAAGCAGTGAGCAGACACAAAAGGACTCAAGTGTGTATTGCAGAGGACTGGTCAAGCCATCAGACCTCAGCTCTGCCAGCCAGGCCCTCTGCGCAAAGGGTCCATCTGGTTCCTGGGGCGGCTCGTGATACGCAATACCCCAGAGGACAGGGAGAAGCTGAGCTGGGCAAAACCCCAGCTGTGGCCTGAAGTGGCATGGGACAAACATGGACTCCAATGAACAAGTATTATTTCATAACTGTATCACTCTCTCCCACCTCCTGCTCTAGACATGATCTCTGTTGCTTACAATCCTTAGTCCTGTTCATTCTACTACCTCTGACATGGCCTGACCATCTCCTCCCGAGATCACACCCTAAGACTCTTGCCAGCTGGAGCCTCTGCCCGGAACACCACAGCCTTCCCTGCAGCTCCCACCCACCCTCTCCCCTGCACAGCCTCACTGCACCTCCCTGTCTTTACTCATGTGCAACAAATGCTTGCAGGCACGGTCTCAACTCTTCATCACCACACTGATCGTGACCTTCGAGACATGTCTGCTTCACTCTCCTGCTGCACAGAAGCTCCCCCAGACCAGGATCTCATGTGCCTTGTCCACCGCTCTGGCCCCTGGTGCCTAGAACAGCGCTTGGCCCAACCAGGCTCTTACTCCTCCCTGCCAGGCTGCACAACCAGAATCACTGCATTCTCGCGGTGGGCACTGGGCTGCCCTCGTGAGTTAGCAGCCGTCATCCAGTTTACGCACACTTCCCCTGGGACCACCGCACTCCTCACTTGGCAGTGCACTCTCCCAAGAACAAGGAACCGAGTCCCATTCAGCCTTGTGACCCAAAGAGCTGGCACGTGGTGGAGACCCAGCAATGGTTGCCACATTATCTCCATGAAGCATCCACATAAAACACCATCTTATTTTTAAATGAATTACTAACACTTTATTATTTCTCTGCTTATTACTGTTGTTTAAGTTTAACCAGGGGTGGAGGAGAGACGTGTTACAGTTCCGAAGTTTTAAAAGGTATAAAAGCTCCCTTTTGAAAAGAAAAAAAGGGGGTCAAGCTGGTTGTAAAATTTAAATATCTCATTTTTCTGGTTCGTCATTTATGAACAAACAATACAGAAATGTATTGGGCAGAAAATGAGAGTCCTCCCATGATCCCAAATAAATGATCACTAGTAGCACCTGACACAGATTTTTTCCCCACATTAATGTGATAAAAACATGATATAAGGTGTAGTCATTTTACACACACACACACACACACACACACACTGAAAACAGGATCATAGGACCTACAGATCTGCAACTCTCACATATTCCCTCTGCCATCTCTTCATCACAGTACATTAAGTCCACCTCCTCACTTTCGGTGGCTTCCTAATATTCAGAATATGGTTTTACTGAAGTTCACTTAACTATTCCTATATCAGTGAATTTCTTAAAGTCCCAGTTTGTCCCTATACCAAACAGTATGGTGAGGGCCACTCCTGTACACACAGCCCAACTCTTTCCCTAAAGTCACTTCTGTTAAGTAGAACTGCCCATCCCAGAGGACACAAATGTGACACTTAAATCCCTATTGTCAAAACGGCCTCCCGAAAAGCTACACAATTTAGACTCAGGTCCACAGTACATAAAATTTTCTTCCAGCCTCACCACAGTCAAGGACGTTTAGAATACCAGAGTCATAAACCTTCAGCAGGACAGTCTCTGACCCACGAAACCATCCGCGGAGCTGATCCACACTCACCTCACTCATTCTGCACCTTCAAGAAAAGCAGGCACGTTTCTACTCTTGTGCAGGGTTCAAAAGCCTTACTGGGTCAACCATGGGCTCCAACAGTGCCACACGGAACTGCACAGATGCCAAGGGAACAACTACTCCACAGGGAAGTCCTCTGCTCTGGGCTCCGACTACAAAGCAAAACGATCCCAGGTAGGACCCCCCATCAACCCTGCGAGCCCCAGCTCCCGCAGACAGACTCCGGAAGGAGCAGCTGCTGGAGCCAAGGTGTACATCCCTGCTCACTGTTCCTGTCCTCTAAGGAACACTGGGAACAGTGAGAGCAGAGCCAGGACCAAGGGCACAGACTGGAACAAAAGGAAGGTTTTTTTTTGGTTTTGTTTTTGTTTTTTAAAGATTTTATTTATTTATTTATTTATTTATTTGACAGACAGATCACAAGTAGGCAGAGAGGCAGGCAGAGAGAGAGGAGGAAGCAGGCTCCCCACTGAGTGAAAAGCCCGATGTGGGGCTCGATCCCACATGACCTGAGCTGAAGGCAAAGGCTTAACCCACTGAGCCACCCAGGCGCCCCCAAAAGGAAGTTTTTTTTAAAACTAAAACCCAATGCCACCAACCGGTACAGCCTACGATTTCATGTTTCCAGAATCCTTGGGGTAAATCTGTTCTTCGTTAATACAGTTTCAGTATGAAGACAGATCAGCACTCTGGAGCAGTGAAACTGGTCAGTTTTCTCAAGAGTATTTCTACAACTCCTCCCTGTCTTCTTCAACAGAGGCGGATGCCTGAGAAAGATCTCAGCCATATCTCGACCACGAGTGTGTGCTCCCCACCGTGCAGGCTAGGGTGCTGACCCCTAGAAGCAACAGGGCAGCGAGGGCTCAAGAGGCCCAACTCGACAAGCTTTTTCAATGTGCCTACTGCCATGCTTCCCTCTCCCATACTCTTCAGCTCTCACCTGCGCTCTCTCTCTCTCTAGAAGGTGCTCCTGACTACCTCAGAGCCATAAATGGCCCCCTCCAGCCATTTTTGCTGTAAGGAGAAATTAAACAGATTAGGAACGCAAATACATTAAGAGTAAACAAGCTGGGGGAAAAGAAAGAACAAACAAGCAGAGGGACCCCTGGGTGGCTCAGCCCATTAAGCCGCTGCCTCATTCAGGCTCAGGTCGGGATCCCAGAGTCCTGGGATCCAGCCCTACAATGGGCTCCCTGCTCAGCAGGGAGTCTGCTTCTCCCTCTGCCTCTTCCCCTCCCCCTTGCTTGTGCGCACTTTCTCTCCCTAATAAATAAGACCTTAAAAACGGGGGGGGGGGGAACAAACAAGTAGAGCACAGAGATAATCACCTATGAGTGATGTAGTTAAGCTGAGAAGGTCGCCTGGTGAGTGAAGTCCTTAAGTTCTGGTGTATACTTCATGAAAACTTACTCAAATGTCACCATTACATCTGAATACGTGCCTTAAAATGGCTTGCAGATAGCTCCACCATGTCCTTGGGTAGAGGGATTTTGTTTTTGACAGAGGCAGGCAGCTGGCTGGCCACCAAAGCAAAAGCGTAAGGAGGAGTGAAAGGGGTGATGCTGTGTCTCAGTCCAGTATTTTCAAAAGAACAAAACACATCAACTGCTTTCCTCCACAAACCATGAGACAAACATCCAGTCACACACAAGTACAGCAGCACGAGTAAACAAGTCTTCTGCTGGCATTATGCTTCTGCTAAGGAAAAAGGGCCACAAACATTATTTCTTTCCCAGACTTAAACTTTCTGGAAAATCTCCAACTAGCCAATGATTTGGAGACAGTTTCATAAATCAAAACCCTCCTCCTAGACACAGCAACTGAGATCCACAAGTGCAACAACTCACATGGTGAAGATTCCTGGGGTCAAGGTCAAGAGAGGACCTTGGGCCAGTCACATGCCCTTTCTTAGGGCATGTTTCTTAGTGCATGTTTCTTAGAGCAAACCATTTCTTGATTTTCCCATCAGAGTAACACAGCAATGAAGGGGATGGTCAAGAGAAGGTGAGGAGATACAAGGGTGACCACTGCTCCTCTGACCGGTGTGTGAGCCAGGCTGACCCTCCAGCTCGAGCCTGGAATGTTCAGGAACTGCAAGCCACATGCATCAGCAGCATCACCTCTGCTCTGGCTACCCCAGAGCACCTGCAGAGTCCCAGAAGCAGCCAGGAAAGGGGCTCTGTGACAAGCTTCCAAGTCGACACGCACACTGCAGCCCAGAAGCTCCACTGTCTCACTGAGAAACAGCCACCATGATGGTCTGAACAGCAGAACCATCCGGTCAGAGGAAACCTCACATGTAATAAACCAGATATGCAATAAAACAGATAAAAGGTGGGATTCGAATTTCTTAAGTTACAGTGCTTACTTACTATAAACACAAGGAAACTGTTCTCATGAATACAGGTTTAAATCACAAACGAAGTTCCTGAAAGGTTTCTCTTTTATTTTGCCTACAATACACCAAAAACCTTGGTTCATAAATAGTTGCAAATGTTGTCTATTTTAACCTTTCACTCACAGCCTCGGAAACCCCTTCAATTAAACTAACCCAGAAACCTGAAGGTTAAGGCAATAGGAAATTTTTATTCTAAAGTTGGGTAACAGTTCTTATCAAAAAATGTTCAATTCGGAGGGAGCTGAAGTACTTTCACTGGCCAGTTTAAGCTTTTATTTCAGAAGGAAAACACTTAAAATGTATCTCCTATGATATAATTCAATGTTCAGTGAGGTCAGCTCTAAAAATCCCTCGATACTTGGTACCAGGCTCTGACAGATATTTATGTAATACTTCAAAAGAGTCAAATTTATTTTGTTTCGCACACTGAGTTCAAACTAAGTTTCGATTTCATCACTGACACTCCACCAGCCTTTGTAAATAAGCATGGTGAGAACACAAGCCCGTATTGCCTAACGGAGCTCATTCGATTTATTTTAAAAGTTTCAGCAAGATACACAAGGGGCAGAAGTGAGATTCTATTTGAGAGATTCAGGCAATGGAGTTCATCAGACAATGTAAAAAAATGATTTATCACCTCATTTGATATATTTTAGCTAAAATGTCCCTTGAGTAGTCCAAAACTGCAGTACAAAAAAAGTACACCCTTAGGAATTATAAGCAGAATTTACCTACAGGACACGCAACTTCCTGTAGCAGCTGGTCTAGAACCCAGCATTCTCAGCAATTTGTGCTGCCTTGTTCTCACAGTCTAAGGCAAGGTTTTTCTTCATTTCTCTACATGTCAAGTGCTTCAAAGAATTGGTCCTTCTCATCGTTTGCTTGGACAGACACATACAAATGCAAGCAAAATGCTGACAACCGCCTTTCTCCACTCTTCTTCCATCAAGGGGGATCGCAAGGGCAGGTAGAATTCAGCCCTGGGGGCGCCTGGGTGGCTCAGTGGGTTAAGCCGCTGCCTTCGGCTCAGGTCATGATCTCAGGGTCCTGGGATCGAGTCCCGCATGGGGCTCTCTGCTCAGCGGGGGGCCTGCTTCCTCCTCTCTCTCTCTCTGCCTGCCTCTCCATCTACTTGTGATTTCTCTCTGTCAAATAAATACATAAAATCTTAAAAAAAAAAAAGAATTCAGCCCTGGGACTTTGGTTAACCTGGGAGAGCATGTAGGTTCTTCCCTGGGCTTCCTCATGTTCCAATGACAACAACTATTTCCACAGATGCTTGTGAGGGGAGGATTTTGAAGCTAAGAGTACACTGTCCATGTCTGATTGAAACTGGGCAGTGTAACTCTAGGATTCCAAAGAACAGGGGAGGAAACATAAGGTCTGGGAAAGTGTGAGAGGATACAGAAAACCTGCTGGTCTCAAGAGCAGAAATGACTCCATGGAAGAAATGTGGATGCCCAGAGAGCTCTGTCTGCTCCATTCTTGCCTCAGCCCTTGAGCCGAACACCAAGTTCAGCTTCAAAAGCAGTACAGAAGTTTAGTCCTTTCCACCTCTCTGTCCCAGGAGATGGAGGCTCTTTTCATTCATTCATTCAGTCAGTCAGTCAGTCCGTCACTCCACAGGTACCCACCGGTATCTACTCTGCGAGGCAAACGGCTGGGCGTACACATGGTGTATGTGTTGGTTAGCACAAGTATTCTGTTCCATCCTGGACAGCTCTGCAGTGTCCTCAAAGAGAACCTGAAGATACTGGGAAATGAGTGACCACCACCAGAACCAGGTCGCCCGCTCATAAAACAGTTGCAGTGCTTGGCAAATGTTAGCTATTACTATCACACCCAAACATTCTGACTTGTGCAAGCATGTGTGTACCGGGCGGGATACCAAGTTCCTGTCCTCGAGAAGGTTCAGAGGGAGGGGAGAAAGGGGTCAATCCGAGAGAGGTCAGTGTGATCGGTGGGGGACGAAGGAAGAGGAGGGGATATAGCGCCCTGTAGGAGCCGGGAAGGTTTCTATGAAATGATGTACGTTTTTCTCTTTAGAAACCAGAGCGGGACATGGGCAAGAGCGTACTGCAGGCAGACACAGGTGGGAGAGGAGGCAGGGAGGCAGGAGGGAGGACCAGGACGCTCTCATCCACACGATGCAGACCACCTCGTTTCAGACACCTCCGTCATCCGTAACTTCCCAAAGTGGCTCCTCTGGCAAATTCCACATACCCAACTGAAGGCCGGTACACTGCTATCTGCCTGGCTTGGTAGGAGGCCGGTCCAGTCCACACACGACCTTCCTCTGGTCTCGGTACGTGGAGGGGGAATCCCAAAACAAACCAACCACAAAGCCAATGCAGCCATAATAGAGGATAAACATAATGCATGTCTGACTCGCCAGAAGCCAGGCTCCTCTAACACATCTCTTCGCATGCTCTAAAAGCCATGCAGGGTTTTAAAAAGCACATCCACAATCAAAACCACAATGGGCTATCACCTCATGCCAGTGAGAATGGCCAACATCAAGCAGACAAGAAACAGCAAGTGTTGGCGAGGATGTGGAGAAAAGGGAGTCCGTGCGCTATGTCGGTGGGAATGCAGGCTGGTGCAGCCACTGTGCAAGACAGGATGGAGGTTCATCGAAGAGCTGAAAACAGAGCTACCCTAGAATCCAGTAATTCCACTCCTGGGTACTTACCGAAGAAAATGAAAACTCTAATTCTTAAAGCCACCCACACCCCTGTGTCTATTGCCACATTATTTACAACAGCCAAGATGTGAACGCGAGCTGAACGCCCACTGGCGGATGACGGATGGATGCTGTGGTGTGGGGATACGACGGAATATTACCCGGCCATAAAAAAAAGAACGGAATCTTGCCATTTGGGACAACACAGACGGACCTAGAGAATATTATACTAAGTGAACTAAAAGACAAAGGTAAACACTGCGTGATTTCATTTATATCTCAAACATAAGAAGCAAAACAAAAAGGCAGACAGAAACTCATAAATACAGAGAACAAACTAGCTGGCACCAGACACAGTGGGGGGGGGGGATCAGGTGAAGGGTTAATTAAGAAATACAAACTTCCACTTATAAAGTAAGTAAATCATGCGAATGAAAACCACAGCATGGGAAACCCAGACAATGATACTGCAGTAACGTCTCATGATGACAGATGGTGATGGTACACATCATGGGGAGCATTTCATAACATACCTGATTACTGAATTACCACGCTGAATACCTGAAGCTAATACAATATTGTATTTCAACTGTATTTCAAACTAAAATGTTTTAAACAATAATTAAAATGGTCCTTACCAAATAACAATCCTTAAAATACAATAAAAGAAAACAAAGTATGGTAAGGTAAAAGGAAAGCACACTGAGGGCCACTCCACTTTCAGGGATTTGGAGGTTTAGCTAATTGGTTTAGAAGATGGCTATACAAATCTGCACTATCCCATTCGCCTCAGTCTGAAAAGGAGGAATCCTCTCCAGCTGCACCTGGAAAGAAGCTTAACAGAAAGAGCCTCCAGAGCCGATGCAGCAGACAGCTACTCCCGCAGCTCACACTGGGTACCACCCACCCCGCTGTCCAAGGGACGCAGTGACTGGGTTCCAGTGGCCCCACATTCGCCCACTCCACAGATATACTCTGAATGCCAGCCGCACGCAGAGCACGGCAGATACGAAGGTGTGCGAGCCACAGTCTGCAAGGTTCGTCATATGCGAGAGAGCTTACAGCTCAGGAGGCAGGACAGACATCAACAAAGAATGGTAAAGCCTGCTGGACTGCAGGGGTGCCATTAAGAAGACACTGATGGGCCACAGGCAGTCAAGATCCTCTTCTGATAAAGGAAGAAGGGGCTGGGAGAAGACTTCCTGAAGGAGGTGGCTACAGAGAAAACAAGGACTTGACAGAAGGACAACAAAGACGGTCCTCTTCTCTGAGCGTGCGCGATGCACCACTTCCATCTTACAACACCAGCAGGCGACGCGACGGTTTCTCCGCGGACTGGGCAGGGAAACCCTGGCTCAGCCAGCAGGAGTGACGTGCACAGGGTCATACACAACCTCAGCGGAACAAGCACCAAAGTCCTCATTCTCTCAGGGAAGCCTTCCAGGAACAGGGAATGGTATGGGGATGGCTTATGTGGGAAATGACAGTATCCCATCTGTAGGACGCCGGGCTGGAAGGACACACGGAGACCACACACTCCTGGGCCCTCAAGGGGACGTGTCCACGGGCTGGGTGATGAAGGAGATAGGGAAGACGAGCCTCTTGAGAAATCAGTCTGGGGTCAGGTGTAGTGGCTAAAAGCCACAGAAGCCAGACAGTCTGGGTTTGAATCCCAGCTCTGAAACCTACTAGCTGCACTTTCTGGACAAGGTTCGTCATGTCTCTGTGCCTCTGCTTCTATTAAATGAGGGAAGGGTGTGATACTACTACCTGCACCTACTTCACAGAAATACTATGAAAATTAAATCCATTGCAAAGCACTAAGTATAATGCTGGTCATAAGAACTACAACAGACAAATGACTGGGGAATAATGATGATGGTATAGCAACTCTACTAACCACAACAGATCCCTAAGTTGGAAGACTCCTAAGTTGGAAGAGAAATCCAGACAAGAGAAGATGGTCGTACCTGCAGAGGGAATGGAAAGGAAGTTACCGATATGCAAGATCGTTCTCGGAAGCGGAAGAGACATTTCATTGAGGCTTGCAGCCTGGGAGAAAGACGGTGTTGGCTGGAGGTTGCCACTCAGCCATAAGAGCACCTGACAAAGACGCAGGATTCCTCCCGGACTCTGCCCCTTACACATCCAGGGCACTTCTCTGAGCTTCAAATCTTCCTTCTCTAAAATGAATCTTACTAGCCTTACACTTTCTACGCTCAGCATTGTTCCAAGGATCAAAGAGAACATTAAGGCACTAAGCATTGTTCAGATGGATAGCACTAAGCAGAAGAGGGAGCTGTGATTGGGGACCTGTCTGGGGAATGGCCAAAAGGAGAGGGAAACTACTTAACCTGTCTGTGATGTTCCCAGAGTTTAAGACTGAGGGTCAGCTCCAACGCTGGCGCCCTACCCAGCTGCGAGCTGGTACCAACCATGGCACACACAGTTAAGTAGAAAACACAAAGGGTCTGGTTCAAGGGGCAGACCAGAAGGCAGCCTTCCAATGCTGGCAGCAGAATCCACCATTCCAGGGCATACCAGGAAGAAAGGAAGTCCAGAGTGTGGCTCCACCTCCAGGTCTCCAGTTAGAGAGCCCAGGAGCAGATCAAAAGAAGGGTTCTGGGGCCAGCCAGAGAGAGATAGGGGTGACGACACCAGCCCTCAAGAGCTCCTACAGGCAACCCTGCAACGGGTCACGTTTCCTGCATTATACTGTCAGTCACTGGAATTTCATCTTGTTTACATTCAGTGTTGTCTACATGGTCCAGGGGACCAAAAGGACAAGCAGCTCACATTCCCTATGTAAGCTGTCTTTATTTTAACTGGTGGTACTGAACTCAGGACCCGCAGCCCCAAGTCTCTTCTCTGGCAGACCCTCCCTCACCCCAACACATCCCTTACAACAGGAGAGTGGAATCATCTCCTTAACACAGCTCTCTCTCTCCCACTACCCTGGCTCCTTGATGATCCTTGAATTAACCTGGCGATCTCATTCTCTTGACCCCTCAGCACCCCACACAGATGCTGGCATACAATGAATTCAAAGTTCACACCATCTTTTGGAACTCAAAAAAGATAGGCAGGGCTCCCAGGCACCACTCGCTCCAATTATTCAAATTTCCCCTTTAGCCTAGAACAACTTTCAACATGGCAGCACTTCATTTATTCAAACCTCCCTCCTTGGTCTTTCCATACATCCAATTTCCCAGATCAAAAGCAGATTTAGGTTTGGGATCTTCATTATACTTTGTCTGATACAGGTTCTAGGAAAGTAAAAGCCCTTACCACTCCAAAAGAGACTTACTAAATTAAAACACTCCAAAATAGTGCCTTCTCTTTTCAACCAACTTTTTCCACCGACTTTCAACAGTTTTAGAGTTGATAAATCAGAGGAAGCTTTTATTTAAAGAAAGGGGGGGAGAAAAATCTAAGTAAACTGTTCCCAATGTTCTCTAAGAATGTGGACTCGAAGAACACAATCTGTCCCACACAAAGATAAATGCAGTTTTATTAAAGAAAACACGATGGGCTTACACACACTCTTCAAATAGTGTACAGGGTACACACGAAGAAGCAAACACAAATTCAAAGGGGCTGGGACAACAGGGGCCCAGGTGGAGACTGCTATGGTTTTGCTCCAAAGCTGAATGGGAAGGTGGGCCTGGCCAGAGACCGATTCCTCCTCGCTCAGTCCTTTCCAGGGTAACCTCTCCCACAGACCCTCAAACAGAGCTCAAAAAGGTGACTGAAGAGGAGGGCAGTGCAGCTACAATGACCACTTTTGAATATTTTTATTGAAGAAACAATCAGCTGAACTACTTATAATCTGCAAGACCAACTTCCTGTGTGGGACAGATTGTGTTCTTCGAGTCCACATTCTTAGAAAACATTGGGAACTCCCTGGGCACCAAATTTGTTGAAGACTTCAAATGCTCCAGGAGTTTCGATTTATCCCGAACATAGACCTGAAATCACAGACTAAGCAGCAAAAGCAGCCGTGCTTTAAGTGACTGACCAACCCCATCCAAGTACCCCACCCCTTCTCACTTCAGGGTGACAGGAAGTGATGACAGTCGAGAAAGACAGTTTCTAGAATTCTCCCATCATAGAAGGGAAAGTTTTTGATGGCCAGTGTAACTTTTAAGAATGCCCCCAGAAACTAAAATATATGCAGAACTTCTTTCCACTGCACTCCACGGATAAAACGTCACTTTTTTAGTCATGTAAAAACATATTGGAGGTTTACAGTTTGGTGCCCCTTGCTACGTGCCTTCTTCCAAGCACCTGGATGTTAACATTATTAAAAGGTGAAGATTCTGTCCCGGTCTGTAAGGAGCTCACAAGTCAGGTAACCGTGCCTAAAATGAAAGGTTCTGCTAACCGGGTGATACTCTTTTCTCTAAGGGACTTTCAGAAACAGAAAAAAGACCCAAAGTTCTGTGCAGTAATCTATTCTTTTCCCTAGTTTGAAAAAGGATGTAGCATAAACAGAGAATTCTAAAAGGGAGATGCTGCTACATTCGAAGTGGCAGAATCTGAGTCAGAGCATGATTCACCAAGAAAATGACCTGCCCAGTGACAAGGCCTGTGCTAGACACAGGTGGTCACCAGCCCCCACTCTCCATAATGAATTCATACCACCTGGCCAGCTCTCCTAGGTGAAAACACTCCTGGGCCTGTCATCCTTTCAGTGACAGATAACTAATGCTTCCCCCAAGACCACACATTCACTTTATATATGACATACATAATTTCTCAAATGGGTCGCCTGAACACAAACTGGGATTCAAATCCACACAATTCTACACAAAGCTAATCTTCAACTAACGGGCCAGAAGCTCTTGGTAGTGGGATTTCTTTCATTCCGACTCACTTAACAAATATTTACGAAGCACCAACTGCCAGAAATTTCCTAAACATTGAGCAATTACGCTGGCCAAAAACGGACATGGAACCTCCCCTTGTGGGGCCTACAATCTAAAGGGTAAGTCATATAATCAACGAACTAATTTTATTGAGAGAAATGAACAGGACGTAGTGATTCAGATTAAGAAGGAGCTGGGCTGAGGAGAAAAGAGAACAGACACCTACTGAGTAGGACAATGAGGTTAGGGAGAGTCTCTCTAAAGATAACCCCATAGAAGATAGATTCTGAAAACTTTCAGGGGTGCCTGGGTGGCTCAGTTGGTTAAGCTCAGGTCATGATCCTGGAGTCCCAGAACGAGTCCCACATCACGCTTCCAGCTCCATGGGGAGTCTGCTTCTCCCTCTGAAAAACTTTCAGAATACCTGATACAAAGGCTAGCATGACAATTACGGGAAAATGTTCTGAGTAACTACTATATATAATTTAGAAAAGACAAAAATGTTTGAAAATAAATGAGGCTAAACTCATCTATAAGCATAATAGAATCCAATAAAAATAGATTCTGAAAACTTTTTGGAATTAGACCAAGTGTTTCTAAAACTAAATAGATCTAAATAACCAAACTGGTAAGAACAGGCAGGGTGAAAAAAATCTTAAAATGTAGAATAAAGAGAAATGAGTAGCTGTACTAGATATTAAAAAACCCATTACAGAGCTATAGTAATTAAGGCTCCGGATAGATAATAAAACATGTATGAATTCAGTGTAAGGATCTGTGGAGAAAAATTCAATGAACAGTGTTGGAAAAAGCCAAGCATTAGGTATGAAAGTCTGGATTCCCTACCTCACTCTTTATACACCAAAAAAATTCTAGACACAGTCAACTCTGTAAAGTACATTATGACCTCCCTTTTTTTTAAAGTGTAAGACTCTCTTATAGTCCACACGCAAATGAAAAAACTAGAAAACATAAAGGAAGAGTTGATAAATCAGATTTAAAATCAATTTCTGAATGCAAAGGTTATATGACAAGGAAACTCAAAAGACACGTGACAACCCTAGGAAGTATAATTACCCCATCCCACAGTCCCCTGAAATTTCCATATTAGCTGTGCTTCCCTTAATGGTACTGTGCTTGCTTTCACCTGGAATCTTGTTAAAATGAAGATTCTACTTCAGCAGGCCTGGAGATGAGAGGGGGAGGGGTATCTCAGATTCAGCAAGTCTAACAAGCTCCCTGGAGATGTTAAGTAGCTACATTTTATGGAACTTTCCTAGTTAAAGAAACCTGGAGCAAGAATTAAGAGGGACTCAGATACCTTAACAAGAATCTCCTGGGAAGGTTTCAGACCCGGGCCCAAGCATCACCTTTGGCCAGTCTGACTTAGAAGATCCAGCTGAATAGCAACAATAAGAATTTTAGGGGGAAAAAAAAATACAAGAACAACAACAGAAACAATTAAAAAACCCTCCCTGCCCGACAAAGACACTTGGCCTGGTCTGCAATCCAGTGGGCAGATATCTGAGTCCATTCCTGCTTTTTCTTAGCTCTGAACACTGCAGAGACCTGTCTAAACTGGTAGCTTCAAACTATTCCTTTCCTGTCCCCAGACCCCACCTGCCTGCCCTCCCCGACCCCCAGGTCACCCTTCCATAGCCCTGTCCTAACACATCCTTCCCTCCACCCCCTCACCCCCACCCAGAGCCAGCAGGATGGAGAGTGCACAGCAAAGGAGGCTTCCTGCAGGATTCAACAGCATCCTGGGGCCAGTTTCCGTGCTGGCAGCTCTCCGCCCTTTCCCACCCCCGCCCCAGGCTCACTGGCTGTGTGATCCTGGTTAAGCCTCCTCATCTCCAAGACCCCATTTCCTCATCTGTGAAAGGCAAGTTGTCATGAGGGCTAAGAGAGTTAGCCTGCTGAAAGAAGCGTGTGACCTGGAAAGCACCAGATGAACGTTCTTTTTTATTAGACTCTTGGGAACACACTTCCATAAATCCACGCTCGTCACAGCCACGTCCCGACAACGTTCAACCAAGTTTCCCCTCCCCGTGGCCTCTCAATTTACAGGAGAAAGAAAACCCTCCAGCTTTCCACTTTCTATTTCCACTTTCTAACTATACAGACAAAACTTTACCAACTAAATGAGTAGAACATAACATGTCATATCAAGCCTAAACTAAAAACGGCTTCAACTTTGTAAAACGAGCCAGCAAACACTCCACGTACGTCTGCTACAGTGTGCCTGACAAGGACTTTCCAAAACAAACTCTACCTTCTTGAACAGCTTCTACTTTGTTATTTCCCGATGTTAAGTCTCATCCAAATCATCGTCCCTCCTCATGGCCACTGCCTGCCCACCACCCCCGCCCCCACCCCCAAATCTGGGGAGCAGTGGAGGCAGCAGGGTGCGGTTTCTGCCACCATCCCCGAGGGCACACATCTTACTGGTCTCCTCAAGGAGGCAGCTGCCATTTAATCCATTTGCTAATCCAATGAGTTTGGAAGATTCCCTGGGAGGGAGCTGGAAGCACGTGCCCAATATACACACAGGATTTCTCATCAGGAAGCATTCGCCGAAGGCCACGGAGAGCATGCTTTCCACATTGATCAGAGATGGGAGGGGAGGAAGCGAGGGGTGGTGCCACCAGGCAGGACACTCAGGTCCAATGACACACCTGGCTTGCCTCCCTTCCAGGTGCTCAGCCAACCAAATCATCCCAGCGCCCTGGGGCATGACAGGGGGAAATTCCTCACCAGCCTAAAGGAAGCACCATACAAACCTAAAGCCGCAAGGCCAATCCAGTGGCAGCAGAGCCTAGGTGAGGCCTTGAAATCGTCCAGTCAGAGACACACATCAAGCACGTCACCTAGACTGTTCCTACCTCGCTGGCTGAATACCCAGAGAACCAGGTAAGGTTTCCTGAGACCGAATCCACCCTGGGGCATGGGGTCCAGAACAGCAGCCCTGCGTGACTGGGGCTCCTCCAAAACACCACACAGGGCCTATTTCCCAGCAAACTAGTCGGCCAGACACCATTTGGTTTCAATTAACAGTTACACACACCCGAGAACCTAAGGGGTGGGGAAAGGGACAGGGGAGCCTGGGTTCATTATAAGGCCAAGGGGTCTATCAGAAGACCCCCGAGTCAAGAACTGCAGCCAACCCTTATGGGAAATGGAAACCAAGAAACAGAAAACCATCCACAAATGAGACTTTTCCCAAGGTGTCTCATCTCCTGCTCTGCACAGCTGCTTTGTTCTTTTCTCTCTGCCAAGTAGTCTTGTTCCATGGTTCTCTCTACCCACGAGTCAACAATCTCCCCGGTGAGATTTTCCCTGAACATAATGTGAGCATCAAGGACGAGTGAGGATTGCCGTTCCCATTCCAAAATATTCAGGAGACAGTTCAACTCAGCTTGGGTGAGATGTCCGTTTCCGCTCCCCAACACCCCCACCTCCCCACCCCACCCCCACCGCCCTTGATCAGAACATCACAGAGGAGGTGGGCAAGCTGGTCTAACTGTAAAGGATATCTACCTGCCCGGCACTGTTACAAAAAATAACGATACCAATGATAGCTGAATCAACTCTGACCTTTGTTAAAGCCACAAGGTTTTCCAAAGGTACCATCTTGTCTTCTTAATCCTCACTCCAAGGGAGCACAGCTGTACAGCCAGATCCTCAAATAACAGATAATTGTCTTTTCTGTAGCTTGTTGGTTGCTTGGGTCAAGGGAAAAAAAGCATTTTGTTGTTATCAAATGGGAATTCATTTCTGGTTCTTCCTTCTCAGCAGGAATCTTGCCTGGAAACAGGCAAAAGCTGGCCAATACATGAAAACGTCCTTGAGATCATGAATGCAAAAGGCGGGAGAGAGATGTAGCCATCGCCGGGAGACACGGAACACACTCAACACAGAGCGGAAGCTTTCTGGGGCAAATGTACTAAGAGTAATTTTCCATAGGAAGAGAGGGTTCGGTATAAAGGTTAAAGCAAGGCTCCCTCCTTCCACACAAAAGCCACCGGGCTTCTCACAAAGTAGCCCCAAAGAGTCCATCAGTCGGGGTCTCTTTCACCTAGGGCAACAAACACATTCCTCACCGATCACAGGCTGCTCTGTGTGGTTGCTAATAAGATAATCTGTTACAGGAGGCTTACAAATCCATTTACATTGATTTTAATTAATGAATCAATCCCTGGTGCCTTGAACAACTTGGTCCAGGGAAGGTAAGCAATCCAGCTTCAGCCTATACTCCCGGCCTGAAATCTACATTAAAAAGAGGTTAACTCTCAGATCAATGAAGGACAAATAAAAGTAACCTCTGACAGCATAAGGAAAAGTCTCCTCCAAGTTTAGACAGTAACTCTTCCCAAGTCAATAAGAGGAATGTATTTTCAGTGATTTCCTAACAAACTCACCTAGGACTAAGGGTCTCATTTTGTTCTGTTTACAAGCCTGAAATCTGGAGAACTCAAGTCTGATATCATGACTATCAAACCTCTAAAGTCAAAATGAGCCTAACTTTCTCAACAGCTCATCCGAACCTCTCAGTCTAGACGGAGGGTGAACAGAGAAATTACCTAGACACAAAACACAAATGATTACAAGTAAGAACAAAGTGGCGCTCACCAGCCTATCTGTGCTCTGAATCAGCCCGGCTTCATTAACAAGGCAGGCAAACTTTTGCATTTGCTTTTATTTTATCCTTTACAAAGGCTGCAACAGAACTGGACCTTTCTGAGTCATTGCCGGCTATGCATTAGAAGCGAGCTCAACTTAAGAGACGGCGTCCTGACGTGACTGCCCATCACTTCACTCTTCCTCCTCCTTTTTCCTTATCTCTTTCACAGGGTTTGCCTTCCCACTCTATTTTTAGACTTCTATCAGAACTTCCAGTGGTTCCATATATACCCAGTGGGGAAAAAAGTCCAAGTTCAGTCCCATTTTCTCACAGCCAGCTAACACCAATTAGCGTAGGAAAGGAACAGAGGAGTGGGTAAAGGAAAACGCATCACACTCGAGTTTAATTTTTTTTTCAAAATCGAAAAAGTCCATGAAGCCACAAGCAAAGCCTAAAGCGGCAGTGAGCAGGGGCCCCATGGGGAGAGACAGAGGAACACAGACAAGTCAGAGGCTGCTCATTAAAGAGGAGACACTCGAGGTTCAGTGGACCCACTACACTGGGAGCTCAGCACTTCATGCTTCTCCCTTACTTTTTCAAGTATTAAATAAAATAGTTACCAAGCTGATTTTGAAGTCAGTAAGACTGGCCTGAAACGTTGCAAAAGGAATTAAAAGAAAAGAAAAGAAAAGAAAAAACAAGACCCTGCTTATAAGGAAGTAAATTTGCAAGAAAACAGTAAGAGACAAGCCAGAGCTGGGGGGGGGGGGGGGGGCTGGCATGGATGTGTTCTCTCCTCTCCTCTCTCTCTCTCTCTCCTTCTCTTTCCCTCTCTCTCCTCTCATTCTCCCCTCCCTCCCTCCCTCCCTCTGCCCTCCCTCTCTCTTAACCAAGAGAACAAAAGAAGTTGATACTTCTTCAGCTGTGCATATGGGCTCCAGAGCTTTCTGCCTCCTGCCTGTGTCCGTGCCCACACGCTGGGGCATTCACTGGAACGTCAGAGCTCCCGGCCACATTCACCTTGCATTTTTCACCTTGCATTTTCTGGGGCCGTTTGAGGGACCCAGCCCACCGCCTTCCCGGGAGTAGTGTGCAGAGCTGAACGGCCCGAGCAGGGTATGCCAGTGCAGCCTCACATTCAGATCAAGACCACAAATTATAAACAGTTTCAGTAAATTGACTCGAGTGCCTTTGTTCCTCAGACATACATCTTCCTACCGCTTACAAAGGCAGACAGCAGAACCTAACCACCAATGCGACTCCAGCCAGGACCGGGAAAGGAAGTTATTGAAGCCTGGATTTCCTGCTTTTGCTTGTAGCCAAGAACTATGAGGCTTGTAGTGGTTTCAGGAACTGACTCATCTAATGATTCATGGATAAGATACTGCTTTTAATATGTTTCTGACCCTAAGACTTAGGGACTTCAAACCCAACCTGAACTTAGGCTTCACTCTTATTTGCAAATGAATGTTCACAGCAAAATAAAAAAACAGGATGGCAATGGTTAATAAAATCAAACAGCATGCCAACGGCAGGAAAAGGGATATTTGGACACCCCATTTGAAGCCATGATCAAAAGCCTGGTCTGTGGGCTGTGACTTGACCACATTCAAACTTCCCAAAAGTGGGTAACAGGTGGGATAAGGTTTATTTTTAGATGTCATTCCCCTCGATGTAAAAATAGATTTAGCACAGCAGTATTTTAATTCAGGCGCATCTGGGGTTGTGCCTCTAAATACCCAAGATGTGAAGAAGCATGTGGCTCTAGATCTGTTAGAGTTGCAAACCAGGGAGAGTTCAGTTAGCGGACCAATGAGTAGTGGGCACTGAAAGACTCCCAGTGGAACTCATTCTCTTAAATCACCCTCTCCAGAACACTGCACTTCAGGACTTCTACTGTCCTCCACCTGGAACATGACTCTCTCCATCCCACCACACACACGCACACACGCTCGCACAAGCGGACGAATGGGGATGGGCCCGCATGCACACATGCGCCCAGTACTGAAGAGCAAAGCTCTCTAAACGCACTTTAAAAGTAAAGAGTCAGGAGCCGGAGCCTCTGGCTGCTTCCCACGAGGTCCCCACAGATCTGTCCATCATCGAGGAGCCCTTCTCGAGCCTCCCCTGCCCACCCATCCTTGGGCTTCCCCTTCCCCCCGGCGGAGGGCATCAAACACAGGACCAGCTCCAGGGATGGCTTTCCAAGAGTTTACGGGTTTCAACACCGGCCCAGAGCACAGAGGAAAAGGAAAACAACAATGGAGGCTGGTTGGGGGGGGTGGGGGGTGGAGGAAACAGTGAGAACAGTGGACCAGGCGAGGCCAAAGTGCAGGGGCCGGCTGGCAGGCACTGCTCGGGCAGGGCTCCTCCAGCAGATTTACTGACATGACGTCAGTGGCCCCGGTCCAGCTTTTACTTTGGTAGCGTTTACCACTTGCCTCCTGAAGCCTCCACTGTGTCAGGGAGCCACAGGACCACAATGAAAATTCCCTTTGTGAAACTGAGTTTACCTCGGGGCACAGAGGCCCGGCCTGCCTGTGAATTACAGGGCTCCTTGCCCTCTCTCTGTGCCCACGAAGGGGGAGGGGATGAACCCCTACAATGCTTTGCTTTAAATACAGAGGATTAAATGCTTTGCTTTAATACAGAGGAACCATTAAATGAAGCACACTGCCTTTAAAAAGAAAGAGAGAGAGAAAGAAAGAAAGAAAGAAAAAATAAAATGCAGGGAGGGCCGGCCATTAGTTACTAAGTGAGTATCCAAAATTTCACAGACCAGGATGCTGGTTAATTTCTCAGGGAGGTCATAAGTGATGACAATCTCAGGACTCCTCACTCATTCTGTTGTGAGGCCGTTTTCGCTGGGTTGTGAATGCTCATGGCTTTGTTTCATCAACAAAACAAAAAAAAGTATTACTGAAGCTGAAACTCCAGGCCTGAATGGACCCTCTGAGAGCCATATAGCTTCTTCCTTAAAATGAGCTTTTAATTTTTTTTTTTTAGTCATTACTTCTTCCCTAAGTGCATATTCTGCAATGAACCACCATGGGTATCAAAACAATTTCCAAGAAACAAAGATAGGAATTACTAAAAATACCTCTAACAGCAGACCTGTTAAAGAAAAAAGAACTTATTTTAGGCTTAGAGGCTTATTATGGTGTTCCCACAACAGCACCACACTTGCTGTGCTCTAAGGACTCCACAGAACAAATCTGCCTAAAACCACAAAGCTTTAATGGGGTTTTTTTTGCTTATAAAAAATAATGTATTAGTGATAAATTCTTTAAATGACTGAGAGATTAAATATATTCTATCTTAAACACTTCAAGAAAGGAAGGTACAGAACTTAGTTCAAGGAGTATTTATTCAAACAGATGTGTGTAAATGACCCCAACCATCTCCTCAAAACATAGCCTGCCATATGAATGGCTTAGAGAGGTAATAAGACCAGGAATTTCTCACCTTCTGGTTATTTAAACAAGGAGCAGAACAAACTACTAGGTAGACATGACCAATGGCACTAACTGAAGTCTTCTGTGAAACCTAAATTAATGTGAGCTTTGGCCTTCACCATGAGTGTCAAACCACGAACTGTCCCCGTGGAATTCTTTGGCTTAGCCTTTTTTCTTAGGGGAGAAAAGGACAAGATGACAAGCAAGGGCACAGAAGTGGCGAATGACAGCCAACGAAGCCAACACGGTACCAGAGCACAAGGAAAGGATTTACCGTGGGTCAACACGTTGACCTGGAAGGTGGGATCCATTTCTGAAGAAGGTGGAGGGGTGTGGGAGGTGGGGGTTAGGCAGAGAGCCTAGTGCTCGGACTTGGCCTTGAGATACCATTTTCCACTACAAGGAACCAAAATCCCAGCAGAAATGGTTCATTCTAAGTCAAGAATACACAGGAAGAGACTGGGTAGCAGAAAGCTATCAAAAACTATCCAAGTAAAAAAAAAAAAAAAAAACTATCCAGGTAACATCAAAAGGACAAAGGAGCCCACTGAAGAAACTCCTCGTGGCCAAAGATGATACAATTTGAGTATCAGTAAGAGAAACTATAATGTATTCAAAACATCCAATAATTTAAAATCTACGATTGCATGATACTCAAAACAAAAAAAGACAAAACTGAAACCAGCGTCTCCTGTACAAACTATACACCAAGTTATCCAAATCCAAATAAACAATGAGCACATTTCTCTCTGTAAGAGTCTACCAGCTAATAAATGAAGAAAGATCAAGAGGACTGGAATATTACCAGTGTACAGAGCCCGTAAGAAATCATGCATTAAGGGCCGAGAGCATAAACCAACGGCTATTAGTATTACAAAGAAAGAGACAACTGTGCATTATGATTACATGCCTCTAGTGGTGCCTCTCGTGTAAATACTAGTTATGAAATATTCCTCTCAAAAACAAAAACAAAAACACCAACCCACCAACAAAAACACTGAACCTGAACCAGGTTGAGCTTGTAGATGTAAATTCCCATTTGTGGGAATTACAGAGGACAGTGGAACACGATCCATGGCACCCTGAGGATGCAAAATCCAGAAAGAAAGGAACTCAAGAGAGACACAGTGAGGCTTTTGTAACAAACCACCTGCAAAGGGAAAATAAAGGAGGGAAAGGAGGTCTCTAACGAGTTTTGAGAGACACAGTCACCAAACAGAACCTGTGGATCTTGTCCGGACCTGGATTTCAACGAATCCAACTGTGGGTAAACAATGACGAGACACTCAAGGAAATCTGAAAGGTTACTTTTATAGATATTTTATATTAAGGGATTATTATTAAAATGTTATGATGCTGATATTACAGTTAGTTTTTTTTTTTTAAGATTTTATTTATTTATTTGACAGAGGGAGATCACAAGTAGGCAGAGAGGCAGGCAGAGAGAGAGAGGAGGAAGTAGGCTCCCTGCTGAGCAGAGAGCCCGATGCGGGACTTGATCCCAGGACCCTGAGATCATGACCTGAGCCGAAGGCAGCGGTTTAACCCACTGAGCCACCCAGGTGCCCATACAGTTAGTATTTTTTTTAAAGAGTCTTAGTTTTTAAGCACTTACTGGAAACTTTACAGATGAAATGGTATGACATCTGGGATTGCTTCAGAACAAAAATCCAGTGGGAGATGAGCCAGGGGTTTAGAAGAAACAAAAATGGCCAGGAGTTGATGACCATTGCTGAGGGATGACGGGACATGGGAAGTCCACTGCCCTCTATTGTACTGAATTTTTTCATAATAAAAATGTTGAAGATCTCAAATAAAATCTAAGATACTGTTCTTGTCCCCCTCCCTCACACAGAGAGCTGCTCCAGGAAGAGGTCCTTGGCATTCTAATTTTAGCTACTGGGTGACAGCAATCACCCAGAGGTGGTGACTACCTAGTGATGGTGACTTATGGGACACTACCTTCTCTGCCAGCACTGTGCTAACCCTTGCTATAATCCAGGAGGAAGACACAACCAGGTCCATTTTACAGGTAAGGGCACTGAGGTTCAAAAGTTTAAAGAGGTTGCCCAAGGTCAAAGAGATACTTAGAAGAAATGTGTGTAATTCTACACATTCATAAACATGAGAATGAGAATTCATTAAGTCTTTTCAAAAGAGTAACAACTCTTGAGAGTGCTCTTAAGTCCAGAAGCCTGAAGATGCTCTCCAGTGTTAAAGGCCACAGAATCAAAAAGTGGTGCTTTTCTGATGACCATTTTTGGTGAAATTCAGAAAACTGTAGGGGCAGTCTCTCTAAGATCTCATAGTAATAAAAGCAGAGAATAAAAGGGGGATGATAAGAACAGAGGATGAAAGGGGGAAGAGTCCAGCCACACACATGTGTGCATATGTGTGTCTTGTGTGTAAAAATGTGAAAGCAGGGGCGCTTGGGTGGCTCAGTGGGTTAAGCCACTGCCTTCGGCTCAGGTCATGATCTCAGGGTCCTGGGATCGAGTCCCGCATCGGGCTCTCTGCTCAGCAGGGAGCCTGCTTCCTCCTCTCTCTCTCTCTCTCTGCCTGCCTCTCTGCCTACTTGTGATCTCTCTCTGTCAAATAAATAAATAAAATCTTAAAAAAAAAAAAAAAAAGAGTGGAAGCTGGGAAAAAGCTTAAAACTAAACCCAATAGAGGAAGATGGAAAAGCAAATAAATGAGCTCCCATCAGACAGGGCCATCCCGCCTGGGACAAAGCCCTCAAAAACAGGGAGGGGCGGCATGAGCTGGAGGCAGAAAAAAAACCAGGGACTACGAACCAGCTGGGGGAGACAACATGGCAAAGCTCACTGTGGGCCATTCACCATTATTTCACCATTTTCACTTTATCATATTACTATTGTATTTTTCAGATGAGGAAACAAAATAATTTACTTAAGATCACATGCACAGTAAAAGCAAGAATGGAAGCTATGGAACCAGGGTCTGATGTCAAAGCCAAGCTGTTAGGCTACTTTGCTAAATATACCAAACACTACAGAGAACTGTACAAAAGTCAGGGCAAGGCCAAAATGGCCAAGAGCAGAAGTATCCAAAAGGCATGGGGAAAGGTATGAAGAAGGAAGCAAACCAGTAGACTGGGAAAGAGGGAAAGACGAGAGCACATGTCCCAGAAACTGGCCAATCAGTGGCTCCAACTTACCCTTTTGGATCAGAGTCACCACAACCAGGGGAACAGGAGTAAGAGTCTCAACCAGCCCACTCTCATTAAAAACCAGCCAAGATGCCTAAGATGGGTAGCAACCCCATTAGCACTCCCATTTTGAAAACCCTAATGTCTTTTTCGGAGGCCTGATTATTAAGGGCTCTGAGCAAGCCCGTTAGGCCTTTCTTCCTCTCAGCCCTCTCTACTGCTCACCCTGTATCACAGCCTAAGGCATATTTTCCACCAGGTTACCTGGGCGGTAGCCTGGGCAGGGGAGGGAGGGAATTAATCCCATCTTCCCAGGTCCCCAAGCACCCCGTACTATCTAGGAGTGAAGTCAAGGTCATCTGCTTAAAGCCTACCCCAGCAGGAGGCCATTTCCATATCTAGGCCTTCATGGGGGGCGGGGGAAGCCTGGCTTCTTCTGACAGTCTGCCAACAGAGCACATTCCAGAGAAAAACCAGAGAAACTGGCAGGTCCAGTCCCAGGCTTTCAAAAAGCATCACCCTCCCTACACATACATACATACACACACACACACACAACCCACACCCCTAAATGGGTTATCAACCCAGGTTTCCAACCATACCAGCTTCATCTTCACATACACCATACACATGCATAAAGGAGATGGCATCAGTCCAGCCCCCAGGAGCCTTACCCTCTCATTTTCAATGGCCAGTATACCCAGTCTGAGAGGGGCAGAGTACTGGGTCCTCCCAGTCTTTAGAGGGCTGAAAACAAGGGGGGCAGAGATGCCTCTTGCCCCTTCTCAAGAAGACAAAATGAAAGTGAGACAATCCCCTGATTGAAAGCTTGACCAAGTCACACCCAAGATTTTAGGACCTTAGCCACAGGCTTGTTTGGAAGTCAGAGTAAAAGAGATCACCAAGAACACAAAACAAAGTTACTGCCTACCATTTCTACACAAATATACCAAGTAAGGGAAAGCTGACCTTGGTTTTCAGTGTTGTAATCTATCACAATTCCATTCAAATGCCATAATAATAAAGCCTGATAGGTGACTTAATTCACCATCTTCTTGGCCTGGCAGCTGTGGAGCCACCAGATCTAGGAGCTGGCTTCAAATGCTGATCCTGGGACGCATTACACCAGCTGTGTGACCTCTCGGGGCTTCACTTCCTTCAACCACAAATGGAGCTCTTGGGTTTAGATGAAGTAATGCTGAAGAATGGGCTAAAGACAGAACCTGGGCAGTCTCCCTTACTTACCAAATTCTATGGAGTAGCCTGGGGATGGGCAACCAGAAGTGAGTGATGGAGGGGACTCAGCAGTACTGCTCCTCCTCCCTAAACCCTGTCTGTGGAAGGGGAGTATGGGGGGCAGGGGAAGGAAGGACTCCGATAAAGATGCGGTTCTCCAGGGCTCCTGGGGTGGCTCAGTGGTTTTAAGCAGCTGCCTTCAGCTCAGGTCATGATCTCAGGGTCCTGGGATCGAGTCTGGCATCGGGCTCTCTGCTCAGCAGGGAGCCTGCTTCCCTCTCTCTCTCTCTCTCTCTGCCTGCCCCACATCTACTTGTGATTTCTCTCTGTCATATAAATAAATAAAATCTTTAAAAAAAAAAAAAGGCGGTTCTCCAGACGTTTCTGCCTTGGCTCTCACATTTTATCTCTTTAATCTAAAGGTCAGCTCAAAAGCGGACTGGGGGACAGGGGGCCCAGCATCAGCCTCCCTGAGGGAAAGGAAAGCTTTTCAAGTGACTTGCCTGCCCAAGGGCACAGGGAAAACCAAAAACCAATGCCAGGGGCTGTCCAACCAAGCCTTCTCTTCTACACAGCTGCCAAGTGGAGGGACCTGGACCCTGGCCTCTGGAGGACCCTCCAGAGGGGCCTTCTCCCTATGAACTGCCCCAAGGAGGAAACAGTCCTCAGAGCTCAACAACAATGGCCAGACCTGGAAGACACTGCAGGGCACTGAACACCTGCCCGAGGTTAACTGCATGAAGCTCGGGATACAGTAACTAAATAAATAATGGTGTCGAAACCACCACCTGGAACTGAGCAGGGTTGTTATAATTACTTTCAGTTCTAAGTAAAGGACTAAAATTCCTTGAATTCCATGCTACTTTCTCTGCCTAATAGATTTAGATTCATCATAGGACATGATCCCACAGTGTCCCAAAGAACAAGGAGAACCAAGCCTGAAACCGAAGACTGTCAAGAGCACTGAGACCACAAGTCCTAAAATATAATCTGAAATCCCCGAATTTCACACAATAGAAACCTTTCAGAATTCCACTGGGGAAAACTTCTCAATTAAACTTTGCTAGTCTAAAACGGAAATGAACCAACGCTGAATCATTCCGATGAATGGTCACTTTTTTTTTTTTTTAAATACATCATGAATTGATCTGCATTAGAGCAGAGGGTTTGAAGCAATTTGGTTAAAAGTAGCACAGGTTTAGAGGAAAAAGCTCCTCCGTGGCTGAGGCTCTGCTCTCCGAAACAGCCTGGGGACACACCTTCCAGAATCAGGAACTCAAGCCCTAGCCACAAAGACCGCCTGCCCAAAGATTTTACCTCCATTCTGCTTAAGTAAAGGAGGTTATCCAGTTTCCTCAATAGTTTCCTAATAGTACAATGACTGTATAGTTTATCGTCCAAGCTGGGGCACTGGAGAGGAAAGAGGGTGCTATTAGCTGCTGTTCAGATACAAGGAGCAGGAAGGGAAAGGCAAGCACGCACACAGCCACAAGGAACGGAAGAGGACGACCCTTTACAAAATACCAGTGGATAAAAGCTGCCACAAACAGTTATTATGCGGAAGACAGGGAGCATCTGGGAGGACACAGGAGCAAGACCAAGCTACAATTAAGCTACGATTAAGAAAAAACTGGCCAGAGCAGAAGCTGAAACTTGGGGTATACATTAGCCTGACTCGGGGTTCTTTTCTTTCCCCTCTTAAGTCAATTTACAAAGCAGATTCGATACTGGACTTTGGGCCACAGGTACCTTCCGGGTCTCTTCACCACCTTATCTCCCAGTTTTTCCTTGCTGGTATTTATTGAGGTCTAGGATGGCTTAAGTGTAAGCCATATGGGCAGCTAACATAGTCAGCATTCATCACTGAGAGGCAGATCATTCTGCATTACTCAAGTCCCTCTTTCTTTCTTTCTTTTTTTTTTTTAAAGATTTTATTTATTTGACAGACAGTGATCACAAGTAGGCAGAGAGGGAGGAAGCAGGCTCCCTGCTGAGCCAAAAGCCCCATGCGGAGCTGGATCCCAGGACCCTGAGACCATGACCTGAGCTGAAGGCAGAGGCTTTAACCCACTGAGCCACCCAGGTGCCCCTGAAGTCCCTATTTCTAAAAGTAAAAGCAATCTTCCGCCGTAGACATTTCTGATGGGTACCTATAGGCCCCTCACTAAAAGCAGGAAACAAGCAGAAATGTAAACCTGTATTAGGACAAAAAAAAAAAAAACCCGTATTAGGACATCACTCTGCATATCAACCTTAATCATCTGATCAGCAAAACAAATGTTGGAGGGGTGTCACAGTGCGTACGTTGTTCAGTGTGATTCACTGGATTCGGTGCCACACTGATTCTATGAGATACAAGTCACATACCATAAAATCTACCCCTTAAAATTATATAATTCAGTGGCTTTTAGTAGAGTCACAGGTTGTGAGTGGTTTTAAACTATGCCTCTCTCCACTCCTCAAGGCTCTGCCTGCCTACCTCCAAAAGCCTTCATCCCTCCCGCCATGTCCACTCATCTCTCTTAACATCTTTCATCTTAATTCTTAATTTAAAGGCTAGAAAATCAGATTCACTCACACACAGTTCCGTGGAACCTGGTTAAGAGACCAGCAGATAAGTCCATAAAATGCAGGTGGTCCCCAGCCCTGGCTCACACAAAGTAGCCCTGCCTGCTCAGACCTGTCCCTGGGAGTGGCCCCAGTCAAAAAATATGGGGACATGGACACACCCTGTTCAAGTGTAGCTGACCAGCTTTGGGCAGACGACTCTGAAAACACAGGTTACAACCCACTAGCCTCCAGAAGAGACCCAGCTCATCTATCCTGGGCCTACCTGGGTGCTAACCCAAAGAGACGCTCATCTTGGATTAACCAACATCCTCTTCACTATGCAAACACACTAGCAAAAGAATGGATGGGCTGCCATTCACACAGTGTGAATCATTTGAAATATATTTAAGGTCCACAGAAAGGAGTCTAATACAAGGGTCAAAGATTTCATCTCAGAGCCTGGAGCACTGAGATGACCAGGATGGCCTGGGGAGGTCTAGCAGCTGTCACACCTGTAGCCTACTGAGCTAGCTCTTACCTAAACTTTCCCACAACCCTTCAGAGTAGGTAGCATCAGCTCCCTTTTCCAGATGTGGAAACAGAGCAGAGAAGTTAAGCAGCCTGCACCCAAACAGGTATTAAAAAGTGCACGGGGCGGGGGGGGGGGGGGGGGGGGGGGGGGGGGGGGGGTGGCTGGCTAGCTGACTCAGTAGGTAGAGCATGCACTCTTGACTTCAGGGTCCTAAGTTCAAGCCCCAGTGGGACCTACTCTAAAAAAATAAATTAAATAAAATACTAAAGAAAGTTTAAAAAAATAAAATAATACTAAAGAAAGTAAAATAAAATAAAAGTGCAAAGGAAAGTGGGTGGGTCAGTTGGGTGTCCGCCTCTCGATCTCAGCTCAGGTCTTGATCTCAGGGTTGTGAGTTCAAACGCTTCATTGGGCTCCATGCTGGGGACAGACCCTATTTTAAAAAATTAACTTAAAGAACAAAAATGCAATGGGGGCAGCAAAAGTAGGGGGAGAGATAACTCTCTTATTTCCTCACACCAGAAGCTTGATCCAACCTCAAACTCCCGGGATGGTTTCTTAATGTTTCCTCAGCAGCTCGAGGGCCACAAGGATAGTTTCTCTGTGAAAAGAGGAGTTGCATACAACCATCTTAGAGAACTTCTTAGAACCCAATGCCAAAGTTAGGGGCGTGGCTTCCAAGCAAGAATCTAAGGAAGAAGGGCACCTGGGTGGCTCAGTCGGTTACACAGCTGCCTTCAGATGGGGTCATGATCTCAGGGTCCTGGGATCAAGCCAAGCATCAGACTCCCTGCTCATGGGGAGTGTGCTTCTCCCTCTGCCTCTGCCTCTCCCCCTCAGTTTTCCTTGCTCTCTCAAATAGATAAAATCTTAAAAAAAAAAAGGAATTTAAGGGAAGAGGTTTCCTTTCTGGTGGACAAAGGTGCACTATGCTACCCACCTTCGGAAGCATTTCCATTTAATTCATACAATCACTCGGCAGAGAATGACCTCACATATTATATAGTTACTGATGGGTTTCCTCCATCACTTATGAATAGAGGAATTATGGTACAAAGTGATTAATGGTCCCGGACTTCATGGGACACATCAGCCACTCACGGATTTAAATCCATCTGTCTGAAGACCTGAAGCCCAGCTCTTCTAAGTAACTCTGCCTCAGCCTTGGGTGTCCCTCAAGAGTCACTGTCCAGGCTGACCTGGCAGGAAATCTGTGAAGACCTGGCATTCAAGGTAACATCTGAAATTCTATTTTGGGGGGCACCTGGGTGGCTCAGTCGGTTAAGCATCGGCCCTCAGCTCAAGTCCCGATCTCACAGTCCTGGGATCAAGTCCACATCAGGCTCCCTGTTCAGCAGGGAACTGCTTCTCCCTCTCCCTCTGCCCTTTTCCCCTGCCTATTTGTTCTATCTCACATACACACAACTAAATAACATTTTTAAAAGAAAAAAAAAAAAAAGAAATTGCTATTTCCTGGGCATGTATTATATGTCAGGCATACAGGAGGCATTCTACTGAACTTCAGAGATGAGGGCACCAGGGCTCAGAGGGCAATTTGTCCAAGGCCACAAAACCAGAAAGTGACTGAGCCGTGAGTCCAGCTAAGGAGTGTCCTACTCCAAACCTGGGTCTTTAAAACTACAGTATTATCCTGCCTTTTTCCAAACCAGAATCAGAAAACCACTCCCCCCTTCACCTTATCAACCAGTTCCTTCTGCTTCTTTCAATTAATTGCTCACATCCAAGTTTCAGATCTACAGAGGCTCATGACCAGCAATAAACCTTTTCCATAGCTGTTTTGAGGGTTGAGGTCACCGCTCTAGAGTGTTTCTAGGGGGGGGGGGTCATTTGTTTTTGGTTTTGTTTTAATTTTTTTTTTTTAATTTCTTTTCGGTGTTCCAGAATTCATCGTTTATGTACCACACCCAGTGCCCTCCATAATACCCGCCACCAGGCGGTCATTTGTTTTTTAATGACTTAGTTCCGCACTACTCCCAAAATGGCATCTGGCAAAAAATAAATAAATAAAACCCTTTCCCTACGACCCAACTCCAACACCCATTTCTCTGCAAAGTTTTCCTTAATCCCTATCCCTGAGCAACACAGCTGTTTGGCTATTATCAAGAGCACTTAGACGACCGTCTTATTTTCCCTTTATTCTGATGCTACACAAGGAAATTCATGCTCCTAAAAACAACACATGCTTAAAAAAATAAAAGTCCCTTCCCAAACCACTCCCTCAAAACAACCCCTGTCAATAAAGTAAAATCGCACAAATTTTTTTGGATAGAGATGCAAACATGGTTCTCTAACATTTCATCAACTCTGAACACACCAATGGTTGTAAAATGCAACATGATTTTGTTTCTAAAAACTATTGCTGTGAAACAAACCATGCCAGGATGCCGCTCCATCACTCAAAAAATCTAATTTCATAAACAAGGTACCTTTTTTTTTTTTAAAGCATATGTCAATCCTGCACCTAAAAAGGAAAACAATAAGCAAAATAAATTGGGTAAGGTATACCCAAAACAATTTCTCAGAGCCAGATCAACACCCATGCTTTTCTATATACTCTCACCCTTGTTCCAAGAGCCCTGGCAGCATCAAGAGCATCCTCAGGAATGCCCCGGATCGGGCCCAGGGATTCTCTTCCTCTCCCGCACCTGTTCCAGACTGTGACCACTGCCCAGCCAGCTACGATGGCAGGACATGTCCCAACTTCAAATATACAGAAAGTTGCATCTCAGAATGCACGGAAGTACAGAACATACAGCCTCCCCACTGGACGCTGATGACCTCTTCACAGGCCGGTTTCCCTTGTCGAACTACAAACTTCTCGGGGGTGTTCACTGATCACCATTCTATCAACCTTTGGTCGATCACCAAATCCCTAGCTCCAGGTAGCACCTGTACATGTTTGAACCACCAGAGGCAAGCAGCAATTCTACAAAAAACCGGGAGCATATGGATTTCAAAGTGCCCGTGGTGCAAGGAAGAGGGGGGAAAGGAATGAAAAGCAGCAGGCTCTTCTCCTGGACGCCATCAGGATCACCCCTCCCATCCCCCCACCCTGCTACATCAAGGGGTACCACCTGAAGGGCTCTGTGAGCAGCCTCACTACCCGGGAAGTGAAACCATCTCTGCAAGCAGCCAGACAAGAATTAGTCCCTCAAACCCCTTGCCGGCAAGCCTGACACACACCTCACCTCTATAATCACATCTGGAATCAACGGCTATGCTCCCAAGGTGTGACAGATGATTGCCAAACAGGGGGAAGATGGCTCTGTTCATTTTATTGCTTTTCCTGCAATAGAAAGGTACAACCTTCTCTGTGTATGGCTGTATTTTTAAAACCAACCAAGTCCATCTTAGTGAATTCCATAAAGATGTAGTATTTGTTCACAAATACAGGGGGGAGAAAAATCCCATTCGGAGTTAGGAGGGATGACCAAATTTAGACTGACTGGCTCTGGCTTGAGCAAGGGTTCCCAACCAGAGGCAGACACCATCGCCGAACTCTTAAAAATACAGAAACTCTGCACGCGGCCCAGCCCTCCTAAATCTCCAGGGGTACGTCCAGGCTGTTGAAAGATCTGTGGAGGCTGCAGTGCAGGTGCTCAGGTGGGAACCCGGGCGCAGCAGAGGCTCCCCCGGGCAGGCGTGGAAAGTAGCTGACCTGGATTTGAGTCAGAATCATCCTGAATTAGCCACACAAAAGGTCTGTGCACAGTGCATTACAAACCCGGCAGTCAAAATGTGGGGAAAGTGAAGTGCCTGGAAAGGTGAGCAAGAACACCCAGGCACGGTGGGCTGGGATAGGGACAGCAGGTCTGACCCCGGCTTCTTCCCCCAGGGCCTGGCAGGAACTGGGGACACATGGATTTGCTGAAGAAGATTCACACATCTGATAAGCACAAATCCCCATGGAGCCACCTACTGTGTGCAGAATCCCTGAGCTGGTTCCAGCCACTCAGGAAAGAGTCCCTCAGCTGGTTCCCCACCAGAATAGTTTTCCTTCAGCTTCACCAGACACCTGAGTAGAAGTGTTCTAGAAGTATGTCCCTCTTTAACAATCCAAGTCATAAAGGAAGATGCTTCCGGCCTCCAAATCACAGAGGGCTCTTTCCCTAGTTTCCAGTTATATAGACATCAATCAATTTTATATTTTAGGATTAAGGTAAAACACAAAGGTGAAAGGAAATTAGGGAGGTATTTTGAAAGCACAACAAAACTAGAAACCTTTTATCAAAATAAGAATGAACAATAGCAGCCTTATCTTATCTCTCCAGTGTTTAAAACAAAGGCAGATTTTGAATTACGGGAATTTCTCAACTCTGCCTATATTTAAAAAAAAAAAAATGCTATCAGGTAGCTTGTTTTCTGTTTTTGTTCACTATGAAAATACTTGCTGAGGTCTTTGCTGAGCATTCCAGATTTCAGGACAGAGCTGCCCATCCCCTCAGCTGATGGGGTTCTTTCTAACTCTACCCACCACGGTCTCCCAAAGGCTTTGAGATGAAAAGGCAGCCCAGGAGAATGGGTTGAAAGAGATTCCACCAAAGGAAGCAAGGCTCACAATGGTTTCAATGGTTTGCAATCAGTTAGCCCCCAGGACATCCCCAGCCGCAGTGATGGGTGATCTGAAAATGAAGCATATCAAAATGCTATTGATAAGCTAAATTACCAGACAGCTTATCTGAGGCCCACATCCGCCATATGGTGCCCCAACTTCTGCCGCCTGTTGCGGCCACAACAATAGGCACGCCTACCCAGAGCACCGGCCCACAGAAACCCAGCAGCAGCGGCATGTGCGGCGGCTGCTGTGTTTACATTTTATTTTGTGCTATTAGCCTTGTGGCTCCCCCCACCCCCCGATCCCGGGAGGGATTTGAAACACAACACGCCTTCCACGCGCTACCTACAGGACACACGCTTGCCCGCGATGTGTGTGTGTGTGTGTGTTTGTACACACGCGTGCGCACGCAGGCAGGTATGCATCAGGTGAACAGAGAAAACCAGATGTCAGCTCAGGCAAGGGAGCTGCCTGGTGGGGGAGGGCGGGTCCGGCCGGCTCCCAGCGAGAGCGGCAAGCAGACAATGCGCTTTTCTCCAAACACTCCGGCGGGCGGGCCTCGGGGAGTGGCTATTTAAAACACTTGGCTCCTTTTATTTCACCACGGTGGAAGTGAATTCGGCTCTTGAGTGCCAGAGCAAATGAAGTCATTTGGTTTCTGCGGGCTCTCTTTGCATTTCAGCAGAAGTCAGACCGGACGAAAGTCGGAAGGTCCAGCTGAAGTTGTTCTTTCTTCCAATTAAAACTGATTCCACAGAGGATTTGGCTCCTGGCCTTCATTAACTTTTTTTTTCTTGGAAAAGGCACGAAGGTCGGAGAAAATTTAAAGGACAGAAGGCAGTGGCATGAATGCTGTCAAAGACGACTCCTGTCACAGAGTGCCATCAAGTTAAGATGTAAAGTCGAACAAATGAGGAGATCACCTTCTAAAGGCTTGGTTGGTATTCCAAGATTAATAGTGGGTTGTCCTGAATGAATTCATAAGGTTTCTGCATTTATTGCTTTCTATTCTGCCCTCTAAAGAGGATCCTGTCTTTACGGAGATTGTACCATTAATGGTAATAAAATATTCATTTATTTAGTTTACTATTAGGGAAAAGATAACTGGTTTTCAAAGAGAACTCAGCAACGCAGAGCATCTGGTTATGCAAAAATGTACAAGATGCAGGTTTGGATACAGTGCAAAGCAAAAAAAAAAGTCAATCTAACATTCAGATCTAGTTAACTATTATAAAAAGGCATTCATTTCACCCCCCCCCATTACCAACACCTTAGCAGACAATATTCTTGGATGAACTTTTCAAATTTTCTTAAACATTCTCAGTTTAAAAAAAAAAAAAACACCAAAAAAAAAACCCTCCTTTCAAGTTAAATTGAGATTGCACTTGAACTCCATCCAAGAGCGGAGCTGAACTGAATTATGATAATTAGAAAGCTGTGCCTATAAAAAAGCAGCGCAGTTCATGCATTTTTTTTAAAAGTTCATGCCAGAGAATATAAGTTCAATATGTTCTCACATAATTAACATTTCCCACCATTAGCAGCAGTTTTTCAGTTTATATATCAGTAAAAACAACAGCACTCGTCATTGTTGTATATTCCCAGTCAATAGTGTTTCAGTCACTGTACACATACATCTAAATCTGTCAGATGCCTAAAAGCAACCAGAATTCCCCACTGGAGACGATGGTGGTGCTTAACTTGTTCATTAGTAAGCCACTTTTTTTCTTTTAAACCCATTTTCCAATGCTGGGCCCTGTTCTTCAAACTAAAACTGCTAATGAAATCCTAGGGCAGAGCCTTAAAAACTAACATGAAAAAGAGCAGAAAGCATTACATCACGATAGTAAATATTGATGGGTATGGTAAATATGCGGAGTGCGGGGGGCAGAATACAGCCAGGATGGAGACTTCCCTTGGCTTGCCCCAAGAGTAGGAAAGACCGCCTCTAAGATCCCCCTCCCCCTTCCAATCAGAAGAGAGGCCAGTGGTTTCACAGTTAGCTAGGACTCTCAGGCTATGGAAACTCTTTTCTGAGAATCCTCCCAACCATGCAAAAAGCCAGTGGACAGCACTTAAGAGCGGAGTGGGACCCACCCTTCAAGAAATATCATCCTCGAAAACCACGCTTCAGGGCATCCCATTTGCTTTCACTAAAGTGAAAATACATATTCCAAAATTCTCTTAGTCCACACCAGGAGAGGAGAGCGGAATCTCTCTGAGGAGATGGCTGAATTTCAACTCTTATTTCAACTCTTAAGTTCCGACATGGGACAGGGTCAAAGAAGCTGATGATGAGAACTTTTACACGCTGGGGACTCTCAGTACCTCACAGCTTTGAGACAAAATACAAACACACACACAAACACTCCAGATATTTAGATCCAAATATTCCAGCATTCCACAAATTATCCCAGCAGAGGGAAGGCCCAAACTTCCCAGATCTCGGGAAGTATGCAGTCATTGCAATGCCAGGGGCACGAAGCTTGTATTTGTCAAAACGCCCAACCCTGAAACATTAAGGGCTTAGCACGGACCTGAATTACTTGATTTTATCACCTTTGTGAAGGTGAAAGAATAAAATATATCACTGATACTGTTCAAACATGATTTGGGATCTCATTTTTTTTTTTAAAGATTTTATTTATTTATTTGACAGAGAGAGATCACAAGTAGGCAGAGAGGCAGGCAGAGAGAGAGAGAGGAGGAAGCAGGTTCCCTGCGGAGCAGAGAGCCCGATGCGGGACTCGATCCCAGGACCCTGAGATCATGACCTGAGCCGAAGGCAGCGGCTTAACCCACTGAGCCACCTTTAAATACCACAGCGTCATCTGCGGCTTCTACCGATAAAATAAGAAAAAATAAGAAAAACAGTCAGTCCCCAATAGCCCAGCAGCAGAGCCCAAGTTTGCTAAAGGGCAAGAAGCTTACAGTACTTTTTTTTTTTTTTTGCTGAGGTCAGAAGTAGGACACTAGCCCTTGCTGCCGTTGCAGTCTCTGACCACTAAGGAGGAAGTGCAGTACACACCTTTATGGACAGAAAGGTGGGCTCTGATTTCCCTGCACCACTGCTGAGACGGCCGGACACCTGCTCTGGCCCGTTGTCCTCGGTCTTTGGAAAAAACAGACCTACAAAGTTTTACCAGTAAGTGGATCCAACCCCTAGGCCCAGCTTTCACTCGGCAGCATTTTTACTCTTTCGCAATCTCTTTATTGGGAATAAGACAACGTGCCTAAAATACAAGCTTAAAAATGCTATCTACCTACTGTCTGCACGTGAACACGGTCATTTTTACACATGCTGGCTCCTAAACGCAGTCATTTGCACCAACCTTTTGAGCGATAAAGCACCACGATTTTCATTTGCAGGCAGTATAATTATGCTCACAATTAACACATAATAGTACATGAGATTAGAGAAAAAAAAATAATCCCACAGATGCAGAGGCTCTGGTGTGACCACCACACACGAGAGATCAACCCGTTCTAAAACAAGAAACCTTAAAAATATTGTTCATGGCACAGCTCATTTCTTCAAAGGCCTAGCTAACATCTGAGCTCAACATTCTCCAACTGCTCCTGGTACATACTTTTCCACTGAAGATAAAACAGATATGATCTGGAAACGGACGATCCACAGCAAGTATATTCTTCTCAGATTTTCCCACTGAGAAATGCCCTCTAATACTGCTGAGCTGCAGTGTCAGAACTCAAAACTGTTACTGAAGGACTTTAGCATAAGCAGCAAAAAACCCCGAACACCCTTTTCATTATGACTTGCTTGTCCTTGTTCTTAATATGAGGAGACATTAGTCCTCCAAAGTGAGAGTCTGAATACGTAATTCCTGCTGTAAGAGAGGTAGAGTGAAAAGGGAAGAAGCTGAAAGAAGCTGACATCCCCCACAGTGTCGCTCTCCCCTTCTCCCCCTCCCTCCCGTCCCCCCCCACCCTCCACCCCGCCCAAAACCTGCCTTGACATATAATTAGTTTGCTGCTGGGGCCTAGGCACACATTGTACCACAATGCAAGGAAGCACCTCTCCGCCTCTCCGTGAGAAATTTGCTTCAATCTGGCTCAAACTAAACTAGGTTGCCATCCCTCTTTAAATTAAATCTCATTAAGTACATGTCGTGGTGAGTCCTGGTTTATGTTTTGGGAAAAGGAAAAAGAAAAACACACACCACACACACACACAACCCAATAAACTCCATAAATCTCTCAAGCATGGTCTCTGGATGGAGTTCTATTTGTTACTCCATGAAAGATCACTTGAGAGGTGGAATCTATACAAAGATTCTTTCCTCTGTTTTTTCAAATCTTACTGTCAAGGCAAAGTGTCACATTGGTTTTGTCTCAAAATTGTAAAAATATATATATATATATATATTCTAATATTCCCCTAAAACTGCAAACCAAATAATAATAATGATAAGTAAAATAAAATGGTCTACACTGGCACTTTTATACCATCAGCAAGAATTCAGTAATGAATACAGCTTATCAGCTCATTTTTTTATGCCAACAACAAATAAAAGAATTACAAACTCTGTTTAAAATCTGAAACCTGAGAGCTCAATACCAAGTTGTACATACAAAGAAATACTAAACAAAAATATCTGTGACCATTTATGGAAATAGTGAGATTAGAAAAGTAAGCCTCCCCCCCCCAAAAATAATCAACGATTCAAAACCTCGCTGTTGACAAAGGTTCAACTAAATCCATTTGTCTTTCCTGAGTCACTTTGTAATTAGTTCTACTATTTCCTTCTGAAGAAGAAAGATTCTTAAGCAAAGTTAGATCTGAGCCTGGCCCCGAAGATCCTGATATTTACAAAAGGGCAGACCCGATAGTGAAAGGACGAAGCACGGGCACAGCCTAAGATATGTTCCCTAAGCACTGCCTCAGAGTACCCTGGCAGAGAAGCCCCCGGCAGGACACACCAGTAAAGGCCACTGCAGACTGCAGAGAAAGGAGCCCACTCACTGCCTGTTCTGACAATGCAGGCAGATCCCAGGCTCCTAAAAGGGATCAGTCTACTCAGGTAACCACCTGCAGGAACCCAGCACACCACAAGCGATCAGACCACCAAAACTTCCAGAAACAATCAAGGAGGGTGGGGAGGAAGAAACATGCAGTTGCCCTGAAATGTTTTAGTGTTCTGCTCCTTTGCAGAATCTGTAGCATTTAAAATTTTGTTTAACCATTTTGAAATCTGATAGGTTTTGCAGACCTTTCTGTCCCAGGACCTGGGCTCCCTCCAAGGCACTGTTTTTAAAACAGGCCTTTTTACATTACCCGCTCCTGGAACATCATCTGTCTCTAAGTTTCCAGTGCTTACTGAGGTCAATTTTCATTTCTGCAAATCACAGGCAGCCACTTGCTTCTGAGAAGTTAACAAGCCTCCTGAGAAATGCTGGTGGCTGCTATTTCATTGTTTCATAAATATTTTTATACAGTGACACCATTCAACTTTAAATAAATCTTTAAAAAGAAAGACAATTAAAAAGCAAAGAAAATTATGATCTGGATTTTATTTATTTTCGTGGGAGAAGAATAAGGGAAGTGTGAGCCCTCCATTGTTTTCAACTCATTTAAAATGTTGCTTCAGTTTAAAAAAAAAAAAAGAAAGAAATACACACACACACACACACACACACACACACACACACAAATGCATTTTAGAAAAAAGAAACTCCTGGAAGTTGAACTTTCTTGAAAGCCGGCCTCTGGACTTTTGAAAACAGTGTTGCTGCTACGAACAAAGACTAGAAGGACACCCTGATTTTCTCCTCTCCTGGGGATCATTTCTCTTCCAATAAACAAACAAATCCCCCAGTATTTCCTACCGAAGGGAAGTTTTCCAGGGAGAGTCTCCTCCAGGGTTTGGTGGTAACTGCGACTCAGTCTTTTTTGGACACAATGTTTCTGCTGACTCCTGAAAATTTTCCACTTGAATGTGCAATGAAGTGGCGGCGGCGGCAGCAGCAACAGTCCTGGAGAAGCGGCAAAGGCGACCGTGCCTTCTTTCATCTTTGAGAAGGAGCGAACCCCCGCCAGCAGCACGAGTCGGCGCGGACCCCGGGCAGGCCTCTGGGGGCCCGGGCGCCCGGGGGCCCGGTGGGGGCGGCGGCGGCGGGGGGGGGGGGGAGCAGGCTCCGGGCTCCGAGGCGGCGCCGGCGGCTCTCCCCGCCCGCGCCCGCTGCGAACTTCTGACTTCCCCGAGCAAACCGTGATAACCGGCTGAGCTTGTGAGGGTGTGTGCGTGTGCGCGCGTGCGGGCGAGCGGGCAGGCGCTGGGAGCGCGGGGGGCGCGGGGGGCGCGGCGCGGCCGGCCGGGCGCCTCCAGGGTCGCCGCCGGGGACCGCCTGTTGCCGCGCGGGCTCCGCAGCGCGCGGCCCAACTTGGCGTCCCGGCAACTCGCGCGGCGGCGCCCGGCCGCTCACCTTGAAGGGGGCGCGGGGCCCGGCCCCGGCCCTCCGCGTGCCCGCCCGCCGCACACAAAGCGGAGCCCGCAGAGAAAGAGCGGCCCGAGCCGGACGCGCCGCCGGCCCCCCGCCCCCGGGCGCCCGGTGCGCCGCCCGCACCCAGCATCACCCCGCGCGCCAACTTACCTCGGCGAAGGGAGCCGCCGCAGCGCCCGGCGAGTCCGAGGCAAACTTCGGCGCCGCTTCCCCCGCCCGCAGCTCGGTGCCCGGCTCCCTCCCCGGCTCCCGGTTCCCGGGCCGGGCCACCCCACCCCTGCCTAGCACCGCTCCTGCCCCGGGGCCGGCTGGGCGCACTGGGCTACTGCCCGCGGCTCCAGGCAAAGGCGGTCGGGGTGGGGGGGCTTCACTGCATGGCCTGTCCCCGGACGCGGCCGCCCCGGGCCCGGGCCCCGCCGCGCGGACTGGCCCGCAGGGTGGAAGCGAGTCTGCAAAGTGCTTGGTGGGCGCCGCGGCGGGCGGCGGGGCCGCGGCGGCGGCTGCAGAGGCTCGGCTCGGCTCGGGCGGCGCGGCGCGGCGCGAGCGATGCTAAGAATGTTCGGAATGAGGACAGGAATGAAATGAACGCCAGGACCGAACTCGCTCCGGAGGGGTGGGGCCTCGGTGACGTCATGCGGCCTGCCGCCCGGGGCCGGGGGCGGGGCCTGCCGCCGCCGGTGACGTCATGGGGATTCGGGGCGGACCCGGCTGGGCCGACTTGCGGTTGGGGCACGGGCTCCCCCCGCAGGGACGGCGGGGCGGAGTCTCGCGCCCACGGGGGAGCGGGGCGCGCGCGGGAGCCGCCCTGCCCACCCTCCCACCCCCCGCCCTGTCTCCCGGCGCGGGCCCGGGCTTTGTCCCGAGCAGGGCGGGGCGGCGGGAGGCTTCGAGGTGCTTGCGTCCGCGCGGAGAACTCTGGAAGCCTGGGTTTCTTCCTCCCGGCGGGCGCCGAGCCCGGAGCTGCGCGCGCCGCGCCCTCCCTGCCTCAGTTTCCCTCTTACGGGACGCGGAAGCTCGGCCGACCCCTTAGAGCGCTCCAGGACTCGTGGAAGTCTGCAAGTTCGGGGAAGAGAAGTTTCTTTTCTGGAAATTCAGGTGGTGGTTCTGTGGCGCGGTGGAAGCCTTCCCGGGGCCGGATTCCCAGCCTGCCATTTCTTCCCCTCTCACACTTTATAAAAGTTCGCGGCGCTCATTCAAGTGGAAGTCGGCCCTTTTGTTGGGAAGGGAAACCAATCTGCCCTGCTAGCACGGTCTTCTCCAGCTTGCTCAAGAAGTTGAGTTCTCTCATCCCTGTGGGTTGTACTTTTCGAAAGTAATGGGTTAGGCAAAAACTCCCCGAATTTTAAAATGCTACATCAGGCAACTTCAGGCCGCTCCTTTTGTGTATGTGGATAAATTTCTCTTCCATTCTAAATATATATATATATAGTTTTATCGCCACCTTTGGAAGCGGAGTAGTGACACATTATACCCAGTGGGTAAATCAGAAAATAGCTGGGTAAAGTCATCCCTCTATGGCAGAACTTGTCTAACGTTTTCGGTGACTGTCTTGTGCCAGTTTCACTAAGATCGAAGTAGCAAAAGCAGTTTCTGTGCTGTTGACCTCTTTCCTTCTAGGCACTTTGCTCTCCTTTCCATTTGGGGCCCCAAGATAAATAATGGCGCCTATTTGTCCCTAAATCCCCTAAATATGGATAATTGAGGGAAGCAGAATGTAACTTGCAACGACACATTTTATACAAAACGTAACTTGTACTAATGTTCTTTAATTGAAATTTTTCTTGTGATCATTGAAGATTCACATGTTGTAAAAAATAATAGTGCAAAGAAATCTTTTGTTCACTTTGCCCAGTTCTTCCCAATGGTAATGTCCTCCACAACTGTAATATAGCACAGAATGGATATTGACATTGATTCAGTCCACCGTCTTATTGACGTTTCCCCAACCTTAATTGTACTCATTTGTGTGTGCCTGTATTTCTATACAAATTTCTCAGGTGTGTATGTATCCGTTATCACAGGTAGGTACTAATGCTTTTTTTTTTTTTAATAAAGGGTACTAATGCATTTTATCTCTAGTTTGCATGCAATAATAAGGTGATACAATGAGGTTTACAGTAATGACCCCAGCCACCATTGCATTGGTTTTTGGAAATGTATTAGAAAAACATAATTAATTTGGCATTAAAACTGTGCTAGGCATATCCCTCTCCAAATATCATCTTCTTAAAGTATGAGAGTCCAATGGCAGTGCAAGCCAGACGGTAGGGTTGCTAAACCACAGTTTGTTGGCCCAGTGTACCTGAACATTTTTCAGACTCCAGCTCCCATCTCACAGCCACCCAGCAATACAAAATATCCTATTTCTTACTGAATTGAGGAAAAATACCTTGGCCTGCGATTCAGAGCTCTTCATGACCAGTATTTTCTGCAGCTTTTCCCACTTGATAGGATGTTTCTTGAGGCTTATCTTAAAAACCTCTTCTAGGAAGACTACTCAACTAGATATTTCCTCCTTAGGACCCTCAAAAGTCCTTGCTCCAGACTCCCTATTGTATTCTGTAGTTACCGGTGTGCTAGGATGCCCCTACATCTGAGTCCAAGTGGACTGGGTTTCATTTAGCTAAATGTACACCTCCCAAGACATACACGTAAATGGGAATAACTTTTGTGGTCTCTCCACACATTTTCACACTCCTCAGCTACCCACCAGATGGTACAGAGGACCTATGGATGTTAGGGCCCAGCAGCTGTTCACCTCCAGCATCTGAGGGCAGGAACAGTAGCTGCCACCTGCTAAAATGACAGCAACTAGCATGTACTACACCCAAACTCAGTCCTTGGCACTTTGCATTTACCGTTTCAATACTTGTGGCACCCGTACAAGATAATGATTCGTAGCTCAGTTTATACAGGTGAGGAACTAAGGTACGGGAATATTAACAATTTACCCAATGACCCACAGTCCAGAGAGAGCCGAGTATACAGGGTTGACCTGAATTCCTTCTGACTTCAGCCCATGTTCATAATCACTGACCTCTACTTCCCCCAAAACTGTAACAGATCTTTAACAAAGCAATTGGATACCAGGCACTTGTTTAAGTACTTTCCACTAATTACCTCATTTAATCACCCACCATCACCCTATGAGGTGAGGTTTCTACCTTCAAGATGAGCAAACTGAGGACAGATAGAAAGTACAGAGTGAGGATTCAAACCCAGGCAGTCCAGCTCCATATTTCATGTTCTCAACCTTCCACTTAGCTACCCAAATAGCTGCAGTACTATACAGACAACAAAAGATCAACCATGTGCAGGGATATACCCTGAGATGTAACAATTATATGTATTATATGTATCACCTCTGATGTAAGAGAGTTTGTTACTTCCAAGTCTTAACCAAGGAAGAACCTAACTTGTAACACGTTAAAGAAACAATGATCCAATTAATGGTAGCACTTCATGATGAGATAGAACTCACTCAGCCTGAAGTTAGGAAGGAGAGTGGGCAGGTTAGAACTTACTCTAAGGAAGCACCTGGCTCAGGAAGATACTGCTTTAGAAAATAAGTAAAGATGTGTATTAATGATACAGTTTGTCTCATTTCTAATGAAGTGGAGTAACTTAGAGCAGTGTGAATGGGTATAACCTCTGGGAAAGTTTGGTGTTAACGAATGAAGTCAAAGATATGCATGCTCTATGATCCAGAAGTTCTTCTTAGGAATATAGCCAAGAGAATTTTGGGTACATAAGGGACACACATGCAAGAATGTTTGGGGGTGCTTTTTTTTTTTTAATAACCCCAAACAGGAGGGACACCTGGATGGTTCAGTTGGTAGAGGCTCTGACTCTTGATCTCAGGATTTTGAGTTCCAGCCCCATGTTAGGCATAGAGAACACTTAAAAGCAATAAAAATACATAGAAAAAAAAATTTTTTTAAATAGAGGATCACAAAACTTAAAAAAAAAAAAAAAAGCACACAACCAAACAAGAAATGACCCACATGTCCAGTAATAGCAGAAAAAGTATATGGATTGTGATATAATCATACAATGGAATAGTATACAGGGTTGACAACAAATGAGGTCCATACAACAACGTAGATGAATGCTAAAAATATAACATTGAGTGAAAGAAGCATGAAATAAAAGAATCCACATAGTGCAATTATATTTATATGAAGTTCAAAAACAAGCAAAATTTAACAGCATTATTTGAAGTATACTTAGGTATATACTGAGGTGGTAAAATGGGAAAGAAAAAAAATAGAAAAATACCAATTACCAATAAATCTGGGATAGTGCTTACCAGTAGGAATTGGGAATTGGGACAAGGAAGAGAAACATGTGGGGTGTTTGAAATGCAGACAGTGTTATATTTTTGTCTGCTTATATGGATATTTACTATAATGACCCATTACACTTTGTATAGACGTCCCCCTTTATCTGAGGGGATGCATTCTAAGACCCCAGTGGATGCCTGCAGTTGTGGATAGTGCTGAATTCTATATACATTATATTTGTTCCTTTGCGTACTTACCTATGATCAAGTTTGGTTTATAAATTAGGCACAATAAGGAATTCACAATAGTAATAAAATAGAAAAATTATAACAATACACTGTAATAAAAGTTATATGAATGTGGTCTCTCTCACTCTCTCAATATCTGGTGCTGCACTCACCCCTCTTTCTGTGATCATAGAGGGTAAAATACAATGTGATGAGATGAAGCAAGGTGAATGGCACAGGCATCGGGACATAGTGCTAGGCTACTGTTGACCTGATGATGATGGGATGGTCTACTTCAGGACCACAGTTGAACTTGGGTAACTGAACCAGACACAGAAACCGTGGATGGGGGCTGGGTGAGCGGGGGGTGGGGGGAGATACTGTATTTGTTTTAGACACTCTTTTCTATACATCTATTGTATTTCACAATTTTTTAAGTTAAAAATAAATATTAAAGAGACCCACTATTATTCTGATGCCCCCCATGTGCCCAGGGCTTTGAGCTGGTTCTGAATCCTATCACTCCCCCCACCCTTTTTCATAATCCTTTCATTGTACACCATTTCCTCTCAGCCAGATCATGACCTTCACTCTCCATGGGATCCTTTCCATCAGGATGTAAACAGACAAAGGTCTCCCTCCCATCTTAAAACAACAAACCCCAACCTCATCTGAAGATTTTGCCTTCTCTTCCCTTTCTCAACTGAACTTCAGAAAAGAGTTGTTGGACCTCATTTCCTCCATTTCTTTATCTCCCACTATTCCTCGACCCTCTCCATTCAGGCTTTTGTCTTCATCACTTCTTCCCTCAAAACAGATGTTTTTCTAGCCCTCCGTTTAGTTAGTTCAGTGGGCCTTTCATTGACCCCATCTTGGATTATCTGACATGGTTGATTATCACCTCACTAAAACAGTCTCTCTGGCCCAATTTCCTAGTTTCCCCTACTCCTCTGCTAGATCTCATTGTCCTTTGCTGACCATTCTCCTCCAGCTAGCTGTTAAATTGTGTGATTCCAAACGCTATGCTTTCTTCTATTCTTACTTTATATCCTATCTCCAGCTGATTCTAACTAATTTACTCCAGTGGTTTCAATCACTATGTGTTTGCTCTTGTCTTTCAAACATGCACATGCAATCCATATCTCTCCTTGAAACTCTAGATGTATATAACTAACATCCTACTGGACAACACCATCTGGGCATCTCAGAAGCATCTCCAAAACCATGGTCTTCCACTATGAGTAAGATCTTCATCAGGTGTTTTCCATCTCTAGGAAAAGCACCAGAAACCAAGTTATCAGGCTTGATGCATCTCTACCTGCTTAAAAACTCAAGAGTATCCTACCACATTTAGAAAAAGTCATTCCTATGGGTCTGCGTTATCTAACACCTCCCTGCCTTTTCAGCCATCTTGTCTCTCTCCCATCCAACTGTGTGCTCCTAGCACCCTGGGTAACTTTTAGTCCTCAAACTGATCATTTGCCCAAAGGGCCCTTGTTTGTGCTAGGACAGCTCCTTGGAATATCTTCTCCTTCCCCTACGGTCTGTTAATTGTTTCTCCTGTTTTGCTTGATACCCCAGATTTAATCACATTTTTAAAATTGTATTAGTTATCTAATGCTGGGTAACAAATATTTCTAAAACTAAATGTCTTAAGCCAGTAAGAATCATTTATTGTCTCTCATCATTTCTGTGGGTCAGGCATTTGGGAATGGCTGGGCTAGATGGGTCTGGCTTGTGGTCTTTCATGAGACTGTAGTCATGTCAGCTGAGAAGGGAGTTACCTGAAAGTTTGATTGGGACTGGAGTTTCCCTTTTAAGACTGTTCACTCATATGGCTGGCAAGTTAGTGTTGACTGTTAGTAAGAGAACTCAGTTTCTCTATACATACATCTCTCCATATTGCTTGGTTCTCCACACCAAGTGGTGACTTGAATTCAAAGCTAAACATTAAGGGGCGCCTGGGTGGCTCAGTTGGTTGGACGACTGCTTTCAGCTCAGGTCATGATCCTGGAGTCCCGGGATCGAGTCCCACATAGGGCTCCCAGCTCCATGGGGAGTCTGCTTCTCCCTCTGACCTTCTCCTTGCTCATGCTCTCTCTCACTGTCTCTCTCTCAAATAAATAAAATCTTAAAAAAAAAAAAAAAGCTAAACATTAAGAAAGTGGGAAGAAATGGAGGGGAGGTAGGGGGAGGGAAAGAGAGACAAAGAAGCTGTTTCTTTTTTATGAACTAGCTTCAAAAACCAAACAGCATCCCTGCTACCATATTCTATTCATTAGAAGTGAGTCACTAAGTTTGGCCCACATTCAACGGGAGAAGAATTGGATACTACCTTTAAAGGGAGATTGTCAAAAAGTCTACAAACATATTTTAGAAATCACATCACCTGTATTATTCCTTCCTGGACTTATCACAGTCTGTAATTTTGTATAACATAATTATATTATAAAGACATAGTGTATACTTCCACAATTATTTGATTAATGACTATCTTCACACATGAGAACATAAGGCAGTGAAATAACCCAGTGGAACAAGAATCATACCTGCTTTGCCTACCATTTTATTCCTAATACCTAGCACATTAGCAGGCAATCAATGTAGAATAAATACGGGGTGCCTAGACGGCTCAGTCAGTTAAGGCCCAACTCTTGATTTCTGCTCAGGTCATGATCTCAGGGCCATGAGATCAAGCCCCACATCAAGGTCTATGCTCAGCGCAGAGTCTGCTTAAAAGACTTTCTCCCTCTGCCCCTCCCCTCACCCCAAACACTTGATCACTCTCAAATAAATAAATCCTTTTTTAAAAAGAATAAATATGAATGTTATTAATTACATGTAACCCCTGCAACAGCCCTTTCAGGTAGGTAACATTCTTTCCATTTTATAGATGTGGAATTAAAATGGTTAGATAGGGGTGCCTGGGTGGCTCAGTGGGTTAAAGCCTCTGCCTTCAGCTCAGGTCATGGTCCCATGGTCCTGGGATCAAGCCCCACGTTGGTAGGGAGCCTGCTTCCTCCTCTCTGCCTGCCTCTCTGCCTACTTGTAATCTCTGTCAAAGAAATAAATGAAACCTTTAAAAAATAAGATAAAATGGTTAAATAACATGTTTAAGGGTCAGATTTTGAATCTAGGTCTCTGTTGCTAAGCCAGAACTCCTTCTTAGGACTTCTAGACATCCTCCTAGGACCACAGAAGCTACTTTGGCCTGAGTGGAATGATCTCCTCAGTTTCCACATTTCCTCATCCAGAAGCCTTGGGATAGCTCATTCTACTTCCCAGGTGTATGGATTCAAGGGCAGACCTATCCGTAAAGACCTGCCCTGCCCAGACTCTGGTCATGAAAAATAAATTTTCCAAAATAACTGATCCTTATGAATTTATCAGGAGCAAAAAGAAGGGAATGTGAAGTTTCTGAAACTGCAAACCTACACTTGGGGAAGGTCAACCAGAGTAGATCCTGAAAAAAACTAGTGCTTCTCAATAGCAAAATCTATCTGACCCTATCCTCCACTCCTGTCTTACCTCCTTCACCAAGAAGGAAGAGACAGTTCAGTAGCTGCTCTCTCTGGTGAGGTCATTTGTGGCTTTTTAAATTAACTAAAATGAAATAAATGAAATAAAAATTTTATCACACTAGCCACATGTCATGTGCTCAAAGCCACCAGGTGGCTGGTGGTTACCATAATGGGAAGTGCAAATATAGAACATTTGTATGATTATAGAAAATTCTACTGAACAGTGCTGCCAGAGAAACTGGGGAATCCTAGCCCCGGAGAATTTCAAGGCCATAGGAGAAGACAAAACCATGGCTGGAGGAATTTATCCACCCCAAAGAGAGCCCCAACTCATGAGTGAGAAATGTTCCCTAATCATGGGTCTCTGGGCATGGATATGCCTCTGCAGGTCTAGACTCTATGATCAGGCTTTCTGCCTCTCCCCTGTCCATCCTCTGAGCTACCACTCTCATTTTATTTATTTATTTTTAAAGATTCTATTTACTTACTTGTCAGAGAGAGAGAGAAAGAGCACAAACCGGGGGGAGTGGTAGGCAAAGGGAGAAGCAGGCTCCCAGCTGAGCAAGGAGGACAATGTGGGACTCAATGTCATGATCTCAGGATCATGACCTGAGCCGAAGGCAGATGCTTAACCGACTGAGCCACCCAGGCATCCCTACCAATCTCAATTTAAATAACCACCATCACTCTCCAAAACAGACCACTTCTTGCTTACTGCCCTGAACCCACTGAGCCAAGGCCCAACCCAGGACAACACATCTTTAACATTTTTCTCTTCTCCAAACCACTCCATCTCCATACTCAGGTAGTCTCCAACCCTCCTTTCTCAGAGTATGTGATTCCCCTTCTTCTCAAAGATAAGCCCTCCTCCAACTTTTCCATCAACATGTGCGCTCTGGATTCAGATCCCCTTCACCTCACTGGAGATCTCACTTTGCTAATTATTCTTTCTCCTTTCATTGTCTTCCATCTTTCCCTCAACCAGCACTGCCTTTCCAGCAGGCATGGCTTCCCCAGTGTTATCAATAATTTTAATTGGCCCTTTAGGATCATCCCATCTTCCTCTTCCTTTGCCTACCCCTTTCCTTTTCTAGGGAGTTTTCTGCAAAAAAAAAAAAAAAAAAAAAGACCCTACACTCTCATTTCCCACCTAGGGCCGAACTCTCATCCAATGAAGTTGCTTCCCATTTAATAAAATTTGTTCTGGATGTGGCATTCAAGAGTTTTAACAATCAGTTCCTGGCCTTTTTTTTTTTTTCTTTGAACCAATCTTTATTTTATTTATTTTCTATTAAATAAGCTCTATGCCCAATGTGAGACTTGAACTCAAGACCCTGAGGATCAAGAGTCCCATGTTCTACCAGTTGTGCCACTCTGGCCTACCACCCCCCGGCCTAACTTCTTACCCATTTTTTCCTGTCACCTTCTAAACATACTCACCTCTTCACACATGTCTAAAACATTCCTGCCATTGTATCTTTATTATTATATTTCTCTTGCCAGAAATACTTGTTCCACATATATTCCTCCACCAATGGGGGCTGAGGTCAAGTTCCTCCTTCCTGATGACGTCTTTTTTTTTTTTTTAGATTTTATTTATTTATTTGACAGAAATCACGAGAGGCAGGCAGAGAGAGAGAGAGAGGAGGAAGCAAGCTCCCTGCTGAGCAGAGAGCCCGATGTGGGACTCGATCCCAGGACCCTGAGATCATGACCTGAGCCGAAGGCAGCAGCTCAACCACTGAGCCACCCAGGCGCCCCTGATGACGTCTTTCTGACAATAAAGACCCATCATGCTTGTCTTGACTCCCATCACCAAGCACAGGCTGCCTGATGCTACTGTGTATTGTTGTATAGACATTTCTCTTCTCTCCCCAGTTGTCTATCAGAATACTTCCTGGCAAGGAGTTAGCACTTGCATCTTTGCACTCCCAAGTTTTTAGAAAAATGCAAAATTGTGTGCACAGTGAATATTCAAACGATTGACTCATTCCTAGACATATCCCATCATCAATTCAAAAAGAGCCAGTGGCAAACCATGCAGTACTAGTTCAAATAACCTCTTGAAAAGATTATCACAAAACAGGGACTGTGACAGCAATTAGCTATGTAAATGCCCCGAGGATAAAGTTGATGCATTAAAAAATAATATACCTCTTTGGACAAGCCTGGGAAGACAGGTGTGAATGGATGCTGGCAATCCCAGCGCTACACAGCTGGCAAGCGTCAGTGTGATTAGTGATACATTTTGGTGGGTGAGAAAAAAATCTGTGCTGTTTGTTTTGTTTTGTTTTGTTTTGTTGTTTCTTTCCTGTCTGGGGGGTGGGTGTAGGGCGGGGAGGCAGTGCTGGGTTGGGAGGGGAAAGGCAAGGAGGCAGGCACGGGGAGGGGATAAGGAGAAAAAGGACAGGCTATGGAGGCAGGCAAAATTTGTCTTGAATCTCAGCCTCGTGGCTGACTTGATGTATAAAAGTGGGTAAGTGATCTCTTTTTATGCTGTGGCAGAATATTATTGGTCTGAGGAGAGGTTTATGATAAAGATATGAACAGCATGATATCGTGTTTATAATTTTTTTATGTATATGTGAATGTATACAATATATGCACAAAAAAGACCAAAAAGCTACATATTACAAATAGGTAATCTTACATATTTGTAATTACAAAATATTAGATTTTCTTTTTTTTATTTAGTCTATTTTCTGTTTCTCAAGTTTAAAGCACTGTGACTTTTATGAAGAAGCTCTGTTTTAAAAATTATCTGAGTTAAAGAACTTCAATATAATATTTTAGGTAGTTGGAATTATTTCTCTGGGTTGAACAGAATGTATGTTTTTCTTTCAATAATCTCAAATATTTAGAAACGATGAGAGGAAGTTGCTGACATGACACCCCTTCACCCCCAAATTCTTTAGTATCTTTCCTCCAAACAAGAATGTGTGACCACCTAAATTGGGAAATTGACACTTCACAGCTTCAAACTGAATTCAGGTTTTCCCAATTATCTAATACCGAGCTAAAGACCCCACCCCAAATCATGTGTTGCATATGGTTGTCCTGTGTCTTTCATCTCCTTTAATATGAGTCCTTTCCTCAGCATTTTCTTAACTTCCATGATTTTAATCATTTTGAAGATTGCAGGTTATTTTGTCCCTTCCTTTGGGTTTGTGGTTGCCAGACTCCCAAACGACTCGCAATGCTTCTCGCCCTCTGGTTTTCGTGTAAGTCCCCTCCACGTTGACTCAGGAATAACCTGTGTGACCAGTGGAATGCTACAAAAGTGTTGTGTACCTAGAGGCTAGGTCTTAAGAGACACTGTGGTTTGTGCCTTGCCGTCTTGGATTGCTTGCTCCGGGGAAAGCCAGCCATTCCATCATGGGAATGTTCAAACAGCCCTGCAGAGAAACCTATATGGAGATGAAATGAGGCATTCCGTCGGTGGCCACATGAACTTGCCAGCCATAAGAATACACCACCTTGGAAGTGAGTTCTCCGGAAGCCTCACAGGACAGCGCAAGCCAGAGCTCCCTAGCCAAGTTTCTCCTAAATTCCTGACCCATACAAACTGAAAGATAATAAATATTGTTTTAATCCACAAAGTTTAGGGGTAAGTACCCAACTAATACAGGTTTGTCTGTTTACTCGTGATTAGATACAAGCTTCCCATTTGGGACAGGCATATGACAGTCGTCATGCTGTGTTCTCATTGCATCCTCTTATGTCCTGCCTGATCACAATTTGTCACGTTATGGGTGTTGTTAAGTTTGATCACTGATAAGTCACCTCTGTTTGTTAATATGTAATTTATGGGGCAATACTTTGATACTATGTAACTACACTGTGTCTCACCAAACTTTCACTTTGTTCATTATTACTTTTTTAAATCTGAAGAGATGCTTAGACTCCTATTTTATTCAACTGGGTACAATCCATTACTATTATTTATTTTTGATGATCATATCATGCCATATTTAGCCAGTCAGAGCCCCTTCAACTGGCTTCCACGTCTTTCTGAAATATCCCATCATTTTTTGAGCACATGGCATCTTTCTGGTTCAGTGCTATTGGGGTGTTACTTTCCTCAGTATATTTTAATGGACAGAATTAGGTAGTATATGTATGTATTCACACATATACTTACATCCATATTTCTCTATCTCTTACTTACAATCATGAGTTTATATTGGCACCTCCAACTCTCCAGTCAGATACTCTTAGATTCATTCTAGTTTTCTCTTTTTCACATTCTCTTCTCCACCTGTGAGAAAACTGGCTCCTGTTATTCTTTATATATATATATTTTTTTTTAATAAACATATAATATATTATTAGCCCCAAGGGTCTGTGAATTGCCAGGTTTACACACTTCACAGCACTCACCATAGCACATACCCTCCCCAAAGTCCATAACCCAACCACCCTCTCCCTACACCCCTACCCCTGGCAACCCTCAGTTTGTTTTGTGAGATTAAGAGTCTTTTATGATTTGTCTCCCTCCCGATCCCATCTTGTTTCATTCATTCTTTTCCCATCCCCCAAACACCCCACGTTGCATCTCCACTTCCTCATATCAGGGAGATCATATGATAGTTCTGTTTCTCCGACTGACTTATTTCACTAAGCATAATACCCTCTAGTTCCATCCATGTCATCGCAAATGGCAAGATTTCATTTTTTTTGATGGCTGCATAGTATTCAATTATATATATATATATATATATATATATATATATATATATCACCTCTTCTTTATCCATTCTATTGATGGACATTTGGTTCTTTCCATAGTTTGGCTGTTGTGGACATTGCTGCTATGAACATTCAGATGCACTTGCCCCTTCGGATCACTACGTTTGTATCTTTAGGGTAAATACCCAGTAGTGCAATTGCTGGGTTGTAAGGTACTTCTATTTTCAACTTTTTGAGGAACCTCCATGCTGTTTTCCAGAGTGCTGCACCAGCTTGCGTTCCCACCAACAGTGTGGGAAAGTTCCCCTTTCTCCACATCCTCGCCAGCATCTGTCGTTTCCTGACTTGTTAATTTTAGTCATTCTGATTGGTGTTTGATTTGTATTTCCCTGAGGTGTTTGATTTGTATTTCCCTGATGCTGAGTGATGTGGAGCACTTTTTCATGTGTCTGTTGGCCATCTGGATGTCTTCTTTGCAGAAATGTCTGTTCACGTCCTCTGCCCATTTCTTGATTGGATTATTTGTTCTTTGGGTGTTGACTTTGCTAAACTCTTTATAGATTTTGGATACTAGCCCTTTATCTGATACGTCATTTGCAAATATCTTCTCCCATTCTGTCAGTTGTCTTTTGGTTTTGTTAACTGTTTCCTTTGCTGTGCAAAAGCTTTTGATCTTGATGAAATCCCAATAGTTCATTTTTGCCCTTGTTTCCCTTGCCTTTGGCGATGTTCCTCGGAAGAAGTTGCTCTGGCTGATGTGGAAGAGGTTGCTGCCTGTGCTCTCCTCCAGGATTTGGATGGATTCCTTTCTCACATTGAGGCCCTTCATACATTTTGAGTCTATTTTCATGTGTGGTGTAAGGAAATGGTCCAGTTTCATTTTTCTGCATGTGGCTGTCCAATTTTCCCAACACCATTTGTTGAAAAGGCTGTCTTTTTTCCATTGGACATTCTTTCCTGCTTTGTCAAAGATTAGTTGACCATAGAGTTGAGGGTCTATTTCTGGGCTCTCTAGTCTGTTCCATCTATCTTTGTGTCTGTTTTTGTGCCAGTACCATACTGTCTTGATGATGACAGCTTTGTAATAGTGGCTCCCGTTATTCTTAATATATGACTTGATCAATCCCTTATTGTAACCAATTTCTCTTCCCCACTTCCTTCTTCCCTTCCCCCACCAACACAGTTGCCCTCTTCACCCCTCTGAGGTTCCTACACTCCACACTGGTGACATACTTTTCCAGCAATATAGTGGATTAGATATGCCCCCCTTTTTAAAAAATTATGTTCAGTTAGCCACTGTATAGTACATCATTAATGGATTAGATATCCTAAATGACCCTTTGCATCAGTTTTCTAGTAGATGTAAAGCAAACCACTCCAAAACTTAGGTGCTTAAAACAAAAATAATTTATTATTTACTAAATTCTATGGATAGGCTGGAAGGTTCTGCCTGGATAGGCTGGAAGGTTCACCCAAGTTCACTCATATGACTATGTTCAGTGAGTGAGCTGGGTGAAGAATGGCCATTCTCAGATGTCCTCACTCACATGTCCGAGGGCCCCGCTGAGATGTCTGAGATGGCTTGGCTTCTTTCCTCTAGGACTTGTGCTCTTTCATCTAGGACTTCAAGTGATACTGGAAATATTCCAGGAAAGCAAAAGCAAAAAGGCCTCTTAAGCCATACAACATCACTTACACCAGATTCTATTAGTCAAAGTGTCACAGGACAGTCCAGATCCAGACCTCACTTCTTGGTGCAGGAACTGGACCAGCAGAGTTAACATTACAAAGGAGCATTGACACAGGACACATAATTCATTGGAGCCATTACTATGAGCATTTGCCACATTTGCCTAATTAAATGAGAAAAATGTCAGTGTTGTGTGTATATTTTTAAAATATTATTTTAAATGTTTCTCTGAACTGGAAAGAACTAGACCTCTTAATAGGTGGTACATGGGAAACAGAAGGCAAAGCTGAGGACTACAAGAAGTAGTAAATCAAATGTGAGACCCTTACATAAAGCTGGGACCTACCCTCACTGTAAGGGGAATGAGAAAAATACTGTTACTGAAAAAAAGGAGACAGCAGGAAAATCTTGCCTGCATGACTTGTCCTGGGTGCTGGATGTCAGGGAAAAGAATCACCTGAAAATCTGTAACCACAAATTGACCATCAGATGGTTTCACACAGTTTCCTGGAGGTGGGGTAGGGCCATTGAGGGGAGAGGTGGAGGTTGGGGGAGGGAAAGCAAGCTGATAGTGTTATTTAAAGTGATCCCCTTGAAATCTTGCCATTTGCGACGACGTGGATGGAACTAGAGGGTATCATGCTTAGCGAAATAAGTCAATTGGAGAAAGACAACTATCATATGATCTTCCTGATATGAGGAAGAGGAGATGCAACATGGGTGGTTAAGGGGGTAGGAGAAGAATAAATGAAACAAAATGGGATTGGGAGGGAGACAAACCATAAGTGACTCTTAATCTCACAAAACAAACTGAGGGTTGCTGGGGGGAGGGGGGTTGAGAGTGGGGGGTGGGGTTATGGACATTGGGGAGGGTATGTGCTGTGAAGTGTGTAAACCTGGCGAGTCACAGACCTGTACCCCTGGGGATAAAAATACAGTATACGTTTATAAAAATAATAATAATAAGTAAATAAATATTTTTAAAAATAAAGTGATCCCCTATTGTTAGGCCCCTAGCTGACTGAGAGGTACAAACTGTAAATCTTCCCTGAAAAAATTCAAACTCAATCCAGGCCTCCAAACACTCTTATAGATGAAGTTCCAACAAAAATGAGAAACTCTAATAAAAAAAAAAAAAAAATATATATATATATATATATATATTCATTTAAAAAATATTCAAATCCCCCCCAAAATAAAATAAGAAACTCATGATAAATAAAACCATAAAACATACTAAGAAGCAAAGCATCATCTGTAAGAACCAGCAGAAAAAAACACGAGGCAGAAATAGAGCCTTTCGGGGTGCCTGGGTGGCTCAGTGGGTTAAGCCGCTGCCTTCTGCTCAGGTCATGATCTCAGGGTCCTGGGATCGAGGCCCGCATCGGGCTCTCTGCTCAGCGGGGAGCCTGCTTCCCTCTCTCTCTCTCTGTCTGCCTCTCCGTCTACTTGTGATTTCTTTCTGTCAAATAAACAAATAAAATCTTTAAAAAAAAAGAAAAGAAAAGAAATAGAGCCTTTCTGTATTCAGACACTAGACTATAACACTTTGAAGTAACTAAATTCAATATGTGTTATGGACTGAGTTGTGTCTCCCTAGGATTTTATGTTAAAATAAATAACATAAAATTGGGGATTTTATGTTAAAGTTTTGTTAGGATTTTATGTTAAATATGTTAGGATTTTATGTTAAATATGTTAGGATTTTATGTTAAATACGTTAGGATTTTATGTTCAATATGTTAGGATTTTATTTTAAAATCCTAAGCCCCAATTTGACAATATAAGGTAAGGAAATAATTAATTGAAATGAAGTCATAAGGATGGGACCCTGTTAGGATTAGTGTCTTAGGAGGGAAGACCCCAGAAAGCTGGCTCTGTCTCCACCATCTGAGCCCTTGGAAAGAAGGTGCTCTCACCAGGAACCCTACAATGCTGGCATCCTGGTTTTAGACTTCCAGCCTCCAGGCTATAAGAAAATAAATGTCTATTGTTTAAATCTATGGTGTTTTGTTATGGCAGCCTGATACAGTATGTTTAAGTAAATACATGATAAGCTTCAAATAGGTGCATGGAATAGCTTGGTGGAACTGAGAGAAGTCCACATAGAAAATCTCAAAATTAAAATGTTAATAGTTGAAAGTAAAAAACAAAACAAAGCCAAAAAATCCATTTGAAAGATGGGTTCCACCACTGGAGATAGAATTAGTGAGATGGATGAGAGAGTAAATGGATTTATATAGAATATAAAGAAAGTGGAAAAAATGAGAGGTTATGAGTTATTTTGGATATGGCGAGAATGCCTAGTATACATCTAGTCATATTTCTGAAAAGGATAATGGGGATAGAAAATTGGAGGCATCACACACTGGGATATTGGGAATGGAAAATGGTGCAGCCACTTTGGAAAACAGTCTGATAGTTCCTCAAAAAATCCTAAACATAGAATTAACAGGGGACCTGGAAATTCCATTGCTAAGTATTTACCCAAAAGAAATGAAAACATAGATCCACACAAAAATTTATATATAAGGGCCCATGGCAGCATATTCACAATAGCTAAAAGGTAGAATAGAAATAACCCAAATGACAAATGAATAAACAAAATGTGGTATATCCATATAATAGGATATTATTTGACAATAAAAGGGAATGAAGTACAGATATATACTACAACATGAATGAATCTTGAAAATATTATACTAAATGAAATTAACAACTAACAAATTACCACATATTGTAGGATTCTATTTATATGTAATTTCCAGAATAGGCCAATGTATGAAATGTCCGAAATGGCAGATCTATGGGAAAAGAAAGTAGATTAGTTTACTTGTTTCCTTGGGCAAGGCAGGGATGGGTGGGTGGTGATGCATAGTGATTACTGACAGGTACAAAGATTCTTTTGGAGGTAAAGTGTTCTCAAATTAAATTATGATCACAGTGTACAATTCTAAAGAGTCTCCAAATCATAGAACAGCACACTTTTTTTTGTTTGTTTGTTTCTTTGTTAAATTTTTATTTTAGTTCCAGTATTATTAACATACAGTTCTGTATTAGTTTCAGGTATACAATATAGTGATTCAACAATTCTATACATTAGTCAGTGCTCATCATGATAAGTGCACTCCTTAATCCCCTGCCCATAGTTCATCCATGCCCCCACCACACACCTCCCCTCTGGTTACCATCAGTTTGTTCTCTATAGCTAAGAGTCTGTTTATTGGTTTATCTCTCTTTTTTTTCCTTTGTTCTGTTTTTTAAATTCTACATTTGAGTGAAATCATATGGTATTTGTCTTCGACTAACTTATTTCACATAGCATTACACTCTCTAGCTTTATCCATGTTGTTGCAAATGGCAAGATTTCATTCTTTTTTTGTGGCTGAATAATAGTCCACTCTGTGTGTGTGTGTCTACACACCCATACCACATCTTCTTTATTCATTTGTCTATTGATGGATACTTGGGCTGCTTCCATAACTGGTTGTTGTAAATAATGCTGCAATAAACATAGGGGTGCAACTATCCTTTTAATTACTGCTTTTGTATTTTTTTTGACTAATGCTTAGTAGTGCAATTACTGGATCATAGGGTAGTTCAATTTTTAGTTCTTTAGGAGGTGGAACCTCCATACTGTTTTTCACAGTGGCTACACCCATTTGCATTCCCCCTAATAGTGCAGGAGGGCTCTTTATCTCTACACCCTTGCCAACACTTGTTATGTCTCATGTTTTTCATTTTAGCTATTCCAACAGGTATAAGGAGATATCTCATTGTGGTTTTGATTTGCATTTCCCTGATGATGGGTGATGTTGAGCATCTTTCCACGTGTCTTTTGGCCACCTGGATGTCTTCTTTGGAGAAATGTTGGTTCATGTCTTCTGGCCATTATTTAATTGGATTATTTGTTTTTATTGGTGTTGAGTTACATAAGTTCTTTATATATTTTGGATACCATTTTTATCAGTTTTTTCAGTTAAGGTTGACTTTTAGGGGCTTTAGTTTGTTTTTTTGTTATTTCCTTTGCTGTGGTGAAGCTTTTTTTTTTTTTTTTCTTTGCTTTTATTTCCCTTGCCTGAGGAAACCTGTCTAGAAAAATGTTGCTACAGCCCATGTCAGAGAAATTACTGCCCGTTCTCTCTTCTAGGATTTTTATGGCTTCAGGTCTCAGATTTTCAGATTTTACTTGAGAGAGAGCATGAATTGGGGGAGGGGCAGAGGGAGGAGCAGACTCCCCTCCCAGCAGAGAGCCCACCACAGGACTCCATCCCAGGACTCTGGGATCATGACCTGAACTGAATGCAGACACTTAACCAACTGAGCCACCCACATGCCCCAGAAAAAGAGATTTTAAAAGCATTTAGAGACAAATGACACATCACCTGTAAAGGAGCAACACTGATTATTGTCTGACTTCTCAACAGATCTGATGGCAGTAGATAAGCAAAGCATCTTCGTTCCGCTGAGGGAAAATAAACTATACTTCTGAATTAATTAACTATATATATGATATATATGCACAAAATATAGTTCAAGAGTAGGTTAGAAGTAAGAAAAGAAACTGTAGATAGATACAAATGTATGAGAGACTATACCCTCCACAGATCTTCACGAAAGGAAATGTTGAGGGATTTACCTCCGCCAAAGGGAAAAGGAACCCACACGGAGATGTGAGGAGTGTGAACTAACGACGAACGTATGTATAAATATGCTATAACTCTAAGCAAGTATTGTATAAAATTTAAAAAATAATGTCCAGTTGTGGAGGATACCGGCTGGAGTTAAAACACGGGGCAACCATATCCTTCATATCCTTTAAGGCAGGGTTGTGGTCACGTGCCCTAAGATCCTGGAGCGCTGGTCCCCCACTCACCACTCTCACCGTCCATTCTATTAGATTGTGTTTGTTTTCCTGTAAGTCCACTGACTTGACCAGTTCCGTCCCAACTTTCTCCCTTTAACTCCTGCTTTCCCACCCCCTGTCCTACTTGCTACTGACACATGTCGGGGAGGGACTGACTAGGCCTGTTAGAGCAGTTTTTCCTTTAAATATTAAAAAGCTTAAACAGGCCCATACAAGGATCAGGTTCTTAAAACTGCCTTCATTCCAAACTGTTTGCTTACATTTTAGAATGCTTTTTTTCATGTTGATTCAAAAAACAACACAGGTTAATTATATTCAAATTGAGAAAATTATAAAGAAGAAAATAAGTTACCATCCATTGTACTGTATCCTAAAACTAACCGCTGAGCATTTAACATATTTTAACTGATCAAAAAATGCAACAGATAGCTTAATGTAAAATAGCTCTGTTTCCACCACTCAGAACTGCAAATTACTAACATTTTGTCATGTTTACTTTTAGACAGTTCCTTACATTTTGATAGTCTAGGATAGATTACAAATAGAAGCCCACATGTTTTATGTCTAAATATTTAAGATCTAAATCAAGCTGATAAGCTATTCTGCCGTATTTCAACCTCCTACACTGATAGATGCATTTTTATAACAAAAGATTATAAAACTATAAATTTTTTTGGTGCAAAAAGTAGTTTTATTAAAGCACAGAGACAGGACCCATGGGCAGAAAGAGCTGCCTAAAGCCATACTTTTTTAAGACTAAAAACTTGGTAAATAACAAAGATTTAGGGGCACCTGGGTGGCTCAGAGGGTTAAGCCTCTGCCTTCAGCTCGGGTCATGATCCCAGGGTCCTGGGATGGAGCCCCACACCGCATCGGGCTCTCTGCTCAGCGGGGAGCCTGCTTCCTCCTCTCTCTGCCTGCCTCTCTGCCTACTTGTGATCTCTGTCAGTCAAATAATAAATAAAATCTTTAAAAAAAGAATAACAAGGATTTAATTTTAATTATTACTATTCATTTGTAGGCGTTTGCTGATAAGCTTGTGATGTTTAGAAAATAAACTAAAATCTAAACTAATATCTAATGAATGAATAATTGTGTATTTTCCACTAAATTTATTTTTCTTGCCTTCATTTCAGCAAAATCGCTAACAGTGTTGTCAAGTTAAGAGTTTCACAGGACCACCTGCCTTGGTGGTTCAGTCAGTTGAGTGACCAGCTTTTGGCTTCTGCTCTGTTCAGGATCTCAGGGGCTGGGATTGAGCCCCATGTGGGTCTCTGTTCCATGTGGAGTCTGCTTGTCTCTCTCCCACCCCCTCTGTTCCTCCACACCCCCTTCGTAAGCTGCTGACTCTCTCACATAAATAAATAAAATCGTAAAAAGAAAAGTTTCACATACTTTGTCTTCTATTGATCATAAAGCCAAATGAAACTTTTCTTTGGTCTTTGGGGTTTCTAGATCACTTCTTTGGTTAATTTCAGTTCAGGCAACTTCCGACAGCGTCCACTGGAATTATCAGTAAAATTCTTATTTCAGAAATTTCAGAAACACGATTCACAGACCTGTACCCCAGGGGATAAAAATATATGTTTATAAAAAATAAAAAATTAAAAAATAATTTCAGAAACAAAAACCCCATGAATTTTACATATGTTCATGGGATAAGATTGTTATATGAGAAATAATCATTATCGTAAAATATAAGGTATTTTAAAATCTTCATATTATCACCTATATGGTGATTCTCAGTCTCATAACATATTTTCCTGTAGTTTTATAAAGACTTGATGCCATTTTTTATCCCTTGTTGCATCTTATAGCACTGAGCCCAAATGCCAGTGAAAGACTCGTGTGCATGTTTTAAAAATATATTGCTATTTTTGTGTATTTGTGATTATGTGAGAAAATTGAAAGCGTAAGACCAAGGAGAGCCAAATGTTCCCTGGGTGTGAGTATGGTACTGTTTGTTCTGTTTTCTAAATGAAGGAAACAAAAGATTACTGACCAATTCCAAACTTCTTAAATCTCTCCTTCTACTTTAATTCTTCATCATGTACTTGGTGTATATGGGGTTTTTTATATATATATTCATGGAAAATATTTGTATTGCCTCCAGCGTGTGTTTTAAAATTCTTAAATATGACATCAGACTATGCGTCATATTCTGTGACTTGTATTTTGAAATTAAATTTCAGAGATCTAGCCATGTTGATACATAGGGGTCTATTTGATTTCTTTCCATTGTGGATTATATATTTTCTTTTTTTTTAAGATTATTTATTTACTTGGCAGAGAGAGAGAAGCAGTAGGCAGAGCAGCAGGCAGAGGCAGAGGGAGAGAAGCAGGCTCTCCGCTGAGCAGAGAGCCCGATGTGGGACTCCATCCCAGGATCCTGGGATCATGACCTATGCTGAAGGCAGGCGCTTAACGGACTGAGCCACCCAGGTGCCCCTATACTATATTTTCATATCTGGTTTATCCAGTTTTTTTTATCTTATAAATATTTTATTTGAATAAAACCATTTAATGGCTGTTAAAATGATCAGAAATAAAATGATCATTTTAAAAGGAAGTTATAGCATCATCGTGTTTAGAGAAGAGGAAGCCACAAAAGGGGAAAGTTTAGAGTTAAACTTTAGTATAACATGTAAATTTTGACCTGCTAGGAAAGTTTAAGTTAAGAAAAAGTCTTACAGTTTGTATAAAATGATTATGTGCCCCAATGTCACCCATCACTAGATCAAGACACTGAAACTGAGGATTCCTTCCTCATGTTATAGCTTTTCTTTTGACATTCCTCTAAAAAGAGACCAAAACAATTGTGGAGCTGACTCACACCTTGAGTAAGCAATTACATAATACCACGGTCATTAACCACAAAAGGCAAAAGAAATATCCTACAATTGTTTAACTTTCAACTGCTGATGTTAACATACAATACGTTACAAGTAAACATAGTTGTGCATTCAGGAGTTGATTATGCTAATTTCTGTACAAATTTCAGAATGAACACATCTGAGTATGTGGATACTCCCGTATCTTAAAAGTAAAGCAAGCATTTTCTACTTTAAAATTTTTATTTCTGTGTGAAACAAAAGACTGAACTCTTGGAGATCAAACAAGGAAAAGATACACCAAGTTCAAAGCACTATTAAGTCATGAAACAAAAAAGAATCTGAGGTAGAAGTCAAGCAGTATAATCCACAACCTTCCTGGGTAGTATTTATTCTTGGTAAACGTCACATCTCTACTAAGATGTTTCCTTTTTTAAGTCACAAGTTCCAAAAAGTTAATAATCCACTCTCTGAAATCAGATGTAAAACTATGACCAACGAAAAATACACACAATCTTTTGTCATGTTAACAGTTAACAGAATAAATGGTTTTAGTAAAGACTGCTGACATTTTTTTTTTTTAAGATTTTATTTATTTGTCAGAGAGAGAGAGAGCGAGAGAGCACAAGCAAGGGGAGCTGCAGGCAGAGGGAAATGCAGGGAGCCACCACAGGGCTCCATCCCAGGACCCCAGGATCATGACCCGAGCTAAAGTCAGATGCTTAACCCACTGAGCCATCTAGGCATCCCAAGGCAACTGACATTTCTAACACTAGTAACTGTTAGACCTTCATATGGGAGGCTGTTGGTGGTAACCACAGTGTCTTGGTGAAGGTAATAAGGCTTTTGTCTATGCTGCGGGTAATTGTTTTTTGTTTTGTTTTGTTTTTAAGATTTTATTTATTTAATTGACAGAGAGACAGCTAGAGAGGGAACACAAGCAGGGGGAGTGGGAGAGAAAGAAGAAGGCCTCCCGCTGGGGAGTCTGATGCAGGGCTGCATCCCAGGACCCTGGGATCATGCCCTGAGTTGAAGGTAAGAGGCTTAATGACTGAGCCACCCAGGCGCCCCAACTGTGGCTAATTGTTACCCCATGGCACTGACTGGATTGATTGTCACTTGACCATCCTTGTCTGCTACCCCTCCTCTAAACTGTGTGTTATCTTGCAACTGATTGCCTTGCTTATCCAATTTTGTATTGATGAACTTTCTACAACTCAGTTTATAAAAAATATGACTGTACCTTGAAGTCTATTTCACACCCATACAGAAAACTCTTCACAGTCTCTTTTATATGGTGTGTACTTCATTGTATGGCGGTAGCTTATTCAATGGCCATTTAGATTCTTTCCGGTCCTTCGGATTTCAAACAATACCACAATAAATGACTTTGAACATTATTTGGTATGTATGTGTGGATACGTCCAAGATATATAATCAAAAATGGGGTTACTGGACCAGAAGATATACACATTTTTAGTTTTGAAATATATTGTCAAATCACTTTTGACAGAGGTTGTAACTGTTTGTATGTCTATAAACAGTATGAAAATTCCTGTTTCTCCTACCCTCAAAAATTAAACTTTTTATCTTAGCTAATCTAGTGGGTTAAAAAATGCTGTCTCCTTGAACCTTTCTTATTATGAGTAAGTTTAAGTAATATAGTCATATGATTTATAGCTGACTGTATTTTTTTAGCTGTATTTCTTTTTAGGAAAATTGTTCAGACCCTTTACCCATTGTTCTCTGGAGTTGTTGGATTTGTGCTCTAGTTAATTTGCAGAGCCTATTATATATTGGAGGAATTAACCCTTTTTAACGGGAATTGCAAATACATTTTCCCCAAATTTTTGTTTATCTTTTGATTTTGTTTCTGAAGTTTTTGTGATGGATAATATTTTAACAAACCAGATATATTAATCTTTTGTGACATTTGTGTTTTATATCATATTTAGGAAGGCTATCTCTACTATATAGATAGTTTTAATTTTTCAGCTCAAATACTTGATCTATCCAAAACTCATTTGGTGTGCAAAGCAAACACTCAAGTTAATTTTTTCCCAGATGGCTACTTTGTTTTTCCAAAAACCCATGGTTGAATAGTTCTTGTTTCACCTACTGATATGTAAGTAAATACTGCTTTATAATATGAATTCCCATATTTGTGAATCTTAATTCTTTATCATAGGACACTGGTCCATTTGCATATTCTTGCACAAATGCTATATTGTTTGAATTACCTTAGATTCATGTAGATTTATGTGTGAGGATTTTTTTCCCTACAGAATGGTAATTCACGTACCATAAAATACACAAATCTTGATTTTACAGCTAAAATGAAGGCTTACCCATATATAAACCTCTCTAACCACAACTTGGATCAGGATAGAGAATGTTTTCAGTACTTGAGGAGAATATCTTATGCTCCTTCCCTGTCAATACCCTTAATATGTACTGATGTCAATCATTATTAACTATTTTTGCCTCTTCTTGAGTTCCATATGTACAGAATCAGATAGAATTTCTTCTTTTGTGTTTCTGCTTGTTTAACATGGTCTCAAAGATTTACCCATTTCATTGCACTTAGCAATTAATAGCAATTTCATTACTATTTGAACTCTATTCTATTTTGATCTATTTGTTGATCTATTCTACTACTGATACACATAGCTCTACTGTTTTTTATTTATTGATCTATTCTATTGTTGATATACATTGACTTGTTTTGATCTACTTATTGATCTATTCTACTGATATCCACTGGTGTGCTTTCCAGTTTGGGGATATTGTGAATAATGTCGCTGTGAATATTCTTGGATATGTGTTTGATGGATATAAGCATTTATTTCTGTTGGGTATATACTCAGGGATTGAATTGCTAGGTCATATAGTATTAATTTACTCAGATTTAGAAGACACTTTCAAACAATTTTTCACAGTGGTTATATAAATTTAAACTTCCTCAGTAATGCATGAGCATTCTAGTCGCTCCCATTAGCACCAATACTTGGTGTTCTCTATCTTTTTGGAGGGTAGGTGTAGTAGAATCTGATTATTGTTTTAGTTTGCACTGATGATGGCCAGAACATATTCTTTTTTTTTTTTTTCAGATTTTATTTATTATTTATTTGACAGGCAGATATCACAAGTAGGCAGAGAAGCAGGCAGAGGGAGAGGAAGGGAAGCAGGCTCCCTGCTGAGCAGAGAGCCCGATGCAGGGCTTGATCCCAGGACCCTGAGATCACGACCTGAGCCGAAGGCAGAGGCTTAACCCGCTGAGCCACTCAGGTGCCCTAATACTATATTTTTAACTTCAGTTTCCACATGTTCATTTCTAGTATATAGAAATACAATAGACTTTTTTGTGTGTTCTTCTATCTAAATGGCCTTCCTGAACTTGCTTATTAATTTTAAGAGGATGATTTTTTTATTCCTTGGAATTTTCTATGTATAGAATTATGTCATCTGCAAATAAGGAGAGTTTTATTTTTTCCTTTCCAATTTGTGTGCTTTATTCCTCTTATTGCCTTATTGTGCTGGTTAGGCCTTTTAGTGTTTTTTTGAACAAGAGTGGTAAGAGCAAGTATTCTTGTCTTGTTATTGAATTTAGGTGGAAGGCACTCAGTCTTTTACCAATAAGTATGCTATGAGTCATCCAGTTTTGTTTTTTTTTAAAGATTTCATTTGTTTATTTGACAGACTGAGATCACAAGTAGGCAGAGAGGCAGGTAGAGAGAGAGGGGGAAGCAGGCTCCCCACAAGCAGAGAGCCTGATGTGCGGCTCCATCCCAGGACCCTGGGATCATGACCTGAGCCAAGGGCAGAGGCTTTAACCCACTGAGCCACCCAGGTGTCCCGAGTTGTCCAGTTTTTTTTTTTATTTTTTGTCCAATTTTTAATAGACTCTATTGAGATGAGGAAGGTCTCCTTTAGTCCTAGTTTGCTCAAATGCTTTTTTAAAAAAATCAAATGGGAAATGAATTTTTGCCAAATGTTTGATTTTGCATCAGCTGATATGATCACAGTTATTCTTCTTTAGACTTTTAATATGGTAGATTGTACTGATTGATTTTTTGAATATTCAATTCATCTGTATATGTTTTAAAATTCTCTCAGCAGTATTTTATAATTGTCAATTTAAAGATCTTAAACGTCTTTCATTAGATTTATTCTTATGTATTTGATCTTTTTGTTTGTAAATGATATTACTTCTTTAATTTCAGTTTCTAAATGTTTTTTAGTGGTACATACAAAAAAAAATTTTTTTTTTTTTACATACTGACTCTGCATTCAGCAACTTAATAAATTTACTTGATAATTCCAACAGTTTTTTTGTAGATTCTTTTTTATTTTTTACATATTCAATCATGTTTCTGTAAATAAGGACAATTTTAATTCTTCTTTCCTACTCCTTATTTTTGCTTTTCTTGCCTTATGGCACTGGTTAGGATCTCCAGTACAAAACTTAATAAAAGTGATGATGGTGAGCACCCTTATCTTATTTCTGAAATCAGTAGGAAAACATCCAATATTTAATCTTTGAGGAGGATCACAACTACAGATTTTTGTATTTTTCTTCATGTGTAAAATTCAGGACCAGTTTTAGAATATATCCTTTAGCTTCATGTAAGTTAGTAAGCACTTTTACTGTAAACTCCAGGGTTTAAAAAATATAGCTAAAAACATAACCAATGAAGAATAAGAAATTTACATTTCATTATGACGGAGAATGTAGCAAATGTTTTTTAAGATTTTATTTATTTATTTGACAGAGATTGAGTACAAGCCAGGGAAGGTGTAGGAGAGGGAAAAGCAGACTCCTCACTTAGCTCAGAGCCTGATGTGGGGTTTGATCCCAGGACCCTGAGATTATGACCTGAGCCAAATCAGGTTCTTACCTGACTGGCCAACCCAGACAAACTGAATGTAGCAAATGTTTAAATAAATTACGTTTTTAAAGTATCTTATTATTTATTTATTTATTTAAAAGGATTTTATTTATTTAGTTGATAGAGATCACAAGTAGACAGAGAGGCAAGCAGAGGGTGGGGGAGGAAGCAGGCTCCCCGCTAAGCAGGGAGCTCTATGTGGGGCTCAATCCCAGGACCCTAGGATCATGACCTGAGCTGAAGGCAGAGGCTTTAACTCACTGAGCCACCCAGGCGCCCCTAAAGTATTTTAAATCACAATAAAATGTACAGAGAAAAATGTATAGACCTTATATATATAATTAAATAAATTTTATGCTCACATATCTGGTACCCTAATTAAGATTTTAAGGTATTTTTATGTCTCCCCGAAACTTTATTTCTCCTGCTTTCAATCACTACACATGGTGCATAGGCAACCATTTTTCTAATTTCTGTCATGGTTTTAGTTTTATAATTTCATACACATGGAATTGTAAAGCATGTATTCTATTATGCTGGGCTTATTTGCTCAGCAGAATATTTTCACTATGCCACAAATGCTATAAATTTTTATTTATTCTCCTATTTGATGAGCATTTAAGCTGTTTCTAGTTTGGGCGTATTATAAATAAAGCTGCTATCAGCGTTTCCATACAAGTTCTTTTGTGAAATTAGTTTTAGTTTCTGTTGAGATAATACCTAGTACAGAACTGTTGTAAGTCTATGTTTAAATTTATAAGAAACTTCAAAACAGTTTATCATAGTGGTGGTGCTGTTTTCCATTACCACTAGCAATATATGATTTCCAAATGTTTCATATCCTCAACAACATTTGGTGTCCATCTTTTTAAGTTTAGCTTTCTTTTTTTTTTCTTTTTCTCTTTCTCTTTCTCCTTTTCTCTCTTTTCCTTCCTTCCTTCCTTCCTTTCTTCTTCTTCTTCTTTCTTGTAATAACCTCTTCATTTGATTAAGGAGGTTCTCTTCTATTTTTGTAAAATTGTATCATTTATAGGTATTAAATTTTTTAAAACACTTTTTAAAAAATTGGGTATAGTTGACACATAGTGTTGGATTACTTTCAGGGTACAACATAGTGATTCAACAAGTCTACATTATGCTATGCTCACTACAAGCGTAGCTACTGTCTGTCCCTACAGCACCTTTAAAATACTACTGATTACATTCCCTATTCTGTTGTAAATGTTAAATTACTGATTTTGTCTATCTGAGAAAGAGAAGGAGGGAGAGAGTGGGGGAGGGGTAGAGGGGGACAGAGAGGGACAAGCAGACTTCGTTCAGAGAGCAGAGCTCTACTCAGGCTGATCTCAGGACCCTGAGATACAACTTGAGCAAAAACCAAAAATCCAATGCTCAACCCACTTTGATACCATAGGTGTTAAATTCTATCAAATACTTTTGGTGCATCTATTGAAATACAGATAATTTTTCTCATTTTTTCGTTAATGTGGCGAATTACATTGCTTGTGTGTTAACAAATTTATTGAAGTCCAATTTACATACCTAAATTCATCAGTTTTGGGGGCGCCTGGGTGGCTCAGTGGGTTAAGCATCTGCCTTCCACACAGGTCGTGATCCCAGGGTCCTGGGATTGAGTCCTAGTTGGCTCCTTGCTCAGCCAGGAGCCTGCTTCTCCTTCTCCCTCTGCTGCTCCTGTGCTTGTGCTTGCGCTCTGTCAAATAAATAAATAAATAAATAAAGATATTTTAAAAAATTCATCAATTTTAAAAATTCGGTTTGAGTTCTAAAAAATGTACACCCTTGTGCAACCACTATCACAAACTGTAGCCCAGAAAGTTTCCTTGTTCCCCTTTGCAGTTCATTCTGTTCTGATTCTAGACTCTAGGTAACCTTTGACATACTTTCTGTGTGTACAATTTTGTTATTTCTAGAAATCCTATATAAATGAAATCATAAAACAGCAGCCTTTTGAGTCCTTTCTCACATGGCAAAGAACTGAGGCCTCCTGCCAACGACCATGTAAGTAAATCATATTTAAAACAGATGATCTGGTCTCTGTCCCTTCCAGGTGACTATACCTCAGCAGACATCTTGATTACAACCTCACAAGAGATTCCACAAGAGCCAAATCTATGCATTTGAGTAACTCTCAAACTCCTAATCCAGAGTAACTATGAAATAATAACTATTTTTGTTTCAACCATTAAGTATTGAGGTCATTTGTGGTACAGATAGAACACGCTCATTCCTAGAACACGCTCATTATTTTTTTTACATATCTCTGTCCTCAAGTTGTTATTATTTTATATAGAATCATTGTGTTTAGTTTCCCGAGAGAGCGTGAACTACAATTTTCCTTTCTTGTAATGTCCTTTTTAGGTTTTGAGATCAATATTATGCAGACTCAATTAGTTGGGAAGTATGCTCACATTTTCATGATCTCAAAGAGTTTTTTTTTTCTGTTGTTGTTACAAAACTGGTAATATTTATGTATATAGAAGGATTTGAGAGTAAAAACACTTAAACCTAGAGTTTCCTCTGGAGAAAGTTTTAAAACTAAAAATAGGATTAAAAAAATTGATATGGGGGCACCTGGGTGGCTCAGTGGGTTAAAGCCTCTGCCTTCGGCTCTGGTCAGGATCACAGGGTCCTGCGATCGAGCCCCGCATCGGGTTCTCTGCACAGCGGGAAGCCTGCTTCCTCCTCTCTCTCTGCCTGCCTCTCTGCCTACTTGTGATCTCTATCAAATAAATAAATAAAATCTTTAAATAGTTTTAAAAAATTGATATGGAACTATTCAAAATTTCTATTTCTTATTTCAATTTTGCTATTTTTTCTATAAGAATTTATCCAATTTATTATAATTGTCAAATTAATTTCTGGTATCCTCTTATCTTTGTGTCATAGGATCTAAAGAATTCTTGGAATTCATAATTTGTAGTCCCTTTTGTCTATCAGCTTTTCTGTGGATTTATTGATTTTATTAATCTTGCCAAAGAAACCAAGAACTTGTTATGTTTCTCTATTATGTGCTTACTTTCCGTTTTATTGATTTTTGCTTTTATATTTATGATTGTCTTCTTTCTACTTTATTTGGGTTGAACTCCTGTTCTTTTCTTAACCTCAAACGTTGGAAGCTTTCATATTTTCAACTTTTCTTTTTTTTTAGGTAAATCACACATTTAACATTTCAAATTTCTCTCTAAGCACTGTTTCATTGTTTCCTAAAAGTTCTTTTATGTAGTATTTTGTTGTTATTATTCTGTTTATTTATTTTTTCTCTCTTTTTTTCCTCATTTTTTTTATTAACATATAGTGTATTATTTGCCCCAGGGGTACAGGTCTGTGAATCATCAGGCTTACCCATTTCATAGCACTCACCATAGCACATACCCTCCTCAATGTCCATAACCCAGGCACCCTATCCCTACCCTCCCACCCCACAGCAACCCTTAATTTGTTTCATGAGATTAAGAGTCTCTTATGGTTTGTCTCCCTCCAGATGCCATCTTGTTTCATTTTTTTCCCTCCCAAATCCCCACAACTGCCCCCCCTCAAATTCCTAATATCAGAGAGATCATATGATAATTGTCTTTATCTGATTGACTTATTTCACTTAGCCTAATACCCTCTAGTTCCATCCATGTTGTTGCAAATGGCAAGATTTCTTTTTCTGATGGCTGCATATTGTGTGTGTACACACACACACACACACACACACACCACATCTTCTTTATCCATTCATCTGTTGATGGACATTTAGGTTCGTCCCATAGTTTGGCTATTGTGGACATTGCTGCTATAAAACTTTGCGTGCACATGCCCCTTTCGATCACTACATTTGTATCTTTAGGGTAAATACCCAGTAGTGCAATTGCTGGTTTATAGGATAGCTCTATTTTAAACTTTTTGAGGAAACTCCATGCTGTTTTCCAGAGTGACTGCACCAGCTTACATTCCCACCAACAGTGTAGGAGGGTTCCCCTTTCTCTGCATCCTTGCCAATATCTGTCGTTTCCTGACTTGTTAATTTTAGCCATTTTGTCTGGTGTGAGGTGGTATCTCACTTTGGTTTTGATTTGTATTTCTGTGATGCTGAGCGATGTTGAACACTTTTTCATGTATCTGTTGACCATTTTTACATCTTCTCTGCAGAAATGTCTATTCATGTCCTCTGCCCATTTCTTGATTGGATTATTTGTCCTTTGGGTGTTGAGTTTGATATGTTCTTTTTAGATTTCAGATACTAGCCCTTTATCTGATATGTCATTTGCAAATATTTTCTCCCATTCTGTCAGTTGTCTTTTGGTTTTGTTGACTATTTCCTTTGCTGTGCAAAAGCTTTTTATCTTGACGAAGTCCCAGTAGTTCATTTTTGCCCTTGCTTCCCTTGCTTTTGGTGATGTTTCTAAAAAGAAGTTGCTGTGGCTGAGGAAGAAGAAGTTGCTGCCTGTGTTCTCCTCAAGGATTTTGATGGATTCCTTTCTCATGTTGAGGTCTTTCATCTATTTTGAGTCTATTTTTGTGAGTGGTGTAAGGAAATGGTCCAGTTTCATTCTTCTGCGTGTGGCTGTCCAGTTTTCCAACACCATTTGTTGAAGAGACTGTCTTTTTTCCATTGGACATTCTTTCCTGCTTTGTCAAAGATTAGTTGACCATAGAGTTGAGGGTCTATTTCTGGGCTCTCTGTTCTGTTCCATTGATCTATGTGTCTGTTTTGGGGCCAGTACCATACTGTCTTGATGATGACAGCTTTGAAATAGCACTTGGAGTCTGGAATTGTGATGCCACCAACTTTGGTTTTCTTTTTCAACATTCCTCTGGCTATTTGGGATCTTTTCTGATTCCATATAAATTTTAGGATTTTTTGTTTCATTTCTTTGAAAAAAATTGATGGTATTTTGATAGGGATTGCATTAAATGTGTAGATTGCTTTAGGTAGTATAGACATTTTCACAATATTTGTTCTTCCAATACATGAGCATGGAACATTTTTTCATTTCTTTGAGTCTTCCTCAATTTCTTTCATGAGTACCTTATAGTTTTCTAAGTACAGATTCTTTGCCTCCTTGGTTAGGTTTATTTCTAGATATCTCATGGTTTTGGGTGCAATTGTAAGTGGGATCAACTCCTTAATTTCTCTTTCTTCTGTCTTGCTGTTGGTGTATAGAAATCCAGCTGATTTCTCTGTATTGATTTTATATACTGACACTTTACTGAATTCTGTATGAGTTCTAGTAGTTTTGGAGTGGAGTCTTTTGGGTTTTCCACATAAAGTATCATATCAAATGTGCAAAGAGTAAGAGTTTTACTACTTCTTTGCTGATCCGGATGCCTTTTATTTCTTTTTGTTCTCTGATTGCTGAAGCTAGGACTTCTAGTACTATGTCGAATAGCAGTGGTAATAGTGGACATCCCTGCCATGTTCCTGACCTTAGGGGAAAAGCTCTCAGTTTTTCCCCATTGAGAATGGTATTCACTGTGGGTTTTTCATAGATGGCTTTGATGATATTGAGGTATGTACCCTATCCCTTCACTGTGAAGAGTTTTGATCAAGAAAGGATGCTGTACTTTGTCAAACGCTTTTTTAGTATCTATTTAAAGTATCATATGGTTCTGGTTCTTTCTTTTATTAATGTATTGTATCACATTGATTGATTTGAGAATGTTGAACCAAATTTGCAGCCCAGGAATTAATCTCACTTGGTCATGGTAAATAATCCTTTTAATGTACTGTTGGATCCTATTGGCTAGTATTTGGGTGAGAGTTTTTGCATCTGTGTTCATCAAGGATATTTGTCTGTAATTCTCCTTAAGAAATTAAAAATAGGGGCATCTGGGTGGCTCAGTGGTTTAAAGCCTCTGCCCTTGGCTCAGGTCATGATCCCAGGGTCCTGGGATCGAGCCCCGCATCGGGCTCTCTGCTCAGCAGGGAGTCTGCTTCATCTCTCCCCCTCTACCTGCCTCTCTGCCTACTTGTGATCTCTGTCTGTCAAATAAATTAAAAAAAAAAAATTAAAAATAGAGCTTCCTTATGACCCTGTAATTGCACTACTGGTATTTACCCCAAAGATACAGATGTAGTGAAAAGAAGGGCCATCTGTACCCCAATGTTTATAGCAGCAATGGCCACGGTCACCAAACTGTGGAAAGAATCAAGATGCCCTTTGATGGACAATGGATAAGGAAGATGTGGTCCATATACACTATGGAGTATTATGCCTCCATCAGAAAGGATGAATACCCAATTTTTTTATCAACATGGACGGTACTGGAAGGGATCATGCTGAGTGAAATAAGTCAAGCAGGAAGAGTCAATTATCATATAGTTTCACTTATTTGTGGAGGATAACAAATAACATGGAGGACATGGGGAGATCAAGAGGAGAAGGGAGTTGGGAGAAATTGGAAGGGGAGATGAACCATGAGAGACTATGGACTCTGAAAAACAATATGAGGGTTTTGAAGGGGGGGCGGGGGGGGGGAGGTTGCGGGAGCCAGGTGGTGGGTATTATGGAGGGTACGTATTGCATGGAGCACTGGGTGTGGTGCATAAACAATGAATTCTGTTACTCTGAAAAGAAATTTTAAAAATAAATAAATATAATGGAGTCTTTGTCTGGTTTTGGGATCAAGGTAATGCTGGCCTCATAAAATGAGTTTGGAAATTTTCTTTACATTTCTATTTTTTTGGAACAGTTTCAGGAGGATAGGTATTAATTCTTCTTTAAATGTTTGGTAGAATTCCTCTGGGAAGCCATCTGGCCCTGGGCTCTTGTTGTTGGGACATTTTTGATGACTGCTTCAATCTCCTTACTGGTTATGGGTCTGTTTAGGTTTTCTGTTTCTTCCTGGTTCAGTTTTGGTGTTTTATATGTCTCTAGGAATGCATCCATTTCTTCCAGATTGTCAAATTTGCTGGTGTAGAGTTGCTCATAATATGTTCTTATAATTGTTTGCATTTCTTTGATGTTGTTTGTGAGCTCTCCTCTTTCATTCATGATTTTATTAATTTGTGTCCTTTCTCTTTTCTTTTTGTTAAGTCTGGCCAGGGGTTTATCAATCTTATTAATTGATATTAATATAAATTGATATATTATTAAGAACCAGCTCCTAGTTTTGTTGATTTGTTCTACTGTTCTTTTGGTTTCTATTTCATTGATTTCTGCTCTGATCTTTATTATTTCTCTTCTCCTGCTGGGTTTAGGCTTTTTTTTTTTTTTTTCTGTTCTTTCTCCCTCTCCTTTAGGTGTAGGGTTAGGTTTCTTTTTTCTTGAGAAAGGCTTGTATTGCTATATACTTTCCTCTCAGGACTGCCTTTGCTGTTTCCCAAAGATTTTGAACAGTTGTGTTTTCATTTTCATTTCTTTTCATGAATTTTAAAAATTCTTCTTTAATTTCCTGGGTGATTCATTCATTCTTTAGTAGGATACTCTTTAGCCTCTATGTATTTGAGTTCTTTCCAACACTCCTCTTGTGATTGAGTTCTAGTTTCAAAGCACTGTGGTTTGAAAATAATCAGGGAATGATCCCAATCTTTTGGTACCAGGTGAGACCAGATTTGTGACCCAGGATGTGATCTATTCTAGAGGATGTCCCATATGCACTAGAGAAGAATGTGTATTCTGTTGCTTTGGGATGGAATGTTCTGAATATACCTGTGAAGTCCATCTGGTCCAGTGTATCATTTAAAGCCTTTACTTTCTTGTTAATCTTTTGCTTAGATGATCTGTTTATTTCAGTGAGGGGGATGTTGAAGTCCCCTACTATTATTATATTATTGTTGATGTGTTTCTTTGATTTTGTTATTAATTGGTTTAGTAATTGGCTACTCTCATGTTAGGGGCATAGATATTTAAAATTGTTAGATCTTCTTGTTGGACAGACTCTTTAAGTATGATATAGTGTCCTTCTTCATCTCTTATTATAGTCTTTGGCTTAAAATCTAATTTACCTGATATAAGGATTGCCACCCCAGTTTCCTTTTGGTGTGCATTAGCATGGTAAATTGTTTTCCACCCCCTCACTTTTAAATCAGGAGGTGTCTTTGGGTCTAAGATGAGTTTCTTGTAGACAGCATGTCAATGGGTCTTGTTTTTTTAATCCATTCTGATACACTGTGTCTTTTGATTGGGGCATTTAGCCCATTTACATTCAGGGTAACTATTGAAAGATATGAATTTAGTGCCATTGTATTGCTTGTAAGGTGACTGTTACTGTATATTGTCTCTGTTGCTTTCTGGTCTGTTACTTTTAGGCTCTCTCTTTGCATAGAGGACCCCTTTCAATATTTCCTGTAGGGCTGGTTTGGTGTTTTGCTAATTCTTTTAGGTTTTGTTTGTCCTGGAAGCTTTTCATCTCTCCTTCTATTTTCAATGACAGCCTAGTATTGGATATAGTATTCTTGGCTGCATATTTTTCCTGTTTAGTGCTTTGAATATACCCTGCCAGTCCTTTCAAGCCTGCCAGGTCTCTGTGGATAGGTCTGCTGCCAATCTAATATTTCTACTGTTATATGTTACAGATCTCTTGTTCTGAGCTGCTTTAAAGATTTTCTCTTTGTCACTGAGACTTTTAAGTTTTACCATTAAATGATGGGGTGTGGACCTATTTTTATTGATTTTGAGGGGGGTTCTCTGTGCCTCCTGGATTTGATGCTTGTTCCCTTCACCAAATTAGGGAAATTCTCTGCTATCATTTGCTCCAATATACCTTCTACCCCCCTCTCTCTTTCTTCTTTTTCTGGGATCCCAATTATTCTAATATTGTTTCTTCTTATGGTATTACCTATCTCTTGAATTCTTCCCTCATGGTCCAGTAGTTGTTTGTCTCTCTTTTGCTCAACTTCTTTATTCTCCATTATTTAGTCTTCTATGTCACTGATTCCCTACTCTGCTTCATTTATCCTAGTAGTAAGAGCCTCCATTTTTTATTGATCCTAATTAATAGCTTTTTAAGTTTCATCTTCATTAGATTTTAGTTCTTTTATTTCTCCAGAAATGGGTTCTCTAGTATTATCCATGCTTTTTTTGGTGCCTAGCTAGCACCCTAATAATCATCATTCTGAGCTCTAGTTCTGACACATTACTACTAATGTCTGTATTGATTAGGTCCCTAGCCATCAGTATGGCCACTTTTTTTTTTTTTAAGATTTTATTTATTTACTTGACAGAGACAGAGAGATCACAAGCAGGCAGAGAGGCAGGCAAAGAGAGAGGAGGAAGCAGGCTCCCTGCTGAGCAGAGAGCCTGATGCGGGGCTCTATCCCAGGACCCTGAGATCACGACCCCAGCTGAAGGCAGAGGCTTTAACCCACTGAGCCACCCAGGCGCCCCCACTTGTTGTTTTTCTTTTTATGGTGAGTTTTTCTGCCTTGTCATTTTATCCAGATAAGAATAGATGAATGAGAGAACAAAATACTAAAAGGGTGGAAACGAGCCCAGAAAAAGATACACTAACCAAATCAGAAGAGACCTGAAATGGGGGGAGAAAAAGGGCTAAAAAAGAAAAAAAAGGAAAAAAATATATATATTTGACTGGTGGATACAACAGAGCCACACACTTTATTTTGGGTGCATCTTGATCTGTTAGAAGAAACTACCTCCCAAAATTTTAAAGAAAGGAAAACTTATACATATATATATATATATATATATATATATATATATATATATATGAAATTAAGAGTAAACACAATGAAGGGATGGAATTTGACTGTAAAGATAAAAATTTAAAAATATTCTAAAAAAGGAACTGATAGGATAAGAAGTTGGTTGAAAAAAAGAAAAAAAGGAGGGAAGAATGTGATCAGGCTGGAGAGTAGAACAAAGCCATGTGCTAGATTTAGGGTGTATTTTGATCTATTAGAAGAAACTCTATCCTAAAATTTTTAAGGAAAAAAAAAACCCTGCATGTATGCAAAATATAAGGTTAAATACAATGAAGGGATAAAATATGACTATAATAATGAGAATTAAAGAAGATTTTTTTAAAGGTATTGATAAGACAAAATAGTTAAAAGTCATTAAAATAAGAAAGAGGAAAAATTTTAAAAATAGAATAAGAAAACATTAAAATTTTAAAAATTCAACTTTGAAAGACTAAAGAATCATGGGGAAAAGCCATGAATTCTATGTGTTTCCCCTCACTCCAGAGTTTCGCAGTCCTCATTGATTCGTGAACTTGGTCTTGCCTGGATGTTCTTGCTACTTTTATGGGGAAAAACCTATTGCAGTGATTCTCAAATGTCTTTGCCCAAGGTGGAATTGCACTGCGCTTGCCAGGGACCAGGCTAAGCAATGTGAGCGGTTTTGTTCTCGGGAGCTTTTGTTCCCTGAAAGCTTTCCGTAGAGCTTTGGAGGACGAGAATGAAAATGGCGGCATCCCATTCTCTGGCCTGGAGGATCTGAGAGCTTGAGGCCCCACTCCTCAGTGCACCCTCAGAGAAAAGCAGTCAATCTCTCCCATCTCCCTAGTTTCTGGTCGTGCTCCAAGCTGACCCAGCCTGTGACCCAGCATTTCTTTATGTGGTGCCTGGCCCCTGTTGGAGTCCCCAAACCCAGAAGATTCCTGTAGAGCACTCCCACGCTGCTACTCCTGGTGGAGGAAGGTGAGTCTCCCCAGATCTGCCTCTTGTGGGGTCCCTGGCCAAAGAGCAGCAGCCCGACTCTGCCTTGGATCATGATTTAAGGTAACCCTGAGCTGAGAGCACACTCTCCAGCTCTGTCTCTGCAGTCGACTTCCCCGCTCTGATACCTGGGAGCTCTGCCACACTCAGACACCCTGGGTCTTTCTGTGATCCTGCAGGTGCTGAGACCACATTGTCCCCACCAGAGTTCCACCCCCGCTTAGCCTCTGGAGGATGTCCCTCAGTGCAGCAGACTTCTAAATGTTCTGATTTTGTTCTCTGCTGTTCTCTTACTTTTACTTGCCAGGAGCCAGCACCTCCCCCGTGGTCTCTCTTCCCATCCCCTCAAATTCACTTCTCCGCTTATCCTCACTTCTGGGAAGTGGTTGATTTTTTGTTCCTAGAATTGCTGCTCTTCTCTTCTCTCTCCTGTTAAGTTTGTAGCTTTTCAGACTGGTTTGATAGATAGCTAACTGAACTCCTGGGACCTGGTGATATTTAGGTCTCCTACTCCTCTGCCATCTTGCTCCTCCCCTATTATTCTGTTTAAAATATTTTCTTATATACATTATGATCTTTTTTTCCCTCATCCATGAGCTATTCAAAAACAAGTGCTTAAACTGAAATCTTTAGGAATTGCCTAATAATCTTCTACAAAATTGATTTACTGTTTAAATTAACTGCGATCAGATTTTATAGTCTATATTCTTACTAGTCAAAGTTTGATTTATAAGACTAATAACACCAGTATCATTTGGGAGCTTATTGGAAATCCAAAATCTATATTTGGTCAAAATCCTAACTGATATCTATGCCGATATCTAAAGTTTGTGAAGCACTACTCCATATTACTTCAATTCTTTGAAATGTGTTGAAACATATTTGATGATATAGTCTTTTTTGGTGTATATTACACTTGTGATTGAAAATGTACATTGTACAGTTCAGTTTGCTGTTCCATAAATGTCTTTTAGGTCAGGGTGATTTATCATGCATATCAAATCCTTTATATCCTTATCATGGTTTTGTCTGCTTGTTTTATCAATTCTTGAATTAAGCTTGTTAAAATTTCCAACTGTAATTGTATATTTGTGTAGTTCTGCTTTTAGTTTTATTAACGTTTGCTTTATAGATTTTGAAACTATGCTATTTGAAGCGCACTTGTTTAGAGTTTTCAATCATTCTGTTTTTCTTTTTATCATATGAAATTTTCTTTTTAAACTTTACTAGTATTTTCCCTTAGAGTCCTATTATGTGTGTGTGTGTGTGTGTGTGTGTGTGTGTAGGAAAAAAAAATCTATATCTATATCTATATATCTTAGCTTTTTTGGGTTAGTGTTGGTATTTGCATCTTATGTCTTTTTTCTTCTTTTTCTCTCACTCTGTCTTAACTTTATATTTAAAAGTATTTTGTGTAAATAGCTTGTGATGGGGCATCTGGGTGGCTAAGTTCATTAAGCATCTGCCTTTGGTTCAGGTCATGATCCCAGGATCCTGAGATCAAGTCCCACATGGGTTTCCCTGCTCAACAGGAAGTCTTCTTCTCCCTCTACCCTCTGCCCTTCCCCCTTCTTGTGTTCTCTCTCTCAAATAGATAAATAAGATCTTTTTAAAAATAGCTTATGAGGGATGCCTGGGTATGCCACTACCTTTGGCTCAGGTCATGATCCCAGGGTCCTGGGATTGAGTCCGCATCAAGCTCCTTGTCCAGCAGGGAGCCTGCTTCTTTCTCTGCCTCTGCCTGCCACTCTGCCTGCTTGTGCTCTCTCTCTTTCTGACAAATAAAGAAATAAAATCTTTAAAAAAAATAAAAATAGCTTATGATTAGCCTTTTAAATGTCTTTAGTATTTATATTTTAATTGCAGGTTTTTTTATCCACTTATAGTTAATGTATATATTTAGTAATATAATTGAGTTTAATACTGATGTCCTTCTATTTTCCATTTGTTCACTCTGCTTATTTGTTTCCTCATTACATTTGGATTAACAAGATACTATTTTTTTCATTATATTTTTCATTAACAGATATTTTTATTTTTACTTTTCATCCTCTATTAGCATTTGAGTCATAATTCTTTATTCATTTAGTGTTTACCAGCTCAATGACAATATGTCCTTTTATTTATTAAAGTCTACCTTAAATTAATACTTTTACCACTTCCTGAATAATGAAGCAATTTGCAACAGTTTAATTCCATTTACTTCCTTCTTATCTTTTATGCTGTTGTAATATATTTTATAACCACCTATGTTTAAATCCCCACATGACATTATTATTTCTCTAAGTGGCAAAATTCATTTATATTACCTACATTTTATTCTTTCCAATGGTATTTATTTATTTATTTTTTTTTCAGTTCCATGCATCAACTTGAGGTCATTTTTTATTCAGGCTGAAGAACTCTTTTGAGTCTTTCTTGTAGTACAAGTTCCATGCCCTTCTGAGTAAGCCAGCTGGGCACCCCTTTTTATCTTCTTTTAAAGGATTATATAAAAGAAGATTATGTCTCTTTTTAAAATTTTCATAAACTTTACTCCCAACATATACTGCTTTCTGTGGGAGAGATATTTCATTAATTCAATTCCTATTGTTCTGTCAGTTTTTTCAGGTTGGCCTTCTTAGGTTTTCTATTTCTTTTGGAGTCAATCTTGGTAGATTGCTAGATTGTTCATTTTATTTGGATTTTATTACCATAAAATGCTTTATTAGCATATTCTTGTTCACTGTATTCTCGTATGATTTAAAGAACTATCTACTGAAACGATCACGCTTCTGGCTATTGTAAGTATCCAGTCAGGTTCTAGAGTTCCACAATAATTTATTCAAACAACTCTTTTCAGTTCATATATTGCTTTGGTGAAAAAGACCAATTCTTAGAACTTCCTGTTTCACCCTTTTGCATGTCACTCTGATCTGGGCTGGCCTCGCCTTTAAGAAAAGCTGAAGCCAGGAGAAAAACCAATGGTCATTTTTATTTTACTTTACTTTCTCATTAGTATTTCCTGTAAGACATATCTACTAATGATGAATATTCTTAACTTTTTTCATATGAGACTGTTTACCTCACCTTCATTTTTGAAAAACAGTGTTTTTGTTATATTTCATTAACAGAGCTTTTCTTTAGAAAAAGTTTTTTAGGACTCTGAATATGTCATTTCATTGTGTTGTGGCCTTTATTGTTTCTGATACAAAGTCAACAGTTAATCTTATTGGTGTTGTCTAGTACAGTTGACCCTTGAATAACTAGGGGGTTGGGCTGCCGTTCCTCCCCTCCACAGTCCAAAATCCATGTATATATATCTTCTTTTATTGAAGTATAATTGACATACAATGCTCTATTACTTTCAGGTATACAACATATTGATTCAATAATTTGATACATTATTAATGCTCACCATGATAAGTGTAATCACCATGTGTTACCATATGATGTTATGACAATATTATTCACTATATTGCCTATACCGTACTTTTCATCCCTGTGACTTATTTTGTAACTGGGAGTCTGTATCTCTTAATCTCTTTCTTCCATTTTGCCTGTCTCCCCCCTTCTGCGTTGTCCCTGCCAACCACCAGTTTGTTCTCAGTATTTGAGTCTGTTTGAAAGACAGAAATGGAATTGTGAAAAATATATAAAGCTGTTATTGTGATAACCATAGTTAATGGTGAATATAGTCACTAATATTATATTGTATATTTAAAATTGGCTGAGACAATAGATCTTAAAACTTCTTTTCACAAAGCAAAAACACATACCTGTGTGGTGATGGATGATAAATACATTTAGTGTGGTGATCGTTACACAATATATACACATATCACTGTGTTGTATACCTAATACTGATAGAATGTTATAGGTCAATTATATCTCAATTTTTTAAAAAAAGATTTTATTTATTTATTTGAAGGGGACAGACAGAGATAGCTAGAGAGAGCACTGGTGGAGAGGAGAGGGAGAAGCAGGCTTTCCACTGAGCAGGGAGCCCAGCACAGGGCTCAATCCCAGCACCCAGGGCTTATGACCTGAGCTGAAGGTGAACACTTAACCAATTGAGCCACCCAGCTGCTCCAATTATATCTTAATTAAGTAATTAATTAATTGTTAAAGATTTTATTTATTTGACAGAGGGAGAGAGAGCACAAGCAGTGGGAGTGGTAGAGGGAGAGGGAAAAGCAGGCTCACTGCTGAGCAGGGAGTAGGATGCTGGACTGAATACAGGGCTCTATCCGTGGCCTCTATCCCAAGACCCTGGGATCATGACCCAAGCGAAAGGCAGATGCTTACCCAACTGAGCCACCCAGATGCCCCATATTTCTCAATTTTTAAAAATAAATGAATAAGCAGAACAAAATACCTGATCTTATGTTTGTTGTTTGTTTTTTAGATTCTACATGTGAGTAAAATGGTATTTGTCTTTCTCTGTTTGACTTGTTTCACTTAGGATAATATCCTCTAGGTCCACCCATGTTGTCACAATTGTTAAGGTTTCATTCTTTTTAATAACAGAGTAATAGTTCATTACAATATACATATATACATACACATATCATCTCTTTATCTAGTCATCTGTCAGTGGACACTTGGGTTGTTTCCATATATTTGTTACTATAACTAATGCTGCAATAAATGTAGAGGGCATATATATGTTTTTGAAATAGTGGTTTTGGCTTTTTTGGTAAATACCCAGTAGTAGAGTTCCTGATCAAGTAGTATTTCTATTTTTTTTTTTTAAATGGTGGGGTTTTTTTTTTTTTTAAGTGACAGTACAAAGCTTTTTATTTTTTTTAAAGATTTTATTTATTTACTTGACAGAGAGATCACAAGCAGGCAGAGAGGCAGGCAGAGAGAGAGGGGGAAGCAGGCTCCCCGCAAGGCAGAGAGCCCGATGCGGGGCTTGACCTCATGACCCTGGGATCATGACCCGAGCTGAAGGCAGAGGCTTAACCCACTGAGCCACCCAGGCACCCCAGTATTTCTATTTTTAATTTTTTAAGGAGTCTCCTTACTGTTTTTCACAGTGGCTGCATGAATTTATATCCCCACAAGTAGTGCACAAGGATTTCTTTTCTTCCACATCCACTCCAAAGCTTGTTATCTCTTATCTTTTTTATTTTAGTCATGCTAATAGGTGTGAGGTGATATCTCATTGTGGTTTTGATTTGCATTTCCCCAGTGATGACTGATGTTAGCATTTTTCATCTGATTATTCATTTTTTTGATGTTGAGTTGTGTAAGTACTTCATATATTTTGGATATTAACCCTTTTTTTGATATATCATTTGTAAAAATCTTCTCCCATTCACTGTGTTGTTTGTTTTGTTTTGTTAATGGGTTTCTTTGTTGTACAAAAGCTTTTCATTTGATGTAGTCCCAATAGTTTGTGTTTTTTTGCCTTGTTTGAGAAGACATTATCTGTAAATATGTGGATTAGGCCAATATCTAAGAGGTGGCTGCTTATGTTTTCTTTTGGCAGTTTTATAGTTTCAGGGTTCAAGTTTAGGCCTTTAATCCATTTTGAGTTTATTTTTGTGTATGGCATAGAAATTGGTTCCATTTTATTTTTTTGCAAGCAACTGTTCCGTTTTCCCAATACCATTTATTGAAGAAGCTGTCTTTTTCCCCACTGTCTGTATATTCTTATCTCTTTTTTTTTTTGTAGATTAATTGACTATATAGGGGTGGATTAATTTCTGGGCCCTATATTGTTCTATTGATCTATGTGCCTGTTTTTGTGCCAATACCATATTGTTTGGATTACTATAAGTTTGTAGTATATCTTGAAGTCTGGGGTTATAATATCTTCAGATTTGTTCTTTGAAAAATTGCTTTGGTTATTTGAGGTCTTTTATGGTTCTATATTAATTTTAGTATTATTTGTCATAGTTTTATAAAAAATCCTGTTGGTATTTTGATAGGAATTGTATTAAATCTATGGATTGCTTTAGTTAGAATGGACATTTTAATGACACTAATTTTTCCAATCTATGAGCATGGTATATCTTCTGTGTGTGTGTGTGTGTGTGTGATCTTCAGTTTTTTTTCATCAGGGTCTTAGTTTTCTAGGTATAGATCTTTCACTTCCTTAATTAAATTTATTCCTAAGTATTTTACTCTGTTTATTGTAACTGTAAATGATATTGTTTTCTTAATTTTTCTTTCTGGTAGTTCATTATTAGTGCATAAAAATGTAATGCCTTTAAAAAAATTTTTTTTAAGATTTATTCATTTGAGAGAGAGAAAGAGAGATGAGTGGGAGAGGGTCAGAAGGAGCAGGAAAAGCAGACTCCCCTCTGACCAGACGCCCAATGTGGCGCTCAGTTCCAGCACCCCAGGATCATGACCTGGGCAGGTCAAAAGTATCAGCCAAAGGCAGATACTTAAAGAACTGAGCCCCAGGTTTCCCAAAATGCAATGACTTTTTGAATATTGATTTTGTATCCTGCAACTTTACTGAATTCATTAATTAGTTCAAATACGTTTTGGTGGAGTCTTTAGGGTTTTCTATATATAGTACCATGTCATCTGCAAATAGTGACCATTTTATTTCTTCCTTACCAATTTTGTTGCTTTTTACTTATTTTTCTTGTCTGATTGCTGTGGCTGACTTTTAGAACTACGTTGAAAAAAAATGGTGAGAGTAGACATCCTTGTCTTATTCCTGATTTTAGAGGAAAAGCTTTCAGCTTTTCACCATTGAGTATAATTTTAGCTGTGGGTTTATTACATAAGCCTTTGTTATATTGACATATGCTCTCTTTCTACCAACTTTGTTGAGAGATTTTACCACGAATAGATGTTGAATTTTTCAAATGTATTTTCTGAATCTATTGAGATGATCATGTGGTTTTTATCCTTCCCCTTCTTAATGGAATGTATCATATAGCTTGATTTGCAAATACTGAACTGCGCTTGTGTAACTAAAATAAATCCTACTTGATTGTAGTGAATGATCTTTCTAATACATTGTTGAATTCAGTTTGCTAATATTTTGTTGAGGATTTTTGCATCTCTGTGCATCAGAGATATTGACCTATAGTTTTCTTTTTTGTAGTATATTTGTCTTGTTTTGATATCAGAATAATTCTGGCTTTATAGAATAAGTTTGGAAGCTTTCCTGTTCTGAAATAGTTTGAGAAGGACAGGTATTAACTCTTGTTGGGAGTTTTTTGATTACTGACTCAATTTTGTTACTAGTAATTGGTCTGTTCAGATTTTCTATTTTTTCCAGATATAGTTTTGGATGATTATATGTTTCTAGGAACTTATCCATTCCTTCTAGGTTATCCAATCTGTCAGCATATATAATCTTACAATTATTTTATTTCTGTGTTATTGATTGTTATTTCTCCTCCTTAATTTCTGATTTTATTTATTTGGGTCCTCTCTCTTTTTTTCTTGGCTAATCTGGCTAAAAGTTATCAACTTTAACTTTTCAAAGAATCAGCTCTTCACTTCACTGATCTTTTCTATTTTTTTTCTTAGTCTCTCATTTATTTCTACTCTTATCTTTATTATTTCCTTCTTTCTACTAACTTTGGGTTTTGTTTGTGTTTCTCTGTCTAGCTCCTCCTAGATGTAAGGTTAGATTGTCCTTTCGAGATTTTTCTTGTTTCTTGAGATGGGCTCACAACATCATAAGCACCATAAATTTCCTTCTTAGAACTGCTTTGGCTGCATCCCAAAGATTTGAGACTATTATATTTTCATTTTTATTTGTCTCCATGTATTTTTTTAATTTCCTCTTTGATTTCTCTATTGACCCTTTGGTTATTTAGCCACATGTAACTTTTGAGTCCCACAAAACTTAACAATGAATAGTCCATTGTTGACTGCAAGCCTTACTAATAACACAAATAACACATATGCTTATGTTACATGTATTGTGTATTTTATTCTTACAATAAAGTAAGCTGGAGAAAAGAAAATGTTATTAAGAAAATCCTAAGGCAGGGAATCCTGGGTGGCTCAGTTGGTTAAGTGGCCGCCTTTGGTTCAGGTCATGATCCCAGCATCCTGGGACCAAGTGCCACATCGGGCTCCTTGCTCAGTAGGGAGCCTGCTTCTCCCTCTGCCTCTGCTGCCATTCTGCCTGCCTGTGCTTGCTCTCTCTCTCTCTTTCTCTCTGACAAATAAATAAATAAAATCTTAAAAAAAAAAAAGAAATCTCAGAGGGACTCCCTGTTAAGTATGAAGCCTGATGCAGGGCTAGATCTCATGACTCTGAGATTATGACCTGAGCCAGAATCAAGAGTCAGATGCTCAACTGACTGAGCCACCCAGGTGCTCCTAGATTTTATCATTTCTATTAATGTATCTGCCAACTGGTCAATTTTTTCTTCTGCCAGTTCAAATCTACTATTGGGGTACTCTAGTGAATTCTTCACTTTTGTTATTGCTACTTAAAGTGTTATTTTTCAACTCCAGAATTCCATTGATTCTTTTTTTTAAAAGATTTTATTTACTTATTTGACACAGAGAGAGAGAGACAGAAATCACAAGTAGAGAGAGAGGCAGGCAGGGAGAGAGGGGGGAAGCAGGCTCCCCGCTGAGCAGAGAGCCCGATGTGGGCCTCAATCCCAGGAACCTGGGATCATGACCTGAGCCCAAAGCAGAGGTTTAACCCACTGTGCCACCAAGGCCCCTCCACTGATTCTTTTGAATAATTTCTTTATTGATATTCTTTTTTTGATGAGACATTGTCATCATACTTTCCTTTAATTCTTTAATTGTGGTTTCCTTTAGTTCTTGGAACATGTTTGTAATAACTGCTTTGAAGTTTTCTGTGCTAATTCTACCATCTGTTTCTCTTTGAATGGCAGATTTTATTGCCAGCACTTTTTCCTATATATGGGGTGACATTTTCCTGTTTCTTTTCACATGTTATAGTTTTTCATTGAAAACTAGACATTTTAGGTATTATATTATAGCAATTTGGGGACTTATTTTCTCCTTCCCAGGGAGTTGTTGTTTATTTTTCTTTGCTTGTTTGTTTATGTCTTTAGTGAGTTGGCTGAACTAATTGTGCAAAATTTATATTTCCCTGTACGGTGCCTCTAATTTACTTTCTCAGGTTCCCCCCACCCCCACCCCTGGTTTTTATCTTTTAGCCTGGATTTCTAAGGATCATTTCTTGGCCACCATAAGTCACTTACTGGTCAAAGGTTGTGTTTTATTTCTTAGCCACTTAGATTTTTTAAAAAGATTTTATTCATTTATTTGACAGACAAAGATCACAAGTAGGCAGAGAGGCAGGCAGAGAAAGGGGGAAGCAGGCTCCCTGTTGAGCAGAGAGCCCAATGTAGGGTTCAATCCCAGGATTTTGAGATCAAGACCTGAGCCAAAGGCAGAGGCATAACCAACTGAGCCACCCAGGTGCCCCTAGATTTTTTTTTTTTTAATCTTTTTACTAATAGATGTGTGTGGTTTGTTATCTGCTATCACAATTTGGGAAGTTTACATTTTTCCACCACATTCATCCAGGGCCAGGGAACTTTGAAATTCCTTCTCTGATCACTCCTGATAGGGTGTTATCATGTGCATCACACATTCTTCCAGATTGCCAGGGGTGAGTGTCATTTTATTTTTAAGCTTGGCTTCTTAGGAGTTGTCTCTGGGGTAGAGCAGCTTATTGTTCAGTCAGTGCTTGGTCAAATGTTTTATTCACTCCCTTTGTTCCATGGAAGCTTCACCTTGTGTCGATGGGTCTAAGTGTGGCTTGGGGAATGCTTTCAGGTCTGCCACATGTCTACTTTTGATTGCTCCTGTAGGCATGTGATGGTGCCCATGCACACAGCCTTCCCAACACCAGAGTCAATTATGATTCCAGAGACTTCTTTGTGGCTATCTCTCTCCCTGACCCTCCCTTTTAAACCTCTGTCTCCTCTGCTTTTTGGCTTGTATAATAGAGCTACCAGCTTCCTCTTCATTTTTCTCCATCTGATCTTCATGATTTCCAACAACCTTCTTAGACATGGCATTCTCCACTCAGTTCCCTTAAGCAGACCTGCGGAGTTCTTTATCTCATAGCCTACCTCTCCCTCTGGGCATAACCCCTGTGCCACTGAGCTGGAATTGGGGATAGAGATGGACATTTATTTTGGTGACACCCTCTTGTACAGGCGATACGGTGGCCGGCGGTGGAGAAGTCTCATTCCCTTGTCTTCATAGCCTGACCCTCCAGACATGGAAATCCTGCTTATTGCGTACCTGTATTTGGGTGAATGTGGGAAGTGAATGGAGGCCCAGTATTCTCGGCCTTTCATGCTTGGGGTAGAATTTCTATTCTGTGAGTGGGTGCTGGATGGAAAAAGAGAGTCTGGTCCTCTTGGCTATGCCTGCCTGGAATAGAGCTTCTGCAATACAAGGTTGGTGGTAGGCAAGGCTAGTGGTGGTGGAGGAGAAACCCCAGCAGCATGCCCTTACTAGGTTGAATAAATCCCAGACTAGGAAATGCAGGGAAAAGGATTCCTCACTTTCCTGACTGCTTCTTGACAGGTGTTTCAGTTTGAAATGAGTTTGAAAACCAGGAGAAGAGCTTATATATCATGGTGCTGGAAGTGAATAAAAGAGTGAATGGTGACTCACTATTTTTACCAAGATTTAATAGACTTTCTTAAATGAATGTTTCTCCATTTGTGGCATGTATTTAGGAAAATTTCCAGAGACTTTAAATTGTTGTTTTCTTAAAATAATTTTCTCCAGTTAAATTGTTGTTTTGCTGGAGAGAGGGTCCACTGAGCTACTTGTTGTTCTGGAAGTTCCACCCCCAAAATGATGTTTTCAAAATGGAAACCTGTCAATGACTTTCCTGCTCTAAAACTACTCCTTCTCTCTAACTTAAAGCAGTTTAATGAATTTATTGATTTTTTCATTGCTTTTAGAAAAAAATCTAAAACTCCTAATTTGACCAACCTATCTGATCTAGCCTATCTTTCTAACCTCAGTTTGAGCCAATTTTGTCCCACTGGTCACAAGATCTCTCCCAGTTCCTCAAATGTGTCAAGGTCTCTTCTGCCTTAAGACCTACCCATATACCTTTCGTGTGCTTGGAAATCTGTGTCTGTCTGTCTTCCTCCCTCCATCTCCCTTCTTCCTTCCTCCTTTCCTTCTTTTTCCTTCTTTCCTTCCTTCTTTCCTCCCTGTCCCTCCCCCCTCCTTCCTCCCTTCCTTCCTTCATTAAAATTTTAATTCCAATATAGTTAACATACAGTTTTATTTACTTTTATTTTTCTATTATGTTATGCTAGTCAACATACAGTACATCATTAGTTTTTGATGTAGTGTTCCATGATTCATTGTTTGTGTATAACACCCACAGTGCTCCATGCAATCTGTGCCTTCCTTAATACCTATCACTGGAATAACCCATTCCCCCCACCCACCTCCCCTCTAAAACCTTCAGTTTATTTCTTGGAGTCCATAGTCTCTCATGGTTCATCTCCCCCCTCTGACTACCCCCCTTCAGTTTTCCCTTCCTTCTCCTAATGTCCTCCGTGCTATTCTGTATGTTCCACAAATAAGTGAAACCATATGATAATTGACTCTCTGCTTGACTTATTTCACTCACCATAATTCCCTCCAGTCCCATCCATAACATGCAGTTTAAAAAATAGTTTCCGGAGGTGCCTGGGTGGCTCAGTTGGTTAAGGATCCAACTCTTGATTTCGGTTCAGGTGGTGACCTTAGGGTTGTGAGATCAAGGCCCATTCAGGGGTTCTCACTTATCATGGAGTCTACTTGAGATTCTCTCTTTCCCTCTCCCTCTGCCCTATCCCCCCAAATAAATAAATAAATGAAATCCTAAAAAGAAAGTAAAGTAGTTTCAGGTGTACAATACAGTGATTCAATAATTCTATATATATATTACTCAGTGTTCATCAAGGTAAGTGTACTGTTAATCCCCTTCATTTATTTTACCAATCCCCCCAGACATTTCCTCTCTGGTAGCCATCAGTTTGTTCTCAAATATATATTTAAGAGTTTGTTTCTTTGTCTCTTTTTTTCCTTTGTTCATTTCTTTTGTTTCTTAAATTCCACACATGAGTGAAATCATATAGTATTTGTCTTTCTCTGACTTATTTCACATAGCATTATACTCTCTAGCTCCATCCATGTTGTTGCAAATAGCAGGACTTCACTTTTTTAAAAAAATTTTCTTTTAAGATTTTATTTATTTCTTTGACAGAGATCACAAGTAGACAGAGAGGCAGGCAGAGAGAGAGAGGGAAGCAAGCTCCCTGCTGAGCAAAGAGCCCGATGCAGGACTCGATCCCAGGACCCTGAGATCATGACCCCAGCTGAAGGCAGCAGCTTAAGCCACTGAGCCACCCAGGTGCCCAGGACTTCACTTTTTATGACTAAATAACATTCCACTATCTCTGTATATAGCATCTTTATCTATTCATCTATCAATGGACATGTAGGCTGTTTCCATAATTTGACTATTATAAATAATGCTGCAATAAACATAGGGATGCATATATCCTTTCAAATTAGTGGGGGTTTTGCAGGGGAGGGGATAAATGCCCAGTAGTGTGACAACTGGATTGTAAGGTAGATGTATTTCTTAATTTTTTGTGGAACCTCCGTACTCTTTTTCACAGTGGGTATACCAGTTTGCATTCCCACCAACAATGTACAAAGTTTGTTTTTCTCCACATCCTTGTCAACACTTGTGTTTTTGATTTTAGCTATTCTGAGAGTTGTGAAGTTGTATCTCATTGTGGTTTTGACTTGTATTTCCCTGATAATAAGTGGTGTTGAGCATCTCTTCATATGTCTGTTGGTCACCTGTATGCCTTCTTTGGAGGAATATCTGTTCAGGTCTTCTGCCTATTTTTATTTTATTTTTTAAAAAAGATTTCATTTATTTGTTTACTGGAGAGAGAGAGGGAGAGAGAGCTCGAGCAGGGGGTGGGGGAACAGAGGGGGAGGGAGGGGGAAGAGGAAAAAATCTCCAGGAAACTCTGCACTGAGTTCAGAGCCTGATCTGGTGACCCTGAGATCATGACCTGAACTGAAATCAAGAGTCAGGCACTTAACCAACAAGCCACCCATGCACCCTGCTTCTGCCCATTTTTTAATTGGATTATTGTTTTGAGGGTGTTGAGTTGATAAGTTTTTTTTTTTTTTAAGATTTTATTTATTAGTTTGACAGAGAGAGAGCACAAACGAGTGCACAAGCAGGGGGAGCAGCAGACAGAGGGAGAGGGAGAAGCATGCTCCTTGCTGAGTGGGGAGCCTGACACAAGGCTCAATCCCAGGACCCTGTGACCATAACCTGAGCCAAAGACAGATGTTTAAGTGAGCCACCTGAGCCCCACTGAGTTGTATAAGTTCTCTATATATTTTGGATACTAACATTTTATTGGAAATGTTGTCTTCTTCCATTTAGTAGATTGTTTTTTAGTTCTTTTGGTTGTTTCCTTCACTGTGAAAAAGTTTTTTATTTTAATGTAGTACCAATAGTTTATTTTTGCTTTTGTTTCCCTTTTCTCAAGAGACAGCTAGAAAATTGTTGTTATAGCTGATGTCAGAGAAATTACTGTCTGTGCCCTCTTCTAGAATTTTTATGGTTTCAGATCTTTTATTTCGGTCTTTAAAATATTTTGAGTTTATTTTTGTGTACAGTGTAAGAAAGTGAGTTTGTTTCATTTTTTTGCATGTAGCTGTCTAGTTTTCTGAACACCATTTTCTCAAGAGACAATCTTTTTCCCATTAGATACTGTTTCTTGCTTTGTTGCAGACTAATTCACCATATAATCTTGGGTCTATCTCTGGGCTTTCCATTCTGTTCTTTTGCTCTATGTGCCTATTCTTGTGCCAGTACCATACTGTTTTGATTACTACAGCTTTGTACTATAACTTGAAATCTGGGATTGTGATACCTCCAGCATATTGCTTTTCCTTTCCAAGATTGCTTTGGCTTTTTTGTGTGTGTTTTTTTGGTGTGTGTGTGTGTGGTTCCATACACACTTTGGTATTATTTATTCTAGTTCTGTGAAAAATGCTATTGATATTTGAATAGAAATTGCATTAAGTCTATAGTTGTTTGGGGTTGTATGGACTTTTTTTTTTTTTTTTAAGATTTGTATTTATTTATTTATTTGACAGAGATCACAAATAGGCAGAGAGGCAGGCAGAGAGAGAGGAAGGGAAGCAGGCTTCCCGCCAAGCAGAGAGCCCGATGCGGGGTTCGATCCCAGGACCCCGAGATCATGACCTGAGCCAAAGGCAGAGGCTTTAACCCACTGAGTCATCCAGGTGCCCCATATGGGCATTTTAACAATATTTGTTCTTCCAATCTATGAGCATGGAATACCTTTCCATTTGCTTGTGTTGCTTTCAATTTCTTTTATCAGTGTTTTATACTTTTCAAATTCAGGTATTTCACCTCCTTAGTTAAGTTTATTCCCAAGTATTGCATTATTTTTGGTGCAGATGCCATTGGGATTCTTTTCTTAGTTTCTCTTTCTGTTGCTTCATTATTAGTATATGGAAATGCAATGGATTTCTGTACATTTATTTTGTATCCTGCAACTGTACTGAATTTATCACTTCTAGTAGTTTTTTGGTGGAATCTCCAGGGTTTTCTATACATAGTATCATGTCATCTACAATTAGTGGAAGTGTCACTACTTTACCAATTTGGATGCCTTTTATTCCTTTTTTCTTGACTGATTGCTGTGGCTGGGTGTATCACCCTTTCTTTACTCAGCTAATTTCTATTCATTGTGGAGAACCCAGCCAAAGCCACCACACTTTAGCAAAGGACTCTCTTTGTGTCCTGACATGAATAAGTCTAATGCTCCACCTGAACCTAGAACTTCCCTTCCCACACCTGTAATATTTTAATTTGTTGTTATGACTTGTTTATTAGTCAATAACTTTTCCTTCTCCATTTGATTGTTTGAAAACAATTTGAGGAATTGTTTTCTCTTGTGCATTCCCAAAAACCTCAAAAAAGACTTGACTGATAAACTGAGCAAAGTACCACAGAGTCTTTTAACATGGAGAACAAGGTTAGGGTATCCTGTAGTATGAAGTGGGTGAAGAAAACAATGATTACTAATATTTATTTTTTACTTTTCATCTCTTCACTATTTATGCAGTTATTCTAGGACAATTAAGTTTTGGTCAAGGCACATAGATTCTTTTGGAGTTTGGATGCCCAGTTCAAGCACCCTTAAGTCAATGAAGCAGCAATAGGATGCTGCTTCTAGTAACTCCAAGACAAACAGGGAACTTTCCACTTCCCTATTTTCCTCTCGTCTCTGTCTAAAATCAAAGACATCCTGGCTGAGAGAAGCTTGTGGAGGCCAACACAGAGAATATGCTGACTCATGTCTCCTCCCCTCCCCATCTTCCTTTTGTCTCATGTAGAATTATGAAAACATGTCTGTTTTGTTTATTGGCACAAGTAGATACTTAATAAATCTTTTTATTCCTTTCTCAGTACATGGATGATTGTTTTAGTCAGTTACATAGCTGTGGGCAATTAGAGTTCCTCCCATTGTTTTCTAGCTCTTTCCCAGTAATGCCTGGAAAATTCCTCAATAATAATCTTGGTTCTGTTTGACTCACAACTCCCAAATGGCCATGCCCATGCCAGTCAGTGCCAAATATCATTGGTAGTGTACTTGTATCAAGGAAAAAAGAAACAGTGCATTCAGAAGTGAAATTACTCACAACTAAAAGTAGTGTAACTCTCTGAGTGCCCTGACAGTGCCCAGGAGTTCCTTTCAGACTCTCTGTAAACATTGCCAACATTTTTAAAAAATCCTTTTCTAAATAAACCCCAATAAATGGTGGTTGAATGAATAAATGAATGAATGAATGAATGAATGAATGAACAACACCTGCATATCCTCAGTGGCTAGCAAAACAAGCAAGGAGAAGTTTCTTCTTGAATTTTGTTGCTTTAGTTTTGTTCAACCATCATATGTGGCCTCTTAACAGTTTTTCGGTAGGAAATGTACAGCATGTTAGTTTCAGTATGTGTTTCTCCCTTCACTAGATTTCCAGGGGTCAGGAGGGTATAACCTCTCTGTGCCATCATTTCTGCCTATGGGAGACAAGATCCACATTCTACACAACTGACTTACGGGTAGACTTTTGGAATGCAGCCGGCTCTGAATTTTAGAACTCCTTGTGTAATGCTAAGATACCAAAACAGAGTAATTTCTATAGGCTTTCTTTACTTGATCTTTTTGTTCTATTTCCATTTAAAATAATTATTTAATAAAATACAGAAGCTGAGTTGGTTAAGCACCTGACTTGGTTTTGGCTCAGGTCATGATCTCAGGGTCATGATCTCAGAGTTGTGAGATTGAGCCCTGCATCAGGCTCCATGCTTAGCAGGAAGTCTGCTTGGGTTTCTCCCTCCTTATCTCTCTAGTTTTGCTCCCCCCAAGCATGAATAAGTAAATCTTAAAAAAAAAAAATAGAAATCAATGCCACTATAACAATTCTTGTTTGTCTGTCACTCTGTGGTTTATGCTGTAGCTCAGTTGATTGTCACAGTCCTTGGCCCAGAGCAGGCAACTATCAGATGAATGGAGGGATGGTTAGATTAATGAATGAATGGATAAGCGAATGAATATCACATGGAGTGTAGCTGATGGAGTTGGAAACTTTAGATTGGAGAACATTTAGATAAAATGTGATAGTTTCTTCACATATGTGAAGGTCTGAGTTTTGTTTGTTTTTGAAATTCTACAGGTTTATGAGGCAGAACCAAGACCAATGCACAAAGGTTTGTTTCAATCCAACAAGCAATTTCAGTGTTTGCCCCACTGCAAATAGAATCACTAAACAGTACAATTGTGCTTTGCTGCTTTGGGGTGAGTAGACCTGGGTAGTGATGAAGTTTCTAGAGAAGAAGCAATAATCATAGGAAGGGGGGACTGGGATATGTGTAGAAACTAAGTTTGCACCATTAGTTCAATTTTTAAAAAAGATTTTATTTATTTATTTGACACAGAGAGAGAGAGAGAGAGAGGGAGACATCACGAGCAGGCAGAGAGTCAGGCAGAGAGTCAGGCAGAGACAGAGGAGGAAGCAGGCTCCCTATGGAGCAGAGAGCCTGATGTGGGGCTTGATCCCAGGATCCTGAGATCATGACCTGAGCTGAAGGCAGAGGCTTAACCCACTGAGCCACCCAGGTGACCCCCAATTAGTTCAATTTTGACTTAAGTTGTATTCCTATTTGGAGTGCCTGGGGAAAAGCTGCTGCTGCTGCTGCTGATGATGATGTTTGTATGTGTGTGTGTGTGTACACTCACACATACATGTTGGGGGGTGCGGATTAGAGCCACTTGTTCAGGCAACATCACTTAAGTTAATATTTAATGCTCTATGAATCTGTCCCTTCAAAACCTTTATTTTCTTTTTTAAAAGATTTTATTTTTAAGTCATCTCTACACCCAATGTGGTGCTTAAACTCACAACCCTGAGATCAAGAGTCACGTGCTCCATCAACTGAGTTAGATAACCCCAAAGCCTTTCCTGTTAAGGCTGCATGGGTAATTTTGCTTACTAGGAAAAGGTCAGGAAGTTTCTGGGAAGGAAGATAAAAATTAGTATTTTAAGGGGCACCTGGGAGGCTCAGTCAATTAGAGCACCCCTCTCTTGGTTTCAGCTCAGATCATCATCTCAGAGTCCTGAGATCATGCCCCACATTAGGCTCTGAGCTTGGTAGGGAGTCTGCTGGAGGTTCCTTGCCCTCCGTTTACCTACCTCTCCCCTTGTATGTGTGTGTGTATTCATGTGTGCTCTAAGAAGAATAAATAAATCTTAAAAAAAAAAATCAGTATTTTGAGAACTTTTTTCCTATTCACATAAAGCAACTTGCTAAATAATTTCTTACTTTTAAAGAATTTCTGAAATAGTACAATCAGAAATAACCCACCTTAAAAAAAAAAAAAAAGAAAAGAAAAGGAAAAGAAATAACCCTACTCTGTTAGGTGTCCTGATTGATCTTGTGTGGACAGTGTGGTCCCTATATGTATGGGTTTGGAAAGAGCTGGCTTAAGAGCCACTATCTCAGGAAAGCTGAAACTTTGCTAAGGGGCCTCTGGTATGCCTTGACCCAAAGTATCTGAATTAACCTGAGGGGTGGGAAGCAGGCTGTTTTTCTACTTCTATTAATAGCCCAAGGTCCTGGGGAAGGCCCGTAATCCACCAGTTCCAAGTGAGAAATGCAGGCAGGAGAACTGGAGGCTGTCACGCCAGCAAGCAACGGGCCGGCTGTGAGCTGGTGAGAATGTCCAGGACAGCCCTGAAGGGAAACATCAGATAAGAGGACAGGATTGTGGGTGTTCAGCAGTATAAGACAGGCCCTGGTGTCACATGAACTCTCTCCTGGTATGAACCTTTCTCCAAGCACCTCCTGAGCCCCTGAGAATTCCAAACCTCCATGAAGAGGAAGCTCACAGCTTTCACAACCTGGGATTTCCCTTCAGGAGCTACTTGTCCCTCAGCTAGCAGATAAAGCCAAGGGTTCTGTCACCCTTCCATGCAGAGGAACATCTTGCTTGTGGCCTGCCCTCCTGTTTCCGGGTTAGGGAGTGGAGGCCAAGGAAAGGCATGTGTAAGAAGCCTTTCTTCTTCCTCACCCCACCTGGGGGCCCAAGGTCTGACAAGCAAGCTTGTGCCTGTGGGATTATGACTGGAATGTGTGTGATCAGGGCTGCCCTGGAAACCTGGCATCCATTGTGGCCAGGGCTTGGGGCAGTGAGATCCCAGCTGCGAGGGTCCTCACTGCCCTCCTGGCTGCCTTTGCTGTTGCTGTCATCCATGTCGGTTCATTCCAGGTGACATTCAGATGACAGTGGGAATCTGTGATGATGTCAGAGGCCCAGGGGGCCCACCAAATACCATAGGGTTTTCAGTGAGGATGTTTTCTAAATGACTGTTGGCAGTGGGAGGCCATGTTTGGTCTTTTAGGTTATATATATATATATATATATATATTTTTTTTTTTTTTTAAGTTTTAATTTTAATTTTTATTTTCCCCTCCCTAAGTAGGCTCCGCACTAGGCATGGAGCCTACTATGGGCCTTGAACTCCCAACCCTGACTAAGATGAAAACCTGAGCTAAGATCAAGGGTCACATGCTCAACCGATTGAGCCACAGTCTGGCACTCCAGAAAACATAGTTTTTAATGATAATATTTGCCCTCGTGGAGGGTAAGGTTAAGATGGGCATTTCAGGTAGGAGTGTATATTCTTGAAACTTTTATGAAAAGGAGTTTGCCAGTTTGTATACAAGGGAGGAGCCTTAAAAAAAAACAGGGCAGGTATCAAGACAGCCCTGTCATACATATTTCATTTCGTGTCGCACTTGGACCCAGTAACGTCCTCTACCACAAGCTAGCTCTTCTCAGGAAATGATTAGCTGTAGGGACAAAGATTTATGATGTTTTTGTCAGTATTGTGATTGCCAAAATATGGAAACTTACTTCAGTGTCTAATTGTAAAGGCATGGTTCAGTCAGTCACATTAAACATTAAATTAGTCACATAAACTCACATATTAGGTCTTCACAACAAAACTACCTATCTAGAGAAAATACATAGCTCACAGAGAAAAAAGTGCTGTTCCTCTTAAAAAAATGAAAAGCTTCAATTCAGTCGGGGGGAGGGAATACTTGGGAACATGAGCGTCTGGTGAGGAGGATCAAGGCCATCTAGGAGCCCACTGACTCTGCAAGCAAGAGGGAAAGTTCTGCAGCCTTCTTGCAAGATGATTGGCAATTTCAACCAAATTTCAAATGTGTCAGCTTTGAGACTCAGCAATTCTACTTTTAGGACTTTCTCTGCAGATACCTTTGGGTTTGTATCTAAGGGTTTGTGTTTATATGACAAGAGCTGGGGGGGAACCCAAGCATGTACCAGTAGAATGTTGGGTAGATAAAGGTGTCCACTTAGGGTGCACCTTTTAATGAAGATGAGGGAGTTCATTTAGTTCATGACTGCTGCGGAGCTATATTCTAAATATATTCGATGAAAAAAGTATGGCACGTGTGTGTGTGTTTGTGTGTGTTTAAATTTATAGACTATCTCAAGAATGACATAAAAATTTATTAATGGCTTCTTTGGGGAACAGGAAGGAAAGGAAAACTTATCATTTGTGTTAGTTTCTTCGATATTTTTCAAATTGTATGCCATGTAGACATAGAAGCCATTTAGAAATGAATAAAAAGTAAAATAAAATTTAAAAGCAAAAAGAAACAGAAATACCTTTAAAAATTACTGGTAGGATGCCCATAGAATTTAAAAAAAAAAAAAAAAAGCTCACCACATGTAAGGTATAATTTCATTTTTTGTTTGTTTGTTTGTTTTGGTTTTCTTTGGGGTGGGGAAGGGCCAAGGGAGAGAGAGAGAATCCTAAGTGGGCTACACAGGCGGGGCCTTGATTTCTCAACCCTGAGATCTTGACTTGAGCTAAAATCAAGAGTCAGATGCTTAACTGACTGAGCCAATCAGGCACCCCTTGTTTTTAAAATAATGAACGTAAAAAAAAGACTGAAAGGAACACACCAAAATGAGGCGGAATGATACATAAAGTTTTTTCCTTAATATTTTTGTATCTTTTCCAGATTTTATGCAATGACTACATGTATTGTTTCTGTAATTAGAACAGAAAAAGATCGTTTATTGCTGGTTAATGAGATTAAGGGAAACTTATTTTCCCTATCATTCCTTTTGTTATTTTTTCATAATGGTGTTTTACTATTTTAAATATGAAAAAAAAAAGATGTAAAAACTCTGATTTGAAACCCTGTTTTCAAAAATCATGTTTGGAGCTTCTGAGCAAGCGCCCTGTAGAATGAGAGGCATCCATTCCCCCAACCCCTTCCACCCCCCACCTCCCCAAAGTCTCTGGCTAGACTGGGCTTGGGCCCCTGGGGACTACCCACTAGTCTTAGCAGGGGAAAGAGCTCTCCCTTTCTCAGTGCTAGGTACCACTGTTTCCCAAGCAAGGACCTTAAGCAAGCAGCCACATCTGCTACTGCAAAGGGACCCTGGGAGTGAGGAGAAGTGGCATGGAGGGACGTGGGAGGAGCCAGAAAGGCAGGGGCCAAGGGAGAAAGCGAGGCATAGAGTGGGTTTCAAGTTGTGAACATCTGGGGTATAGTGTTCTAGGCTGCTTGGAACTCATTCTAACTCATGCTCTTTTGCTTTCCCAAGTTGTTTGAGTTTTTTTTTTTATCTCCCATTCTGGAATTCTTTGCCTTCTCCATCTTCCCAGGGTTTTTCTACAGACCATGAGAGCCTATGGATGTGAAATTTCTGGCACAGAAACTTGGCCTGTTGGAATAGCTGTTTTCCTATCAAATAGCAGCCATTTAAATGTCATGTGCTAAATTCGACAGTGTGAAAACAAAGGGGCAGAGGAAAGACAATTTTTGGGTATTGATCTGAGGTGGCTGCCATGAACTGTTGTCTAAGTTGTAGACTGCCATGTCTTCCATTAATAAAGTAGACATAATTCACATATTTAGTACAGCCATTTTTTTGGCTGTAAATTGCTTAACAAAGTCAGTATATTATGACAAATTTCAAAGAAGGGGCACATTTTTCTAGTTGGCTATTTCGGTCAGTAGCTGCCTTGTTAGCAGAGGCAGAATTTTAATTCAGGGGCCACCTCTCACCCTTTCCACAAGCCAGCTCAATCTGCTGTGAAACTCCTGGAGGTGAGCGTGGGTGACTGGACATGAGTAAAAAGATAGTTTCAGCTGCATATTTACAAATGCTGAGAAGGAGGCAGAACCATGGGTCTTTTTTTGCATCTTTGAATGTTCATAGGAGAGGCTGTCAGTTCTGCCCTCACACTTGGATTTCTGGCTTCCTCAGTCATGAGAACTGCATGCTGATGTGTGGATTTCAAAGCACTTATTGAGACCTAAGGGCTCTATTAAGCAGAAATTGCTGCCTGACTCGGCAAGCTTCAGTAACTTGGTCGCTATGGTGTTTAATCCTGACTCACGGACCCACGCGCTCCCTCCCAGATTGCAGAACACAGATTCTGCGATTGGCCACATCTGACTGCTCACATCCTTTGCACCGTGTGTGAGTATGTGTGTTTGTACAAGCATGCGTGCAAGGTCACTCGTGTGTATAATGAATGCACACTGGCTTCCCTCTAAAATTTTCATCAAAACACTGACACAAATTACTTTTGGCCACATTCGGTTTCAAGGTGGGAAGAGCCAGTTTGCTCTGCTGAGATAAATACACCTGAAACGTGTCAGCAACCTTGGGTTGTCACGTTTGGGAAGGAGTTTTAGTAATGAGGACTCTAGGTCTGGGAATGGCCCTACAGTCCGCGACACAGGGCCTCTTTCTCTCTCTTACTTCTATCTTTGCTCTCCACCTCCACAGTAAGCTCTTAGCGGAAGGAGCAGGGAGTCACCGAGATGCCTGGTTCCCCTAGTGTCCTTCTATCTCCTTTAAGGAGAGACCTGAAGCTCCTTCTCTCCCAAACTCTTCCAGGGCTCCCACCCTGATGTTCTACCTGAGCGATCCAAAGCCCACTTGCTGAATTCTATAGCCCCGTGTATTTTGCTGGTTGCCAAATATCTAAGAGGCAAAGAGGTATCAGTTTAGTATTCTCCCAAACTGATCACATTAGCCACCTTCCTCATTTACCTCTGCTTCGTCCTCCTCCCATATTTGCTCTCTTGGTGCAGTGGCTGTGAGAGTGTGCCTAGCAGAACTCCAATCACAGGGGCTGTCATGGACCAAAGGTCCAGCCTCTGCGCTCCAAAATCTCCGGCCATGTGTGCGCAGTCCTTGTGCTCCCCACGGGCGGCTCCCTGGAATAACTGAGCGCAGCCAAGATATTAGGGCACAACCATTCCTGGTTGCAGAGAGACATCTCTGAGAACTGACCTGGGCTTATGGGCTCCCCAATGGCCTTGCAGAGTCTCCAAAGTTCACTCTCTCACTCCTACACATGGGAGGGGCCTCTTGCATTTCTGATCTGTTGGCTCTCCCAGGTTTTCACAGTTCCCTCTCTGTTTCCTTAAATGGAAATCATTGCAGATTTTATTCTGTCTTGGTATCTCTTTCTCAAGGACCCAGACTAACAAAGGTAGTACTATCAGTGGGGTCATAGCACTATGGGCCCCTTTTGTCTTGGGAGGACATGCTTCTCATCCACACAGGGGTAGATGCTTATTCTGCATATGGGTTTGCCTTCCTAGCCTTTGGATGGTGTGGTGAATGAGATGATGTGGGGCCTGCTCTCACCAGAGGACACAGCAAGAGTCCTAGGAAGTATAGGGCATTAATATTCAAGACGCTCTTTCATCAAAAGTCACCATCAAGAAATTGAAAAAATGAAATCCACACAATGGGAAAAGATATTTATACTACATGCATCTGTATGTATGTGACTTGTGTACAAAATACATGTATGCTTACAAGGCAATAAGAGAAACAGGGATAGCTCATAGTAAAACTGGCACAGGATTTGAATAGGCACCGCACACAAGAATATCAGTGTAGTCAGTAAACATGTGAAATGATGTTAAACTCCACTAGTCATTTGGAAAATGGAAATTAAAGCCTTGGTGTGATGCCATTAGAATGGCTAAAATGAAAACACCAGAAAATACCAAGTGTGTACAAGTCACTGGAATCGAGAAACTAGAACCCTCACTCTGCTGGTGGAAGCGTGTCCTGGAGTAACTATTTTGGAAAACTGCTTGACAGTAGCTACTAAATTGTATATACACATTTCCCATGACCAACAATTCTGTGTGTACAAAAGTTCACTAAAAGAGAGTAAGAACATTCTTGGCGGCACTATTCATAATGCCGAAAGTAGTCATGATGCAAATGTACGCTGATAGAAAAATGGATTGATAAACTGTGTTCGTGCCATAGGATACAGCATTGAGGACCGATGAACAACACTGACATGCAACACGGACCACGTTGAATAAAAGAAAGACACAAAGCATAAGGGGTGATTCCATTTGTAAAGTGCTTACAATCAAACAAAACTTGTCCAGACTGTTGGAAATCAGGAGCCTGGTTATCCTTGGTGGATGAACAGTGACTGGACTGGCCAAGGGGGTGGCTTCTGGGGTGGTGGCAAGTTACGTTTCATGATCAGAGTGTTAATTACACAGGTGTGTTCACTTTTCCAAAAAACATCAAGCTGTTCTAGGATTGTCAACTTTTTGGTGGAATGTTTTGGTAAATATTTTGGTAAAATCTACCCAAATTTTTACTTTTCTCCTCAATAACTTCATTACTGACAATTCAGAAGAGACAGACTACAAAAAGACTTTGAACATTTAAATGATGATCTTGACATTTTCTGTATATGCTTAGATGTTCTTTCCAGGGCCTCCTTTGGATAAAAACAGGACCACATTCTAGATACTGTTATTTTTTTTTAAGATTTTATTTATTTATTTGACAGAGATCACAAGTAGGCAGAGATACAGGCAGAGAGAGAGAGAGAAAAGCAGACATCCCGCTGAGCAGAGAGCCCGATGCGGGACTCGATCCGAGGACCCTGAGATCCTGACCCGAGCCGAAGGCAGCAGCTTAACCCACTGAGCCACCCAGGCACCCTAGATACTGTTTTGAAACTGCTTTTTGCAACATCAATGATATGGTCAACTATATACATTGTAGCCAGAGTTCCATGTCATTGACATTCTTCCAAAGCATTTAAAGAGCTGCTAGATGCTCATTGAGTTGGACTTGCATTATCTGCGTAAGAATTCATTTTTCAAGTTTAAGGTTTTCCAATCAGTATCACAAACAATAACTTGATGGTCATTCCCATAGCTACATCTTTGCCCCACATCCACGATTATGTCTTTAGACTCAAGTCTAGAAGTTGTGTTTCTGGATACAAAGGGTGAATACACTCTTGAGGTTGAGACATCCCATGGTTATTTATTTTTTTTTTTAACAACCAAGTAATAGTTCGTACAGAGAGCATGTTTTGAAATGGGTCCCTGTCTTTGTGGGGTGGCTCTTGGCAACCTTAGGGCAACAACAGTGAAGATAGCAACACTGTTAATAATGACCATGGTGCCACCTACATCATTATTTCCCACCCAAAGCCTGGCAAGGCGGGTGTGAACAGCGGGCTTTCACAGATGAGAAGACAGGTTCAAGTGAAGGACCTGCCTCAGGTTCTCTCAGAAGATCTCTGGGTTCAAAGCCAGGCCTATCCAACCCCAAAGCCCTCTCCTCTCTCTCAGTGCTGTTTCCCAGGCAATGGTGAGTCCTTTGGCTGAGTTGTACCAGGGAGCCCGACTGGACCCATGATGACTGTCAGCCATGATATCAATACTTAATAACGATCGGAGTGACAGCTAATGCTCAATGTATGTTACAAGACTGAGCAGGAAAGAAGGCTTGACACTGAAAAAGAGAATGACTCCGGAAGGGTGGGTGCACGTGCGGAGGAATTCGGAGGTTGAGGGAGGTTACCAGAAGATAAAAAGTTGAAATCCTGTGTCAACCCACTTGATGACATGTCACAAGCTTGTACACGCCGCCGCAGCTACCAGAGCACCAGGCTGTTTGGTCTCATTCCCCTGGAGTAAGATTGATAAGCACATTCCACCGAGACCAGATGTAGCTGGGAGAGGCCAGAAGCCAGTTTACGAGAAGACACAGAGGGAGTGGAGAGGTTTGAGCAAGCTTTTTGATTATGTCCCTCAGGTTTTATGAAAGGTCAAGCAAGTAGAAACCTTGAGGGTGTTCCACTGAAATGTTGGATTAAGCTACATCCATTTTTCCCTGATGTGTTAGGGCCAGCTACTCAGAAATAGCAAGAAAGCTGGTGTGTGTGTGTGTGTGTGTGTGTGCGCGCGCGCACGCGCACGCGCGCACCCATGAAGGATTTACTGTGATTGATACATTTGGGGGAAATGGGATGTGTACACCTATCGACATTCTTCGTCCTTCTGCCCGCTGACCTAGGGAGGTTCGGGGAAGAGGCAACACGGAGAAGGAGAGGAGCTGGATGGAATGCCATGTATCTCGCTTCTAATCCAAATTTAGCCCCAGCGTAGCTTCACATAAAACTAACAATAGCTAACACGTATTTCGGGATCTGTGCTAAGTGTGTTTTCTGTATCTCATTTAAATTTCCAAACCAGTCCAAGACAAAGGTCCTCCTGTCATCCCTGTTGTGCAGATGAGGATACCGAGGCTCGAAGGTTAGGAAACACCCACAGGTAATCTCATAAGATTTACTAAGAAGCAGGTTTGAGCTGAGACCCATCTACATCCCACATCCCTGGTCTCCTGAATGGCATGACTTGGAGAGAATATTGTGAGCCAGCGTCAACTTCCTCTCCTTTAAGGTGGAAATGAAAGCACCAAGCCCAGGGCATTGTCTGAGCCCTAAGTTAAGTCTGGAATTTTAAAAAATATCTATTTATTTATCTGACAGAGAAAGACACAGTGAGAAAGGGAACACAAGCAGGGGGAGTGGGAGAGGGAGAAGCAGGCTTCCTGCTGAGCAGGGAGCCTGATTCGGGGTTCAATCCCAGGACCCTGGGATCATGACCTGAGCCAAAGGCAGATGTTTAACAACTGCGCCACCCAGGTGCCCCTGAAGTCTGGAATTTGACCAGACTCTGGCACATGATAGGTCCTCATTGACTCTTAGTTTTTCTCCATACCAAACCAAAGCAGCTGAAAACTTCTGATGGGTCAGAAGAGGCTAGGTTGGCTGGAGGGCAATGTTATAGACAAGAAGAAAGGTTCAGATTCAACTAGGAGTAGGAACAGAGCTCAGCTCTGCCCGTCTAGTGACCTCACCACAATTTGTGGGGATGACTGGACTGTCTAATTGTCAAATGGGGGAATGATGTCTGGAAAAACCAAGAATCTTGCCCTAAGTCACGTGGCTGGGATTCTCTCCAAGGAGGGATCGTGACTTCTAGGTTTTTATTACAATTTTTTATTGAGAAAAAATTCATATACCATGAATTTCATCTTTTGAAGTGTACAATTCAGTGGTTTATAGTATATTCACAAAAAGGTGCAATCATCCCCACTATATAACCATTGGATTCCCCAAGTGAATAATTGACATATAAAATTATGTCAGTTTCAGATGTACAACATAATGATTCATTATCTGTATATATTTAGAAATTATCACCATAGTAAGTCTAGTCAGCATCGTTACCATACATAGTTACAACTTTTTTCTTGTGATGAGAACTTTTAAGATCGACTCTTAGAAACTTCCTAATATATGATACTATGAACTGTAGTCACCATACTGTGCATGACATCCCCATGACGGGTTTATTTTACTGGAAGTTTGTACCTTTTTTCCCCATCTTCACCCATTTCTCCCCCATCCTTGCTGTATGCCCTGACTCACAGTCACCAATCTGTTTTCTGTATCTATGAGCTTGGCTTTTTTACATTCCACAGATAAGTGAGATCATATGGTATTTGTCTTTCTCTGACTTATTTCACTTATCTAATGCCCTCAAGGTTCATTCATGTTGTCACGAATGACAAGATTTCATTTGTTTTTTTATGGCTGTGTGTAAGTGTGTATATATATATATATATATATATATATATATAATATTTTCTTTATATATATATAATATTTTCTTTATTTATCAATAGACGTTTCAATTATTTCCATATCTTGACTGTTGTAACAATGCTGCAGTGATGATGGGGGGGTACATATATCTTATCGAGTTTGTGTTTTCATTTTCCTCAGATAAATAGCCAGGAGTGAAATTGCCAGACCACAAGGTAGCTCTATTTTTTTTGAGGAACATTCATACCGTCTTTCATAGTGGCTGCACCAATTTACCTTCCCACCAAGAGTCCATGCGGGTTCCTTTTTCTCCACTTCCTCACCAGTACCTGTTGTTTCTTGTCTCTTTGATAACAGTCATTCGAAGAGGCATAAGGTGATATCTCGTTGTGGTTTTAATTTGTATTTCTCTGATGATTAGTGATATTAAGCACCGTTTCATGTATCTATTGGCCATCTGTATGTCTTTGGAAAAATGTCTCTTCAGATCTTATACCCATTTTTAAATCAGATTTTTTTTTTTTTGCTATTGAGTTGTACATTTTTGTTTTGTTTTGTTTTTTTAAGAGAGGGAGAGAGAGGGAGAATGGGAAGGGAGTGAGAGAATCCTAAGCAGGCTCCAAGGCCAGCACAAAACCTCATATGAGGCTCGATCTTACGACCCTGAGATCATGACCTGAGCCAAGATCAAGAGCCAGACACTTAACTAAGTGAACCATCCAGGCACCATGTATGCATTATTTCTATATTTTGGATATTAATTCCTTATCAGGTATATGATTTGAAAATATCTTCTCCCATTTATTTTGCTGTTGGTTTCCTTTGTTGTCCAGAAGCTTTTTAGTTTGATGTAGTCCCCACTTACTTACTTTTTCTTTTGTTGCTTCTGCTTTTGATGTTAGATTAAACATCAGGAAGGGTATGTGCTATGGGGAGTGCTGTGAATTGTGTAAGACTGATGAATCACAGCTCTGTACCCCTGAAACAAATAATACATTATATGTTAATTTAAAAAAATCATTGTCAAGACCTATGTCAGGGAGCTTCCTGCCTGCTTTTTTTCTTCAAGGGGTTTTATGGTTCAGGCCTTATATTCAAGTCTTTAATCCAACTGAGTTAATTTTTGTGTGCGGTATAAGATAGTGGTTCAGTTTCATTCTTTTGCATATGGCAATGCAGCTTTCCCAGCACCATTCATTGATGAGACTATCCTTTGCCCATTGTATATTCTCAACTCCTTTGTTGTAATTTACCATATATGCGTGGGTTTATTTCTGGGCTCCCTATTCTGTTCCAATATGATGACTTTTCTGGCCTTCTCTTGCCTTGTGCCTTGATAAGCTCTTCTATGGCAATGCTGACTGAGTAGGAGAGGTGAGACAGACGTCCTGGTTTTGTTCCTGAACTAGAAGCAAAGTAGTCAGTCTTTGTGCATTCACTATCATGTTAACCGTGAGTTTTTTATAGATGTCTTTAATCAGGTTGAGGAAGTTCCCTCTATTTCTACTTTGTTCTTATCATGAGATGGTGTTGGATCTTGCTACTGCTTTCCCTGTATCTGTTGAAATGATAATGTGGTTTTGTCTAACATCAACATGGTGTATTACACTGATTAATTTTCATAGGTTGAACCAACCTTGAATTCCTGGCATTCATTCTGTCATGATGTATGCTGCTGAATTTGGTTTGCCCGTATCTTGGTCAGGATTTTTGCATCTATATTCATGGAGGATATAGTTTTCTTTCTTGTGATTGGTTTGGTTTTGCTATCAGGATAATGCTAGGCTCAAAGAATGAGTTAGGAAGTGCTCCTTCTTCTATTATTGTTGAATTATCTATTTCTACTTTCAAATCTGTCAGTTTTTACTTCATGTATTTTGGGGATCCAGTAATTGATTAAAAATAGAACTTAATTTTAGGCATGATGGGGCAATACATGGAATTTAACTGGCACCCAAGTGTTTATACTTGTTGATCAGGAATCCCAAGTGCCAAAGAAGATGCCATCATAACGTAGAGTAGGCAAACTGAGTGCAGAGCTAAGCCCATGTAGACAATGTATGTTTAGCCTAGTTTAGATGGAAAACCCATCTTGTCACCATTACTTATAAGGGAATTCCCAAGTATAATTTCTTCCTATCTGCAGTCTGTCTTTGAAACTTCCAACTGGAACTATATCTCATTCCTTGGTTGATCCTGGTGGATTCTCTTGGCTAAGGATCACCGAGCTTGTTTTTCTATTTCTCCCTCTTTGAGTCAACACATATCTTTCTTCTTTGTGATTGTTTCCAGTCTGATTGTCTCTCTTCAACCAAAGCATATGGAAATGGCTCAAGGAACTCACCTTCTAGTTATCTCTTGCCCCACAGATGTCCTCTTTCAGGAAGCTTTTCAGGGAAGTCCACATCTACAATATCTGTGGAGAGTGCAGATAGTTTGATGGGCATTACATAAGAGAAAAGTGAGTTGTGCTGAATCACACTGTGTGATTTCATGGACCAGGCACAGAATTGAGTTGAGGCTTGAAGTATAAGGAAGACTCTCCTGCAGAGGAAAGGAGGGGTCGTTCCAGCTTCAGGAAACAGGGTAAGAGGTTCCCAGACCTAAGTTTAGATATATATTGCATATGTATAGCATTGAAGAGGTACCCCAATTGAAGGTGTGCATGGAAAATTTAAGGAACCATGCAGAGATCTTTAGAACTTGGAATGGGTTTAGGATTCTGTTCCACCATTCCCTGAACTACTTTTCTTAGTACACTTGTATCCCACAATGTCTCCCAATTTAAAAAAATTAAGAACTATGGTCAAATCCACATAATGAATACTGTTCACCAAGTCTTTATGGCGGGATATCTTGAAGTCTTCATTAAGCAAATAAGGATTATAAATCCTGAAGGGAGATGCATTATCCAATATTTCTCTACCTTATTTGACCACAGAGTCCTGTTTTCAAGAAGATTCAAGCAACATAGTCAAGATAGAAGGCTCTATAAAGTACAGATGGGAAATTGTTGATCTAATCCAACTTTCTTCCTTTTCAAATGTGGCCTGAGGGAAAGAAGTACAACCCTGGAGCACCTGGCTGGCTCAGCTGGTTAAGCATCTGCCTTCAGCTCAGGTCATGATACTAGGTCTTGGGTTCGAGCCGCACATGGGACTCCTTGAGCCGTGGGGAGTCTGCTTCTCCTTCACCCTTTGCTCCTCCCCTGCTTGTGCTCTCTCTCAAATAAAAAGTGAAATCTTCTTTAAAAAAAAAAAGTGCACCCTTAAGATCCTAGATTAAGTCAGAGTCTGTGCTGGTACTAGAATCCAGGTCTCCAGACTCTGGATGAACATAAATTGTGGCGGGTCTTGGTTACCATATATATTAGTTGGGGAAAACTTTAGGTAGTATAACAAACAACACTGAAATTTCAGTGTGTTAGCTCAACAGAAGTGCAGCATAGGGGTTTGTGGTCATGGCATAGTTTGCTTCCCTGTGGCTAATCAGGAACTCAGGATCCAAAAAGAAATGGTATGGCTCTATTATCCCCTGGGGTCACAGACTAGACGGAGAAGTCCCACCTGCTTTTTAAAGGCCTAGCCCAAGAGGAAAGATAATGTAGTAGTTTAGAGTATGGACTCTGGGATTAATTTCCAAGGCTAGAATCCCATCTCTGACTTACTGGCAGTTTCCCTTGGTATTATTCAGCTATTCAGACCCTCCGTTTCTTCATCTGTAAAATGGAAACAATAAAAGAACTTACCTTATAGGATTGTTATGTGCAGTAATGAGTTAGTGTTTGTCAAACATTTATATCTTGCACATGGAATGATTATAAGTGTTTTCTTTTCCTTTTCTAAAAGAAATCTATTTGTTTATTTAGAAAGAGAGAGAGAGAATGAAAATGAGTTGGAGGGGGGCAGAGGGAAAGAATCTTTCAAGCAGTTACTCCACTGAGTGAGAAACTGGATGTAGGGCTCTATCTCACAACCCTTGAGATCATGACCTAAGCCAAAACCCAGAGTCGGACACTTAACTGACTGAGCCACCCAGGTGCCCCTGCTTATAAGTGTTTTCTAAATAATATAAACAATACCAACAATCATAATATTAAAAAAAAAAACTCCTGTTCTATACTTGGCTATGAAGAGAGCTAGGCAGATATTTCCTATTGGTGACTCTACACTCCTGAAGGGAAAAGAGGATTTTTAAAATATTTGATAGAGCGCTAGTCACCTTTGCCAATCCAAAGATCAGAATTTATTTATTTATTTATTTATTTATTTTAAAAGATTTTATTTATTTATTTGACAGACAGAGATTACAAGTAGGCAGAGAGAGAGAAGGGGAAGCAGGCTCCCTGCTGAGCAGAGAGCCCGAATCAGGGCTCCATCCCAAGACCCTGGGATCATGACCTGAGCTGAAGGCAGAGGCTTTAACCCACTGAGCCACCCAGGTGCCCCCAAAGATTAGAATTTAAATCTGAACAGACAGGTGATGGAAATTTTAAAGGTTTTGAGTAGACAGGTGAAATAATAAACCACTCCAGATATTTCCTTCCTATCTCAAATATCTACCTTATTTAGTAAAATTTGAGTTGATAAAGATAAAATTGTATATATTATTCTAGACTATACATATGTCTGATTGAGAATATGTGACTCTTCAACTCTTACAAGGAGTTAAAAATAAAACAAGGGGCACCTGGGTGACTCAGTCACTTAAGGGACTAGCTCTTGGTTTCAGCTCAGGTCAAGATCTAGGGATGTGGAATAAAGCCTCCCACCCCCATGCTCAGTGGGCAGTTGGCTTCCCTTCTCCCTCTGCCTTTGCCCCTCCCTCACCAGCGCACATTTTCTATCTCTAAAATAAATAAATAAGTCTTAAAAATTAGAAAAAATAAAATAGGACAGCTGGCTGGAATAACAAATAGCAAAAAAAAAAAAAAAACCCTTTGCACATGCATTTTATTGGTGTAATTTATATACTGTGTATTTCATATACACTATGTATATATAAATTGTATATTGTATATTTCATATACAATATATATACTAAGCAAATGAATATACAGCTGGCACTGAAACCATTGAAGAGAGAAATTTTAAATTTTCCAGAGAGAAAGCCATGATAATAAGGAATTCATTGTATAGAATCTTTATTGTTAATTTAATATGTATTTAAAAGCTAATGCTATTTGGTGCACTGAAATAATTGTAAGTTTAAAATATTTACGAGATATTTCAGTGGTCTTATTCTAGTTTTCCCGTGAGGTTGTATACTTCTCTTATTTAAATTCTCCATGTAGGGGGCGCCTGGGTGGCTCAGTGGGTTAAGCCTCTGCCTTCGGCTCTGGTCATGATCTCAGGGTCCTGGGATCGAGCCCCGCATCGGGCTCTCTGCTCAGCGGGGAGCCTGCTTCCCCCTCTCTCTCTGCCTACTTGTGATCTCTTTCTCTCTCTTTGAAAAAAAAAAAAAAAAACTCCATGTAGAAACAGCAATTATTTGTTCTGTTCACAATATTCTCTCTCTTTCCACAGGCACATGGTAGGTTACCATTTCCCTGCCTCCTTTTGAATTTAGCCCTGGCTGTGTGACTTGCCTTGGCCAAAGCGACATGAGTGGCCATGATGTATGTCACTCCCAGGCAGATTCAAGTGTAATTTACCAAATTCCCTTCCTTCCTTCATCTTTGGGGATCATGACCCATTACAGCCTTCCTCCACCTGAGCCCAAGTGTCTACAAAGAATAATCCCTGCTCCAAACCAGCCGCGCACATGCCACATAAGCAAGGAATATACTTTTGTTACATGAAGCCACTAAGACCCACAGGTGTTCCCTGCTGTATAATAACCTAACCAGTCCTAATGGATGCAAGGAATATCAAGTTAGCAAAGGATGGCTCTAGGCATTTTTAGATGATTTGGTTGTGGCGTGTAGCATAGATGGGTAGAGACACAGCCTGGAGATAGGAACATGTTTCTATAGACTGAGTATCTGTGTCTCACCCCTCTAATTTACATGTTGAAACCTACAGCCTAATGTGATGGTATTGGGAGGTGCGGCCTTTGGGAGGTATTTAGGTCATGAGAGTGCTATACTAAGACACATATGTTAAATGGCAAGGACATGAACTGCACTTACTACAGTGGGAACAAAGGACAGTCAAAAGTAAAAATATTACCTACACCGTGTTCTTAAACATCATGCTCTCTTTCACGCCTCAGTCAGCCTTAGAAACGGAGGTGACTTACAGCTCTGCTTGGCAATCATAACATCTTCCCAGGGAAAGACTTGACTTTGCCTCTGAATATTTTTTAAAATTCTAAGGCTAATTATGTTTAATGTACTGGGACAATTCGGTTATGGGTTTATTGGATATTATCTAATTGATAGGATTTCTTCCGATTTTGTAGACTGAAATCTCTTTAACATGATAATTACTACTGAACAATACAGTATTCAATTTATTCTGCAGGTAATCATGCTGTAATATTAGGCATTGCTTTTTGCAATCAATAGAGATTATTTTTTTCATTATAACAGAAAGATACTAATTTTAGGAGCCACAATAGAAAGATAATGTCCAATGGAGCCATTATTGGTTTAGGCAGCTGATTTCACATCTCTAGCTAGTACTGTTTGCTGGATCACAATAGAGTGAGGTGCCAAGGCCATTTGTGTATATAAAGGTACTGATGTAAAATACACATGTAACCTGGAGGAATTACTGAATGAGCCATGTGCTTTCCATGTATCAGCTGAAATACAGAATTGGTCCTGCTGTCTTCTTGGTCTATAGAAAACTGGATTGGGAAAAAAATCTTCATAGACTCATCTGATTCCAATATCTGGTATCTAAGTTTACTATACGATCACTTATCATGTCCCCAGATCACTAGTGGACACATATGGGAAGGTGTTAGTCCTTTTTTTGATATGATATTTATTATTTTAACAATTGCAAAGAGAACCGGGTTATGAGAGTCAATTCAGTGAATATTTTCTGAACAGCTACTTTTTCTGCTTATTTTTTTAGTTTTTTAAATATTTTTTTATTTAAAAATTGTTTTAATATTTGAAAATCCAATTTTATTATTTTTTATTTTTTATATCCAAATGTAAAAAGTATATTTTTGACTGTGTTTACCAAATTCTGATTTTTCTGCTTATTAATAGCAAAAGTCCTCACTATAATGGATGGGCTTCCCCTGAAAGTGAGGGGCAGTGAATGAGAAAGATAGGATTTAAGTGGTGTGCCTAACAGGCCCCTCCACACGCATTAAAGTTTTAAAAATGCTTCTTTACAATTCAGTTGCATTATGAATGTATTTATATCTTTAGCTTTTAATTGACATCTAGTTGTCTAATTCCACCAACATTGTTCTTTTTTTTCAAGTTTATCTTGGCTCTTCTCAGTTTTTGCTTTTTTCTATACATCTTAGAAATTCTGTCAGTTCCCTCTAATTAAAAACTTGCTGACATCTTGATCAGGATTGGATGCAATTTACAGATCAATTTGGAGAATATCAGTGTCATTAAAATGTTATGTTCTCCATTCATGAAAATGATATAACCTGCCATTTATTTAAATTTGTTTTCATTTCTCCCAAAAACATTTTTGTGGTCTATGGTATAGGGGTCTTACAGACCTTTTATTATACTTATTACTAGATACTTGATGTACTTTTGGTAGGTTGAAAAATGGTCCCCCAGGGATGTGAGGTCTTAACCCCCAGAACCTATAGATATGACCTTATTTGCGAAAAAGTCTTCATAGATGTGATTAGGTTAAGGATCTTGAGGTAAGGAGATTGTTCTGGATGGACCAGAAAGGCCATCACAGGTATCATTATATGAGAGGGAGAGGGAGGTTTGATGAGGCACACAGAAAGAGAGGTCATAGGAAGATGGGACTGAGAAAGATCTTAAGATGTGGGCCTTAAAGTTGGAAGTCATGTCAACATGCCAAAAATGGCAATGGCCTCCATCAGCTGGAAGCGGGAGGACAGATTCTCTTCTAGAGCCTCTGGAAGGAATGCAGCCCTGCTGACATCTCGATTTTGTCCCAGTGAAATGGAATTTGGACTTCTGGCCCCCAGAACTGTGAGAGAATGAACCTTTGTTGTTTTAAGACATTTCTGCTGGAGTTGGTGTCTGTAGGTTAAAGAGGTCCTGAGTTCCTTGTTACCTCTGTGTTTCTGTCATCTCCTTCATCTTGGTCCAGCAGTTCTTGGTTCTTCACAATCTAAGTAGGTTTAAATTTTTTACAAATCCAGGGGCACCTGGATGGCTCAGTCAGTTAAGTGTCTGAGTCTTGATTTCAGCTCAGGTCATGATCTGAGCGAGATCAAGCCCCTCATCAGGCTCCATACTGGGCGTGGAACCTGTTCAAAGATGTTCTCTCTCTTTTTCCCTCTGCCCCCTCCCCCCACCCTTTCATGCACTCACTCTCCAAAAAAAATAAAAAATAAAAAATAAAAAAAATTTTTTTGGTTTGCAAATCCAGCTTTTATAGATGTTCTCAGCAGAAGTGTGGTTTTATTATCTAGTCACACACTGCTTAATTTAACCTCACCTGCCATTTTCTTGTGTGTTTTACAAATTTTAAGAGTTTATTCATTTCTTGAATTGTTTCTATCTTCTCTGCATTACTCTCTTTCTCTTACTTTGTTCTTCCTCCTGTTTCTCTGTTTTATCACAGGCTGTTATGTTAAAACATAAAATTCTTCCAAATATCTGATGGGCTTTGTTTTTGTAAAAATATGTATTTTTAAAACAAGGCCCTAAATGCAGTGGAGATGTGCATGTGAGTGAGAGAGAGAGAGAGAGAGAGAGATTGTTAGTAGACTTTACCACCAATCAGGGGTAACCTGGCCATTTCCTTGCGGGGACATCAGAATGTCAGTCTATGTAGTTCCTTCCCCTTGAGCAGGGGTACACTCTGGCTTCCAATGTCCTGAAAGTCTCACCATTCAGTTTAATGAATTTTCACTTATTTATTCCATATTCAGTATAGTGCTTCCCCACTTTCTTGAGTTGTTCCTGAGTTTAGATCATCTGAACCAGGGGGTAGAGTCTAACCAGCTCAATTTTAGATTTCCATTTCTGGTTCAATCAGCTGTGATGGGGGACCAGGTCACATAGCGTCTAGGGCTGCCACTTTGCACTGAGCCTGCTATACATAAGGGACATTTTTACATCTTGGCTTGCTTTCCTTGGAACATTTTTGAAAGTTCTGAAATCTTTTGTTTTCAGAGAAACCACTCCTCTTTTAAATTTTTTTTTAAATTTTTTTTTAATTTTTTTAAAATTTTTTTTAATTTTCTATTTTATTTCTTTTTATTTATTTATTTGGTTTCTAAACCCTTTTAAAAAATTAACATATAATGAATTATTTGCCTAGGGGTACAGGTCTGTGAATCATTAGGCTTACACATTTCACAGCACTCACCATAGCACCCACCCTCCCCAACGTCCATAACCCAGCCACCCCATCCCTTCCCCACCAGCACCCAGCACCCCTCAGTTTGTACTGAACTGAGCAGGAACCTGCTTATCCCCAAGTCTCCTCCTGGAAACCTGGAACAGAATAAGAGTCTCTTATGGTTTTTCTCCCTCCAGATCCTATCTTGTTTCATTTTTTCCCTCCTACCCACCACAACCCCCCACTCTGCCTCTCAAATTCCTCATATCAGAGAGAGCATATGATAACTGTCTTTCTCTGATTGACTTATTTTGCTCAGCATAATAGCCTCTAGTTCCATCCACATTGTTGCAAATGGCAAGAGTTCCTTTTTGATGGCTGCATATTATTCCATTGTATACATATACCACATCTTCTTTATCCACTCATCTGTTGATGGACATCTAGGCTCTTTCCATAGTTTGTCTATTGTGGACATTGCTGCTATAAACCTTTGCGTGCACGTGCCCCTTTGGATCACTACATTTGTATCTTTAGGGTAAATACCCAGTAGTGCAGGTCTGTGAATCATTAGTCTGTAAATACCAGTAGTAGCTGGTTTATAGGATAGCTCTATTTTCAACTTTTTGAGGAACTTCCATGCTGTTTTCCAGAGTGGCTGCACCAGCTTGCAGTCCCACCAACAGTGTAGGAGGGTTCCCCTTTCTCCACATCCTCGCCAGCATCTGTTGTTTCCTAACTTGTTAATTTTAGCCATTCTGACTGGTTTGAGGTGATATCTCATTGTGGTTTTGGTTTGTATTTCCCTGGTGCCAAGTGATGCTGAGCACTTAAAAACCACTCCTCTTGACTTGGGTGAGTGAGGAAATAATCAAGGTCTTTTGCATCATCCACTTCTTTTCTTCACAGACTTAAAAGTTTTCATAAGGTTATTATTTCATAATAACCTGGACATATTCCAGGTGAGGGGATGTCCACCTGCTCATGGTGGTTGGTACCTGGGCTCTCTCAAAGCAACATCATATGTGGGGTAGGCAGGGGCAATAAGATTAGGGTAGAAACTTCCTTTATTCTTTGGGTGAATTCTGTTCCAGGTTTCCAGGAGGAGACTTGGGGATAAGCAGGTTCCTGCTCTCTGTGCATATTCCTTGGTAGCAACTTGGTGGAGTTGAATAAGAAGGAATATACTTGGATCAAAGAAACTTCAGTTTGAAATGGAGCCATTCACTGGCTGTTTGACCTTGGAGTTTCAGTTTCTCCCTTTCTTTAAAAGGGGGAATAATAAAGAAGCTTCGTTCTGCTCATCTGCTATGAAGACCGTAGCAGGGTCAAATACCTGCTATTCCTTATGCTCTTCTCTTACAGAATTCCAGTGACTTGCAGGCATCTTGCACCCTAGTGGGAGACCCGGCTTGATTCTGCATCCCATTCTGCCCAGGACATTGCTAAGGGACCTTGGGCCCTGAAACCTGGGTCAGTGTTGAAGTATCATTCATAAAAGAGCTGAAATGGATGGTCACAGAGAAGGACTAGAGAGATAGCATCTTATAGGAAAAGCAAATAAAAAGCTAGGCAGCAGATCTGTCAATTCAAAGGAGCTGAGTCAAAGGTAAGAAACTCGGCTGTGTACAAACTGGACTAAAACTTGAAAAATCAACCATGAGTGAAACTTTGAAGTGGCCTTGGGAGGCAGAGTCTGGAGTAATTCCCAGAACTAGGAGATCTGGGTCCTCTGCTCCAAGCAGGGAACAGTTTAAGGACTGGAAGCCCAGGCCCCGAAAGAAGGCAGCCTTGTGATATTTATTTTTACTATTTATTTTAGTGAAAAATCTAACATCTACATAAGCCTAGGGAGTGAAAGATAAAAGCCCAGATCTCTCTTCCCCCTTTTGAATCCTATTTCTATGCATTTACACATCTATATAAAATATTTTTTTTACATGAATGAGATCAACCTCTACATAGCATTATTTTTTTATTGAATAATATTCATGAATTCAACAAATATTAATTGTGCACTATTATAGGTGACAGAGATATAGACTAAAACAGAAATCCATTTTTCGATATTGATACGTGTCCTTTAACATTAGCAAAATTATTCTACCGTTTAAGGGGTATTTATTGTTTTCTCTCAGTCTGAGTTTTGCCTTTTCCTTTCAAATGGTGTCTTTCAAACAACAGCTTTTAACTTTGATTAAGCTCAAGTTGTGATATTTTTCCTTTTACGGTTAACGCTTTTTTTTGGTGTTTTAAGGAAACCTTTCCCTATTCCAAGGCTGTAAAGATTTTATCATGTTATCTTTTAGAAGTGTAATGGTCTAGGCTTTATGTTACATCTTTCTCTGTTTAAGACTTGCCCTAGTCTGAGTCACAGAGATTGGTCCAGAAATGGGCAGCCACAGCTCAAACTATTGCACAAGAGACTCCTTACCTTCTGGGCGGAGCTGCTGTTGGCTGTCTTTGCTGCCTGAAAATGAAGCCTATGTGGAAGAAAGTAGCGACAAGACATGGGAAGGGGCAGGTCCCTGATAACATTGTTTGAATACCTGGATCCCACTGTACCTGAAGCTATATATCCTTGCATCAGCTACTGGATAAACCTGTATTTTGACCTCAGGCAGTTTGAGTTGTATTTATTTCAACTACATTTGAATTTTCGGAGATTAATCTAACAAAGTAAGGATAACTTCTAATCAGTCCTTTATGGATAAACATTTAGGCTGCTCCACATTTTAGCTCTTCTAAGGCTCTCATGGTCTGGGGCCAAGGGGAGAAGGAGAGTGGATGAAGAATTTACATAAATGGAAGGCCTTTCTTTTGAGGGAGAGGTGGTGAATTTCAAAAGAAGAACAAAGTCAGCAATGGGCTACTTTGAGCCTACAGAGCTGAGCCAAGGAGAGGGAACTGTTTCATTAAGACTCTCCATTAGAGGACTTCAGTCCTCTGCCTGGAGTAGAGGAATGGCCTGGAAGAGAAGGGTCCTCCTGCCTCAGCACCAGTGCCAGGGGAAGGGAGAAGGCAGGGGCAAATGGCTGCTGTCATTATGAGCGCTTCTGTGCTGGGCTCTGATCCAGCCAAGGCCGGGCTCGTGATCATAGTCCTGGTTCCCGCCCTCTCCACAGATGAATTCCTATCACACACTGCCCTCTCTGGAGGGGACCCTTAGGCCCTGAAACCTGGGGTCTTTCTGTGACCTTAATATAATCTTAATATATTTTTTTAAGATTCTATTTTTTAAAAAGCAATCTCTGCACCCAACATGGGGCTTGAACCCACAACCCTGAGATCAAGAGTTGCATGCTCTACTGACTGAGCCAGCCTGGTGCCCCTACCTCGATATAATCTTGAATATAAATAATCATTTGAATTACTTTCAAATTTGCAAGGCAAAATATGTGACAAAGACGTCATCATCATCATCTTTACCAAGGCTTATTTGAAAAGCGAGAATACATCGGAGATAGGAAAATATTCCAGCATAAACTTTGAGTCAGAATGATCTCAATGACTCTACTGGATTAAAACCTCTGGCAAGTTGCTTTCTATGCTTCAGTTTCTTAATATATAAAATGGGGATAGTAAACCATTCCTTCATACACTGTAAGGATTTAATGAGATAATTTTTGGCAGCGTGACACATGGAACAGAGCCAGTGGATGGTAACAGTCATTATTAATAAACAAAGGCTCAGAAAAGTAGAGACATGCCCGAGTTCTCCTATGTAGGGAGAGTCCTGAACAGTCCGGAATCCATGATCTCTGCCTCTTGCCTTTCCACTGCACTACACAGCTTCTGAAATGATTCTTTAAAAAAAAAAAAAAAAAAAAAAAAAAAAAAAAAAAAAAACACGGGGAAGACACAGTATAGTCTCTCATCCAGTGAGGGGAGATTGTGGAAATAACAGGATGTTCCCTAATTCTTTTTCCTTCAGCTTTGGACAATTTTCCTTTCTCAAATCGCCGGCCACTTCAAGTTTCCCATTGGAAGATGTCTCCGGAGTGGTCCAGCTTCCCGGAGCTCCCGGCCCGGGCTCCCCCTAGCGGCCGCTGCGGAACGGGCCCTGTCCCCATTGGGCCAGGGGCCTTGGGGCCCATAGAGGAGAGGGGTGTTCTCTAAGCTCAACACCCTTCACAGAACATACCCAGCTGTGGTGCAGTGCTTCCCCAGGGGAAGGATATACTCACCTTCTGCTCTGGGATTCCAGGGCTAAGGGGATGAACAGTGATGGGGACTGAGCTGAGGTCTTCCCGGAGACACACCACTGAGGACTGGGTGAAGGAGAGCAAAGCCTTCATGACTCTTCCAAATCTTACATAGCTCACTCCTGTTGTCAGGGTCTCTGTGCCTCACCAGTTGGCTTAAGGGATGTGCTCATCCAATCTGGACCTGCTCCAGAGCCCTGTGCTGCCTTTGCCTATGGTCAGCATTCAAGCAAACTTCTGTCTTTTGAGAACCATGTCTCTAATCAATTTGGGGGGAATGCTGTGCTATTTAATCCCTGAGGACACCTCGGTGAGCTTGATTCTTCCATTATCCCTGTCTTCGAGGTGAGGAGACTGTGATTCAGAAGCCCTCCTTCTCCTGCCAAGGATCATATACCCGGGGAATGGAAAAGCTGGCATTTGAGCCCAGCGCTGGGAACTTGAAAGGCTGTTTTCTTTCCACCAGGCTACCCTGCTCTGAACACAGTAATTATTTGTTACCTACAGACACTATCAATCTTAGAACTGAATAAAAAACTTGGAATCGCAGTAGAGGGGAAAAGCCTTATTAGCCACAGTTCTACTTGTATCTCCTTTCCCTCTCCTACCCATCTTCCTCCCTCTCCATGGTTTGTTCTACATGCCTTCTTTTTATCTAAGAACTGCTGCCAAGCCACAATTTCCTGTGTTTTGTCTTGTTATCCAGGGAGGAAAGTAGTGTCTGCTGGCCTGATCTGTGACTTGGGGCCATGATTACTTCTAGACTGTTTGGGTCCAAGGGGCTTGCTAAACATCTCAAAGAAATACCACAACCTTCCAGTTCTTTCATCTCTACAGTGGAAGTTAAAGAGAAGAGGATTAATGTTATTGGAACACTGTTAAGTATCCTATTTTGAGGGAAAAAAATATATATTTATTTATGTCTCATCACATTTATCAGTACTCCCACTGGTACAGATGAGAAAACTGAGGATCTTAGAGGTAAAATGGTCTGTCCAAGGTCACATCTCTGGGATATCAAGAGCTGAGATTTGAATCCAATCTGTCTGAATACATCTGTCTATAATCTATCTCTTACACCACACCTCCTTCTTGTTAAAATATATATTTTTAAGGTCAGTTCCAGTTAAATGTAATTAACCTGGGATAAAATGCCCTCATTTTAAGGATACTTAAATATACCTTAAAATACCTTATACAGTTTGATGAGTTTTGACAAATGGATACACCTTGTAACTGCTATCATAATCAAATAACCATAATCATTTTGGCAAATTGATATACCTTGTAACTGCTACCATGATCAAAATATATAATATTCCCATTATTCCAAAACGTTCCCTTATGCCCCACTGTCACTTCCACCCCAACACAGGTGACCAATAGCCTGCTTTCTGTCACTACAGATGAGATATTTGTCTTTTCTAGAACTTCATATAAGTGGAATCATATAACATGTACACTTCAACACATGAATTTCAGGAGGGCATAGACTGTTCATAGCAGTGTTTGGTTATCAATTACTTTTTTAAAAATAGGATATAGGTCTATTCAAAATTTCTATTTCTTCTTGGGTCAGTTTTGGTAAGTTGCATTCTTTTAGGGAATTTTTCCACTTTATTTAAGTTGTCAAATTTGTTGATATTATGTTGTTCATAATCTTTCCTTAGTGATGTTCCCTTCTTTCATTTCTGAATTGGCACTTTGTGTCCACTCTCTTTTATTCTTGGGAAGTCTTGCTAGAGTATTTTCAATTCTATTGATCATTTCAGAGAACCAGTTATTATTTTCATTGGTTTTGTTTGTTGTTTATCTGTTCTACATTTTACTATTTTCTGATCTTGGTCTTACTGTTTCTTTCCTTATGCATATTTTGGGCGTAATTTACTCTTTTTTTTTCTAGCTTTTTAAGGTGGAGGCTTAGATCATTGATCCCATTCTCTGCCTATTGATTCTGAGTTTCCATTTGGTCTGCTTGATCTTTCATCTCCAGTACTGTGTTAAGTATTTCCCCCACTATTGCTCATTCTTCTATTCTTTTGGAACATGTCTTGTTTTGTCTACTTTAATATCTGTTTTGATGGATTTAATAGATGGAGCCATACTTTCTTCTTTGCATCCTGCACAAATATTAATGTAATGTTCTGTATGTAGTAGTTACTTAATAAATATTTATCGAAATAAATAATATTTTAGTGTGTTTCCAAGGACCGGATTTTTAAAAAATGGGTGGAGAACAAGGTATGTAAGAGGATTTGGGCTTAATATTCCTGTTTGGTCATCAAAAGTCAGCTCAGACATCTCTTCTTGGAAGGAGGCTCTATTGGTAGAGAGCATCACTCTCTCATTAAGTTTTCTTTATCTTGCATATACTCCTATCATTGCACTTATGTTGCATCATAATATTTAAAAAGTTAGTTTATAGGTTTGTCTCCTATTCTAATTTTTTTGACAGCAGGGGCCCTGTTTTGTTCCTCGGGCCTAGCACAATGCCTGAATATAGAAATCATTCAATAAGTGTTTATTGGGTAAATAAGAGAACAAAAGGCCTTCCTCTGCCTCCAGAGTCTGGTGAAACATTCAGAACATATGTAACAATCTGTGCATTCTGCTGTGCTCTATTTCAGAGGATAAGCATGTAGGCTTATTGTATTTTTGAAATGAATTTTATTTATGTTTTTTAAAGATTTTACTTATTTATTTGACAGACAGAGATCACAAGTAGGCAGAGAGGCAGGCAGAAAGAAAGGGAAGCAGGCTCCCTGCTGAGCAGAGAGCCCGATGCGGGGCTCGATCCCAGGACCCCGGGACCATGACCGGAGCTGAAGACAGAGGCTTTAACCCACTGAGCCACCCAGGCGTCCCCCGAAATGCATTTTAAATGGAGAAACATTCAGCATGTGTTTTAAGTTCCTGCTCTCACTCAGAGCAGGGTCCAGAATCAGTCAATGCTGGTGACCCAACAGCAAGTGGACACCATCACCACCCCCCTTTCATTTGCCTGGAAAGAAAGTAACTGGCTTAAACCAAAAGAAGCTCTCTGAGAACTGTTTCATGAAGAAAGGAGAGTCTGCAACTCCATTGTCTCAGAAGTACTGAATGCAGAGCGATTGCGTAATAGGAGACGCCCCTCAACTCCAGCTAGATCAATGTGCTCCCCTCCTAGGGCAGCTGTCACAGTGCCCCTGCTGAAGCTCTCCACTTCATAATCTCACACGTGCTTAGTTCTTGTTTTCCAAGCTCCTTCCTACCCGTTGCCTTCTCCAACCATCACAACAGCTGCTCTATGTTCTGGAGGGCACTGAATAAAGTAAAAAGATCCAGCTGGAGCCAGACAGTGCTGATTCAGCTGCTCCTCCACTTGCTGGTGGGTGGTGGTGGGTAAATATCTTTATCTCATCAAGCCTCAATTTTCTCACTTGTGAAATGGGGGTGATAACACTTACCTCACAGGCTTCTTGTGGTGCTTGGAGCTAATTTGTACAACCCATATGCTTGGTGCCTGTTAGGTGCTTGGTGGATGGTATTTATTATTTTCCTGTTTGTAAATGTTGTAATTATTTTGGCTCTTTGTGGCAATTCGGGGTGAGATGACATTAAGTGCAGTAAAGCAATGCAAATGGACAGCGTATTGTGGCCAGTTTACTGCTTCCCAGAACAACTTCTATGGGCAAGCATAGAAGAAACTTAAACAAACAAAAACAAAAACCTTCCTCCAAATTACATGGAATGGAGGGAGGCCCTGTAGCTTAAATAATGCCGGATGGTAGCTCAGTCCATCCTGGAATCCGTGTAGACCTTGTATTTAAAGTAATCACTTTGGACAACTTGGTATTAATCTGTTTCTATGAGTATTATTTTTTAAAAATATATTATTTATTTATTTGAGAGAGAGCAGAAGCAGGGGAAGCACCAGAGGGAGCAACAGAAAGAGAGGGAGAAGCAGGGAGCCTGATGTGGGTCGATCCCAGGACCCTGGGATCATGACCTGAGCTGAAGGTGGAATGACTGGGCCACCCAGGTGCCCCTCTATGAGTATCATTTAACAAAAATTGAACTGGCACCTCCTCTATGCTAGATGATATGGTTAGAGGGATAAATGAATGAATAAATCAGTAACTGAATGAACCTTCACTCTCCAACAGAAGGCCGTCCAAAGAGCACAGAGGATGGACTCACTAACTTTGTCCAGGAGAACTGGGGAAGGGTGTACAGAAGAGTTTTGAAGGACAGGTGGGTTTTCTTCAGATGATGCTACCACTGACTCTTAATGGCCTGATGAGATTTAACAAAGGTCAGCTATGCAGAACAATGAAGTTGCAGAGATTAGCTTGGCATGCTAGTGGAACGTTTGCCCTGGATTAAACAGAACTGAGTGAGAATGCACGCTCTGTCATGGATGAGCTGGGAAACCTTGGACAAGTTGGCTCAGTGCTTATGTTTACTCAGCTTAAACCAGAGGTACTAGTAATATCTACTTGGGGGGATTTTAAGAGATTAATAATTTCCCATCTTTCCCATATAGGGTTGAACTCACTCAAAGGGCAGATATTAGATAGACAAATATCAAATGCTTCTTTATACCGATAAAACTGTATTCAAAAACTTGGAGTTTAGAAATGAAGGGCTTCCAAATACTGTGCCCCAATATTAAACATATTCATTAGGCATAGGCAGAAAAAGAAACACCAGTCCCTCTCCTGTGACGCATCGGATCCGCTAAGCTTACTCGGAGGCTTCCCAAGCAGACCAAAATCCATCCTTTCTTTCGGCAGGCAGATCAAAGTGTGGTCTTGAATGTGGCCGAGCCATGTGTGTCTAGTTTCTTTTTCCCCAACATGCCAACGGGATGAGTGACTCTCCCTAGGGAGATGAGGGAGTGAGCAAGAGGCCATGAGTTTTATTCTAGTGGAGATCCTTCCACATGAAAACATGAAGCCACAAAAGGGGAGGCTGCCTCCAACACCTGTGGCAAAGAGTTATTGTGAAGATGAACATGACATAATATATATGAAATACTAAGCACGATGCCTAACACACAGTAAGCACTCAACAAATGTTAGCCTTTATGATTGTTGTGATAGTAGCAGATTAGCAGGGTCATATATATTTTCTAATAACCTTCCACTAAAATACCCATGGAGATATGCAAAATACAAACATTAGAAACTAAAGAGAAGACCATATGCCAATATTTGAGGGGGAGTTTTTTCCAGTTGTACTGTTCATAAGGTTGTATATCCTGGACTTTACTCTCCTTGAGAAAACATGGAACCCCCTTTTGGGAATAAGTCTAAGCTATTCCCAAATATCAACAAACCTATGCAGCTACATCCATTCTGCATTTGGGGATTATCTTTTAACTTGATAGACGTGGTCCTATTCTCTCATTTCCATAAATTCCACTCCACACATATCTCACAGCTACAATTCTCAGGATGTGTGATATATTTCTTCCTAGAATGAGTAGTTACCCAAGAAAAAACATTCTGGTAGAAATGGTAGATTTTGGGGAACAGTGCTGTAGGTAGGGATGGGGTAGTAGTGGAGGAAAAGGCAAGAAAAAAGATGTGGTCTTTTATGCTCTGACAAAAGAACTAATGGAAATATCTGACCCAAACATCAGGGAGAGAGGAGAGCTCACCTCAGTCCTGCTCAGTCAATGAGTTGCTCACCTCTCCAGCCCTGGACTAGGGGCTGTGTACATCCATTCCTGTTCTAAGTCTGGATCATGAAGGGGAATACTCTGGCACTCAATTGCATAGGGAGAGAAACCATGGAGATTCTGTGGTTCCCACCTGTCGGCAAAGTTTAGACATGGTTTAAGGATAAGGCAACAGTAAAAAAGGAATGCTATACAAATTATTATAGCATAAAAGAAAAGGAAAATTATTCTCTAGGCACAGACAAAAATCATAACTCTAAAATTACTTACTATAGGAATTAGAAGAGGTTTTGAAAGACATTTCCTTATCGTTTTTCAATGAGATCCAAGAAATCATGGTCTCTCTGAAAAGGGATAGTGAGGTTATCAGCAATGGTTTGAGGTAAAAAGAGAGCTTGCAAGCCAACTCCAAAAGTAAGACTAGGAATAATATCAGTGTTCGGGGTGCCTGGATGGCTCAGTTGTTAAGCGTCTGCCTTCGGCTCAGTCACGATCCCTGTGTCCTGGGACTGAGCCTGGCATCGGGTTCCCCAATCAGCAGGTGGCCTGCTTCTCCTTGTCCCATTCCCCATGCTTTTGTTCCCTCTCTCGCTGTATCTCTGTCAAATAAATAGATAAAAATATTAAAAAAAAAAAAAGAACAATATCAGTGTTGGACATAATTATAAAATTGAATTGTTTTTGAAAATGAGAACAAATGAAATAAAAATAAGAATCTAACTTTTAACAAAAGAAGCTCTTTTTCAGTGGGAAAAAGGCATGTGATTGGAGATCGATATGGTTTGGTATGTTCCAAGTGACATTAGTATATATTCCTGGTGATATGTTTTGAATTTTAAGGAAAACAAACAAAAAATCCATAAGAATGCAGGCAAAATAAACAAAACCCCAGATTATCTACAAAGAAACCAAAATCAGATTTCTTTTTGGTGGCACTGATTAACTTAAGAAAATTGGGCAATGTCTGCATAGTTTTAAAGAGAAAAATGTTAACCACGTTTTTGTCAGAGAAACCAAGTGAGAGACGAATACAAAATAATCCAAGAGTGTTAAATTGTTGTACAGTAGGATAGGTGGTAAGCATTAAAAACAAACTTGAACATAAAACACTGAACATACGAACTTGACTGTGTCAGTTAGGGTCCTGTCAAGAAGTAGTAACCATCTAGGCATTCCAGACAGAGGGAATTTAATACAGGTGATTTGTTTCTTAGGGGATGGTCTTCTTGAAGGCATAAATTGGCCATTACTTCTCAAACTTTAATGTGTATTCAAATCACCAGGGTCTTTTCCAATGTAACTTCAAATTCAGTAGATTTGGAGTAGAGCCTGAGATGCCACATTTTTAAGAAGTTCCTAAATAAAGCCAATACTGGTGATCTATACCACCTTTTGAATAGCAGGGAAACAGAGGAACTTGAGGCAACTAGAGATTAGGACAAGGAGGAAGATGCTATTTTCCTTAGAACTGAAAGAATAAAAGAAGGAGACATTGCTTCCAAAGCCTAGAACTTGGTACCATCAAGGGGTAGCTAGCAACATGGTCAGGCTTTCCTGATGGGAGCTGGGACCAAGGTGGAGGGACCGTCTGGCAGCATCTGAAGTTACAGTGGAAATGCTGCTATTACCAAGACCCAGCTGGAGGCAGAGAGATAGGGAGTAAATACCCTGTGTTCTGCCTTCCTTCTGGCCTCTGATCTTCTGCAAGCTTTTTCTACTAGCTAGAAATACCTTCCCCAATACAGCATGCAGCCTCACTGGCTCTCAGCTTTTCCCTCTGGGTCACTCTTCAATTTCCTATTCCTTTAATGTGCTGAACAATTAAGTTTGATTTCAACTTCAACTTGGTTCCAAATTCTACCTCCAAACTGGTACAGGTCAAACAAAGCACAAAGGGTTCTTTTTTTTTTAAAGATTTTATTTATTTATTTGACAGACAGGGATCACAAGTAGGCAGAGACACAGGCAGAGAGGAGGAAGCAGGCCCCCCGCTGAGCAGAGAGCCCGATGTGAGGCTCGATCCCAGGACCCTGAGATCATGACCTGAGCTGAAGGCAGAGGATTAACCCACTGAGCCACCCAGGCACCCCAAAAGGGTTCTTTAATAAGAAAGAACTGGAGAGGTGGTGTAGGGAATGAGTGTGGGGGTAATAGCAAATACAGTTGTTATTAATAACAAATGTCATTTTTCTTTTATGCTTTTTTTAATTATTATTTTTTTTTTAAATTTTTAAAAAGATTTTATTTATTTATTTGACAGAGAGATAGAGATCACAAGTAGGCAGAGCAGCAGGCAAAGGCTCTCCCCACTGAGCAGAGAGCCTGACGCAGGGCTTGATCCCAGGACCCTGAGATCATGACCCAAACGAAGGCAGAGGCTCAACCTACTGAGCCACCCAGGCACCGCTCTTTTGTGCTTCTTATACTATGTGGCTCCTGTCCTTTAGGGCCTTGAACACACCAAACTCTCTCCCACTTCAAGGTTTATTGTAAAGGCTAATCCCTTACCATGGAATGCTTTTCTCCATCTGTGGCTGGTTAACTCTTGCTCACCATTAGATCTTAGCTCAAAAGTCTCTTATTAACAGAAAGCTCCCTAACACTCCAGACTAGGTAAGATATTCCTAAAGTAATTCCTCATAACATCTTTTACTTGCACTTCAATTTCAGCATGGTATTCTAAATTTCTGTGATTATAATCTGTGTCCCTGTCCCACTAGGCCATAAGTTTCACATGGGCAAAACTTGTCAACATTGTTAAATGCTGTATTTTCCATGCCTGGAAAACAAGACTAGATAAATGGATGTACCTTTCCATTGCATTTCTATGAAAAAGCAAGTCTGGTGTTCTGGAGGCTGAAGAGCATATTCTTGCTTCTGATATTTGCACGTGAATATTGAAATAATGTAAAAAAAAAAAAGAAACAATCATTTTTGGAAGGCATTTTGCCTTGGTAATGAGCGAGTTAATCAGGAGTTGATATTCTAAACTTTCATGTGTTGCATTGTAAGTGTACGTACCTAAAGCTGGTGGATAATAGCAGTGGATAATTGTGATTTGGATAATGGAGAAAATGGATAATAGCAACTTACCATTGGAACACTTACACAATGCCACACACTGTGCTGTTTTGTAGACATTATCTCAATTAATCTTCACAGCCTCCTGTGATGTTGTAACTACTCCCATTTCACTAATGAGGATACTGAAACTCAGGAGGTTGAATGATATCCCATAACCTTTAAGTAGCAGAATAAGGATTAAGACCCATGTCTTTTTGTATTAATCAACCAATATAATTAACTTTTACAATTTCTATATAACTAGTCTTAGGCTTAATTTACTAGGCACATTGCTCCCTTTTTCTAACTCAAGGGAAAAAAAGGGAAATGACCTAAGTTGTGAATATAATATAGTCTTCAGGGAATTTTATTGCTTGGATGAGAAAGGTAGGTGATGCAGGCACCTGTTTGGGTGAGTGTGGCAGCCCCCAAGGAATCCAGCGTGGAGCATATAGTTTTCCCACCTGCAAAAAGTCAAGAGAAATCTTGGGAGGTTAAGTTCAAATTGAAACCATGAAAAAGCTTGGCAGATTGAATTCAATGGTGTGCCAGCTCATAAGAACTGACTTTTAAATTTTCAGGAATTTTGTGACCTGATTATTAGCTGTAGCCATTATTAGAAATTAAATTTTATAAAGTTATAATTTGAAATTATATTATCAATGAAGAGAATATAAACTTGAAACTCATTACTTCCCATTTATTTTACTACAATTTTCTATTATGTATGCTTTTGAGTTATTTATATCTATTGAAACTGAACAGTAAAAATACACATAGTGGTGTGCCCTTCTGCGTCTCTTCCTAACTCTGTGTTCAGTGATACTATGCAGGTCTCTCGAAGTGGTCCATTGTGGAGTATTTACACGATGGAAGTCAGCAAATGGGACAAAGCTTCTGCACTCCTGGAATCTGGTTGTGAAACATTTATCAGGACACTATTGGTTTAATCCCTGGGAAAAGGGCAAGGTTGAAAGCCAATGTCAAAAGCAAAAGAACAGAAATGATAAAAACTGCAGTTGCCTGGAAAAAGAAATCAAGAAAGCAATCCCATTTACAATTGCACCAAAAATAACAAAGTACTTAGGAATATACTAAACCAAGAAGGTGAAAGACCTGTAGTCTGAAAACTATCAAACAGTGATGAAAGAAAAGGAAGAAGACACAAACAAGTGGAAAGGTAATCTATGCTCATGGATTGGGAGAAAAAAATATTGTTAAAATGTCCATATTACCATAAACACTCTACAGATTTAATGCAATTCCTGTCAAGTCCACGAGCATTTTTCACAGAACTAGAAAAAATAATCCTAAAATTTGTATGGAATCACAAAAGACCCCAAAGAGTCAAAACAATCTTGAAAAAGAACAAACCTGCAAGTATCACAATTACAGATTCCAAGATATACTACAAAGCTATAGTAATCAAAACAGTATGGTACTGGCACAAGAAAAGATACATAGATCAATGGAACAGACTGGAAAGCCCAGAAATAAACCCACAATAATCTTTGACAAAGGAGGCAAGAATATCCAATGGGAAAAAGGCAGTCTTTTCAATGAATGGTTTTTGGAAAACTGGACAGCTACATGCCAAACAATGAAACTGGACCACTTTCTAACACCATTCACACAAATAAGCTCAAAATGGATTAAAGACCTACATGTGAGACCTGAAACCATACACATCCTACAAGAGAGCACAGGCAGTAATTTCTCTGACATTAGCCAGAGCAACACTTTTCTAGATATGTCTTCTAAGGCAAGGGAAACAGAAACAAAAATAAACTGTTAGGACCACATAAAAATAAGATCTTACACAGCAAAGAAAACCACCAACAAAACAAAAAGGCAGCCTACTGAATGGGAGAAGATATTTGCAAATGATATGTTGGTTAAAGGGTTAATAAACAAAATACATAAACATGTATGCAATGCAACACCAAAAAAACAAATAATCCAATTAAAAATGGACAAAAGACATGAACAGGCGTTTCTCCAAAGAAGACATCCAGATGGGCAACAGTCACATGAAAAGATGCTCAACACCACTCGTCATCAGGGAAATGCAAATCAAAAGGACAATGAGCTATCACCTCACACCTGTAAGAATGGCTAAAATAAAAGATATGCAACAAGTGTCGGCAAAGATGTGCAGACAAAGGAACCCCCATGTACTCTTGGTCAGTCACTGTGGAAAACAGTTAAAAAATTAAATATAGTATTACCATGTGATCCAGTAATTCCACTACTGGGTATTTACTCTCAAATAACACAAAAACACTAATTCAAAAGCATATATGCTCCTCTATGTTTATTGCAGCACTGTTTGCAATAGCAAATTATGGAAACAGCCCAAGTGTCCATCAACAGATGACCAGATAAAGGAAGTGGTGTACACACACACACACACACACACACACACAGTGGAATATGACTCAGCCATTAAAAAAAGTATGAAAGCTTGCCATTTTCCACAACATGGATGGATCTAGAGGGTATAATGCTAAGTGAGATAGGTCAGTTAAAGACAAATGTATGATTTCATTCATATGTGGAATTTAAGAAATAAAACAAATGAACAAAGAAACAAAGAAACAAAAATCCAGATTCTTAACTATAGACAACGGACTGGTGTTTACCAGAGGGGAGATGGGGACACTGGATGGGTGAAACAGGTGAAGGGGATTAAGAGCACACTTAATCGCTGAATCACTGTACTCTACAGTTAAAACTCCTACTGCACCGTAGGTTCATTATATGGAGTTAAAAAAGCAACAAACAAAACTGCAGTTGCCTGTGGTTGTTCTGTCTGTTATTTGGAATAACTAACCCTCAGGAGGCTGAGGAATGGGTTTTTAGTATTTTACCAACAGAAATGTTTGGTATAGGTGTCCTGATGAGAATATAGTTATGAAGTAGAAGTTACATACTATTAATATAAACTCAATTGGTAAAAAAAAAATTTTAGGGGCTAGAGAAATCTCATATTAAGTACTTACAGATGGGATGATGGGATTCTTTCTTTTATGAGACTTGATTCAACTTGGAGGTCACATGTGACGTTTAATCAGTGTTTACAAATTCTACCCTTGTCACATCCTGCCACTATCCTGCTACTGTCCTGTCGTCCACGTCCACGACTGCGAAAGCTCTCAGATGTTCGTGTTTATCCTCCCGCATCCTGTCTTTTACTAGTCAACGTTGACCCCACTGGGAGTTCACTTTCCCTCACTCCTGGGTTGCATTATCAGGCGTTTTTGGCTACTGTGGGTAGTCAGATCCCATACCCTGCGGAGTGGCATTTCATCTGAGTCTGCAGGTTGTGGGAAGAGCCATAGAATTGAGGGAAGTGGCTGGCCAGCCTTAAGCCTCAGAACCACAATGTCTGCATGAAGTTCTTTGGCTGGGGTCGTGAGTGAAGCAGAGCAAATGTCTGGTAGCCCAGGAGATAGGTGAGACTGAGATACCATAAAGATGTACAAAAAATAGGTCAGCTTATAGGCTACTACTAGTATCTACATCATTACTAGTTGTAAAATGCTTAGCAAGGTGCCTGGTATAAAGTGAGGTCTCAGATACTATTCGCTGAAATGCGATCTAATTTATCATCTTTCTCTCCATAGACACTGATCTTTGTGAAATGCTCAGAGAAGTCCTCTCCACTCAGCTATGATAAAAATAGCATCCATCTGGATTTTATTTTGGCACATGAAGTGAGGTCAGAATCATGCTTTATGTTTTTCCAAATGACTTGACACCAGTCCAAACACCATGCGTTGAATATTCCGTATTTCTCCCTTTGCTTTGAAATTTGATTTATAATATATTAAACTTGTATATATATTTGTTAATTTCCTAACTTTTCCAATTTTGTCCTATTGATGCATCTATACATTCTGTTGTACTATTTTAAGGATTGTAGCTTTATGATAATGTATTGTAGGACGTGATCTCATTTCTGCTCTTCTTTTTTTAAAAAGGATTTTCCTAGCTATTTTCACATGTTTATAATTTTAGATGAAGTTAAGAATCATTTTTTCAAATTCCTTCTTCCAAAAAAATCCTGCTGGGATTTTGATTGTGAATACATTGCATTTATGGTTTAAGTTAGGAAAAATTTATGATGATAAAATTTACTTTAAAGAAACCAAAATATTGCTCTCCATGTATCCCAGACATAATGTTTCTTAGTAGAATCTTGTGGTTTCTTATAAATCCCAAATGTTTTTTATTACATTATTCCTGGATAATTTATAATTTTCTGTAGTTGTGAATAGAATGTTTTCTTCTATCATACATTTAACTTGATTAGTGTTTGCATATCAGAAATCTGTTAGCTTTTAGTTATTGGTTTTTAAGCAGCCTTGCCAAGCTGAATTCTATTATGTTGTTGAATTCACCTATTTCAAGTGCGCATTTCATTGCTAAGTGATGTCACTGTCACCATAAATTATATACTTTCCTTTCTCCAATAAGATCTCACCTGCCAATTCACAGTTAATCCCAGTTCCCATCCTCTGACCCAGGTGAATAGTAATCTACTTTGTGGCTTTATAAGTTTTCTGATAATTCATGTAAATGGAAATATGTAGTTTCTTGTGTCTGGCTTTCTTTCATTTCGCATAATTTTTTTCAAGTTTCCTTTATGATATTGCCTGTGTTAGTCTTTTTTTAAACTGCTAAATAGTATTCTATTTTATATTTATATCTCATTTTCTCTAGCCATTCATCAACAATGGATATTTAGGCTGTTTTTAGTTTTGGGCTATTATGAATAATGCTACTATGAACATTTGCATGAAGTCTTTGTCTGGCCATATGTTTTTATTTATTTTAGGTGGATATTTAGGAGTGGAATTGTTGGGTTGTATAGTAATTTCATGTTTAACTTTTTGAAAAACTGCCAAACCATTTTGCAAAGTGACTACATTATTTTATATTCTCACTAGCAATGTATGAACATTCTCTATTGGCTTTAAAATATTTATCTTGTATGTGACTACCTTATTGAATAATCTTTTACTTCCTAATAGTTTTTTCCTTGGTATTTGTATTAATATATACTCTCAATTGCAAGTGACAGCATTCCAACTCAAACTAGTTTAAGGGAAAAAAAATGTATTGGTTTATGTAAATAAGGACAAATGAAGTGATCATACACAATTAGAATTCAGAGACTTAAAAGATAATCAAAAGATCTCTCTCTCCCCTCTAAGCTTTTTAATATTTATCAGTCTTGAATATCTTGATGGATGCTGAATGACAATACAGTTTTCCTCCTTTGATTTCTTTCTAATGGATTATGTTAATCAAGCTCTTGCTAGCATACTATCCTTGATTCTCCAGAACCAACCCCAACTGATCAGATTGTATTATTTTATATATTGCTTCATTTTATTTGGTGATACTTTGTTTAGAATTTTTCTTTTTAAATAAATGGACAATCTTGATCTTCTTTGTTTTCTACTCTCTTTAACTAATTTGGTTATTACAATGCTTCCTAATAAGATGAGTTGGAGAGTTCTCTATATATTTATGTGGCTTTAAATAATTTGAATTTAAAAAATTAATAATTGGAATAGAACTGTTGTAATTTGTGCTACAGCTTATATGAAGCTTGGTTCTAAACCCATTTGGGCTTAGTGCCATTTTCAATTGATAGATTTCTTGTCATTTTTCAACTGCTTTTAAAATTTATAATTTGAAACTGAATTTACAGTCTGAATCTCACCAGATTTATTGCCAAAATCAATCTTCTACAGGGGATTTTAATAGTACCCCGAGTTTCACAGTACTGTATTAAATTACCCAGGATTTAATCCTGAATTACTCAACGTACAAAGCACCTGATAAATGTGGTCAATTCTCAAGAGAAAAGGCAACAACAGATGCTAATCCCAACATGTTTAAGCAGCTTTTATAACTATGCTACATTTGGTAAAAGGAAACATTCTTGAATAAAAAGGTAAATTGAATATTCATTCTTTTTTTAAAAAATATTTTATTTATTTATTGACAGAGAGAGCACAAGCAGAGGGAGCAGCAGAGGGAGAAGCAGGCTCCCCACTGAGCAGGGAGCCTGACATGGGGCAGATCTCAGGACCCTGTGATCATGACCCGCACCAAAGGCAGACGCTCAACTGACTGAGCCACCAAGGCGCCCTTTGCATATTCATTCTTGAAATGAACAGAAAGGTAAAAGTCTCAGACAGAAAAAGAAACTGTAAGAAGGACCAGTTGGGAGATTTAAAACTGAAAAGTATAATATCTAAAATAAAAAATCCACTGATGAGAAAATGAAGGAGAGAAGAGTGTGAATATGAAGATGGAGCAATAGAAATGATCCGATTTAAAAAACAGGAAAAAAAAAAGACTGACAAAAAGCAAAATAGAACTTTAGGCACCTGTGGGATGATATCAAAAGGTCTAATATTTATGTCATTGGGGTTGCAGAGAGGAGAAACAATGGGTTCAGAAAAAGTGTTTGCAGAGATAATGAGGAAAAACTATGTAGGCTTTATTTTTATAATTCAAGAAGATCAACAAGGGGAGCCTGCGTGGCTTAGTCAGTTAAGCATCTGCCTTTGGCTCAGGTCCTGAGTCCAGGGCCCTGGGATTCCAGCCCATTGTCGGGTTCCCTGCTCAGCCTGGGGTCAGGCACCACTCCCAGCTATAAGTGAGCACTGGCTACTGTCATTTCTTAATCTTTTAAGAAGTTCTATCCCCAGCCTTGGCTAGTTTTGTCACAAAGATGTGCTTATCCTCAGCTGAAGCCTCGAGGGAACCCTCGGTGGATCCTACGGTTCTCTTTCTGTGATGCCCTGTTTTCTCTTTACTCCGTCCCACAAATGCAAGTCACCTAAGTTTCTCCAGGCACTCAGCCAAATCTTCTTAACACAAGGATTATCTATCTATCTATCTATCTATTTATTTATAAAGATTTTATTTATTTATTTGACAGAGAGAAATCACAAGTAGATGGAGAGGCAGGCAGAGAGAGAGAGAGGGAAGCAGGCTCCCTGCCGAGCAGAGAGCCCGAGGCGGGGCTCGATCCCACGACCCTGAGATCACGACCTGAGCCGAAGGCAGCGGCTTAACCCACTGAGCCACCCAGGCGCCCCAAGGATTATTTATTTATGATGAACTGACACTTTTAGTCTCTCTTTATCCATGGCAATAGTCTTTGTTCTCAATCTTGATATCATTACTGATATATCGTCTTTCTAAGTATTCTTTTTTTTTTTTTCTTTCTTTCTAAGTATTCTACTCAGTGCCTTTGAGTTGTGAGGGTTTTCATGCTGACTGGCAGGAAAATGAACTATTCCTGGCTTTCTGTGAGCTTTGGCGATTGATCTCTCTGCTCTTTTTGGTTGATTCTTTCCCCAATTTTTGGGTAGGTTCCTCATAAGCACAAATGTACTCAGCTGAAGACCCAAGAGGCTCTGATGATCTCTGGAGCTCACTCACTCTTGGTGTATCTTTCTCTTCTCTGATTCCTAGTTCTGTATGCTCTAGCCACTCAGCCCTCCCTTTCTCCCAGCTCTTCGTGAACTAACAGAGTCTGCAAAACCTCCACCTCAATCCTGCCTTCCTCTGTTGTGGCCTGGAAACTCCCTCCAAGCAGAAATCTCTGGCAACCGTTGGGATCCTTTTCTGTGTTCCCCTCCTCTCAGGTGTCACTGCCCAGAACTAATGTCCAATCTTTGAAAACTATTGTTAAATATATTTTGTCCTTTTTTTTGTTGTTTCAAATGTAAAGGCAAATCCAATTTTTTGTTACTCCATATTGTTTCTAAGTGGAAATTTTTATCTTTAATAACTTTAGAAGTATCTGTTTTATGGATACACTGTATCTAAGGTTTTTGTATTCTAGGTGGTGCATACTGTTGTTCAGTCATAATGATTTATGTTTTTGAGTGTTTAATATTGTTAAGTTTTTTATTATGAGCTCGTCTTCAGTTGTGTTTCTTCTTTTTCTTTCTTTCATTCTTCTTTTTTTTTTTTTTTTTGGTCAGAAACTTGATCCGCCTGCATGGAGAGCATCTCCCTCCAGGTAGTTTTGTGTTTCCTTCTACCAGATTATGTTACCAGATTATGTTAATTTCTCAGCTGCACAGAGTTCCCACAGATGAAAACCCATTAAAGATGGACTCACAACATATGCAAAATAAACATTTTTAGATATTGGACATCACTGGTGTCCTCAGATCACATGGAGAATGTAAAGTCCAAGTCCAAAGCCATGTACGGTGTGAGCCCACATTTTTGCATTGCCAAGAGAGACTTTTTCTTTTTTCAATCTAGAGCCCAAGAAAACACAGACAATTTCCTTATGATCTTTGTATGCTGATTTTTAAAATTTTACCAGAATGTGGTATTTCATTTCTAACTTCTAGCATTAATGGGGCTTTTCTGTCCTCCGAGAGTGTTAAAAAACCAAATCCCTAGATTACTAAAAATAGCATGTCTTTCCTTCCTTTAAAACCTTTGTATAGTTAGTTCTCATATTTATTATTCTGATTTTCAGTTTCCTAGGCTGTCAAAATTGCTCTTTATTTCTTGTAGTGTTAGTTATTTTAAAAATATACATTTTAAAGTATTTGATTGTGTTAACCACACACACACACTTTCCAGATAACTATATATTTTCTTTTTGACTGCTAGGTAGTGGCAAAACTTATTGAGGTATCCAGCCTTCGATAATTTGAAGTTAAAAAATAATTATCTAAATACTGGTAAAAGAAAGGATATTAATAAAGATATTGTCAGTAATTAAGGGAAATGGTGGTTGGGTATGGTACCAGGGAATGAAAAAAGCATGAAGAGAAGAATGGGGTCATGCAGATGAGAATAGGTCTAGTAAACCTAATAATCACCATTTATTGGGTGCTGACTACGTGCATGGTACTTTACATGTGGGATCTCACTGGCCCTTCTTTCAGGGAAGGTAATAGTAACCCCAGGGTCCAGAGAAGGGAGTTGGAGCCCAGGGAACCAGAATGTACGAGAGGTGATTTTAATTGGATCTATCTGCTTTTTCTATTAAACTATACTTCCTCTCAGGTGTGTAGAGCACCTTGGATTCTTGTGAGAAAGAAGAATAAAGCTAAGATTTTTATATTCTCTTTGAATGAATATTTTGTTCCTAATTTTACCATTATTTTTTAATAAGAGTATGCTACTATACATAATGCGCATACATACACAGTTGACCCTTGAACAGCACAAGTTTAAACTGCGTGGGTCCACTTTTATGCAGATTTTTTTCGGTAAATACGGTACCATAAATGTATTTTTTCTTCCTTAAGATCTTCTTAATAACAGTTTCCTTTCTCTAGCTAACTTTAAGAATGCAGTATATAATCCATATGCAAAATATGTGTCAACTGATAGTTTATGTTATTGGTAAGGCTTCAGTCAACAGTAGGCTATTAATAGTTAAGTTTGGGGGGGTTAAAAGTGACACGCAGATTTTTGACTGTGTGGGGGTCAGCACTCCTAACCGTGGCATTATTCAAGAGTCAACTCTATAAATATATATATGTATATACATGTTCACATACTTATATACTTACAATTTATACAATAATAATGATAATTTTATCTATATCTGTATTTATATATCTCCAAAGAAGGATTTTTCATGGTGATCCAGACAATATTGTGCTAACATGTCTGTCTGATTTTGTTAGTGGGAATCAGCTGGATGCCAGGCCTGAGCACTCTTGATTAGGGCTCAGCAGAATTTTTAAAGCTCTAGACAGTAAATATTTTTGGATTTGTGCGCCATGTGTTCTTTAGTCACAGCTACTCAATTCCGTGGTAGCATGGAAGTAGCTATAAACAATAGCTAGATAAATGGGTGTGGTCATCTTCCAATTCTATTTTATTTACAAATCAGGCCATGGGCCAGATTTGGGTCTATGGACTTTGCTGACCCTAGCTTTCAAGTTTATCCCATGATGAGATGTCATAATCACACAAATGCATTAATAGATCAAGGCTTCTGTTGTACACATGAAACTCTCAGAGGCTGAGTCAGGTAGAGGGAATCTGGATGGCAACTCTTGGAACTCCAGGAGAGTTGAGAGAAATGAGGTGGAACTCTGGCACACCAGAGTCGTCGTCTTATCACAGCCTGACTGCAGAAAGAAGGTGAACAAGATTGGTGTTAGCCAGGGAGCTTTTCATAAAGATAATGATATTATTCCATAAACTCTTGAAATCATCCTGTCAACCCAGAGCCACGTGGGGCTGGTAGAACGACAAAGTGAGATGATAGTTTATTTTTATCATGTGTTAGAAAAGTGTGTACGTTTTAAAGAAAGTCTTTTTTAACAGTTAGACTTAGTTTTAATTTTAATAGTTAGCTTAGTAATTTTGTAAAAAGACAGGATGGCTGGGCCAAATTATGATTTTCTAGTTATGATAAATTCACTCTTGAATGTCACTGATCTTAGTTTCATCAAGGGTGTAACAGTCTGGGCTGAATTCAAATTAGGACCCACTTGGTTGCTCAAGAATCTAGGACTCTGAGAAGAGATGGGTCTAGAATCATCTTGTTCTAAGCAACAAGGTTAAATGGAGTCATTGTGCATACAGTATACCATTTAAAGAAAGCAGTGTGAATTTTAGTTTGCTCCAAGTTTGAACCTGGACTTTGAACCCACAAATAAAAGATCAGGAATTCTTTTTTTCTTTCTTTTTTTTTTTAAGATTTTATTTATTTGCCAGAGATAGAGAGAGAGAGTACACACAAGCAGGCAGAGAGACAGGCAGAGGCAGCGAGAGAAGCAGGCTCCTTGCTGAGCAAGGAGCCCAATGCGGGACTTGATTCCAGAACCTTGGAATCATGACCTGAGCTGAAGGCAACGGCTTAACCAACTGAGCCACCCAGGTGTCCCAAGATCAGGAATTCTAAAACAGTCCCCTTCCCACTTCATTCTTGTATTTGCTCAGTTCCCACAATAGGTAGCTACTTTTATTAGTTTCTTTATAATCCTTTCATTGAATTTTTCTTTGTATGTAAGTTGGAGCACCTAATCATTTTTTTTTCCTTTTTCTCTTTTTTACACAAGGGACAACATAAATTTTTCTGTATCTTGTTCGTCACTTAATAGTGTATCTTGGTGATCCTTTTGTGTTCATCCATAAAGAGCTTTATCATGTGTTTTTACAGCTGTACAGTTTTTCCATTGTATAAATAATCATGATATATTTAATTCTCATTATATTGAAATTTTGATCTTTGGCTAATGCTGACAATGTTGCAATGAATAACCCTGTTTGTTAGTCATTTTACATGTGCCTAAGCATATGATAAGTTCCTAAGAGCGAGTTTCCGGATCAAAGGTTATAGCCATTTGAATTCTCATGATTATTGGCAATTTGTCCTCTCTACAGGTTGTACCATTTAAAAATTCTGGTAGAAAATGTATGAAAATACACATTTCTTCATGGTATCACACTATTCTAAAATCTTCTGGATTTTTGCTAGCGTGATAAGTGAGAAATAATATCTTAGTATAGGTTTAGTATACATTCCTTTTATTACAAACCAAATTGAGCATCTTGTGTTTTGTGAACTGCTTATGTATTTTTTTCTGTGAATTTTTATGTCTTTAAAAAATTTTTTTAAATTAGAGTTTAGCCTCTTTCTTGTCTATGTCTGGACATTTTATATTCTAGGGAGAATAGCCTTCTGCTCTCATGAATTGCAAATATTTTCCCAATTTGTCATTTATCTTTTTAATTAAAATTTGATTAGCCAACATATAGTACATCATTAGTTTCAAATGTAGAGTTCAATAACTTATCAGTTGTGTATAACACACAGTGCTCATCACATCATGTGTCCTCTTTGAGACCCATCATCTAGTTGCCCCATTCCTCCACCCACGTCCCCTTCCACAGCTCTGGTTTTTTTCCCAGAGTCTCTCATGATTTGTCTCCCTCTCTGATTTCTTCCCATTCAGTTTTCCCTCCCTCTCCCTATGATCCTCTGCACTATTTCTTATATTCCATATATGAGTGAAACCATCTGATAATTGTCTTTCTCTGGTAGACTTATTTCACTAAGCATAATACCCTCCAGTCCATCCATGTTGATGTGAATGGTAGGCGTTCATCCTTTCTGACGGTTGAGTAATATTTCATTGCATATATAAATTACATCTTCTTCATCCATTCATCTGTTCAAGGACATTTCAGCTCCTTCCACAGTTTGGCTTATTGTGGACGTTGCTGCTATTGGGGTGCAGGCGGCCCTTTGTTTCACTATATCTGTATCTTTGGGGTAAATACCCCATAGTGCAATTGCTGGGTCATAGGGTAGCTCTATTTTTAACTTCTTGAGGATCCTCCATACCATTTTCCAGGGTGGCTGTACCAGCTTGCATTCCCACCAACAGTGTAAGAGGGTTCCCCTTCTCCACATCCTCGCCAACATTTGTTGTTTCCTAACTTGTTAATTTTAGTCATTCTAACTAGTGTAAGGTGATAATCTCATCGTGGTTTTGATTTGTATATCCCTGATGACAAGTCATGCTGAGCATTTTTTCATGTGTCTGAGGTCATTTGTATGTCTTCTTTGGAGAAACGTCTGTTTATCTCTTCTGCCCATTTCTTGACTGGATTATTTGTTTTTTTATGTATTGAATTTGATAAGTTCTTTAAAGATCTTGGATACCAGCCCTTTATCTGATATGTCATTTGAAAATATCTTCTCACATACTGTAGGTTGCTTTTTAGTTTTGTTGACTGTTTCCTTTGCTGTGCAGAAGCTTTTATCTTGATGAAGTCCCAATAGTTCATTTTTGCTTTTGTTTCCTTCGCCTTTAGAGACATGTCTTACAAGAAGTTGCTATGGCCAATGGATTCCTGTCTCACATTTAGGTCTTTCATCCATTTTGAATTTATCTTTGTGTATGGTGGAAGAGAATGGTCCAGTTTCATTCTTCTGCATGTGGCTGTCCAATTTTCCCAGCACCCTCTTTATTGAAGAGACTATCTTTTTTCCACTGGATATTCTTTGCTGCTTTGTTGAAGATTAGTTGACCTTAGAGTTGAGGGTCCATTTCTGGATTCTCTATTCTGTTCCTTTGATCTGTATGTCTGTTTTTGTGCCACTACCATGATGTCTTGATGATCATAGCTTTGTAATATAGCTTGAAGTCAGGGATTGTGATGCCCCAGCTGTGGTTTTCTTTTTCAACATTCCTCTAGCTACTCAGGGTCTTTTCTGGTTCAATATAAATTTTATTTGTTCCAGCTCTGTGAAAAATGTCAGTGCTATTCTGGTAGGTATTGCATTGAGTGTGTAGATTGCTCCAGGTAGCACAGACATTTTAATAGTATTTATTCTTCCAATCCGTGAGCATGGAATGTTTTTCCATCCCTTTGTGTCTTCCTCAATTTCTTTCATAAGTGATCTGTAATTTTTAGAGTACAGATCTTTTACGTCTTTGGTTAAGTTTATTCCTAGGTATCTTCTGGTTTTGGGTACAATTGTAAGTGTGATTGATTCCTTAATTTCTCTTTCTTCCATCACATTGTTAGTGTATAGAAATGCAACTGATTTTTGTGCATTTATTTTATATCCTGCCATGTTGCTGAATTGCTGTATGAGTTCTAGCAATTTTGGGGTGGAGTCTTTTGGGTTTTCCACATAAAATATCATGTCATCTACAAAGAGTGAGAGTTTGAGTTCTTCTTTGCTAATTTGAATGCCTTTTATTTTTCTTTGTTGTTTGATTGCTGAGGCTAGGACTTCTAGTACTATGTTGAACAACAGTCTGCCCACAGAGTGGGCATCCCTGTTATGTTTCTGACCTTAGAGTAAAAGCTCTTAAGTTTTCCCCATTGAGACTGATACTTGCTGTGGGATTTTCACAGGTGGTTTTTATGATACTGAGGTATGTATCCTTTATCCCTACCTGTGAAGAGTTTTAATCAAGAAAGGGTGTTGTTTTTTGTCAAATGCTTTTTCTGCATCAATTGAGAAGATCATATAGTTCTTGTCTTTTCTCTTATTAATGTGATATGTCACATGGATTGATTTGCAAATGTTGAACCACCCTTGCATCCCAGGAATAAATCCCACTTTGTTGTGAATAATCTTTTTAATGTATGGTTGGATCCTGTTGGCTAGGATCTTGGTGAGTATTTTGGCATCCATGTTCTTCAGGGTTATTGGTCTGTAATTTTCCTTTTTGATGGAGTCTCTGTCTGGTTTTGGGATCAAGGTAATGACCTCATAGAACAAGTTTGGAAGTTTCCCTTCCATTTCAATTTTTAAAAACAGCTTCAGCAGAATAGGTATTATTTCTTTTTAAATCTGTGTTAGAATTCCCCTGGAAAGCTATCTCTATCTGGCCCTGGACTCTTTTTTTTTTTTTTTAATATTTTATTTATTTATTCGACAGAGATCACAAGTAGGCAGAGAGGCAGGCAGAGAGGCAGGCAGAGAGATTGGAGGAAGCAGGCTCCCCGCTGAGCAGAGAGCCCGACACGGGACTCGATCCCAGGACTCTGAGATCACGACCCAAGCCGAAGGCATTGGCCCAACCCACTGAGCCACCCAGGCGCCCCTGGACTCTTGGTTTTTTGGGAGGTTTTTGATTACTGCTTCAATTTCCTTGCTGGTTACTGGTCTGTTCAGATTTTCTATTTCTTCCTGTTTCAGTTTCGGTAGTTTCTATGTTTCCAGGAATGCATCCATTTCTTCCAGACTGCCTAATTTGTTGACATATAATTGCTCATAATATGTTAAAATTGTGTGTTATTTCCTTGGTGTTGGTCATGATCTCTCCCTTTTCATTCATGATTTTATTAATTTGGCTCCTTTCTCTTTTCTTTTTTGGTAAGTCTGGCTAGATGTTTATCAATCTTATTAATTCTTTCAAAGAACCAGTTTCCAGTTTTTGTTGGATCTGTTCTACTGTTCTTCTGGTTTCTATTTCATTTATTTCTGCTCTCATTTTTACTATTTGTCTTCTCCTTCTTGGTTTTGGCTTTATTTGCTGTTCTTTCTCCAGCTCCTTTAGGTGTAAGTTTAGCTTGTGTATTTGAGATTTCTCTAATTTTTTTGCAATGTACTTCCCTCTTAGGACTGCCTTTGCTGTATTCCAAAGGTTTTGAACAGATGTGCTTTCATTCTCATTCATTTCCTTGCATTTTAGAAATTCTTTTTTAATTTCCTGGTTGACCCATTCATTCTTTAGTAGGATGCTCTTTAACTTCCAAGTGTTTGAGTTCCTTCCAAATTTCTTCTTTTGATGAGTTTAAGTTTCAAAGAATTGTGGTCTAAAAATATGCAAGGAATAGTGGCACTCTTTTGATATTGGTTGAGACATGATTTGTGACACAGTATGTGATCTATTCTGGAGAAATTTCCATGTGCTCTCAAGAAGAATGAGTATTCTGTTGTTTTCGGATGGGATATTCTGTATATATCTGTGAAGTCCACCTGGTCCAGTGTGTCATTCAAGGCCCTGTTTCTTTGTTGATCTTCTGCTTAGATGATTTGTCCTTTGCTGTGAGTGGGGTGTTGAAGTACCCTAGTATTAATGTATTATTATCAACGTGTTTCTTTACTTGGGTTATTTATTGGTTTGTATAATTGGCTACTCTTGTTGGGGGCATAAATATTTAAAATTGTTAGATCTTCTTGTTGGATAGACCCTTTAAGTATGATATAGTGTCCCTCTTCTTTTCTTACTACAGTCTTTGGTTTAAAATCTAATTTATCTGTTATGAGGATTGCTAACCCAGCTTTCTTTTGAGGTCTATTAGCATAGTAAATTGTTCTCCACCCCCTCCCTTTCAGTGTGGAGGTGACTAAACGTCTAAATGTCTAAACGTCTAAAACGAGTCTCTTGTAGACAGCATATGGGTGAGTCTTGCTTTTTTACCCAATCTGATACCTGTGTCTTTTGATTAGAGCCTTTGGCCTATTTACATTCAGAGTAACTATTGAAAGATAGGAATTCAGTGCCATTGTACTGCCTGTAAACTCTCTGTTTCTGTAGCTTGTACCTGTTTCTTTCTGGTCTATGTTATTCTTGGGCTCTTTCTTCACTTACAAGATCCCCCCTAATATTTCTTGCAGGGCTGACTTGGTTGGGGGGGGGGTCACAAATTCTTTCAGTTTTTTTTTTTTTTGTCTGTCCTAAAAGCTCTTTACTTCTCCTTCCATTCTTAATGACAGCCTTGCTGGATAAAGTATTTTTGGCCTCATGTTCTTCTAATTTAGTACCCTGAATATATCATGCCAGACTTTTCTAGCCTGCCAGTTTTCTATGGATAGGTTTGATGTTAGTCTGAAGTTCCTCCATCTGTAGGTTAGATGCCACTTGTCTTGAGCTGCTTTCAGGATTTTCTCTTTGTTTCTGAAATTTGCAAGCTTCACTACTATATGTCAGGATGTTGATCTATTTTTATTGATTTTGGCAGGGGTCCTCTCTACCTTTGTATTTGAATGCTTGTTTCCTTCCCTAGATTAGGGATGTTCTCAGTTATGATTTGCTCAAGTACACCTTCCTGCCCTCTCTCTTTCCACCTTCAGGTACCCCAATAATTCTGATGTTGGTATGTTTCATGGCATCACTGATTTCTTGAAGCCTCTCTTCATGGGCTATTAGTTGTTTTTCTCTCTTTTCTTCAGCTTCCTTCCTTTCCATCAACATGTCTTCTAGATCAGTTACTCTCTCTTTTGCCTCATTTACCCTAGCTGCTAAAGCATCCAATTCAGACTGCATCTCAGTTATAGCATTTTTAATTTTGGCCTGATTAGATCTCATTTCTTCACTAAGAGATTCTCTAATAGCTTTTATGCTTTTTTTCAAGCCCAGCTATTATCTTTATAATTGCTATCCTGAATTCCAACTCTGACATTTTACTTATACCCATATTGCTTAGATCTGTAGCAGAGAACTAATCTCTGGTTCTTTCTTTTCTTGTGAATTTCTCCTTCTAGTCATTTTGCACAGAGAAGGATGAATGAGTGAGTGAACAGAATAAAAAATATCAGCCACAACCCAAACAAAATGCACAGTAGACAAATCCAAAGAAGTCAGAAAACAAAACAGAAAAGCAAACAAAAACAAAACAAAACAAAAATGTTTGTGTGTTAGGGGGAGAGAATATAATCTCAGAGCATGGACAAAACAGGATGATCCACTTGTTCCTGAGTGAATTTTGATCTCTGTGTTAGAAGATGCTAAATCCAAAACTGCAAAGAAAGGAAAACATACATATACATATATGTATGTATATATATATATGTATTTGAATAGAGTGCAAGGAGGCCAAAAATGAAGCATATATCTATAAAATGGCAGATGTAAAAAATGAAAGTTAAAAGCAACTTAAAAATAAATAGTTGATAAAATAAGAAACTAGTTGAAAAGGGAAAAAAAGAAATGGAAAATTTTAGACTGAAATATAAACAAATCATAAGAAAAAACCTTGAATTCTATATATTACTTTTTTCTAGCCCTGGAGCTTTACAGTTTTGTGGGATCCATAAACTTGTACATGTGTTCTAGTTAGTCTTCTGGGGGAGGGGCCTGCTGTGCTGCTTTTCAAGTGTCTTTGCCTGGGCAGAGTTGTAACGCCCCTTGCCAGGGGGCCTGGGTTCTGTGTAAATGGTCCTCTCAGTGGCTTTTGTTCCCTGAAGGCTTTCCACACCTCTTTAGATGATCAAAATAAAAATGGCTGGCCATGTCCTGATCTCCAGCCCCCGAGCTAAAAAATTGCAGTCCCCTATCTTCAGGAAACCCTCTAGGACAAACAGTTTTCACTTTTGTATGTGCCAAGCTCTTTAGACTTTTGTGGTGCATGCCCACAGTTACCCTCCTGAGAAGAGTCCAAGAATCCTGCATTACTGCCCTTTCTAGAGTCCTGGCATTGAGAGCAGTTGCAGGGTGGTGTGCATACCTGCTGTGCCTCTCCCAGGGGTTGGGAGACGTTCCCCTCATTCCAGTTTGCTGCTAGATGTTCAGGCAGAGAATGGTCACCAAGATCTGGCCAGGTTCATGGTTTATGGCGACCCAACCTGAGAGCTTCCTGCTTGTATAACCAGTTTCTTTACTCTACTCTTGGGCACTCTACCAGCTCAGACACCCCTGTCATTTTTATGACTCCTGGGCCCTGAGACCACACTGACCCACCATTCGTCAGTCCATTTCATTCCCTTTCAGACAAGGATGTCTCTCACTGGAGAAGATTTCTAAGGGTTCTGATTTTACCCTTCAGAGCTATATCACTTTCCAGTGGCCAGCTTATGGAGGCTCCCTCCCCCCTCCATTTATCTTCTGATATCTCCCCTCAAAGTCACTTTTCTGCATATCCTACCTTGCAAAAAACAATTCCTTTTCTACCTGTAGAGGTCTAGATTTTTTTTTTTTAACATCTCAGGCTGAATTCACAGGTGTTCAGAATGGTTTGATATTTATCTAGCTAAATTTAAGAGACTAAGTGAAATAAGGTCTCCTACTCTTCTGCCATCTTGTCCTTGTCATTTATCTTTCGCTGTTTTGATTATTTAGTCAGTTAAATTTGACTTTGGTTATAGTAATTCTTTTTTGCTTTAGAGTAGTTTATTGTTGTTTGTTAGTTTTTACTGGAGTCAAATTTAACAATCTTTATTTGTGGCTTTTAGACTATGCTTTAGAGAGGCCTTCCCATTCCAAGATTCTTAAAAAAAGTCACAATTTTTCCCCACTACTTTATGATTATTTTATTAACTGATCTTTTGGATTTTACTCAAGAATACAGTATGAGATATAGATCTAAGTATAGTCTATTCTTATTATTCACAGATTCAGTATATACAATTCACTTCCTTGCTAAAATTCATTTGTAACCCCAAATTAATACTTGCAGTGACTTTGCTGTCATTTGCTGACACACAAAAATTGTAAACAATCTGAGTTGCCTGACATATACATTTTCCCAGTTGGGACTGAACAAGTTGACACTCTGCCTTCATGTTTTAGCTCTTGAACTCTGAACAGGTGTCCTTTTTGTGATCTATTTAGTGCCACAGAGCTTTGTTCAGGCAAGAGCTACTTTGCTATTGGCCATGAGGTCATGAGTAGACACTGTGTATTAACAAAGTGTCTTTGAACACTGTTCTCCCAGTGAACATGTTTCAGTATTCACTAATTTAATGTCTGCAGTGTCTTTACAGAATATCACTAGTGCTAATGGGAATTAACCATATGTGGATTTTCCAGATGACTACTAATTGCCCCAACACCTCCACTGGACAGTTCACTTTTCCTCACTGGTTTAATATGTCACCTTTATTGTATATCAGAGGTTCATTTCTTGCTCTGTTCTATTGGTCAGCCTGTGAGTTCATTTACCAAGACCACATTAGGCTTTGTTAAAAAGCTAGCATCATTCCCTCATTTCTTTTCCAGGATATGTTTGTTTCTGTCTTTCACATAAACTTTTAAGGTCTCTTTATCTGATTCTCAAAAATGTATTGGAAGTTTTGTTGGGTTAATTTACAAGTTAACTCAGGGGTGATTGACATCTTTATGATATTGAGTCTTGCCATCCACATGGGCAAATCTCATATTTCCTTCAGGAGATTTGAAAATCTTTCTTCATACAGGCATTACACATCTCATTATTATTACTTTTATTTTTACTACTGTTTTTTCCCTGAGGTTGTCAATCTCAGAGACCTATGGAAGATGGGAAGAAATATGTTCTGAGCATGGTTGCTATATTTAAATATTTTTACATAATAATTTAAAGAGAGAGAAATGTAAATAACAAATCAATTTTGGAATGATGTGGGGGAGATTAATGAAAATGTAGGAAAGGCTTTATGGATCATTTTACTTATTTTAGCAAATACTTCTATATTAGCATTCTTCTATATTATATATTAGCAAATACAGGCTTTACTATATGCATCAGGTACTGTTCTGAGTACTTTAGGATTACTAATTCATGGAGTCTCACAACAACTCTATAGAATAGGTATATTGTCATTACCACCCTCATTTTCAAATGAGGAAACTAAGGTAGACAGAAGCTTGAGGTTGAGCTGGTTGAGAGGAGCACCTGGGTTCAGAGAACTGACCTGCAGGACCATGGTCTTCACCAGATGCTTTACTACATTATATGGAGGAATAGCTGGAATAAGGAATTGGATTATTATGCCCCCAAATATTGAAATACCAACGTATAGAGGTATCTTAAAGAACAAATTTGATATAATTTTTCAGAACTTGAGAAGGATCTCATGGTATCATTGATACTTTGGAGATTAGAACATGGTGGGAGAAGAGTCACCTTGATTTCAAGAGACAGCCCTATGAGAAGGGGCCAGGATGGAATGTGGGTCAACTGAGTGAGAATCAGTGAACCGGGGGGCTGGTGAGGATACCTGTGGGAATCTGTGGCAGGCCACATGGTCATGGGGAGACATTGAATGATGCCATTTGACCCAACCAATAGAAGGGACACAAGTAGCACAGATAGCCTAGATAGCGAGGGAATCACTTTTTTTGCATCCTGTCCCAGAACCTCACATTCAGCTGCCAGCAGGATAACTGACAAGAAGATTTGTGAATGATTTCATCTCCAAGAACTCTAAGAAGAAATTCAACTCTTTCTTCTTCTGATCAGTGAGGAGAGATTGGGTGGCTTAATGGGACTGGGAGGAAGCTATGTTATATATAGCTATAAGGCTATAAAAATGATTTGGTCAAACGACCACATTATCTCCCTTTGTCAGAGATTAGGGTAGTCACATGTGTACCCTAAAATTCAGGGTCAAAGATTCTAAATAGGTAAAAAGCAACATAGGCATGAATGTATAAATTGCAACTGTGAAGAAGAAAAAAATTGTGGGGAAGTTAAGAAGAGATGAAGAAGATAGTTGATGTTAATTATGTGCCAACTGTGCCTGTCTGCGTTACACACATGTTGTGGCTTGGGAATAGACCATTAAGACAATGAAGCATAATAGAAAGTCTAGAAACAGATTCTTGTATTTATGGAAATTTAATTTATGACAAACATAGCACATCAGAGAATAGTGATAGGAACACTGGGTCTCCACTTAAAAAGTTAGAGCCCAAGTTACATCCTAAAATAGGTTCCAGATGGACTATAGAGTTAAACATAAAAATAAAATGTTAGGAGAAAAGAATAAGAATATTTTATCATTGTGAGAGGGAAAGAACACAAAATTCAGAAGCCATATGTAGAAAGAAACTGATGGATTTGATTATATCAAATTTTAAAAACTTTTGAGTAACAAAATATATCCTATCAAAAAAATAGCCCAGATGAAACTTTTTGTCACATTTCTAATAATATTTAGTGTTCTAAAAATCAATAACTAAAAGAGAACACAATACAAAACACTGGGCAGAGAAATGGAGCAGGTGATTCATAGAAAAATACATATGACCAGTAATCAATGGATAGAAGTGCAATGTCTCAGTAGACCAGGAAGTATGAATTAAATGAATGATGAAATATTAATTGTTTAAATGACTTATATGTTTAAATGACTTAAAAACTCTTGGGGAGCAGGTACTTTCAAATGACGGTAGAGTAAATTAAATTGATACAAAATTTTTGGAGTGAGATGTTCTTTCTCTCAGACATAACAATTCAACCTTAGAATATTCATCCAAACAGAGAAGCTCAGTGATATGAGTCTGGCTTTGCCTTTGGGAGCAAGATTGCCTGGGGTTGAATCATTCATTGCCTGTTTGCTTATTCGCTGCTGAGTTCTTTGGCAAGTCATTCAATCTCTTTCTCAGTTTTGTTGTCTGAAAAATGGGAATGATAACAAGAGCGCCAACCTCAAATAGCTGTGGTGGATATGACTTTAGTTAATGCATATAAAGTGCTTCTATTAGCATAGCGTGGCCCTAATTGTGGGTAACCATTGCTGTTACATAAACAAAATGGAGCCACGATGTTCACAGCACTATTATTTGTAAAGGTAAAAAAGTTGGAAGTAACCAAAATGGTTGCTTCAACAAGGCAGAATAAATACTAGTGAAGGCCTGTAGGCAATAGAAGAACAAGGGAAGCTGGTTATTCAGTAGCTGAATCTTTATTGAGTTCTTACTATGTGACAGGTACCGCTCCAGCATTGGAAATCCAGTAGTGGATGGAACAGAGTCTTTGGCTGGAAAGGAAAATGCTCTGGGAAGGGTTGTTCAGAAGGCAGCTGCAGAACCGTGTGCTTAGAATGAATCTATTCATGATCAAAACTAATAACTGACAGATATGTGGAATACTCAGAAAATATCGGAAAGACGCTCAACACACTGCCGTATCTGATTCCATCTTTTCGCATCTCCAAAATCAGGATGTGTCTTACAATTGACGGCATTTCAGCTAGCATAAAACATGGCATGAGCAAGGGTTATCCTGGAGGTAGGACCCAAGGCTGGGGGGTTATGACGAGAGACTTCTGTACTTATTCTATATCCTTTTATATTGTTTGACACCTTCCTGAGAGAGAGTGATTGTGACTTCCTTGCATCAGAAAGCAGCAAGAAGAAACCAGTTGGGGTTTGAGGAGTGCCATCCAGACCTGGTGAAGTGCTGCGGTCCCATCCTGACGCTCAGGTAAACAGCCTTACTTTGCAAATCTTAACCTGAGCTCCTTCTCTTCCTTGGCCTGGGGAACTTCTTGCGCTTCTGCTCTAGGTAATGTTCTTCTGGTTATAAGTAATACAAACCCATGCATATTAGTTGAACCAAAGAAAACAGGGGAAGGGATTATTAGAAGAATAGGTGGAGAATCCAATCCTTGATGAATTCAAGGATGTGACTTGGCTTGAACAAAGATGCCTTCAGGAGCCAAGCTCAGGGTCTTTAGGGGGTTCTCTCTCTCTCTCTTTCTGTTCACCTGGTCAGCTCATCCCTCTCCTTCTCTCTTCAGGCTTTTCCATCTGCAGGATAAAAGATGACTTTCCCACTGCTACCAAATTATATCTCTTTGATTTAAGTGATAAACTGCTACATCTAGCATCTCCGGGCCCCAGATCTAAATACCTGTGAGAGAGAATCTGATTATTCCCTCTGGGTCAGGTGTCCATTTATGATCAGTTATCTCAGGGGTGAGGGGCAAGGCCCATGTTCAGATAATGCTATAGCCAAGGGCTACTTTGTGGCCAAAGGCATGCAACTTCTCTGGAAGGCAGATTGTGGGCAGAGTAGGACTTCTTCATTCTAGCTCATTGATGTCATTGCCATGCCATGTTATTTTCTTGATTCTTTCTGTTCTGGTCCTAAAAGGCTTGTAAGGTTTTGGTGCCCTGTGGTACCAACATTTCCCTCCCTAGATACTACTGTTTGTCCCCAAAATGTTCCCTTCCTTGTAAGCTTCTTAGTCTGGTTCCCTGGCTTTGGGAGAGACCGCTAGTTTTGCTTTCAGCGGGCTTCATCAGGTAAGAATTCACCAACCAAGCCAGTGCCCTATTGGTTTATCTCTTAGCCTTTGGATATGGAATGGTCATTTTGCAAACAGCTTCCAATGTGTCCATTCCTTCCATATCCTAGCCTAATGGTGCTGGGATAACACAAAGTCTTTTCTCAACAGCCCAGGTCACTACAGAAAAAGTCTGTTCAGGTGTACCAATGCCACCGAGGAGTGGGGGGGGGGGCGGAAGTCAGGACACGGGGCTCCTTCCTCAGAGTTAGAGAATTTCTCCAGATGACTGGTACCAGAGAGATATTCTGGGGTACACACAGAAGTCTCTAGGCTTGAGCTTCCTTTTTAATGTGATGTCAAGAAATTTTCTAGTGACCGGTTCTTTGAGGATGACTGAGAACATTCTAGGTTTCTAATTTTAAATGAATAGTCCAGCTTCCATCATCATCATCATCATCATCATCGATCAGATGTAGCGTTTCTAAAAGCCTGAGTGAGTCGTAATGTGGAATTTTAGTGACTCGCCTGGTGTCTGGAGTGTGTGTTAAAAGATACCAGGAAGTCCTTGAGGAAAATGAAAATGCACTGGGTTTGAGTCCTTAGGGACAGCTGCAGGGTTGGGCAGGGAAAGGAGGAGCGGTGGGAGGGGGGATGGAGTTGGGCCAATTCCCCTCAAGTCATTTTCTTTGGAAAATAGGAAGTAGAACCGAATCTAAAGATCAGCTGAAGAAGTGGGACTCCTTGATGAGATTCTTTTAATGAACTCATATCCGCAGCGGGGCTGGAAGGGGCCTGTGCCATTCAAGGCCTGGGCAGCTGTAGGAAAGAACTGGACAGGCCAGTTCCTGTCTCTATTTTCAGTTGGAGCAAAGGCGGAGACTTTGCTGGTCCTCTGCAAAGCATCCTTGGACCAATGGCACTCCATGCATTTTTCTGAGACTTTGGATCATTTGCAGTTTGCTCCACAACTCCCACACATTTGCCTCTTCGTGTCCCAAAGCTCTCACTGCTGCAACGTTCCCATAGGAATGTGGCCCCCTGCCAAGCGACCTCATGAACATTCCATTCATCTCCTTGGCTGGGAGGCAGCAAGGAAGCCAAATTGGCTGGTTTCTTAACCGTTTGGGTCCCGAACTCACCCTGAAATGAATGGTCAAGCTTGTTGGCCGTTTCCAATAACCAGAAAGAAACACAGAAGATAAAACAAAAGAGACGTATTTGTTTATTCATATGATCCCATCCGAAAAAAAAAAAACTCAGCTATTTTTAAAGGTAGCTTAATGAAAACCACATTCTCTGGTTCTCCTTGTTGTGAAATCATCTTCTACCAGAAAGGCATTTTGAAGTAATGAGGCTTTGTGAGGTGTGACTAAAAACAATGTGACTAAAATTTTTTTTTTTTTTTTTAAAGCAAACACAGCAGAATAGAGCCATCTAAATAAAGGTTGTTGCCTTCCAAGTAATCTCAATGGGACGTTATCCTGCCATTCCAAGATGCTCAAACATGTATAAAATTCCTTTTAGAGAATTACTGGCTGGGTCTTGCTCTCACTGTTTTGCTTTCTGTTTATCATTTGTTCAGCATGTATTAGATACCTCCTGTGTGCCAAGCACTCTACCAGACCCTGGGCACAGAGTGATGAGATGCACTCTCATTGAGTATTTGATAGGAGAAGGTCCTCAGGGACCAGTGGAAAAAGTTAGCCCAACCTAGGTTTGAATCCCAGGTTAGCCTGGTGCGGGTTGTGTAACCTCAGGCAACTTTCCTAAACTCATTGCATCAGTGTCCTTGTTTCTTTTCTTCTTCTTCTTCTTCTTTTTTTTTTTAAGATTTTATTTATTTATTTGACAGACAGAGATCACAAGTAGGCAGAAAGGCAGGCAGAGAGAGCGAGAGAAAGAGAGAGGAAGCAGGCCCCCTGCTGAGCAGAGAGCCCGATGTGGGGCTCGATCCCAAGACCCTGAGATCATGACCTGAGCCAAAGGCAGAGGCTTTAACCCACTGAGGCACCCAGGTGACCCCATTTTTTTTTTTAGTGTCCTTTTTTCTAAAATGAAGATGGTAGGATCTACTTCATAGGATTGCTCTGAAGGGAAGATCAGATGAAATGTCTAAGTAGCGATAACACGAGGCTGATACAGAGTAATTGTTCAGCAAATGAGAGCTCTTGTGATTTTAACTGTTTGAATGATAGAGCTGGTTGGACCATCTTTCTTCAGGCTAGACCCTGAATACAGTTTTTGAAAAACCAACCATTTTATCATCGTGTATCTGGGTAACACAAGGTATAAATCTCAAGAGTGTACAAAAATGACAAAAACTTCTTCCTCTTGAGCATCTGCCCCTGGTTCTTCTCCCAGAGATGATCAATATGACCAGGATCTTGTGTATTTCCAGATTTAACTATTCTTGGGGATTATTTCATAATAACATTTATTAGATTTTCTTGGTGAATCACTTAAAAAATTATTTTTATTTTTATTTTTTCCCCAATTAATTAACATGTAATGTATTATTGGTTTCAGAGGTAGAGGCCAGTGATTCATCAGTCTTCTATAACACACAGAGTTCATTCCATCACATGTCCTCCTTAATGTCCATCACCCTATCACCTCATCCCTCCACCCTCTCCCTTCCAGCAACCCTCAGTTTGTTTCCTGATTAAGAGTCTCTTTTTGTTTTTTGTTTTTTGTTTTTTTTTTTTTTTTTTGGCCTTCCTCTCTGATTTCTCATTTTATTTTTTCTTCTTTCCCCTATGATCCTCTGTTTTGTTTCTTAAATTCCACATATCAGTGAGATCACATGATAATTGTCTTTCTCTGATTGGCTTATTTCTTTTAGCATAATATCCTCTAGTTCCAGGGGCAACTGGGTGGCTCAGTGGGTTAAAGCCTCTGCCTTCAGCTCAGGTCATGATCCCAGGGTCCTGGGATTGAGCCCCGCATCAGGCTCTCTGCTGGGCAGGGAACCTGCTTCCCTTCCTCTCTCTCTGCCTGCCTCTCTGCCTACTTGTGATCTCTGTCTGCCAAATAAATAAAATAAAGAATCTTTTTAAAAAAATACCCTCTAGTTCCATCCGTGTTGTTGCAAATGGCAATATTTCTTTTTTGATGGCTGTATAATATTCCTGCACACGCACGTGTGTGTGTGTGTGTCTCCACATCTTCTTTATCCATTCCCCTGTCAATGAACATCTGGGTTATTTCCATAGTTTGGCTATTGTGGACATTCCTGCTATAAACTTTGAGGTGCAGTTGCCCCTTTGGATCATCACTTTTTTTTTTTTTTAAATGATCATATCCCATTTTATTGACTGGACATTCATAATTGATTTAGCCAGTCCCCTATCAATGAACATTTGTTTCTAATCTTTGGCTATGACCACAATGCAACCAAGACCATCTATGTGCCTACCTTTGACTAAGGATGATGAACCATGCAATGGGCATCTAAGGCAGTATCATCGGAATAAAGTGTCCAGTTAAAGCAGATAATGCTGATCTGATGGGGCACATTCTGGATTGTTTTCTCAAGAAAACTCACAATTTTAATTCCTAGAATATTTATACCACTCCCTAAATGCTACCTGTTTTTGAAAATGAAGAGTCTTCACAATAATATTATTAAGAATGGTGGCTTTTTAGTTCAGACGGGATTGTCCTGAAGCCACACCGAGATACATACTACATGGACAAGGTTTTCGTTGGTTGGCACCAACGGGTCAAGGATACAGAGATTCCAGACAGCCACTCTAGGAGCAGCTGGTGGGAAGATTCACACTCTAAATTTGCTGCCACAGCTTGAGACAGTGAAATGTATTAAAATGTGCCACATCGGTTAACATGGCTTCAGTGCGATGAAGGCTGCCAATCTGGAAGGAGGGCCAATGTTCTCTGGCGGCCATCTTTACTGATGCTCAGGCCCACACAGGCTGTGTATAGGGTTGAATCAGAGAGAATGTATATGTGAGGTTCTGGCACAATCCATGCATAAGTAAGACTCGGGGATTAGCTTTCCTGGATGGGTGATTATTTCTGAATCATGAGAGAGGCACATGTGGAAAGGAGGCAGGGAAATGGAAGTCTTTCTAAGAAGTCTCTACCGTCAGAGGCGCGGATCCTCAAATGAGCTCCATGCAAATGAAAACCGGTCCCAGTGGCATCCTGAGCCAAAGAAAATTCTTGGTTGGGGTTGAAAAAAATGTCAGATAAATAGTTTTTCCTTGCTTCTCAGCAGGCCTCAGCTATCACTGCAATCCAGATCTGGCCTCTGAGCGGTTCTGGCAGGTTTATCTTGGACCAGCTGCTGTGATGAAATCGCAGTAATTCCAGGTTTCCCTCAAATCCAGACTGAGCCAAAGGCAATCCAGGCTTCTAGCATCCGGCTTACTTCATTGCCCTCTCTCCAGTCCCTCCTCCACTTTCAAGCTTCGGATTTTTTAAAAAAAAATTTTTTAATTTCTTAAAAAAATTGAAAGTAATCTCTATAACCAATGTGGGGCTTGAACCCACAACCCCAAGAACAAGAGCCCATGCTCTACCAGCTGTGCCAGCCAGGTGCCCTGCTTCTGATTTTTTTTTTTTTAAACCAAGATAAGCGTGGTGGGGAAACCCTTCCAGGGCAGCCTGGAAATCTAGAAAATGTTTATTTCAGATTACTTCCAGAAACCACTATGGAGCACTGGTAAGTCTCCTTAGGTGGGTTACATGGAGCGGTGCTGAGCACTGTGGATTGTGCATCTGACAATACCCCAGGCTTCCTACGTGAAAGATCCCACTTAATCTACTGACAGCACTATGAACTAGGAACTATTATCCCTATTTTACTAAAAAGAAAACGGGGTCTTAGAAAGGTTGAGTCTCCTCCCTGAGGACTCACAGCTGGTGAATAGAAGTGTCTGAATTTGAATCTGCCTCTGGCCCGAATAGACTTCTGCTGATTCTTGCTAGGTTATAGCACTGGCCATGGGCAAGAAGGCCTTATTTAGAGTCCAGGAAAAGAGACTGGGACAAGGAAAAACTAAGGTGAACAAAAGGGAGGAAACCAAGACCCAGATGAGAGAAGGCAGAGGTGGATGCATACAGTATGTGGACAAAGTGGCAGGCTTAGGGAGGGCTGCTTACTGAATTTCTTTTTCTTTCTTTCTTTCTTTCTTTCTTTCTTTCTTTCTTTCTTTCTTTCTTTCTTCCTTCCTTCCTTCCTTCCTTCCTTCTTTTCAATTTTATTTATCTGTTTGAGAGAGCAAAAGCAGGGGGGAGAGGGATAAGCAGGCTCCTCACTGAGCAGGAAGCCTGACACGGGTCTTGATCCCACGACCTGAGCTGAAGGCAGATGCTTAATCGACTGAGCCACCCAGGTGCCCCTTTATTGAATTTCTTGTAATTTCTTTAAAACAGCATTCCTGGGCTAGATGGGTGGCTCACTGCTTGACCCCCAAATTCTGGGTTCCCAGGAGAATGGCCACAGATCTGGCTTAGGGCATAAAGCATCCTCAACCCAGACAGGGAAATGGACTCTGACCAGAGCCCACCTCACAACATCCAGCAGCTCATGTTGGAGAGAGAGAGGAGGGTGGACTCAGAGTGGAGCTGTGGGATCCTGAAGCACGTGATGTGTAAGGAAGAACCCTTCTGAGCAAAGCTGGCTGACAAATGTCTTTTATTTTCACCTGTGGTATCTTCGAACATGTTCTTTGGATCATCCTTAGGTAGGTGTGGAGGGCTGCTGGTAACAAAGGTCTAACAGTCAAAATGGAGGAAATGCTGGATTCCAGAAATGACTCATCAATGATTCTGACCTGAGGAAAATTCATTATCTAAAAAGTAAAGAGAGAAGCAGTATCCCACTTCCTTGACAGTGGTTTCTTCCTGGCAAAGTCTCCAGCCGAGGGAGAGGAGACATTTTAATCTCTTGACTATTTTGTTGGAAACGTAATGTGAGGTATCAGAAGTCAGGAGAAAATAACAAAATTGCCCAATTTTGCATGTCCTGGTTAGGGAAAGGGCAATCTCCATGGAGTAGAGCAAAAAAGACAAGGAGAGGGTCATCTGGGTGATGCAGTTGGTTAAGCAGCTGCCTTTGGCTCAGGTCATGATATCGGGGTCCTGGGTTTGAGTCCCGCATCAGACTCCTTGCTCAGCGGGGAGCCTGCTTCTCTTTCTGCATCTGCCTGCCACACATGAGGTTCTGTCCTGGCCAAAGAGACGCGACGAAGAACGTCACTAAAGGATGCCCACTGGATAAACAAACAACATCTCCCCCTCTCCCCACCTCCCCCAAAAAAACACCAAAAAAATTGTCCACTGTCCACTGACTACTGCTGAGGCTGCCTCTGGAGCCTGGACCTGAAGCAGCCATCGGAAGCCTGTGTGGAGAAGCCCTGACCCCCCTGACTGGGACTGAGCTGAACGTGGGAAAGAACCCGGGTCCCCGATGACCTCATGGAGCCACTGAATTCACCGGTGCTGGACTTCTTGTTACAAAGATGAGTTTTCCTTATGGTTTAGTGCAGGCAGGTCAGAGCTTGTGCTTTTTTGTGGGCCAATGCCACCTAGATAATACGCTCCTTCCTGGCCTGGTTCATGTTGGTTCCCCTCACTTCCTCTTCCGGGAAACAGGACGGGCCTCCGCCAGGAATCCTGTAGGCCGTGTGGGAAATGCAGCAGGTCCTTTCCAAGCCTGGAATTCTCTGCTCCTGTGCTCTGCGGAGAGGAGCTCTGCACTGCTGCTGGAGGGGGTTCCTCAGGGCCCTGCAGTGGAGGGCAGTAGGAGTGCAGGGCTTGGAGGTAGACAACCCGAGAGGCATTCTGGTGATTCCATTACTGGTCCTGCCACTCTGGCTGCATCACATCAGCTCTCAGAAACTTTGTTTTCTTACCTGCAAGATGGGGGTAAAAGTAGCCTCTACCCCAGGATGAGGATTAAATGAGAAAACTATCCAAGTGCCTTTGCATGTGAACTCCTATTTATAATTTCTTTCAAGAAAAATCCAAAACGAAGAGCAGAAACAACAGGATTTGGTTACTTTACTGGAAACAGAGAAATGAAATATAAAGTCATTTTTTGGAAATTTGGGGAAAGCGGCGGTCTTCTCCAGGCAAGATTTCATGCTCTTTCCCTCACCAGCTTTTCTAACAAACACCACTCTTTCTAAGTGCATCTAAAGAGCAGCCCAGCTGGGAGCAGAGGAGAAAGAGGAGTCCCTTGGACTGTGGCCTGCAGCCCCAGTGCCACCAGCTAGCTATTAATAGTCTATAAACCCTTGGAGTGGAGCCCCAGCCCCTCCCACCCCCACCCCCCGGGACAGCAGAGGGGTCAGAGCACTGCCTGATATGGTCTCAGAATACTGGTGATCCCTGGAATTCTCCCAGTTAGGGAACTTTTCTCTGGCTGGGCTGGGCCTGGCTGGGCTTCCTCGTGCAGAGACCCCAGCCTGAACTGCTCGTCAGGTTCACATTCAGCGAGCATATATTGACCTCTTTCTGGGTCCCCAGACCACACACTACCTACTTTGAGACACACGATCTCATTGTACCCTCCCAGCAATGAGCACGGCTATCCTATGGAAACGGAACCCAGCTCAGAGAGGGGTCACGGATAGTTCAAGGTCATTCAGAGAGGAAATTCGGGTTCTAAAACCCAAGTCATGGGTCTCCAAGCCAGTGCTCTAAAATTTGTATTACATTGTGAAGTCTAGGGGACCTCTGGGTCTCCCACAAGACCACCCAGATCCTCTGGTCATGCTGGCCAGGAGGGTGGGGGCCTGGGAGTAAAGTGGGTCGGGGAGCAAGGGCAAAGCCAGCCTGACCCCTGGACTCTGGCCTGGAGAAGCTGACCTGGAGCAGCAACCCTGGGTAGGGAGCCACAGGCTCAGGGAGCATATGGAGCCCCTCCCTCCTTTTCGGCACGGACACCTGACCCTATCCCTTCCCTGCTTAGACCCCAAGCTTGACACTTGGGGTCCTTCATGACCGAACTCCTGCTCCTCTTTCAACATTTACTCTGATTCTGTACCTTCTGTTCCCGTCCACCCCCACTGACAGGTGCCAGGATAGCATTTTGAGGGCAAGGATCGAATCTTAGGCCTTTTTGGACCCCAGATCCTGGCCCAGCCTCCAGAGCAGGTGTGATGCTCAGGAACTGCAGGGAGAGCTGGGTCCAGAGAGCTGGGCCAGGAGAGGTGCGGCATAGGACGTGGGGCAAAGAGGCCACACACAGAGGAGGGCCCAGACTGCCCTTCTGACTCTGGGGCTGAGTCCAAGAGATCCTGGGCCTGGGGTGTTTGGTCGTCTCTTCTTTAAGAGTAAGTGCTAATGTCTGGGGCTGTCGAGGGCATTTGGTCCAGGCTGCTTCCAGAAGGAGTTCTTCTCCAGAGTTGGGCACAAATATTAGACTGTGAGTGTCTGTCTTCCTGGGTGCGGATGCCAGGACAGCCTACGGAGAAATGACAGCACAAGCATTTCCTGAGTGCTGACAAGATGCCAGGAATTGTTCTGGGAGCTGGTGGCCCGAGAAGCCCACCCAGAGAGGAACCGATCTAACTCAGATGTCATTTTTCCCAACAAAGAGTAGGAAGGGGTGTCTTTTCTTTCCATGACCATAGCTTTCAGAGTCTGGGGGCCTGAAGGTTTGTATTCTCAGTTCCAATCCTGTGTGCTGCCTCCTGTTCCAGGTTGGGCAAGAGTTAGGTCTTTGCTGGGGCCTCTGATAGAAGTGATTTTTTCTATCGTGGTTTCTCTGCCGCAGGGAGCACAGCGAGAGAGGGCGCAGCTGTTGGATCATGCCGCACCTTGAGGGGGCATACTCTCTTCCATGTTCCCTGTGCTCTCCCGGAGTCCCTTAGGAGGCTATCATCCCTCTTATTCTGCAGATGAGAGGAGACAGAGACTCAGGGAGAAGCTGGAGCTGAATCTGGAAACGCAGGTTCTGTCCAGAGCTGCTGCTTTGGTACCCACATCCCTCATTCAACTCATGTGGGGCCAGCCCCTCAGCCAGGGGACAGCACATGCTCCAGGCTTTGCCCTCCATGTCTGTCCCAACCACCAGGGTACCAGGAAGCCACAGGATGCCCTTTGAAGGGGCACGTGGTCACTGAGACCTGATGAGCCAGCCACCAGGGGACCTGGGGCTTGCGCGGGTACGTGCTTTGGACCACGGACAGTCCTGTTCCACCCCAGGCTGAGTCATCCAAGGACAGTCACATCGGGTCACTCTATAGTCTCATGTTACTTGTTTTACAGTATTTCTGGGGTTTTTGTGGACCTTCCCAAACCTCCTTTGGGGGACTGGTTTCATAGGCAACCCATATTGAGCTCACGTGCTTTCTCACTTTTATTGCCTCCACTTCCTATTACAACTGTGCTGTTTCCTCCCATGGCCTGTCTCCCTAAGAAAGGAAAGAGCTCCTATTTCAGGAGGCTACCCTGTATGCCAGGCATGGTGACATATCATCTCTTTGACTTTAATCCTTATAACAAGCCTCTGAGAGTTTATTTCCATTTTTACGGTTCAGAATGCTAAGACGGAAGGGTTTAGTACCTTTCCTTATATGGCTAGGAAAGGGCAAAGCCAGAATTTGAACCTGGCCTTCTAACCACACCTATACTTTCCCATACACCCAGGGTCTCCTAAGGAGCTTGGCTGCTACTCTGGTGGCTCCTCAAGGTCAAACCCAAGTTCGACCTCTGTGATGGCTCCCGACTAGCTCTACAGAGCTGCTCCAGACTCTCCTGTCCCAGTCCTGAGCTCTGCTCAGTCCTTCTTCCTAGTGATTTTATTGGCTGAGAATCCTAGGCTCTGAGAGCCGAGGGGGCCTTTGGAAGTCGCCCAGTTCCCCTCCCCTGGAGCCTGAGCCTCCTGCCCGATCCTCACTGCCTGATGAAGCTACCTTGGAGGTAAGCAGGACATGCAGTGTTTCCTCTTTTTTGGATAAGAAAATGTTTTCAGAGAGGGCATGTGGATATTCTCCATTTACCCCTGCCGGCCTGCTTTCGAACTTTCTGTACCCTTCTCTGTGCCCCAGGAGTCTGCAACAGCTGGGCTCCCTTGGCTTCTGGGCAGGAGGCTGGAAGGCTGGAGTAGAAAGGCGGGTGTGAGTGCTCTCCTGTTTCCTCCCTGCCTGGCTGGCCTCAGTTTGGCGGTGGTAAGTAGGTTCCTTTACCGAAAGCCACAGCTCCTGTCCAGTGGCCTCTGTTCCTTGCAGCTGTAGGTCTTACTGGGTCCCCACAAGACCCCTGTGCCCCTGGCCCTGGCATGGTGCTAGCTGCCCAACACTGCTGGTTTCCAGCATGTCACCACCCCTCAGCCCTGCTCCCAACCTTGAAAATCATTCCTTCATTGAATTTCCGTGAACCTTCCCATTGTTAATCTTGCTCACTCCTTTGGAGTGGTCCATCCATTTCCTGAAGAGACTCACCTGAGACAGAGGGGAAGTGACTCACCTAAGGTCTCTTGGCCACTGAGAGGTGCAGCTGGTTTTTGAACATTGGGTTTAGGACTCCTTGTGCCTGGGTCAGTCGTGCTCTCCAGTCTTAACCTTCTGCCCAAGACTGAGCACAGGTCTCCTGCGTGCATTCCTGGAGCACCATCGCCTACTGTGGGTTACTTTTGGGGGACTGATTTCCCCTGGCTCTCCTCAGGTCAATATTACTGAATGCCTGAATACCCCTGGGTCAAGACCCTTCACTTTCCCCCCTGGCTGCCCCCCCCCCCCATCAAAGGCTATCATTGCTGACCCCAGATGCAGTTCAGCCTAGGAGTCAGAGCCCAGTCCTTGAGGGCTTTTCCTGGCCTGGGGCTCAGCCCTGAACTTTAAGGGATTTCCCTGAAGCTTTGAACCAGCCAAGCTCCTGGGCACTAGCTAGGCAGGGGGCCAGAACCATTCCTCTCTCCTGATGTTGGGTATTAGCAGAAATGCTTATAGATAGAGTGGATGTCAAGCACATTAGCCACCTGAATGCCATCCCGCAAAAGTAGAGGTTTTTTTCTGTGAGGTCGGAGGCCCCTGGGGCTGGCTTAGCCCAGCTACCACGCGGCTCTGTGGCCCTGGGCAGGCTGTCCTCCTGCGAGACGGCAGGGCCAGGTGCCGTGATCTCTTGGTGCCCCAGCGACAGTGGTCCGGGGTCCTAGGTGGTGGGCTTGGAAATGCAGGGTGATTGCATGAGGCCAACGGGGACGCGATGGCAGGAACACCTGTGAGCAAATGAGATCTACCTGTCGGGAGCACAGATCGTAGGACCTATAGCTGTGACGACAGCCCCTATGAGGGGGCAGCTGTGGTGAGCCTGGGGAGAGAAGCCCAAGTGGCCAGGCGCCAGCTAGGCGGACTCAACTCTCTCACTGGAACACCAAGACACCCTGGATGGATGGAAGCAAGGTACTGGTCCTTCTGTCCCTAGGGTGCGGAGGCTTCCCTGGCTGAGGCCGCTGGTGCCGTGGGAGTGCCTGGGGGAGGTCGGGGAGAAGGGGGAATCAGTACCAGGTCCTGAGGAGGATCTGCGTGGGTGCCCTAGTACCCCAGCAACAGCCCTTCCCTCCTCTGGACACTTCTAGAGGAGAGATCTGATGTGTTGGCTCTCTGGTGTCAGGGCTGGCCTGGCCCAGCCTCCCCCAGCCGAGGAGAATCAGTGTCTGTCCGTGAATACTCGCCCTCTGTACAGGGAGGCCAGAAGTTCTGGAGGCAAAAGCTGAGTAATTCGAAGTATTTATGACTTAGCTGGATTGTTCCCAAACTGCAGGCTTCTCTAAAGAGCCTTCTGGATTTCATTGTGGTTGCTTCTCAGCTCTTACATCCTGGCCGAGGGCATCCTGGGTCTCACTATTCACTATAGCCTCTGGCTCTAGGGTCTGGGCCTCTGTGAGGCTGGCTGAGTAAATGCGTGGGTGCTTGCAAACCTTGTTGCCTGCCTAGAGGTAAAAAGCACAGAAACTGAAGTTGGCAATTCTAGCCCTTTCTACAGGGTCATCTTGGCCATACCACTTAACATCTCTGGGTTTTTTGCTCATCTCTCACATGGTTTGGTACTGCTGAGAACCTAGGGTAGTGGCTTTTCTAGGGGAGAAAAATCTGAGTAGAATAATGTTCTTTCTTCTAGTGGCTGTTTCACTTGAATTTGAACAGGAGCTGCTATCTTCTTACAGATTCTGCCTCTTGCCCTTATCCCCAGTTGCAGCTAATTGGCCCAAGGGTGGGCATGTGACCCAAACGGGGCCGGAGATTAGCATTCAGGCACTTATCCGGAGCCCCGCATTGGTATCCTAAGCTATAAATTTTGTGCACCATGGCCAATAGCTTTCCTTTCTGCTTCTGGCTTCCCAACCCCTCTACTGCAGACATCACTGGCCAGGGAGAGTGCTGGATCTGCTGGATTGATAAGTAATGTCTGCATAAGTGGGTGAGGAGCACGGTGAGCATGAGGCCATTTGCTGACGCTGGTCCTGTGCTTGGAGCAATAACAGCAGTAAGAATTCATACCTGACACCACCTCTCAGCTTCACCCAATGTCCACAGCACTCCCGATCAGTGCCCTCGACAAGCCCTAGGTCATACAATGGTTCTGCTCAAGCTGGAACGGTCACTGTTTGAGTTGGAGCACAGCTTCTAGCCTAGAGAGAGCGAGGGGGGAAGGAGCCCCAGAGTCAGCCAAGCCCAACCAAGCCCCATACTTAACATGTGACAGCCCCCAATTAGATCTCACTACAAAGAAAGAGGCTCAGAGAGGTAAATGACTTTCCCATTAACACACAGCTAGTGAGTGTTAAGCCATGAACCCAGATGCTATGCTCTGAAGTTCCCAGGGCTTCTGGCTGTACCTAAAACGTGTGCTTGTGCACTCTTGGCTGCGTCATTCCTGGGTCACTTGATTCCCTGATACTTCGGCGAAAATGTCGAAGAAGATGGATGCTTGGTGGCTTGCAGGCTTTTCCCTGGAATTCCATTTTGAAATATCTCATGGAGTGATTGTAAATATGCGTCATCGTGGCACCTTCAGCTTACAACCAGCATTCACGCAGAGGCCCGTGGGAGTAATCCTGATTGTGAGGGGGGGGGTCACAGGCCAGGCCCACAGAACTGTGTGTTTTCTGCAGGGTGGCCGAGCCCATCTGGGACTGGGAACCAGGATGGCTGTCACCACGCTGCTTGGGTTCCTTGCTACGGGGTCCACACGCATTCCCTGAAGCAGATATAGGAGCCACCTCCTGACCACAGGGTGGGGATAGGACAGGGAGGGGAGGGTGATTGGAAAGAGTGGAGGGAGGGCTCACGGGCAGGAGCTTGGTGGCCCTGGATAGGCTTGATTGCTAAAGACCCAGAGTCCGGCTGAGCACCTGGGCACTTTGAAGCACCCTCCTCCCCGGCTCTTTTGCCCACCTCACAGGCTGAGCTCCTGCCTCCAGCCTTGCCCTGCATATGCCCCTGCCCCCCACCCCCACCACCATGGGGCTCCAAGGCCAGCTGGTCAGTCCCCTCTGTGAATGATGTCCCTTCCTTCTGATCTCAAGCCTTGCTTACTGCCCGGGCTCAGCCCTACCTGCTGCAGTCCTCCTGCCTGAACCGTGTGCAGCCTGTGGGAGCCTCACCCATGAGACGTCAGTGGCTCTGGCTGCTCTCCTGGGCACAGCGGTGCTCAGCTGTCCTAACCCCCAGGCCCCTTCCCTCCCTCCAGACACAAGCCTTATGCTCAGCTTGTCTCCTGCTTTCCGTTCAAGACTGGGCAGCACCCCAAATCTCCACTCCCAGGCAAAGGCAGGCCACTTCTTTGCTGGAGAGAAAGTGAGGCTCCCCCAGCCACTAACACCTACACCCCTTCCCAGAGCACCCCAGATAACCAAGTGTTCGGCAAGAAAAGACACAGAACAGACCTTTATTATTTTTTTTTAATTTTTATTTTGTCCCATTTATTTGTCCCATTGCCTAATGGGACAAATAAAACATCATTAGGTTTTGATGTAGTGGTCCATGATTCATTACAGAACGGACCTTCAAAGGAACACCTTCAGAGTTTTGAATTTTTCTTCATTCCGAGTTTCTACAGTTAGTTAAGGAACCCTGCTCCATTCCCCCTCTGCCAACCAACTAACTAGATAAATACATAAACCAAATTCAAGAGGAAACCCTGTATTTGAGATGTGAAAAGTTGGAATCAAACCCCACTGATCTTGCACTTGATCCTCGTCTCTAGCCTGTGTGGCCCCAGAAATCTAAGGTGCTGGGCGTGTGGAGGCCACGGGGAATTATGGGAAGAATAAAGACTTCAGAGTCAGAACCAGGTTTGAGTCCCAGCTGGTGAACTTCTGTTTTCTCTTCCATAAAACAGGGGTGACAGTTGCCCTTCCCTGAGAGGTTTCTTGCCCAGTTGTCCACCAAAGCCGACACTGGGCCTGACACCTGGTGGTAACCCAAGAGTTTGTCTCTGGTCTCGGCTTGACCTCTGGAGCCCATCTGTGACTCATGGCCTCCTGGCCACAAGGGGCTGGAGCTGAGCTTTCCTGAGAGGGAGTATCTGTCCCCTGGCAACACCCTCCACTTTGTACATGGCAAGCCAAGGGGGTCTGAACCCCCTAATTCCCTACAAGGAGCCTAGCAGGGACTGTGGCCAGAGGGGGTCACGTGAAGCAGAAACCTGGGAGGAGATGCAGCCTGGTTCCATGTGGGATCTGATTCGGGTTCCATGTGGGGTCAGAGGACAGTAGCCAGGCTTGGAAGTCACTCGACTGTAGGCACATGGGGACAAGGCCATGCCTGTTTTGTTCTCTGCACGGTGTCTGGCAGCGTGGGCAATTCTTAAATCCTTATTGAACAAATGAATAAATGAATGACAGCTTTATCAGTCAGAGCCTGGTTGCCTCAGGAATTTCTTCTAAAAACAAGCAAAGGAGAACAGCTGCTGGCAGGAAACAGAGGTCCTCTGGCAAACAGACAGGTCTGTCTGGATGCAAAGACTTAGTGATTGGTCAGGCAGCATAGAAGTGGATTCTGGAGGCCTTGCGCAGGCAAAGGAATTCTGGTCTTCGGATGGGCAAACCGCCGAGGGGACTGAGTTCAAGAGGTTAGAACCCGAACGCTAGAGCCTGGCTGTCCGGGCTCAATGCCCAGCTTCAGCACCCGTGAGGCACAGGACCTGTATCCTGGGACTCTGTTTCTTCCCTTGTATGTACCTCACAGTCTTGTAGAGGGGACTGGATGGGATTGCAGCAAGTACCCCGGTTAGTATTAGTGGAGAGGGGGCAGAGATGATCTGAGCTGGGTTTCAAGACGTGGAGGAAGGGAACAGGTGCAGGATGGATTAGCCCAGTGGGAGACTGGTTAAGAGGTCATTGCAATACCCAGGCATGAGGGGATGAGGCCTAAATTAAGGGAATATTTGGGGCATGAAGAGGAGAGCCGTGCAGATCGGGTGGGTCACGAAGAAGTAATCAGGAGAACGGACTGGCTATGGTGGAGGGGAAGCAGAAAGTTCGAAACTCCTCCGTGTATCTGAGAGCACCTGGGAAGAAGATGGCTCCTCTGGGACAGATTAAAAGCAGGCATGGGGAGGATAAAATTTCAGGTGGGTGTGCTTGGTTGTGCTAAGGGGAGATGTGAGGCTGGAAGTGCCCAACCAGCTGGGTGACATATCGGGGTGGGGAAGGAGACAGGCCATAGTGGAAGCCAGGCAGAGACATAAATATGGAAGACACTTGTAGGCAGCATTCGCATTTGGGGGCTGGGGTGGTGGAAAAAAGCCCACCTAGGGTCAAAAACACAGCAGCCAGAGAGCGGGAGAGAAGCAGCAAAGTATAGTGTGTGTGTGACCTTTGTAGCAGAGTTTCTGGAAGGAGGTGACGGACAGCAACGTCAGATCTGCAGAGCCAGGAGAAGATGGGTTGGGGTGTGCCCCATGCTGGCCATGCAGAGAGCCATTACAGCTGCTGAAAAACCAGTAGCATGCTCTAGGGGTTCATCAAAGAAAGGGGCAAGGGAGAAGGCAGAACCAGCATGGAACTGTATCTTTCCAAGAGAGTGTCCCAGAGAAAAGTGTGAATCAGGGCAGACGGTGGAATTACCTGGAGAACAGGCTCAGGGGCAAGCTGTTTTTCACCATGGGAGTCTGCATGGTTTGGCGTGAAAGCCAAGATGCTGGAGGAGGAGGGGGCTGGTCCTGGCGGAGGGGCCGCCTGGGAACGGGGGCGGGAAGATGTGAGAGGCAGTGAGATGTTGGGATGCTACGGGAAACACAGGAAGCGAACACCTTTGAAGTCTTGGTAAAGGAAGGGGGGAGACCTAGTGTGGGGAGGAAGTAGGCAGAGGGGTCTGGGGAGAAGGTGGGGAGCAGGAGTTTGGGGGAAGTCAAGGGAATCCATGAGAGAGGACAGAGGACTCAGCGAAGGCGAGGAGCATTCAATGGAAATTGAGTAGTCCACCGTACGTGTCTGTTCTGTGATTCCCTGCAGCAATTCCATGCTGGGGAGCAAGAATAAAAATGTCCACTAGTGGGGCTGACCAGAGGGTGATATGGAGAGGCAATGAAGCTTCGAGTGCAAGGGCAGAGTTCAAATGACTGGCAATGGACTGGGTCTGGATTTTGGGGGACTGACAGGCTGTTTGCTGAATAAAGACAGTGATTTCTCAGCAACAAGTATGACTTTAGACAAATGACCCTAAATCTCCATTTTGCTTTAGGGTTGAATTGTGTGTTTTCTTGGAGCAACAAATCTGTAAGGAATGTGAAATCACTGATCCTGGGGGCAGGTGTCCCTGAAGATTACATGGTAGCTGGTGCTGGGTCATTTTCTGGGAGATTCGACCTACGGGTACTCTGGTCCTATCTTGTCATGTCACTGAATTATTTTAAATGAGCTGTATCTGTTGCCTACCTCCACCGGTGGGAATGGAGGAATCTATGTGGGAGGGACCCTATATTTTCTGATCCCATTTTCTGCATGGAAAGGGACTGAACTCAGAACAAGAATCCCACAAATCTTCCCTGACTTGATTGCATTCTGGTTGTGTACAATTTGGGGCCTGGCGCATGGAGTTGACTGGGATTCCTGTTGTCTTATGGAATTTGGTGTCCCACTCATCAATACCAGGGCACACTCATTGTGTGGGGGTGGGAATCCTCGTGAAAAAAAAGGGAGAGAAAGTTCTGTATCTTATTGATATATAGCACCCAAGGCATGCAGGCCAGGAAGCCGTTTGATCTGGATGGGTGAATTTTATGAAGGAAAGAAATTGAGCAGGTCTCCTGCTCAGGGTGGTTGCTGGTGAGCTTGGTCTCTCACAGGCGATGACTGACCTGGTCATGGGTCTGGACAACAAGTAATTCCAAAGCTTGAGAGAGTGGGGGCATTATGGGGAGAGAACCAAAGGTGCAGGAAGTCGAGGCTCAGGGACGGCACACAGAATGCCACCACCCACGAGCCCACAGCATTGACCACAGACTGAGAGTGTGGACGAGCTGAGGGCACTGTGGCCTCAGAAACCAAGCTTAGTGCATGCTCACTGGTCACCATTGTTATTGTCCTTTATTTTAAGGCTACTGCCCCCAGTTCCACGAGAGTTTATATTCTCCAATATCATGATGAAAGAGGAAAGATGGGGTAACCTCTGAAGCTGGAGCAGAAAAAGGCTTCCAGAAGCTTCTTTTCAGAAACACTGGCAAGTGTTTGCCAAAGGTGGACCCTGTGTTTCTGTGGGCAGCTTGCAAGGCCATTGGCAGGGTTTCCGGGAAGACGTGTGAGAGCCTTTGAGTCGTGCGGTCCCAACCCCATCTCCCATACCAAGCCAATGTGTAACTGATTAAATATCTATCTATTGTCCTGTCCGCCTCAATAAAACATGGCACTCTTTAAAAACGGTGGCCTTCATGACATTTGTGTGTCTTGGAATGTGGCCCTGGGCTAGCAAATCGCATCTGAAGATGTGAAAACATGAAAATCGATAACAAGAAATGAAAAGGCTGTTTCACTGATAAAACCTCATTTATCTTAATCTGAGGGGCTTCTCAGAATTTCCCAAGTGCCCTTTGAAATGCCAGCATCAAAGCCAGGGCCCACGTGCCCTGCACACAGAAGGCCCGGGAGAGCCGAGGCGGAGGTCTGGATCGCTCAGGCCTCGAAGCCTCCTGAGAAGCACCCTTCTGGGGCAGGCACCCTTGGCACTGGTTTCCCACCCAACTGCTCCCCAGCGGGGGTTTCTGGGTTTGCTGAGATTTTAAAACTCCCAGTGAAGTTAATGTACCATGGGAGTGAAAGGTATTTCATAAGACCCTAACCGTGAAGCCTAAGTGACCCACTTCTGGTAGGTTTTATACAATGTGGGAGGCGTGCTAATGGTAATTCACACTGACTAATGTGAACCGGGGCAATGAAATTATCATTCCACCTCCAGGAAGCCTATACCTAGTCCTGTCCCCAGGCTGGATGACTGCATTCCTGCCACCGCCCCTCCCCCTACACTTGTCACTGAATCCACACAGGGACCCAAGGGCAACAGTCCTCTGTGATGACAAGTTTGGGAGCACTGGGTCCCAGGGATCAGCTTTCTGGCTGACAGTCCTTCCCTTGGCTTCACGCACACAGCCCCATCCTGTCTTCTGATCCCCTTACCCCAGAGGGTAAGGGACTTGACTTTGATGAAGAGGACCAAATTGCAGGAGGGTGGGAGCTGGCTTGGGACTTCCTGTCCTGCCAGCAGCCCCAGGGAGATGGAGAATGAGGCTATCCTAAGCACACCCAGGCTTCCAGCTCAGGCTTGAGGCCAGCTTGGGGCTGGGCAGGGGCTCCATCTCCTCTCCTGGTCTCCCTTTGCTCTCCAGCTGTCACCCTGGTTTGCAGATGGAAGGCCAGTCTCAGAACCCCTGAGAGAAGAAAGCAGACGGCTTTCTTCAGTTTTCTCACGCAGTGGCCCGAAGGCTTTTATATATACATGGCTTGCCATTTTTCTGATAAAATCCACAGGCCTCTGCTACCTCCAATCTGGTACCCCTTCTCTCTGCCTCACTCCTTGTCCTCTGTCCGTACTGGCTTTCTGCAGTTTCCTCCAGGGAGACCAGTCTTCTCCTGGCTTGGGATCCTCATCTGAGCCGATCCCTTGAACAGCAAGCGCCTCCCATGAGTAGGTGTCCCTTTGAAACCTCACTTTGTTGGAGACTTCTCTTGACCTCACATCCTAAGTGAGATCTCTATCGTAGCTTTTTGTATTTGTCCTCAGCGGCCATCTCCATGATCAGGGAGGATTTTTTGTGTATCTTCCTGAGTGAGCTCTACAGAGAGCCTCCTTCACCACTGGACAGGGCACAACTAAGATTTCACAGACACTCAGCATGACTCGTTGACTCTCTGGCCAACTGGCTACATGACCCGATGAGTTCCACAGAGCACTTATTCTGCAAATTTCTCAGGAGAGGAATAGGTCCCATGGTCAGATATAACCTGGACACGCCCTAGTCTGTTTCCCTGTAGGGGGTCATCATACACCTCCCTGCAGGAAACTCTGAGATGCACTCATGTTAGGACACAAAAAGCTAAATAAATAAATAAATAAATAAATAAACTCAAAGCTGTAGAAGCTATTTGACTGTGACTTTTTTTTCTTTTTTAACATCTACTAACATCCTGCAAATGTACTTTAAGACACCCTAGCAAAGCAAGGGACAGGAGAACGTTTTGGAGCTAACCTGGGTTTAGATATTCCAGGAAAAAGAGAAGAAATAACAGTTGAAATTTGCCATTTGCAGATATAATTTTGCATTCGCAGATACAATCTTCGTAACAGTGAGCAACTTGCACGTACGAACTTGTCTTTTGCTGAGACTTAAATCTGTAGGTTGGGAGGCTTGTGGGTGGACACAGGTCCCTTAGTGGCTGAGCAAGTCTGCCTCCTAAATGGCATTTCATTTCAATGCAGTTCTTCTGTTCTTAGTATTCTCTTGAAATTTCCAATAGAGCTAAGTGAATTTTATGGGCGTGGAAGTGTCGGGGCGGTGGGGGGTGGTGGTGTTGCATGCCATATTAGCATGAGCTAAGTTCTCAGGACCTATCACTCTTGAATAGCTAGGATATTTTATGTAGGTAGGGTTCCTCTGGTGGAGCTACGGTAGATGCAGTGGGTCTCAAATTATTTCTGATCAGCCCCTACTCAGGGCAAAACTGCTTGACCTACAGACTCCACCTAGTCTCATTTTGCAGTGGAAAAATAAATGAGTGATAATTTGGGGGAAGTGGATGATGTATACATTTGCTTCATTGCCGGAGTATGGACAATTCCTATTTGGACCACAATGTATACATGTCTTAGAGTCTGGTTATTGGAAAATTACAGTTCCAGAAGACTTTTGATGCAAATAAACTTCAGAATGCTATGCAGGGTTAACCAAGAAACCCACAACAAAATAAACTGATAATGATAAAGCTAAGCGAACAGTATTTCATAATTAGAAAGGACTGACTGTAGCCCTTGCAAATTGCAACCAGCTCAAGGCAGCCCTGGTGATGGGCTGATAGAGTCTTCTCCTAGATTTTGGGAACGTCCGCTCTGGGCCTGCATGTGGGAAACGGGGTTTTTCTGCTAGAACAGATGAGCATTGCTAGGCTTGTAGCAGAATCCACACGGTACTTAGTAACCATTAGTAACTTCTTAGTCGATTACAAATTAGTAGTCATAGTAATATGAACAAATGAAAACTTAAACTGTACACATTCACCCTAATAAGCTAAAGGAGGTCTTTCAAAAAAAAAAAAAAATTCAGTATAGGTCACCTGAGAAGGTCTCTGGTAACATATCCCTGACCCCCAACACACTAGATCTCCATTTCAGCTTTGGAAATCACTGTCTAGGCAGCACGCCCTCCTTCCCAGGGAGGGTTTTTATTTCCTAGCTCAGACCAGAGATGTGCATTTGCATTCATGAAGCATTCATAGTTTCACTTGGAAAAGTTTTAACGTCCAGTGTAAATCTCCATGATACCACATTAAGTGAAAAAAGCCATGAACATGGCAGTGTGTATAATACGCTATTGATGTAAAAAAAAAATGATTTTATATGTGTGTTAATGCTTTATATGTCCCGAGAATCTCTGGAAAGGAATATGCAGAACAGATCCAAACAGTTGCTTCTGGGGAAGGTTACTGGCTGCTCGGGGAGGGGAGGAGGCAGACTTGGGTTTTTTCCTAGATACCCATTCATCCTTTTTGAATTTGTACCATTTCTATATGAATTATTAAAAATATCAACGAATGTAAAAAATAATAAAAATACCAATGAATGTAGAAGAAAAAAGGCACAATAACAACAACAAAAAACCCAGTAAGCCCAAAGAGACTGGATTCTTGGTTTCTTTCTTTTTTCTTTTTCTTTTTTTTAAGAGGTAAATCCAATTTGATTTATTTATTGTTCTGATACTTTTCTCCACCTTCAAAAAACTGTTGTGTATTAAGCAGGAGATTCTAGAATCTAAAGGAAAACCTCTAGGTGAGGGGAGCTGACAGACCCAGGCCCTAGGCTTCTAGACTGAGGGAGAGACACCATCTTGAGACCGGTTCTTTAAAACCTTCCCAGTGTTCTGAGGTGTTTCTATTACCATATAAATGCAAAACACAAAAGGGTGTTAACAAGGTCCCTTGTACTTTGTACATTGGCAGCTTGAATATAAAGAAAAAAGGACAACAAAGGAGACAAAATTTGTACAGCAAAGCATGTTTAAATGAATGCATTCCTCTTATTTCATCCCGCTTTCTGACTGCTCAAGGAGACAAAGCAATGGTTTATCTTGATTTGTTATCAGGAATTTAAATGAGCACAAACAGAAATATTATACTATTTAGTGTGTTCTAATGAAAAATGCAGTATTTCGTTAATCACGTAAAGAATTGTATTCTTTTACATAAATTGGCACCAGAGAATTTTTCTCTCTTAAAAGCTCCTTATGCTGAGTAATAAGTATTTCCTAGAGCAAAATATCCACAGAAGTATGTGGTGTATCTAGATTTTTATGGTTCTGAGTTATGGCAGGTAGACAGAGAGCAAGAAATGTTTCGAAGCTGGAAGGAAATGTTTTGGACAATATGGGAGGCCTAACTCGGGGCAGGGGTGGTGATGGAGACAGAGATCAAAATTAATTCCTCAAACTAGAGGTGGGCTTTGGGCAATGAGCTGAAAATAGTGACAAAACAGGCACAGACTTTGGGTGGATATACAGGCTGGGGTCCATCTGGCATATTTAGGAAAATTCTATAATGAAAACATAACAGTAGAATGAATTTTTATTTACCCCAAGGCCTTAGTCAATTTAAGGGCAGATGTTAAGTACCATAAGCCCCATTCCTCTACGTGGGAGTATTCCCACCCTATGTCAAGTGTGCAAATGCTTCCCATGTTTCCTGTCCCTCTGGTCACTCCCACTTCAGCCCCTTTCCTATGCCTACAGAACGCAGCAGCCTGGGACAAGCAGAGTCCTGTATTTCAAAGTTAGGTTCACGGAGAGGGGACACAAGTAATAGCAAACCCACGAGGAAACCCACGCAAGGAGACGGCTCAGCCTGGGTCTAAATGACTTACATTTTTCCTCGCCTGAATTAGCCAGTAACTGCTATGTGGGCCGACTTAGCCAGAAATGGTCTAAATGATCAATTAGAAGGCAAAAAGGAGTTCCTTTCTTTAAAGTTCAAGGGTCCCTGTTGAAGAGCCCTACTTCCTAAGCCCTGCTCACATGGGTCTGCGCCCAGCTCTCTGTGGTGCCTGAGTATATTGTACATTTGCCTAACGATAATGAATTGAGTACTTATTTTGCAGGAAAATATAGGGCACTTCCATTACATGCAATCAAGCAAAAAGGCTGCAGAATGCACCACTCCATTAATTTTAAACAGAATTCTTCCCAAATGTCACCCTGAAACCCGAGTATGGGGTTATTACCAATCTGAAGGAATTAAGAGTAATTTTCATTTGTACAAAGTAGTTGAGGGACATGACTCCTGCCACACACACACACACAATTAATTGAGTTAAATTGGATTAGCCAATGCCAGTGTGAATCACTGAGCCCTGACCCAGCCTGCCTAGCAGTGAGATGGGGGAGGGAGGCGGGGGCTCGTCTGTCGTGGAGCACGCAGGTGCACATCCCCTCCCCCAACTACAGGGTGTGCCGTGTACTGGGATGGGCCAGTTATTAACGAACACATTCAAGGAAGAAAAACAAATGCCAGGCTCTGGCAAGTCACTGAACCTCTCTGAGCCTCAGTTTCCTTGTCTATCAAAGGGGATGATAATATTTGCTTCAGTGGGAATCATGAGTATGTCGGAGCACTTAGCATGGTGCCCAGCACGTCGTTTGCGACCATTAAATGGTAACTATGACCTTTATCTTCATCTTCTGAGGGGAGTCTCTTGTGCCTAAACTGGTTCCCAAATCACACTGAGGAAATCCAGATCAGGTCCCAGGATGGGGACAATGGCCAGTCAGTCCCCAGGGTCTGGGAGGTGTGAGTCAGCCCACTGAGTTACTGACCCTTTCCTTCCTAACTTCAGCCCTGCTGTCCCTGGGTGGGAGCTGGACTAATGGGAGAGCACAGAGCTGGACACGGGAACAAGCAGGCGAAGACGGCGGGGGAGGGGGCCGGCATGCCCCTCACTCCACGTTCCGGTACTTGGTGAAGAGGTTGTACAACACTCGAAGTGTGGATTTCAGGTCACAGTTGACAATGTCTGCGTAGAAAACAAAAACACACGTGCTTTGGTGGGGCCACGGAGCCCATAGCAGGCATTCTTGTCCCCTTTCTTCTATCACCCACCTTATGTGTCCAGCATGGTCCTGGGGTGCTTGTCCTGACCCCCCCCCCCCACCCAGGACATCATCTGGTGCTCCTGAAGAGCTCCCAGTCCTGCTGGCAGAGAAAAAGAGCCTCCCCACCAGCCAACCAGAGGCAGGTGGGTAGTGAGGGGCAGAGCTGCTGGGCACGGGGGTCTCGCCTCTCACTGAAATAAAGCAAACCCCCGAGCCTACAGGCTTTGTTCTGGAAACAACATTGCCAGATGAGGGGCCCCTGGCCTGCCTCCCGAGTCTCACTTGTGCCCCGGGGCTTCTCTGCCTTCAGCTTCTGTCTCAGAGCCAGCTTGGAGTGGTGGGGAGGAGCAGGGGTCCTGGGGCTAGAGTGGGGGGGGCCAGGTGGGGAGTTATGACAGAGCTGCCCGAGGTCCCCGAGGGCACAGGAGCCCACCTGGTAGTGAGTACTCAGTCAATCGCTGTCAGGAAATGACACCAGACTGCTCCTGGTGGAGGACAGGGCAACGCAGCTGGGTTTGAGGCTGGGAGTCCGTGTTTTCAGGAGAGTTCTGCCATGGGCTCCCCAGGTTTTATACAATCATTTCCTCCCTCCCTCCCTTCTATTTGCTGGTCACCTTCTTCTCTAGTTGCACCCCCCCCACCCCGAGCCCCCTGCCAGCCCCTCTGCCCCTAGAAGTCCTCCTCCCTGGTTTCGTCTCCTCCGTACGCACTCCCTTGGAGACCTGGCCTTTGAAGAGCTGGAGGAGAGAGAACATAAAAAAAGAATCCTGCCTACTATTTAGGAGGGCATATTTAGGTAAAAATTAAGGAAAAGTGAAAGAGGAAAAAAGAAAAAAGAGCGAAAGCCCAGTGACTCTAGGAGCCAGGACAGCAGTTACGTTTAGGAAGAAGGCTGAGGATCACATAGCGGGAAGGAGCGCCTGGGAGCTCGGTGCTGGTTACACAGTGGCTTTGGGGCTGATGCATCACAGACCGGTACGTCGATGTCTTATCTACCTTTCTGTATATGTGATGTGTTGCACAGTAAGAATGATTTTTTAAAAATCTAACTTTGCAGAAGTTCAGATGAAGTAAATGATGTAAATGAAAATAGTAAATGCGGGCGCCTGGGTGGCTCAGTGGGTTAAAGCCTCTGCCTTTGGCTCCAGTCATGATCCCAGGGTCCTGGGGTCGAGCCCTGCATCGGGCTCTCTGCTCAGCAGGGACCCTGCTTCCTCCTCTCTCTCTGCCTGCCTCTCTGCCTACTTGTGATCTCTCTATCAAATAAATAAATAAAAATCTTAAAAAGAAAAGAAAATAGTAAATGCCCTGGGATTCGAAGCTGGGAAAGCTCCCGCTGAGCCACTAGGAAAGAAGGGACTGGGGAAGATGTCAGAAGTCTAGTCACGCCCTGGTCCATAGGAATGGGGACGATTGGAGATCAGGCAGAGCTGGAGGCTGTGGCTCTGACAGGCTGGGTTGTGGCTCCCAGGTTCAAGCCAGGCACGCTAGGGCCCCGGTGCCCAGGCTCTAAAAGATGGACACTGACTGGGCCACAAGCTGAGGCCCAGGGCCTAGGGTTCCTCCGACCGACCTCCCACAAGCCTCATTCCAGCTGAAACCTATCCTCTTATACCCTAGCTGGGCTTGGACCCTGCTCCAAGTTCTCCGGCTGATGGACGTGTTCATAGCCTTCCTGGGACCACTTGGGAGGTCTGGAGCTCAGCTTCCTTTCCTACTCCCATGTCGGTTCAGGCGCAGTTATATTTTTTTCAGGCACATATTGAGTCTCCGTTGACACGAGACCCTATCTGGTGGCTCAGCTCTGCCACTTTGCCCTGCCCATCCAACGTACTCTCTGTTGGCAGGAGTCCTATGCCCTGTAGGCTGACTGCTACTTTTTCCTGACTGCTTGCTGTTGAGTAGCTCTTAAATTCCACTCAAGTCAAATGTTGAGAAGTTCGGGAAGGAATTGCTAGAGAGTAGAGAGGGACAGAGCTGAGCTCAGCAAGGGAGTGGGCATGAATGGGAAGGTACGGTGGCACTGGGACCACGGCAACAGGGTCCTAACTGGGCTTCTCAAAGCCTCTTGTCCTCTCCAATCCATGCGACCCACCATAGGTAGACTATTTAGTCTCTGGGTATGGTCGTTCAGGATGAACACTGGACAATGTTAGGGTGTACCACTCACATTTCCAGGGCATCATTACCACGGATCATAACATAAATGGTGCCCTTGAAGTTGTACAGCTCACAACTTGTATGGCCAAATAACGATTTCACTTAAGGTCCAAAATCCTAAACAATGACTTTGCAAGGCATGATGTGAACCTTGCCCACCTTTCCAGTCTCACTTCTTGCCACACTCTCCCTCGTTCACTCTGCACAGGTCACATGGACTTCCTTTCACTCCCTCCCAATGGCTGCACTCCTCCAACTTCTTGGTCTCTATACACAGTGACTGCCTAGATTACCTCTTCCAGGTGGCTGACTTCCCATCTTTCCGCAGACCTTGGCTCAAAGAACCACCTCCTGAGGGAAGCCTTCCTGACACGTGGCCTGGGTGGAGGGTACCCTGCTTTATGGTCTCAAAGTCCCCCTGCACTTCCTTCTTGGCTCTCCAGTGTGAAATCGGTGATTCGTGTGGTCATTTGATTTAGTCTGCCTCTTCCCTGGATGGCATGGGACTTGACCCCAGTCTTCCTTGCTCTAGCGCCTAGCCTAGTAACTGGCGTGCACAGACCTCAAGAGTTATGACTAGCTAGATGAATAAATGATTGCCCTGTGTCATGAGAGCCAAGGAAGAAAATTCTGGGAAGATGAGATAGCCAACAGGGCTACATGCTCCCAAGAGGGTCAGACTAGAAAGAATTCCCAGGGACATGGCTTCCACTGGTGGTGTGGGAGGGAGCACAGCCAGGTGCTGGGGGAGGCACCTGGAGACAAGTATTACCCAGATGAGGAATGGAGGCAGTGGGCCTGGGCACAAAGGAGGAACTTGGGGGCCTGATGGAGGACAGACAAGGAAGGAGGCAGGAGGACTTGTTTTCCCCTTTTAAGGCCATGCGAGTTCTGAGGTTTCTGGAGAAGGAAGATGTCCAATATGATGGGAGAATGTCTCAAACTGACCATTTAATTTTTTTTTTTTATAAACATATAATGTATTTTTATCCCCAGGGGTACAGGTCTGTGAATCGCCAGGTTTACACACTTCACAGCACTCACCATAGCACACACCATCCCCAAAGTCCATAACCCCATCCCCCTCTCCTAAACCCCCTCCCCCCAGCAACCCTCGGTTTGTTTTGTGAGATTAAGACTGACCATTTAATTTTAAGGCCCACTAAAGTTTGAGGCCCATCTTCATGATGGCTGCGTAACCCAGTTAAAGTCCTTTAACTTCTCTGCATCCATTTCTTCACTGGTAAAATTAGGTTTTATGAAAAACATCTAGAACACATTAAGGGCTCCCTAAATGGTCGTTCCCTTCCCCGTCTTTGCCTGTTAATAGAGCTGTTGTGCACAGCTGTGCAGTCTGTGTACTGCACAACTCTGGGGGGTGGGGTGCCATTCACATAGAGTAGGCTCTAGGAAACCTGACTTCCTTCTTCCTACAGGCGATCGGCTTACTAAGAAAGCCAACTGTCGCACAGTTCCAAGCAGGTCAGTAGATGGGCCATCTCAGCCAGGAGAAGGGGTCTGGATTCCTGGGAATGAACTGTGACTCCATGCTGTGTAAACAGAGCCTCCTGAAAGCCCTGGCCTAATAAGCTGTGTGATTAGTAACTCAGTCCTGCCCTGACGGCCTCTGCGTGCTGGACCAGGGACCCTCTCTGGGAGCAGTCCGGACGGTGGAGCTCCTATTTAGAAGCAACCAGAACAGAGGCTGGCTGGCTCTCTGTGAGCAGGGGAGAGACAGATCAGACCCCAGGCTACTCCAGGAAGAAAACAGCCTCCAACCAAGGGGAAAACGCTCCATGTTTGCTCCTCTCTCTCCCGGTGGCATGAGTGCCTCTTCCTGTTCATTAGATGACCAACCAAAATGAGCTCATGGCTCTCTAGCTGATGCAGAAGTCAAGGAAGGGGAGGGCAACTCTTCACTGTGGAAACTCAGTTTCTACCCGGAAGGATAGGGCCCTCTACGGCCATGCCCTCCCTGGACCTGCTTGTGCCCGCAGTGTCCCTCATCCCAGTCTGGGGCAGTCGCTGAGCGCCTTTCTCTGAAGCTTCCCTGCTGGGTCCTAAGATCTCTTGAGCAAGGTGGGAAGACAGCTGGTGGCTCAGTGCCACCAGGTGGTGGGGGCTGGAATAAGTTGGGCAGTCACAGGCCTGCTCCTGGGGGAGAGTCTGGCCCCATCCCCCTCCCGATGGAGCTGGCTGATTCTGGACTCTGCCTGCTTACTCTGGTGCTCCCTATTCCCCACTGGGCTAGGACCCATCCTCTGGAGATGGCTTGTATTGGTGTGGACCTGCTACTCTATCTGGGGATCTTGATATTTTCTATACATATTAAAAAAAAAAAAAAAAAAAGAAAGGAGACAAACATCCAGAAAAGCTCATGGAACATATATGGGCAGTTTTAAATGCTTGAAAGAGATCCCTGAGGTAACCGGCACCCATGGCAGAGGCACAATGCTGTCAGTACCCTTGAAATGCCCCCCTCTCTCCACATCCCGATCACAGACCTCTCGTACCCCGCAAAGATAACAACTATCTGGACTTCTTATTTTATTTTTAAAAGATTTTATTTATTTGACTGAGAAAAGAGAAAGAGCACAAGCAGAGGGAGAAGCAGGCTTCCCACTGAGCAGGGAGCCTGATGTGGGACTTGATCCCAGGACCCTGGGATCATGACCCGAGCCGAAAGCAGATGCTTAACTGATTGAGCCACCCCGGCGTCCCAACATAGGTACCTTTGAAGAGCAGATTTTAGTTTTGCCTGTTTTTATGCTTTGCATCAGCGGAATCGTGCTATGTATATACTTTTGTGATTTTTCTTTTTCTTAAAATTATGTTTATAGGACTTACCCATGTTGCGTGAACTGTTCAGTTTTGTAAATAATTTTGAGTTGTCATTGGTTTTATTGAGATAGAACTATAATTATCCAGCCTTAATTATCTAGTTCTGCAAGAAAACCGTTTCTCCATTTGTTGTGGTTTGCGGTCATTTTCAGTGCCTTGAAGTGGTCATGCTGGATCCTTGTGTCCAGTTTTATATTCGCTCTTTTTGCAGAGAAGAATCACTGACGTCCTCGTGCTGCAGTACCTAGAAGACCTTCCCCTGATTTCTTGGTTCATGTTTTGTCCTTGCTGGGTATTAATCCATGGTCCGACTATACCCCAGTGCATCTAGTGTGTTAGGACGTGCAGTCCCATCTCGGCTACCATGATGGTCTTGGGCTAGTTTCCTGATATATGGACACACATACCTATGCATGCAGTTACTGCATCAGATGGTGTATTCGTCTCCTATTGCTGCTGTTAACGAATTATCATGGGTTTGTTGGCTTAAAACAACCCCAATCTGTTATCGTACAGTTCTAAAGGTCATAGGCTAAAGTGCGTGGCACTGGGATAAAAAATCAAGGCCTCCACAGGGCTGCAATCTCTTCTGGAAACTTCAGGGAGCATCAATTCTCTTGCCTTTTCTAGCTGCTAGGAGCTAGCTTCTAGAAGACTGTTCTTTGGCTTGTAACCCCTTCTGTCCCCAAAGCCAGCGATGGCTGTTTGAGTCTTTCTCGTACTGCATCACGCCGACACCGAGTCTTGTGCTTCCTTTGTGATTATACCAGAACTTTCCAGAAGCTCCAAGATCCTCAACTTAATCACACCTGCAAAGTCCCTTTTGCCATGGGACGTGACATATTATCACCTCCTGGGGATGAGGGTGTGAACATTTTGGGGGCCATCCTTCTGCCTACCATAGAAGGTCATGCAAAACTTCAGCTGTTACAAATAAAGACAAACTAGTGCTTGAAATGGTTATGTTTATTTTCACGCGAGCAGTTTCTGTGGATGCCCACCCTTGCTAACACTTGAAATGCTCAGTTTCACATTTTTGCCACTGTCTGGTCTGCACGCTTGTCTCAGGGAATGGGGAAGAGAATGAAAACTGGAACTACTTTCCTTATTTCCAGTCACTAACCAAGGCCTTCCTCAAATGAATTGATTCCTTGGAACTCAGCTTCTTATCACCTGCCTGGAATTTTCAGCATTGTTTGAAGTCTGGCCCCAACTTTTCAACTCTTTGAATTGTAGATATTCCATCAGCCTGCTGGCTGACCGACAGCTGTCATTCCTAGCGAGTACTAGATTCCTTCTGTGTCCCTACTTGGCTCTAATGCTAGAGTCTTAACCATATCCAGCAAGGAATCTGCTTGCATAATAATGGGGCAGGTGTGTGCACTGGAAGACAGGTGGTGTGATGTCCTAAATAAAAAGCCACTAGCTTTATGCAGGGATTTCCACTGTGTCCTTGGCTGTGAGCCTGGTGCTAACACTTGGGCTACTAAAAGTTGATGAAGGCTGGGCAGCAAAAGTCATCTGGGATGCACACCTAGTTCCCAGGAGATTTCAAGGTTCAATGGAACTTTGAATGTCAAACAGCACAGCAGAGAATGCATTTCCCTGAGCTTAAAACCTTTGGCATAAAAAATGCCTCCACCATAGCTGATGTGATTTCAGAGACGCCCTCAAAGAATCCCCCATGTGGGCACCTTTTGTAAAGTCTGCAGCATTTACTCTTGAATCTCACTTTCCAGGTAGAGGGGCAGAAACAGAGGGGATGCTGGGGTAGAGACCTCTTCCAAAGAACAATTTCACAACATGCTGGTTCAATTCTCCTTTACGCACTGGAAATTTTCAGCATGGGCACGATGCCCAGTGTAGCAACAAATAAAACAGATGTGTTTTTCCATTGCCATGGGTCAGGAAGTCTCATATTAAGCAGTTCAGTCTGTAATTGTACAAGAAATGTCCTCTAAATGCAGAAATATCCCTATAGGTTAATTGATACTGGGAAAACTAACTGTTCCGAGGGAAATGAACGCCCGACAATGGACTTATGGGGGTGGGTGGGGGAGTCCTGTTGATCCGTGACCAGGAAGTTTCCTATTAAGTGGCTCAAGAACACGGAAACAGAAATGCTGGCCAGAGCTCTCCCGCCGTCTCTCTCACTCTGAAGCCGGGTGTTCGTCATCTGACTGCGGGGCTCAAAGTCCATTCCTAATGGCATCATGATGGCCAGAGGGACCTTGGCCCCAGAGGGCTGCTAGAAGGACACCTACCTTGCTAGAGGCCCTCGGCAGTGACCAGGCACTTAGAACAGGTGACACTAAGTGAGAATAATGGATTGACTTTTGTTGCTAGAGCAGAGTTTGCGAGGTCTGTGACGAGGCATGACATGAGGACGCAGCCCGTGTCTTCACAGTCCTCTTCTCTCCTCTGGTTTCCTGCTTTCCTCTCTGGCTTCAAGTAAAGGCATTCCCACAAGATACTGTCTTGAACTTTTTTCTTTTCACTGCATGCTTTCCTGCTGTTGAACTTCCACTAAGCGGAAGACTTCCAATTATATAACCGCAGCCCTGATCTTTTCCCCAAACTCCAGTTCTGCTTGGTTGATGCCTCGGCTTCCCAGAGCTGACATCCTAATGTCCCCTACCAAGCTTGCTTTTCTTCTAGGGCTCCCCAATACTGCTGATGGTGCCCCACAGCTAAACATCTGTTTTTCACACTGCCTTCCAAAGGATCTCCCTGGAACAGAGTTCTGATCACATCACCTGCCTCCTTAAGAACCTTCCATGTTGGGCGCCTGGGTGGCTCAGTCGTTTAAGCATCTGCCTTTAGCTCAGGTCATGATCCCAGAGTCCTGGGATCAAGGCCCATATTGGGCTCCCTACTCAGCAGGGAGCCTGCTTCTCTCTCTCCTCCGCCCCCCTCCCCCACTCAAGCTTTCTCGCTCTCTTTCGTTCTCTCAAATAAATAAATAAATAAATAACATTAAAAAAAAAAAAAGAAGAAGCTCCCATGTCTCCCACTGCCTACAGAATAAAGTCCAAACCTTCTGCCTTGGCATCAAGTCCCTCTCGGACCGAACCCAGCTTGCTTCATCTTCACCAACCATTACTCAATTCTACTCTTACTGTTCCAGCCCAGTAGGTAGCTGCTTACATTCGTTATCAGGTGCCAGGTGCTCTGCATCAGACACCATCACGCTGAACCCTGTCAGGTGCAAGTCTCTCGGAGCTCCATTTTTATGGACATGAAAAGTGGGCTCAGAGATGGTAGGTGAGTTGCCCAAGGCCACACGGCTGGCATGCTCTGCTCTTTCACAGAGCCCCTCCCCCTACCCCAGGCAGGACTTGGGCTCACACTGTCCCCCCATCTGGGATGCTGGCTCCTTTCTCCTGTTCTCCAAATACAAAAGCCCTGCCTGATCTTCCCGGGTTATCCCCGCTGCCACCGTCTCCCTCAAACCGTCCTCTGCCCAGACTGAAGTGATGTCCCCTCCTCCATTCTCTCGCTCTCTTAGTGGTACGTCTTTCAACAGCAGTTGTCACCACTGTCATTCTGTTGTGGTTACTGGGGGCATCTTTTCCCTCCCCTGAGGGCGGCAAGTGGCTTGAGGTCAGGAACAGTCAGCCTACTGCTCTGGGCATAGCGCCGTCGATGGGGCGGTGCGCCCCTCGACAGAGCCTGCCTCCCTGGATGTGGAGGCATGGGGGGAGGACTGAGTGCGGCAATGGAGAGGGAACGCACCCCATCCCTACTTGTCCACTTTCCTTTAAACAGCTAGGAAAGTGCAAGCAAAAGGACCCATGGATGGAAAACAGAAAATTATCTGCAACACAGTGTTGACTCACCAGCACTGATAAAATGGAATATTTCAGTCAGTAAGTCAATAATCATCCGTACCAAGAAGATTCCCAGGAGAGATGAGCCTCCATATGTACAGACGCACACAGCTCCAGTGTGAGCATGGGAGGGCTGCTGGAGCAGGCTGCTCCTTCTGCATTTTTATTCTGTCTTAGATTTGCAGTCCGAACCCAGTCAATCAGGCCTCCTCTCTGGGTGGAGTTGGAGTGAGTCAAGAACAGGGGAGGCAATTCTGCTGCGAGCAGAGGACTCTGGCATCTACCCCTGCCTGGCCGGGATATAGCTGTGAGACAGGTCAGCACCCCGTCCAGGGACAGAAGAACCTGGAAACTAGCCACAGGGCAGTTCTGGTGGCCCCTCTTCTCAGGCCTTCCTTTGTAGTCCCATGCGTGGGATCTTTATTTGTGGTTCACAAAGGATCTCCAGGACTGAGCAGCTACGCCCTGTCCCACCTCCCCCGACACATGGCAAAGAAGACTTCAGAGAAGAACCCGTTTCCCTGATGTCAAATATGAGGCTTCTCCAGTGCCCTGAACACTCATGTGCAGGGACAGGGTCTCTCAGTCCCGTCACCAACCCAGGGAAGAGCTAAGTACCTTCTGGCCGTGGCTTTGGCTTTTCCAATCCTCCATCTTGCATGAGCTCAAAGGCAAAGGAGACGTTCAAGACCTGGAAAGAGAAATGCGGTGTCTGTGTCATTGTGCCCGGATTCCTGGACTGTTGGGAGCTCCAGGCTCCTGACCCTGGGAAGCAAAGGAGCCAGAAGTATAGCCATAAGGCAGAGGCCAGGTATAAATGGGGCCCTAATGTGAAGGAGAAACGAAGCTACCAAGATGGGCAGGCTGTGCGGAGTGCAGGCTGGCCGGTCCCAGCTGGCTGTTGGGGAAACGTTCCTGGACAAGCTCAAGCTCTCCTACCTGTCCTAATGTGTTCCCGTGTCAATGGCCAGGACTTTGAACTTAGGGATATGAGTGTGAAAGGATCAGATGGCAAGACATGTTCGAGAGGCAGAGAGTGGTTTCTGCTTTGGACCAAACGTCCTCTATCTAGCAGGCAGGTGGGGCAGCCCATGGGGGCATCAGAACCAGGCTGACCATGAGCCTCAGGTCTGGCCAGCCTTACGGCCACCATTCCTGTTCTGTCTGGGGGGAGATGAGGCTGGGCTGTGCACTCGGCAGGGGCGTACGGCTAGGGGGCCAGGGCCAGACCACAAAGGGAAGGGAGAGCTGTTCACGATGCTCAGGGATCTGCAAAAAGCTCCTTCCCAGCTCAGCTGTTCATCAGAATGGGCCCCACATCCCACTGCTGAAGACTCTGGGCAGATGTGAAGCCTCAGCCTTTTCTCCCACATGGCCCCAGCAGGGATGCGAGTGGGTGAGTTGGTGGGACACACGAGCTGGGGACCTCCCTTAATGTCCCCTCCCCTTACCTTCTGCTCAAAGCTGTCCGGGGTCAGGAAGAAGCTGTGCAGGGGCACAAAGTAGCCCTCCAGGAGCCCCATGAGCAGCACCAGGTACACCCCATCTGCAAACTGCAGGGAGAAGACCAGGTGAAGACACTGAGGCCCAGAGGCCCCCGACAAGCCCCATCCTGGGGGCTGGTCAGTCACCATGTCAGCGTCCCGAAGGCTACCTCTCCAGGCAGGCTGCTGGCAAGGGCAGTGGCCTGCGTGTCCGCTTTGCAGCAGACCCGCCCCACGTCTGGCTGGTCCCACACGGGAGCTACCGCCCACAGTCCTGGTTTCAGCGACCCAGCATGTATCGAGCACTGACCATGCACCCAGCCCTGATCTGGGACCGGCACTACAGAGAGAGGTCAGGTGTGGCCCCTGTCCTTGAGGAGCTCCAGTTGAGTAGGAAGGCGATGAGGAGGAGAGGCAGCAGCTGCTGTGATGGACAGAAGCACGCTGGCCTGTGTGACAGTGACAGAGGTCCTTCACCCCCCACTGAAGGTGACAAGGAAGGCTTCTGGAGGTGGCTGTGCCTGAATGGAGAGCTGAGGGATGAGTAGGGGTAGTTGGGGAAGTTGCGGGGTGGGGGGGGAGGCAGGAAAGGGGGTCCAAGGGCCACGGCAGGGTGACTTCTCTTTGTCAGTAGGGCAAGATGTCTAGTGTCCTAGAGGCCTGACCAATCTCCTGTCTCACCTCATTCTTGATTACTGTTCGAGAGGCAGCAGGGTGTAGCTGTTGCAAACGTGGGCTCTGGAGCCAGGCCTCCGGCTGTCCTACTTACTAGCTGTGTGACTTGAGAAAGTCATGTAACTTCTCTGTGCCTCATGTTTCTCATCTGTGAAGTGGGGACGATGACAGGGATAGTACTTACTTTGTAAGATTATTGGGAGGATAAACCAATTAATATTTGTAGAGTGCTAGAGCCCTGGCATGTACCCAACACTTCCTAAATCTCAACTATTGCTATTACTCTCTGGGAAGACAGCAAAGCGATCAGGATCAACTCCCTGGCTCTTGCTGGCAAAACATGACTGTGTGCTGAGGGCCACAGTGAGAGGCTGAGGGCGGGTCCGTTCCATCAAGGGCAGCTGGGAACCTGGTCTGAGGGACAGAAGACTCCTGGGCTAAGTGGGAGGTACAGGTCTTCTGCTGACAGGGCAGCAAGGAAAATGTGCACTGGGAAATTGGGGTGGGCTTTGTGGAGGCAGTGGGGGCCTGGGCGATGGGGGACATCTGGGATGAGTAGGTATTGCTGCAGGTGGGGGATGGCCTGAACACAGATCTAGAGATCAGCTGCATACTTGAAATTAGAGAATCTTTTAAAGGAGGCTGGCCCCCCGAACCTTTGTGAACATCAATCCCAGTTGGTAAAGAGTTCTTAAGAAGTCAGAGTTCTTGGAATCATCTCAAGGAACTTAAAACTAGACAGAATTGCCTGGAACGTGGGTTGGACCCTCTGTCTGAACTTTGCTGGATGATCTGGTGGTGGGTCTGTGACTCAGCCTTCATGATGGGCATATTGCCTGGCTTTGAACTTGACCTGGGAGCAGCTTCCTCCCTGCATCCATCCAGCTGGCCTTCAATTTCAAAGGGCAGGGCCCAAACATGACTCATCCCAGGCCATACCAGGGCAGACAGTGGAAGAGCAGACCCCAGCATCTGTGTCAGAATCAGGGTCCTCCCCCGAAACAAGCTAACCTCTTTCTTTGGGCCTCTTTTTGGTGGTGGCTGGAATGGACTGAAAATAAAAGAATCCAATCTGTCTACTCAGGGGAGGACACTGGGTTAGGGTCAGGGCCACTCAGAACTCTGAGTGCCACTGACTGAGACCTTTCCCATCCCTGACTGCTGGTTCTGATGACTTGGTGGTTGAAGCTGCAGATAGACCCAAGCATGCCTGGTAGAGGCTCCCTTTCCCAAAACTCCTTACCCATGAAAACCAAAGTAGGAATTCCGGAACTCATGCTAGCCCTCTCAAGGGAGCATCACTTTTCTAGAAGGTTCCCTGTCTTCCAAAAGAGTAGATAAAGCTCACTTTACTGAATACAGACGCCATACAGCCAGGGAGAGCTCAGTGACAGACCTGGGAATTGCCTTAAACATAACAGGAGGTGCCCACGTCCTCAAAAGAAAACCATACTTCAGAAGTTCATCACATATGAAAGGGGGTTGGGAAACACAGTGCATTATATAGTCTTAGAGTATCTCCTGATAATGATTCATTATAAGGGCAGGGAAAGCTTTACAGTGGAGAAATCTGGTAGAGACTAACCAAGTGACCAAAGTTACTGTCACCAGTAATGGGCCTAAAGGACATAGTGCCTCAGAAGAGCACAGTGTTACCAGGGTTGGAAGTGTTAACTGAAAATGCAGAGCCTGAGTCTAATAATGAGGGGAAAAAAATTGATAGATGGTCTATGTATGGATCTAATGGCCTGCACTCTTCAAAAATGTCCACGTCACACCAAAAAACAAAAACAAAACAAAAAAACAAAAACAAAACGAACCCCAAACTATATTAAAAAGAGACTAAATAGATGGCCATTGACAGCAGCCCAAGAATATCAATATCTTTGACTCTGATGATATTGTCAAAAGCAGTCAAATATCCGCAACTTCACGTGGTTCGATGTAAATTAACATCTTGACGTTACAGTTGCTTGAATCGGATAATTGCAATGTGATTATTTAAGAGCATACTTGTTCTTAGAGACATCTGCTGAAGTATTTAGGGGTAGAGGCAGAGAACTAAACCCTGAATGTGGCCAGATGCGGACAACTGGTGTACATAGGTGAAGAGTATGCAGATATTCACGAGAATATCCTTGCAACTTTTCAAAAGAAAAATTAGAAAAAAAAAATCAGCATTCCATGCAGTTCACCCCTCTGAGTGGAACAGGATGCCCCTCCCTTAGGGGAAGGCTTCAGGATCAGTATGGAAAGCCATCCCGGCTGGCTGTGCGGGGGTGGGGCACTCGGAACAGGACTGTCACCCACCTGGGTTTCCAGTTCTGTGACCTCCAGGTTCAGTTTATTCAGGTGCTTGTTCACAAAAGTGATGAGTGTCTAAAAGAGAAGCACACGCCGGTAATGAAGATGGAGACTCCTGCCAGGGTCAGACCCTGGAGGCCACCTCTGCGATTCTACCCTAAGGACAAGGACCAGTGTGATCACACAGGACAAGGCCCAGCTGGGGGTGCCAGCCAGGGATCACTGCAGCTCTGCGTGAGAACGAGCAGCCTATGAGGCTCTTCTGCCAAGCTCCTCAAGTTCACAGGAAAGGACGGCCCCCCGTGTTTGTGGTCCCATGCGCTATGTGATTCAAATAGCCAGTTTCAGGGCTGTGAAAGGGGCAGAAAATCCCGAGGGCAGAATGACAGGTGCAGTGTCCTAGCCCAGGCTGGGGAGGGGGGCCAGAGAAGAAACCAGCTCCCTGGGTCCCTCCTTCCAGACCTTCCTGGTGGCAAGTGCCTGTGCCCTGGGGGGTACAGAGGTCTGAGGGAAGAGGCCTGATTGGCTAAGAGTTCCGTATGGATGGGAAGGCAGGGTGCTCGTCATCTCAGAATCCCCCAGGAGACTCTATCCTCCTGAGGGGAGAAAGGGGTGGATAAGGGATCCAGCGGGAATGAGAACATAAAGCGTACCTCACTTACTCGAGGTGGAGAAGCCTGGAGTGTGCAGAGAGCTGGCGAGGACACCAGGGTCGGGCAGCCGGCAAGCTACGGGCGTGGGCTCTAACGTCTGGCTGCCGCCCGCTCCCCTCCCTCCCTCCCAGGCACCTCCTGCTCACCTTTTTCACTACATTGAGTTTGTCTGGTGCGTGGTCAAACAAGGTGTCAAAGGCGTCACGTTCTGGAAAAACAGGAAAAGGTAGAGTGGGGAAGCCCAGCCAAGACGGCTGGGTGTCAGGGACAGGCAGGAATTCTTCGGTGTGGGACCCAGGGCTGGAACTCTGGAAGCTGGGCTGGGGGCAGACATTCTGGCTTGATTCATAGCATAGGGACTTTCTCTGTGTCCACTTTTTACATCAACCCTCTCTTGGGCTGGGGTTGGGGGGCTCTGTCAGGCCGTTTGAATTGTGACTGGTCATGTCTCTTCACTATTTATATCCATTACATCATGATTCAGTCACAGGCCTCAAGAATTTCTGAAGCTTTTTGGAGGCAGAATGTCTCCAAACATCAAACCACATCACCCCCTAATTTTCAAAACCAGGATGGCCACGGCAAGCCTTGTGGTGGAGTGCACAGATGGTTGGCACGGGAGCCCCGGGGGCCCGGGATGGAAGGTGCATTCCTGTTCTTGAGGGAGTCCGTCATTTCAGACTTTGTACCTCAGTTTCTTCATCTGTAAAATGGCATTTGAAAACAAAACCTCCCCCAGGAGTGTGATGAGGATGAAAGACAAGAACGTGTGTGCATGTGTTCTGGAAACTTGGAAGTATCTGCTGATCTGAGTTTATTAGAGTATTTCAAACATCATCCACCGTAAATGTGGAATTGTCGAAAGCAGCAAAGCCATGCCCCCTGCCCCTTCCTCCCATTGCTGGAGCCCTCAGGCTCTCGGAATGCAGAGTGGAAACAGTGGGTAGGACTGGAGGCAGGGAATGAGAAGAATGTCCAGGAGGGACCTGGGGCTGGGAAGCTTCGCAGTCCTGGGGCCTGCCTTTTCCTGCTCTTGCACCGATGAGTAAATCTGGGACTGCCAGAGGGGTGACTGTGGCCTTGAACATTCACAGACTATATAAACAAACGCAGAGTTCTGGGAAACAGGAGCAGTATGACGTGTGATGAGGAAAGCGGGACAAGATGGCTTCTAGAAAGTCCAGACTAAGGGGGAGAATGGACTGTCCCGAGTGTGTACGTCTGCCTCTTTACTTCCACAACATACTTGGAACACAACTGCCCCACGGATGCCAGGGCCCGTCCCGAGCCCAGCAATGCCAGTGGTCTGGTGACTGACAAGAGGGCTGTGCCGCTGTGGCCAGGTTTCCTCTTCCCACCAGTGAGCTGACCCTCCCTACTAAGCCGCCCTGTCACCAGGCTGATGCAGACACACATGCGGGAAGCAGGCCAAGTGCCTGTTTTCCCCAGCTGCTCCAAAATTAACAAGACCCCCGTGGCAGCCACCAGCACCAGAGGGTAATCCTATGCAACTCACCATGCCTTCCAGAGAGCGCCCTGCAGGAAAAGGAGAAAGAAAACAGTATGAGTCTTCTGTCTCTGCCCTTCACTGAAGAGCCCACAAAGCTTCCTTCCTTGGCATTTTATTCTGCACTAAGTCTCCAATTGTCGGTTGCCTTTATCTCATGTCCACCTGTTTCTTCCCTCTGTTCCACAGATATGTTGGTGCTCGCACAAAGCCTGGTATAAATGACACTTGCACAACTATTTCTTTCCCCCTAAAATCCCACTGTTGCTTAATAGCTGAGAAGGAATATCAGACCTGGGGTTGCAACATTCCCAACCACTGCACTGCCCGAGCTGCTGTGGCCATCTGCCCAGGGACATCGCTTTTGTCTTTCTCCTGGTCATTCTGTGATTCCCGCCAAAACTGCACCTGCCATTGGCTCCAAATCAGTCTCTCGAAGAGGGCAGGGATTGGAACCTTACTCATCCCGGTGAAGCGGCAAAGTGCTAACAGCACAAGCATTGCAACAGACTACTTAGGTTTAAATCCCACAGAGCCACTTGCTTGCTGTGGGGCCTCAGGCAAGCTACAGAACCTCTCTGGGCGCCAGGTCTCTTAGCTCTAAAACAAGGATGATAATGAGAAACACCTCAGCCGGATGTCATGAGCATTACATGAGTTAATCCATAGAAAGACTCTACGGTAATTCTCAGTATATAGTGAGGGTTCAATACATTTTTTTCTCTGTATGTTTTTGGTTCTTATCATATTGGTTTATTCCAACTGTGCATCTATCCCCTACTAAATGATGACTTAGGGGTAGTGTACTGAAAACAATAACGAACTTGGAGTTCACTGTTGGATAGACCAAGGACAATTACTTCTCCACCTTTGGGATGTGGGGTCTTAGGAGGTATAGGCATTGCTTTGTGTATTTATTAGGAATATCAATAGATATTAAAGTGCTTTATAAACTGTTGTTTATGTTGTTGACTTCCACCATGATGTCATGTGGCAAGATGGCGGAGGGAGACCACAGGAAGCATGGCAGGCAGCTGACAGATTACTCTGCAAACCCAAACCTCATGTCCCCTGGTTCAGGAGCTTCTCCAGAATGTGAAAGAGGAGGTGTAGACAAGCCCAGCAAAAGGTGAAGGGTGTGTGTGTGGGGGCAGGTCTGAGCCAGAAGACATGAAGGACATGTCACAGGACCCAGGCTAGGGGAGCAGTGTGCCTTGTGGATCAGCCGCCCTCTTGACTTCCAAGAAGAGCCCCCAGAGTGATGTGGAGGCTGCCCGACAGGCTCTCCGTGGGCCATGAACTGGGCACCTTGGGAAGGGCCACTGCCCATCTCTGCCCTCCCCTGGTCCTGTTGAAGCCACAAGCACAGTGTGGTTCAGACAGGCAGCACCAGGGCCCTTCCTCAGCTACCACTGGGGAAGCAAGCTGCCTAGAGACTGGGCAAGGCTTGGAAGGCAGAGGTCAGCTGTGGCAGAAGAGCCCCGCTCTCACCACAGCGAGTCCTTACCACCTCTCTGGTTAGGCAAACGCTCCCCACTTCAGAGACACAGAAACCAAGGTCCAAGCAAGTGGCAGAGTCTGGATTTGAACTCAAGTCAGGCAGGCTTAGTGGTCCCTGCTCTTTCCATTTATTTCACTCTTGTTCAAGGGAACATAGAGGAAATTTGGGGCAGCAGGGAATGCTGAAAATGGCCTTTGCCTGTGGCTCAGGCCTGCCCCGCGATCTTGAGAACCCCTTCCCGCCGCATCCTGCTTTTTCTACCTCAGAACAGACTTCGCTTCCCCCCGGCCAACCTCTTCCATATTCTGAGATTCCAACTGCTTAACGGAAATGAAAAAACACAAAACACCAAGCTACCACCCTGAGGTAGAAAAGGCCTTTCTGGGTCATGGCACGTGACCAAATACATCAGAGGCAGAAAAGGAAGGAAAAACGTCCCTTTGAAGGTTCACGCTTTAAATTCGACCCCACGTTTATGGCATGATGATTCCATGCCAGTTGGCTTTTTCGGGGGCACACTCTTTTCCCGGAGTGCCACAAAATTAGAATTTTTCAATCATAGCTAATTCCCTCTCCCCGCGTCCCCACCCAAGTTTGTATCTTAAGCATTGAGAGGCATGTTTTGAATGCACGGAAAAGGCTAAACTATAATCATTGGCTGAAGTCTAATCCCTCCTGCGATCCCAATAAATGAAAACTAAATATCAGCAAATGGATGAATTTCGGAGAAACATCTGTGTTCCATTAGAGGATCGCTGGCAACAATGGTGTTGACATACTCTGTGTTACCAGTTATTTCCTCTTGGATTTGCCGAGACTGGAGGATTCCTTCTCGTTTCTGAAATGGGGGGGCGGGGGGGCAGGGCGGGGAGAAAGAGAGAAAAATATGCTTTAGAAAAATACCAAAAAAAAAAAAAACTGATTAGCATTCCTGATACTGAGAAAGTTACTGGTGTTTAAGAAATGAAACCCAGAGAGGAGATAGTGCCAGAAGCAAAACGAAGCCCCTGATTTCCTGGGCCTGGACCATACCATTCATGCTTAGGCGCCATTAGTGTTTATTCCAAACAAGTTGGCTGTTTCTTGGACGGTGAATCTTTTTCTTTCTTTATTGGAAGACATTTTGCTGGAAGCAAACTGTTTGCCTCCTGGAGTCCTCCGCAGTAAACCGAATGGAAATGAAGGCCAGGGTGTGTCTGCCCTCCAGCTGGGGCCGCAGAGGGAAGCGAAGAAACACATTAAGCAGCGGCTGGGCTGGGGGGAGAGGGCGGAGGCCAACTGGGAGAATTTAAACAGAGGGAGAGTTTTCGGTTTTGTTTTTGTTTTTAATGGATAAATAGGGGGGCTTTTCTGGGAGCTGTACAGCCCTCAGGTAACTCGCATTTTCTCTGAGAAAAAGGTAATAAGCACTCTGGAGGCCCTCAGCTCCCACCCACCCACTCATCGGCTCATCCGTCTGTCTGTCCATCTGTCATTTGTCCACCTCCTCCCAGCAATTTATCTCTTCTTTCTTTCTTTCTTCCTTCCTTCCTTCCTTCCGTCCTCCCTCTCTCTCTCTCTCTCTTTCTTTCATGAGTCAGTGTCTTTCCTGTACAAGAGTCTATGTTGGGACTGAGAGCAAATACTGTGGCACGTCTGATCTCACTTCTGACCTTGAGGAATTTAGAGTAAAACAGGATAGATGAAACAGGTATGTGAGAAAGATCTCCAAGAAAGTGTCTGGGTTTATGCCTGATGGTGCAGCTCCATTATTCTAGCAGGATCCCCCCTTCACTCTCAAAAGCGTCGTGCGTCAGTTACCAGTAGTCCCAGGCAGAGAGGAAGGGCTGAATGCGGGACAGGAGCAGGCACTTTCAGTGGGGATGGTCAGGGACCCCTTGCAAGGGGAGGGCATCCTTGAGCTGGAACTTAACAGGACACAGAGGATTTGGCCAGACACAGGGGAGAGAGCACTCCAACAGAAGGGATGGCCTGAGTGAAAAGGCAGGTCACGAGAGCACAAATGGGTCCGGGAGCCTGTCTGGAGGGCTGGCGGCTGCCATAACTCGGTGGGGAGTCAACTGTGAGCTGGTCTGGAGTTTAAACCTCATTGTGTGGGGCTGGGAGCTAGCTAGTGAAAGGAGTGTTGGGGCTCAGGAAGACCCTCTGATAGGTGTAGGGAGGGAGATCCATTTCATCAGGTCTCTAAAGTCATTCCCAGACACGTAGACGACAGCAGTTTGGGGATGGCAAGCGGTTGTCAGGGCAAGTTCATCGACAAAGGCAGAGAACAGTGTCCAGAAGGAGCCTCCAAGCGTTAGCATGTCAGCTGAAACCTGTCTTCTTGCCCTCTTACCCAAACTTCTAGAACCTTCTCTTCTATTCCCACTAGCCACAGAAATGAGTGTCCTTGCAAAATGCTTTTATGGAAGGAAAGGTAGAGCTGGATAAAGGCCAAGAGCTTATCTGTACTAGGTTAGGAAGAACAGATTATCAAAGTAAAAAAGGAAGTAAACAAGAAAAATAAGTATACCATTTAAAAGGGATCCAGTAAGGATAAATCAAGACATTTTCCTAATTCAGCTTCAACGTGTGTATGATTTTTACGCGGGGCTACTGGTATTTGTGTCCTTGTCTTGTGAGATTTTTTAGAGACATAAAAACTCATCTTCAATTTCATGCAGAATTCACTGCTTTTGAACAGAATGGAAAGGAATAACCCCTCACGCAGCTCCTGGATTCACCTTAAGCTATTAATTGTGTCTCCGAAGTCTCTCTGGGGCTCAGTCAGTGTCTTCTGGCTAATTCTGAGTTCTGCTTTTGTGCCTATTTAAGTCGACAAAGCACGACACCCCACACAAGCTGACACGCATAGGCACCATTCTGTGCTACCTTGTCCTCTCATGAGACCAGTTCGGTCCTTTTAGCTGCACTTAGCCTTGGAACCACACATTCTCATCTCCTCTGACCCTCTGGTCACCCTCTCTCTGCTCCTTAGGTGTAATCTTGTCTCCTGGCAGACAGGGCCAAAGAGGACTGTTCCTATTATATTCCCCTGATGTTTAGCAAGTTGGGTCCTCAGAAGGTGTAGAAGAAATCCTTTATCACCAGGGCATGGCCCAGCAGCTGACCGAGGAGAGCCCTCACAACCTCCTTCCTTCAGTTAACTTCTGATCCCTGAAAAAGCTCAGCTTTTGTCCCAGAGGCTTGGCCTGGCACGGTTAGGCCAAGCCTACCAGCCCTCAGGGCTCTTCCTCACCAAGGGACAGCAGAGCCGCCATACTGTTCTCTTCTCCAGAGCCCTGGCTAACCAGAGAGCTGCTTATTAGGGGCGTTCTCCCTCACAGCATGTTTACTTGAAAAGAACAGAAACAAGCAAACAGAATGCTGACCTTTCCTAAATGGCCATAAAGTTGGAAAATGAAATTGAATTTGGGTATGTAATGGGGTTAGGAGCAGAGTGAGAGAGTCACAGGGAAAGAGCACACCCTCATTGTGGAAATTAGACAGCCATATGTGAATGGAAATTCCATCCAACAATCTGGGGAAGATGACCTGAGATCCCAGCCATGCTTCTGTGGGCAGGTGAAAAGCAGCAGTGCCCTGAATACAGGCAAGGCCAGTCAGGGGCTCTCTCTCAAACACAGACAGACAGACACACACACACACACACACACACACACACACACACTCCTTCCCACACATAGGTGTCTGTCTCTTCCCAATACCCGTGCCTCGTCTTTTTAACCAAAAAATGATTCTCCATGGCTTGTAGGGTCTAAACACAAGGCATACATCTTTTCTCCTGACCCTACTGCACACACCTCACCCCCTCCAATACACAGTACCCGGACACCCTCCTGACAACAACAGGTAAACCCCAGGCACGTGCCCCACACAAGGCTAGCCCATACTCAAGCCCATCAGTTAATGCACGGTAACTGATCGCTGCCACACGCATTGGACACTGCGCTCACATCCCTTCCCGCAGACAGCACATCAAGGACACTCAGCATTCATTCCACTATCCTTGTAATAAGCTCCCCAGGCTGCCTTAGCTCCCGCATGAAGTCAGCCTCTATCCCCCTTTAAGGGCGCAGATGTTTGTCGTGCTGTCTTACCTGGACCACGACCACTTGGATGGAGACATGATCTGGGAGTCGGATTGGTGCCCGGAAATACTGGGACAGAGCAACCAGCAGATGCAAGATGGCTACCAGGCTCTTGGCATGAACAGCTGAAATAAAACAGGATTTTAAAATTAGAGAACCTTCTTCCAGATCCTAGGCAAATATAAGCAGATATTCAAAACGTAGCAGTACCATACCCAATGCACCTTCTATCGCCCCATCCCTGCCACAAAGGATCTCATGGGCCTCCCCTTTTAGGCCCCCTCAGTCTTGGCCAAGTCCCATGGAGCTGCTGCTTGGATCATGTTACTTTTGGGTTTCCCATATAGTGCCTCTCCACTCTAATCCAAGTTTCCAGTAGGGACCCTGACAACTGCTGAATTTTGAGATCAGATCAGCCCTCTGCCATCCCCATGTTTTTGCTCATTCTGTTCTAATAACCACGAGCGTGTCTGCTCTGCCTGCTCTCTCCCTTCTCCATTGACGGTGAACTCTTTGGGTTATCACTACTGCCATGTAGATGTATGCCAGGGCTCTACCCCAAGAACATCCTCAATAAATTGAGCACTGAGTCAGGAACACTGGGGATCCTTTCCTTTGTTCAGGGCTTAGAGTCCCCCGAGGAAGGCACGACACATCCAAAGGGCTTTGATGGTCTTCTGAACACTGTGTATGGTCTGCGTAGGCAGGGCCCCTTAGGGAAGGGCTGGGAGATGATGTTTATGACCCAAATAGCTTCTGTAGCTAGAGAGCAATGGGCTGGGTGTGAAACCACTAGGGAAGGGTAGGCCACCACTGAGTTGTAGTTTTTGCAGCAGCCGAGAGGAGAACATGCTACAAAAACGACAATGCTGTGACGTAATGGGTACACACGGGGTCAGTTCTCTGGAGCTTCAGTTCTCTCTCGCTTGACAAGCTCTGTATTGGTTTTCCTTTTCTTTTTTTTTTTTTTTTAAAGATTTTTTTATTATTTAATTGACAGACAGAGATCACAAGTAGGCAGAGAGGCAGGCGGGGCGGGGGTCAGGCGTCGGAGGTGGGGAAGCAGGCTTCCTGCCGAGCAGAGAGCCTGATGCAGGGCTCCATCCCAGGACACTGGGTGACCTGAGCTGAAGGCAGAGGATTGTTTTTTTAAAAGATTTTATTTATTTATTTATTTATTTATTTATTTATATTTTCAGAAAAGCAGTATTTATTATTTTTTCACCATACCCAGTGCTCCATGCAATCCGTGCCCTCTATAATACCCACCACCTGGTACCCCAACCTCCCAACCCCCGCCACTTCAAACCCCTCAGATTGTTTTTCAGAGTCCATAGTCTCTCATGATTCACCTCCCCTTCCAATTTACCCCAACTCCCTTCTCCTCTCTAACATCCCTTGTCCTCCATGATATTTGTTATGCTCCACAAATAAGTGAAACCATATGCTAATTGACTCTCTCTGCTTGACTTATTTCACTCAGCATAATCTCTTCCAGTCCCGTCCATGTTGCTACAAAAGTTGGGTATTCATCCTTTCTGATGGAGGCATAATACTCCATAGTGTATATGGACTACATCTTCCTTATCCATTCATCCGTTGAAGGGCATCTTGGTTCTTTCCATAGTTTGGCGACCGTGGCCAGGGCAGAGGCTTTAACCCACTGAGCCACCCAGGCGCCCCTCTGTATTGGTTTTCTGCCTGCATGACCTTGGGTAGGCCATTCAATGCCTCTGGAGCCTCAATCCGCTCCTCTTTGCAAATGGGGATAACAGTAACTATGCAGAAATACAATTTGTAAGAATTTCCAGAGATAACAGGCAAAGCTTTCAGCACATAGCAGGTTGTGCTGTGGAATGGTTGGAAGGGTTGATGTATTTTTTTTATTATAACTCAGGAGAAAATACCTGGCACCTAGGCAATAAAGTCATGTCAACGATCTCCTCGTTCTTTCGCCTAAAAGGAAAGATTCACCAGATACCTTACCTGCCTTCACAGTCCTACCGGCCTCATGGGTTTCTCTTTATGGGGGGGAGGGCACTTAAGGGAAGAACCAAACATGCTCATTTTGTGTACTTAGCCCACACTGGATCCATTACCAGGGTGTCATTCTCTCTGCCCTGGGACTGAGGAACCTGCTTTAGTATAGTCTTAAGAAATCGCCAAGAAAAGGAAATGACTCAGACATTCCTTGGGCACTCATTAGTGTTGCTTGTTATCACTGCTGTTTCAAAGAAGGCTCTCCACTGAGAGCAGCAGCCCCACACCCACACACAGCAGACGATCTGCTCCTAACTCAGCCCCCCAGAAGACATTTTTCAGTTCTGGGCTTTTGGGCATCGACCACAATTTCACCCACAGTGACAGCCTCAAAAAAAGGCTCCCGGCATGGGAGTGACCTACTGCCAAGGCGGGCTTGCTGCCGGAGTGAGGCATCACCGGGTTTGCCTGTCTGATCAGAACTGCCATATCCCTGGCCCGTCACAGAGGGCTGTAAGGACATTGGCTAACTCTGCTAGAGGAGGTGTGGTCGAAAAGCTGGCTCTTACACACGGGTGGCCTGTACTTCATCTTGACCATCTCACTAAGCAACACAGAGCTGTTTCATAAGTACCATACAGATGTCAGTCTCCTCTGATGAGGGTTCTGTCCCCCGAGGAGTTTTTTCAAAAGAAGTAATTATAGTTTCTCTCTGCCTCTTTCTCCCCCCACCCCCTACACACACACTACATGTGCAGATAGGTTAATTATTATGTAATATATCATCATTAAAGAATTCTGGAAAACACCATGTATAATAACCAGAGGATAGTTTAGACCAGTGGTTTTCAAAAAACAATTTTTTTTTTTTTTATTAAGCAGAGAAACCCTTTGTTTAAAAGCCATTAGGCAAAACAGATGAGAAAAAAAAAGTACAAGTGCTCCCGTCCCCAAGTCCTAACTGCAGCCCACCCACGGCTGGCTCTCTCCTCACTGATGCCTGAGTTCCTCCTGGCAGATCATGAGGTTGGGCCAAGCATGGTTTAATAATCACTGCTTTAACAAATTATGGTATATCCACACAATGGAATAGTTTCCATGCGCTGAAGATCACTGTTTAAACAATGTAACTATAAATATTAATAATGTAATGTTAAACAGGAACAATAGAAACAATGGAAATAGACACACTTATGGATATACAGATTTAAACACATACACACACGTATGCACACACATACACACGCATGCTTGTGGCCAAGACTTAGAAAGGAATATTAAAAAAATGAAAACATGGTAGTTTCCTATTTCAAAGTTTTCTTTAGGCCAAAGATATGTCATCTTTTTCCATTAAGACAAATCCTAACAACCTTTGCATATTTGGGTGCCCGCTTCATTGCCACCTCTGAGCGTGTCTCCTGGTCTCTCCCTGACACTAGACAGAATCTAGAGCCACCGTGATCTGGCACTCAAGTCAGGAAGGCAATGTACAGATTTAGAGCAGGGCCAAGGTTCTGCTGTATAAACTGGGCACTCAGCCACTGTAACAAGAGCTGAAAAATTTCCAAGAAGCTGCCAAGTTAGAAACAGTCCTTCAAATAGGAGCTGTGGCGGAAATATAAACCCGTGCCATTTTTCAGGAGGCAATTTGACAATACATATTATGACCTTAGAAATGTACATATACTTTGGCCCTAAAATACCATTCCTAGCTTTTAGCCTAAAGAAGTAATTGTGGCGGGGCGCCTGGGTGGCTCAGTGGGTTAAGCCGCTGCCTTCAGCTCAGGTCATGATCTCAGGGTCCTGGGATCAAGCCCCGCATCGGGCTCTTTGCTCAGCAGGGGGCCTGCTTCCTCCTCTCTCTCTGCCTGTCTCTCTGCCTGCTTGTCATCTCTCTCTGTCAAATAAATAAATAAAATCTTTAAAAAAAAAAAAAAAAAGAAGTAATTGTGGCTAGGAGCAGAGAGAACTCATCAGGCTATGTTTATAAGGGTGGAAAAAAAAATCTCAAAATCCATCATTAATTAAATTGCTTATGATATAACCATATAATATCCTGTTACATAATGTTAAAAGTGACAGAATATTTAAAGATTTGTCAAGATCTACATCTTCTAAACATATACAGACTGAGCTCATCTTTATAAAAATAAACTCTATTTACAGAAGTATACACACATTTATTTTCCTCTTTCTTACGCCACTGTGTAAGACTTGATGGAGCACACTACCGGGTCCCTATCTCTGGGTGGGCGGCTTAGAGGAACAGCATGTACAGGCTTAGTGCACAGGTGCTAGACTCTCTGGCTCTCATTTCCGGCTCCGCCACTTACCACTCGTGTGACCTTGGACGATGATATTCCTTTAGCAAATATTACTGTGCTTAGTAATCACCAGTCACTCTTCTAGATTTTGGGGACTCAGTAGTGAAAAGACAAAAATCCCTGACCTCATAAAGCTTACAAAAATTGTTTCTTAACTTCTCTCTGACTCTATTTTCCCACCTGTAAAATGGGCATAATAGAATTCTTATCTGAGATGAGCGAGGATTACAAGAATCAAAAGATGTAAACTGCTTAGAACAGTATAAAGCATACAGAAAGCACCATAAATAGGTTAGATGTTTATATTTAAATGTCTTTTATCTTTGTAAGTTTTTAATAACAAAAATTGTTGTGAAGAAAACAGAAAAGGAAGAGTTTCCTAAAGCCCTAGATGAAATGCCTTGGTAACTCACAGCTATCCCTGCCACCTTTATCCTGATGGGGAAGGCGATACAATGTCAAACAGCCAGAGAGGAAAACAGGAGGGATGGAACTCCCCTCTCGGAGTGGGGCCCAGCACATTCCTTAGGGAAGAAGCCAGTGCTGCTCCCGGGCATCACAGGGAGCTGGCCACTGAGATAATTATCTCTCTGACCTAGTAATTCAGCTCCCTTTTGGAAATCTATCTGACAGGAATAATTTGAGAGACGCAAAAAGAGACCCAACTTAAGACATTTGACTTGGCCTTATCTGATAGGAGCCATAGGCCAGCAAATGTCTTGATAGGATCAACGTCAACATAGGGTTTAAACTTACTATGGGATTATCTACCCCATGAAACAGAAGCAAAAGGAAGTACAAAGACCCCACGGGAATATAGGAAATACGATCTAATATTAAGAGAAAGCAACATACCAGACTGTATATGACTTCATCAAGGAACAATAGGCATGATATGGACAGTAGTGGGCAAAAAAAATGGAAATAGCTAGATGAGAATGGTAATACAGGGGACTATTGTACTCACACACATCTCCCTGCAAGAAATGAAGGTAAATGTGAACGAAACAAATCATTAAAAGCTACTGAACACAGTAGTCTTCTGGGGCACCTGGGTGGCTCAGTCGGTTAAGTGTCCAGTTCTTGGTTTCAGCAAGGTCGTGATCTCAGGATTACGAGATTGAGCCCCGGGTTTGGCTCTGTGCTCAGCGCTGAGTCAGCTGGAAATTCTCTCCCTCTGCCTCTCCCCCTACTCATGCGTGTGCTTGCTCGCTCTCTCTCTCTCTCAAATAAATAAATCTTTATTTATTATGAAGATTTAAAAATTTATGATAAAGATTTATTTATCTGAGAGACAGCAGAGTGAGAAAGAACACTTGTTGGGGGGGAGGGGCAGAGGGAGAAGCAGACTCCCCACTGACCCAGGAGCCTGATGTGGGGCTGGATCCCAGGACCCTGGGATCATGACCTGAGCCAAAGGCAGATGCTTAACCGACTGAGCCACCCAGGTGCCCATAGATACATCTTTAAGACAAAAACAAACAAAAAACCCCATTCTTCTGTCTTTCCCAAGCTGGATACCCTGGCAAGTTAAGAGGTGTTTTGTTTTTTTTTGGAGGGGTACGTGGAGATGGTCCATATTTAGGGAGCAGGAAGTAGAATGAGATGAAAGGAAGTGGGGCTCTTCATTGGAAGACTTTTAACGCTTGTGACGGTTCTGGAGTTCCAAAATGTAGCTGCAGATCCTACACACGTAATCAAGGGCTCTTCCTCTCCCCCCGTACTCCCAACACTATTAGCAGACCCTGGGGCAGCATCCAGGGCCCAGCACTTGGCCTCTCCTCCTGCTCCTGGGTGTTCGTCAGGCAGCGGATGCCCCACTCCAAGCAGCGTGTGCTGTGTGCGCCAAGATGTAATTACACAGCAGGAGACACGCGGCATCTCCCCTCCAATGTCAGATGCTAGAAACTTGCTGAAGAGGTTGTGTCTGGCAGTTACTGGGTCTCTAAGTTGAGGGGTAAAGATTTCCTTTTCTCTCCCAAGTTAGAAAGGCATGCTTTGTTTTGTTTTCTGCTCTTGCTGGGGAGGGCAGGTGTCCATTCTAAGTTTTTATAAACTGGATACAGCAAGGTCTAGTATTTAACTCCTTGATACTTAACAGCAGAGGACACCATCTAGATGATTTTATTAATCTGAATTCTTCTTTTCATCTATTGCAAAGAAGAAAACAACTCTGGACTCCCTCCGAGAAAGCTGTTATTGCTACTGGGTTCACCAGATTTGCCGATGTAACGCTGATTCTGTTACGGACTCATAGTATCCGTAGCAGACTGGCGGGCCCTTAAGAAAAGAATAGGCCGTTCACATTTTCCCAGGTCCTGGGGCTACACTGACTGTGCAGCCTGAATTTGAAAATCCTGTTCCAGGGCCTGTGATCTCAGCCAGATCGTTGACCCTTCTGGAAAATAGAGGGCTGAGAGGAAGGTCATGGGCTTAAGAACAGAGTCAAGTCCTCCCCACCCCACCGGGGTCAAGAAGTAGGGATCCTCACCTCCTCCCCGCTCTATGAGTTAGAGACACAGCTTTCTCGAAAGGTTGTGCTGGGGCTCAGGGGGAGCTCAGTCAGGAAGAGTCACAGCCTCCTCCCTGTCTCCCAAGAGCTTGCTACAAACAGCCTTTCACAGAAGCGCACACCGGACTTGGTTCTTTTCCCGGCAGTGCAGAGGAGAAGTTCTCTGAGGAAGGGCATGTCTGGCTCAATGTTAAATGGGTTCGCACCCCCCACCGCAGGCCTGCCAGGTCCCCGGATGGCCTCTCAGGGAAACCGAGGGGTGGGCACCACAGCCCCATCCTTCTTTTCTTTTTCTTTTTTTTTTTTTTTAAGATTTTATTTATTTATTTATTTAACAGAGAGAGATCACGAGTAGGCAGAGAGGCAGGCAGAGAGAGAGAGAGGAGGAAGCAGGCTCCTGCTGAGCAGAGAGCCCGATGCGGGACTCGATCCTAGGACCCTGAGATCATGACCCGAGCCGAAGGCAGCGGCTTAACCCACTGAGCCACCCAGGCGCCCCCCATCCTTCTTTATGAAACTCACAGTCCACGTTCCACTTGATGCTCCTGGGAGGAAGTTTCAGGGTTTCGTTGATCTTCTCCAGGACAGTCTGCAGCTTTTGCTTCTGAGCTATCTCCGACTGGGTGACTTCGGCAACATTCAGCTTCTCGCTCTCAAGCTTCTCTAGGGTGACAAGGGGGAGAGAGAGCAGCCGTTACCTCCAGCCACAGACCACCCCAACTCACGCGTTAGCTCGCTCATTCATTCCCTTCCATGTACACCTGCGCTCGCACCTCTGCTCGCTCCACCAGTGTATACGGAACATCCGTTATGTGAGGGATACTGCCCTCCCCTCAGCCAATGGTGGCACTGGTGACACCAGCATGGTGAGAGCTTACCACTCTCTTGAATCCCCACATGATAGGCTCCCGGGAGCACAGAAGTGGGGCATGTAACCCAGCCTGTCATAATTGAACCCTTCTCCACCACTCTGGATTCTTCCCTCTTTTCAACGCTGCCTTCTCCAAGCGTACTCAGGGCCCCAACTAGATAGCCTTGTGTGCCTCCCCTGGGCCTTTTGCACATTTCTGTCCTGTGCGTATAGGTATGTGTCATGCTGAATCACATTTATCTGTTCTAAGCACCTTTTTCCGTATAAACCCACCTGGAATGTAACTTATTTGATGTGTCCTATTTCATAAATTCTAAAGCATACTCCCCCCCCCCCATTTTAACATGCTCTGTTATGAAATCAGAGCTTCTTCAAATTAATGGCATTCTACGGTTGTGGTCCGCCAGGTGGAAGACAGGAGCTCTCACTGCTTCATGTTGGGCACCTTGTGTCCTAGCTCTTCACAGTGTGGCCACTATCTTGTCTCGATCAGCCTAGAAGAACACTTTCCAAAAGTAGGAAATAAAAATTCTAAGGAAAAAGAAAACTTTGGGTAATAGCAATTTAAATGATTTTTCTTTTTTTGAGTGGTACTTGTAAAATGGTATATTTTAAAATCAATTGTTCTTGAATACAATGGCATAACCCCTTAATACTTACAGACAAAACATTCTAATCATTTCATTGGTCTGAATTTTTATACATTAAGACAAATTTTGGATTTCCAAACGGGAAGTATTAACTGCTGTTGGATTCACCTAATCTCTCCACAACTCCTTCAGGACTGATAGAACTGACACTCTGAAATAGGTTTAAAATGTCTTTTTCCTTTGTTTTTAAGTACTACCCTATAAAAGAATTAAACTTTATGCCAATGGTTCCCCCCATTGCTTATATAATATCTTTTATTTTTCAGTAGTTGTAGCTCATCCAGATCAAATATCCCTCGGGTAATTCTTTGAAGATGAGATTGTCCACTGGAGAATTTCCACAGTTTTTGTGGATTTAAGAATTCTTTTGTGCACCTGGATAGAATGGGCTCAAGCTCTTCTCATTTTTGGAGGCCTGAGTGTTCTCCTTCTCTTCTCTTGCGTTGCTTATGGCCATCATTCTTTACTTCTAAATGCCAGGGATGTAATAAGCCTATATTTAAATGTCTTCCTCTTGATTGTTCAAATGCGAAGAGACCATGTGTGCCTTTTCTATTTTTAGGCTGTGAACTCTTATCTTGGATCCTCTCCTACTGAAGAAAGGACAAGTTGTTTGTATTTTATGTTGCAATCACAATTTTGGTAGTTTGGTAGAGGCTGTCCAAAGTACTAGGTTAAGGAACCTTCTGAAACCTTCTCTTGTCTAAGAAGAAAAGATCACCAGGTTAGGATAGTGATGAGTGTCTTGGGAGAGCACTTGGGGTTGGGGGGTGGGTGAGGCTAGGAGTGGCAGCGTCAGAACCACTCTCCAGCTGGCCATGTCGTGGTACATCGTGGCCTGTGATTTTTCATATTTATAACCTTCTGTTGGCATTGGACTTCTTAGGTCTCTGAGTCTGTTTTCTAGCTCACTAACTTTTTTTTTTGCACTGTTGTCCATTCTGTTCTCATTTTTTTTAAAAAATTGGATTTTAGACATTACCTGCTAGAATACTCGTTTTTTCTGGTTTTGCTGTTATTTTTGTCACAATAGTAACATTATGATCTTCTTAAAATTAAGAAAAGTTTGATTTTTAACATCTGGCATTATTCAGAACGAGACTTTTTATGGTTTGCTTATTTCTTTTGCATTACTAATTTTGGAGAAAACGTAATTCTGCTTTACTTTTTTTTCTACTTTAGTTATGCTTTGGGTTTTTTGCTTCTAATTTTTGTCAGGTATTTTATTTTAGGCACTAATATTGGTATAATGTGGATTTGAGTAGCTAGAATATCTTGAAGTAAACTTTATTAATAGTTTTAGGTATATCTTTTCATGTTCACACACACAGAGTTCTCTCTCATTCTCTTTTAATGAAAGTGAGATTACAGTGTATATATTTTTCTGCTACTTTTTTATTCATTCAAACATTTATTATGAGTATCTAGGTCAACATATATGGATATAATTCATTTTTTGGGTACCTTTTGACCACCTTTACCTACTCTGTCCACCCCAACCCCTTACTTCTGGCAACCACCACTGTTCTCTTTATCTATGAGCTTTTTTAAAAAAATAAAAATTCAACATATAAGTAAGATCATATAGTATTTTACTTAGCATAGTGTTCTCAAAGTCCATCTACTTTATTGTAAATAGCAAGATTTCACTCTTTTTTATGACCAAATAATACTCCACTGTATAAATATACATACACCGTGTCTTCTTTATCCATTCATCCATTGATAGACACTTAGGTTGTTTTCATATCTTGGCTCTTGTAAATAATGCTCCAGTGAACATAGGGATGCACATATCTTTCAATTAGCATTTTCATTTTCTTCTTTAGACAAATAACCAAAAGTGGAATCAGTGAACCATATGGTATTTTCATTTTTTATTTTTTTAAAAGATTTTATTTATTTACTTGACAGAGATCACAAGCAGGCAGAGAGGCAGGCAGAGAGAGAGAGTTGGAAGCAGGCTCCCCACTGAGCAGAGAGCCTGATGTGGGGCTCGATCCCAGGACCTTGGGATCACGACCTAAGCCAAAGGCAGAGGCTTTAATCCACTGAGCCACACAGGCACCCCAATTCATTTTTAATTTTTTAAAGAACCCCCATATCGTTTTCCACAGTGGCTGCACCAGTTTACATTCTTAGCAACAGTGCATGAATTTTCCCTTTTCTTCACATCCTTGTCAATATTTATTATTTCTTGTCATTCTGGTACTAGCCATTCTGTTACTAGCTCTTCTGACTCATGTTAGGTATTATTGTGGTTTTGGGTTGCCTTTCTCCGATGATTACTGATGTTGTGCACCTTTTCATGTGTCTGTTAGCCATCTGAGTGTCTTCTTGGGAAAAGTGTCTGTTTAGATCTTCTGTGCATTGTTAATTTCGAATGTCTCCCCCCCACCCCCCCTTTTTTTTTCTGTTCAGTTCCATGAGTTCTTTAAAATTTGGATATTAAACCCTAGCAAATACCGCCCCCCCAACACACTTTGGTAGGTTGCCTTTTCATTGTGTGGATGGTTTCCTTTGCTGTGCAGAAGCTTTTGATTTTGATGTGGTCCCACTTATTTTTGTTTATGTTTTTTGTGTCAAATCCAAAAAAATGACCACTGAGACAAATGTCAAGGAGATGACTGCCTATGTTTTCTCTGGGGAGTTTTCTGGTTTCAGGTCTATGTTCAAGCTTAAAGACCCATTCTGAGTTAGTGTTTGTGTATGTTGTAAGACGGTGGTCCATTTTCAGTCTTTTGCATGTGGCTGTCCAGTTTTCCCAATACCATTTATTGAAGAAACCATATATTCTTGGCTCCTTTGTCATAAATTAATTGGCCATATATGTGCAGCCATATATGTGCCTGTGTGGCTCTCTATTCTGTTCCATTAATGTACGTGTCTGTTTTTATGCCAATACCATACTGTTTTGACCACTGGAGCTTTGTAATACCGTTTGAAATCAGGGAGCGTGGTGCCTCCATCTTATTCTTCTTTGTCAAGATTGTTTTGGCTATTAGAGGTCTTCTGTGGTTCCCTACAAATTTTAGGATCCTTTGTTCTATTTTTTTTTCTGGACAATGTATCTTTATTTCTATCTATCTATTTATTTTCATTTGCATATAATTGACACAAAATGTTATAATAGTTTCAGGTGTACAAAAGAGTGATTCAGGGATGCTTGGGCAGCTCAGCTGGTTAAGCAACCTCCTTCAGCTCAGGTCATTATCCCAGGGTTCTGGAATAGAGTTCCACATTGGGCTCCCCTGCTCTGCAGAGAGCCTGCTTCTCCCTCTCCCTCTACCTGCCACTCCCCCGCTTGTGCACTCTCTCTCTCTCTCTCTGTCAAATAAATAAATAAATAAATAAACAAATAAATAAAATACCTAAAAAATAGTGATTCAACAAGTTTACTATGTTATGTTCACTACAAATGTGGCTACCATTTGTCTTGCTACATCTCCATTACAAAATCATTGACTATATTCTTTATGCTGTGTCGTTTATTCCCATGACTTATTTCAGTTTTCTGTGAAAACTACCATTGGAATCTCAATAGGGATAGGATTGAATCTGTAGATTGCTTTGGGTAGTACAGACATTTTAACAATATTAATTCTTCTAATCCATGAACACAGAATATCCTTCCATTTGTGATCTTCAGTTTCTTTTAGGAATGTCTTACAGTTTTAAGTGCAAATGTCTTTCACCTCCTTGGTTAAGTTTATTCCCTGGTATTTTACTCTTTTTTGATGTGATTGTACAGGAGATTGTTTTCTTAATTTCTTTATGACAGTTTCTTGGTATATAGAAATGCAACAAATTTTTATGTATTGATTTTGTATCCTGGAACTTTACTGAATTTGTTTGCTAGTTCTAGAAGATTTTTTGGTGGAATCTTTGGGATTTTCTCTATACATTATCATGTCATTTGCAAATAGTGATAGCTTTACTTCTTCCTTGCCAAACTGGATTCCTTTTATTTATTTTTCTTGTCTGACTGTTCTGGCTAGGAATTCCAATACTATGTTGCATAAAAGTGTCTAGGGTGAGCATCCTTGTCTTGTTCCTTATCTTTGAGAAAAAGCTTCCAGCTTCTCACCATTGGGTATGCAGACTTGTCATATAGAGCCTTTATTATATAGAGATACATTCTCGCTGTACCCACTCTGTTGAGAATTTTTATCATTAATGGATGTAGAATTTTGTCAAATGCTTTTTCTACATCTGTTGAGATGGTCACATGATTTTTATCCTTCATTTTGTTAATGTGGCATATCACACAGATTGATTTGTGGATATGAAACTGTTCTTGCATCCTTGGAATAAATCCCACTTGATCATGTGTATGATCCCTTTAATGTATTGTTGAATTCACTTTGTTAATATTTTGTTGAGGAGTTTTAAATCTATGTTCATTAGGATATTGTTGCCATTTTCTTATGGTGTCCTTGTCTGGTTTTAGCATTGGGGTAACACTGGTTTTGTAAAATCAGTCTGGAAGTGTTCCCTCCTCTTCTATTTTTGGGAAGAGTTTGAGAAGCATTGGTATTAATTTTTTTTAAATGTTTGATAGAATTCACCAGTGAAGCCATCTGGTCCTGGATTTTTGTTCGTTGGGGACTTTTTAATTACTGATTCAGTTTCCTTATTAATAATCAATTTGTTCAGATTTTCTATTTCTTCATGATTTAGTCTTGGTGAGTTGAATATTTCTAGGAATTTATCAATTTCTTCTAGGTCGAACAATTGTTGGTGTATAATTATTCACAGTAGTTTCTTATGATCCTTTGTATTTCTGTAGTATCAACTGTAATATCACCTCTTTCATTTCTGATTTTGTAGCCTCTCTCTGTGAGTCTGGCTAAATGTTTGTCAGTTCTGTTTATCTCTTTAAAAAAAAAAAACCAGCTCTGGGGCACCTGGGTGGCTCAGTGGGTTAAGCCTCTGCCTTCAGCTCAGGTCATGATCTCAAGGTCCTGGGATCGAGCCTCGCATCAGGCTCTCTGCTTGGCAGGGAGTCTGTTTCCTCCTCTCTCTCTGCCTGCCTCTCTGCCAACTTGTGATCTCTGTCTCTGTCAAATAAATAAATAACATCTTAAAAAAAAAATAAACAGCTCTTAGTTTCACTGATCTTTTCTATTATCTTTTTAGTTTTGAAACATGTCTCTATATGATACATGTCTCATTCAAACATACGAGTATCTTTCTATGTCAGTACATATTGATAAAACTCATTTAAAAAATCTACCTAATTATTATGGGACATAACTTATTCAACCATTCCTCTGCAGATACATAGTCAGTTTATAAGCCACTTTTTTCTCATTTGTATTAAAGTTTTAATAAATGCATGTGTGGGTGGGCATGTGTGTATGTTACTAGCTGATTATTGCTAGTTAAAAGAAAAGCTGTTGGCTTACAGATCTTCTTCTTAGAGTCATCTTACCAAATCTCCTTATTAGTTCTATTATTGTTTGAGTTTTTAGCATTCTCTGCATATGGAAATAAGATAAAACATAGTTATCTCGATGTTGTAAGCTTATATCATTTATTTCAATTTCATGACATTTTAAAATAAAAGATTTGAGAACCTCTTCCACTATTTCTACCCCCTACTTTATTTTTAAAATACTCAACCCCCAAAATTTAACAGATCCACTCAAATATCCTTATCGTTAAATAGTAATTGCACTCATTGTTGCTAAGTATTTATAGATAATTTCTTTCTCAAGACTCCTGGTTTTTCTCTTTTGCTCTTTATTAGGCTAATTTCAGCTTGCTACATGACAATTTTCTATTGCTGAAATTTTATTTTCCCATGAAATTGTTTCTTTCATGTTTCTATAGTTCTGCAAATTGTTCATCATTAGTTTAACTTGTTGTAAAGTAATAGGCATGACTTTGAAGTAGGATGTTATTTAGAAAATTTTCTCAGGATTATTTTGTGAATCTTTCACTTGTTTTTGAATTTAGCATCCCAGTATGCTTTTGGAGAAATTATTTTTAGAAAACAATGAAATAGTATTTAAAAGTTCTGAAGTATCAATACAGGGCAGAATAAACTCAATTACTCTGAATGGTAGAAAAACTGAGATGTTCTAAGAAACAGAGTTACTATATATAACATACTATATTAATGTAACTATTCTTCAGAGAATCAGAGTACATAAAATTCTCTTTCCAATATGAGTGATTCCTGAGTTATTACATTTGTATTTTCCAAATATACAGAGAGGCTTTGTTAGAAATTTTTTTTTAATTGTATCATGGCCAGAGAATTTGGTCTGTATAATAATATGTTGAGACACACTTTTCAAACTCTGTAAGTGTTCCATATGCGGTTTTCTGAAAGAAAGAATACTACAGTTTTGGTATGGCTGGTTAATTGTATTCTCCAAATCTCTCTCCTTATGAACTTCTTTCTTAATGTGTTTATTAATAGGTATATGTTAAAAATCTAACACTGTGATGGCAATTTATGATGTCCCTATAATTCTGATTGTCATTTTTATACAGTGATGCACAAAAAAATAGGTTTAAAGTGTCTGTATTTTAGGTTTAAAGTGTCTGTATTTTCTTAGTAGCTTTATTCTCCTCAATATGTAGAGACTTTCTACAGTAATTCTTTTTGCCCTAAAATCTCTTTTGTCAGATGTTAAAATAGTTACCCCAGCTTTCTTTTAATTAGTATTAGTCTAGTCTATGCAATTATTTCCACTCTTTAAACCACCCTAATGCAGGGTTTGAACTTACCACCCTGAGATCAAGACCTGAGCTAAGATGAAGAGTCAGGTGCTTAACCTACTGAGCCACCCAGGTACCCCTAATTATTTCCACTCTTTAAACCATTCTTTGTCCTCATAAATTAAGAATGTCTCTTGTAAACAGCCTGTAAAAAAATGTTGGGCTACCTAGTCTGACAATCTCTGTCTTTCAAATGGATAAAGTCAATTTATATTGAAAGGGTTCGTCAATATACCTGGATTCACTTCTACCAATTTACTTTTAACTTTCTATTATTCTGCTTTTCTGGTTTTTTTATCCACCCTTCCATCCTTGCTTTCTCTTGGAGTAAGGTTTCTATTTTCTCATTTCATTTTTTCCCCATTGCTAGTAGGGAGGTTTACATTCTGTTTTATTATTTTAGTGGCCACCCCCCAAAATTTATCATGTGTATTTAATTTAATAGAAATAATACAGGCTTTCTCAATCTGACTTATTGCACTTAGCCTGTGTACTAAATAATACAGGGCTTGAGATACTTTGACTCTAGTCATACTCTTCCTGACCTAAATGCTATTATTGGTATTTTATCTTAATTTTAAAAATCAACAAATTAGACATCATTTTGATTGTTTATATTCATTTAATTATTGCTTTCATCTACCCACCATGGTGATATTTTTTATTGTAGATATAGGTTTTTATTTCATTTTATTAAAAAATTTTTTTGAGTAGAGTTCACACAATGTTACATTAGTTTCAGATGTACAAAACAGTGACTCAACATCTCTGTATATTATGCTACACTCTCCACAAGTGTAGCTACCATCTGTCACCATTCAGCACTATTACAATATCACCAACTATATTTCCTTTACTATATATTTTATTCCCATGATTTACTCATTCCGTATTGGAAACCTGTATTTCCCATTCCCCTTTGTCCATTTTTGCCTATCATCTACCCCTTCCTTCTGGCAAGCATGAGTTTGTTTTCCATTTATGGATATGATTCTGCTTTTTGTTTATTCATTTGTTATGTTTTTTTACATTCCACATAAGTGAAATCGTATGATATTTGGCTTTCTCAGTCCAACTTATTGCACTTAGCCTAATACCCTCTGGGACCAACCATGCTGTCACAAATTGCAAGATCTCAACCTTTTTTCATGGCTAATATTCCACTATATATACATATATACACACAACTTCTTTATGCATTCATCTATCAATGGGCACTTGGGTTCCATATCTTGGCTATTATAAATAATGCTGCAAAAAACACTGGGGTACATAGATCTTCAAATTAGTATTTTTGTTTTCTTTGGATAAATATGTAGTAGTAGAATTATTGGATGGTAGGGTATTCCTATTTTTAATTTTTTTGAGGAAACTCCATACTGTTTTCCACAGTGGCTGCACCAATTTACATTCCCACCAATACACAAGGGTTCCCCTTCCTTTGTATGCTCACTAACACTTGCTATTTCTGGTCTCTTTGATTTTAGCCATTCTAACTGGTTTAAAGTGATACCTCATTGTGGTTTTGATTTACATTTCCCTAATGATTACCGATGTTGAACATTTTCTCATGTATCTGCAGACTGTCTATATGTCATCTTTGGAAAAATGTTCTATTCAGGTCCTCTGCCTATTTTTAATTGGATTATTTGATTTTCTTGGTGTTAAGTTGTATAAGTTCTTTACATATTGTGTATATTAATCCCTTGTGAGATATGTCATTTTCAAATATCTTTCTCCTTTCAGTAGGTTGCTTTTTTGGACTTTTGTTTTTTTTCTTCACTGTGCATACGCTTTTTGTTTTGATGTAGTTGCCCTAGTTTATTTTTATTCCCCATATCTTAAGAAATATATCTAGAAAAATGTTGCTATGGACAATGTCAAAGAAATTACTGCTTAAGTTCTCTTTTAAGATTTTTATGGTTTCAGGTCTTACATTTAGGCCTTTAATATATTTTGAGTTTATTTTTGCATGTAGTGTAAGAAAGGGTTCAGCTCATTCTTTTGCATGTTGCTGTCCAATTTCTCCAACACCATTTGTTGATGAGACCATCTTTTCCCCATTGTATAGTCTTGCCTCCTTTGTCACACCTTAATTGACTACATAGGCATGGTTTTATTTCTGAGCTCTTTATTTTACCTACCATGTGACCTTTGCTCATCATTTTTTGTTACATTTCAGATCTTTATTTTGGGTTCATTTTTCTTGCTCTGGAATATATCCTTTAGAGATACCTTTCAGTGAGGGTCTTTTGGAAGTAAACCCTCTTAATTTATGTTTGCTTAAAATGTCTTCATTTTCTCATTTAAAAAATTTTTAGAATTAAATTCAATTAACATATAGTATATTATTAGTTTCAGAGATAGAATTTAGTGATGCATCAGTTTCACAGAACACCCAGTGCTCACTATATCAAGTGCCCTTCTTAATGCCCATCACCCAGTTACCTCATCCCACACTTGCCTCCCCTCCAGCCACCCTCAGTCTGTTTTCTATAGTTCAGTCTCATCTTTAAAAAATAGCTTTTTTTCTGGGTAACTTATAACTTGGCATTTTTTTCTGAATTTTGAAAATTTCATTTTAATATGTTTTGGCTATTGTTGTTCCTGAAGAAAGATGGCTTTCACTCTGTTGTTATTTTATAGGTAATCTATCTTTTCTCTCTGCTTTTAATCATTTCTTTATTTTCAGTATTCTTTACAAAGGTTTCATTATAAAGTGTGCAGGTATAGATTTCTTTTATTTATCCTCTTTGGGAGTCTATGAACTTCCTTAATCTGAAAATTCATAGTATTCATAGTATTCATCAATTTTCTTAGAAAATCTCTGTCTTTTAATTCTCTTTTTTATTTTAGGCACTCTTTTCTCTCTAAATTGCCTTCTGGGTAATTTCTTCAGTGCCAACTTCCAGTTCACAAATTCTTCCTTTAGCTATGTCTAATCCATTGCATTTTCTAATGACTACTTTTTTGTTTTCATATCTAGAAGGTCTGTTTGGTTCTCTTTCACATTGACTTGTCCAATTTTGATAGCTAGTTTTTAAAAAAAGATTTACTTATTTTAGACTTTATTTTATTTTATATATTTTATATTTATTTATATTTATAAGATTTAGATTTTATTTAATTTATTTTTATTATTTTATTTTAATATATTATATATAATTTATTAATACTATTATTTATTTATATTTATATTTTATATTAATTAGATTTATCTTTTATTTTATTTATTTTAGAGAGCAAGTGAGAATGGAGGAGGGGTGGAGGGAGAGGGAGAGAGAGTCTTAAGCAGACTCCATGCTGAACACAGAACCCAACTCAAGATTTGACCTCATGATCCTGAGATCATGACCTGAGCTGATACTTTGCTGGCTACACCACCCAGGTGCCCCTTGATAGCTACTTTTAAAAAATCATCCTTTCAATAGCCTTGTAAAATTTTTGTTTTAACATATTTAAATATATTTTATATTCCTGGACTGATCAGTAGTAGCTAACATATAGCATTTGTCAGATGAATTTACAGTTTATTATTCTGTTGATCTTTGTGCAAAGTGGCTTGCTTCGTATGTGTTTCATTTCTGACTTTTAGCTTTTTTGGAATTTTTTCTCTGGGAGCTCTTTGTGACCTGGGTTTAAAGTTCATTCCTCTGAAAGGACATATGTTTTCTTCTACCTTGGGAAGCATTAATAATCTGGAATAACTTTTAACTACATATTAATCTTGGTGGGTTTTTTGACAATATAGCAAACTTTAATTTTTATTTTAATTATTTTTATTTTTAATTGGAGTACAGTTGACATATTAGGCTCAATGAACAATGTAGTGATTCAAATAATTATTTAGATTATTAAAAGCTCACCATGATGTGTATCTATCATTGGTCACTATATAAAGTTACCCCAATATTATTGACTATGTTCCGCATGCTGTACCATTCAACCTCATGATTATGTATTTTATAACTGGAAGTTTGTACCTCTTAATCCCCTTCAACTATTTTTCCCATTCCCCAAGCCCCCTCCCCTTTGGCAACCATCAGTTCTGTGTGTGTGTCATTCTGTGTTTTTGTTTTATTTTTTAGATTCCACATATAAGTGAAATTATATGGTATTTGTCTTTCTCTGACTTATTTCACTTAGGATAGTACTCTTTAGGTCCATCTATGTTGTCCCAAATGGCAAGATCACATTCTTTATAGCTGAATAATACTCTGTTGTGTGTGTGTGTGTGTGTGTATGTATATCACATTTTCTTTATCTTCTTATCCATTGATAGACACTTAAGTTCTTTCCATAACTTAGCTATTGTAAGTAAACTTGCAGTAAACATAGGTGTGCATATATCTTTTCAAATTAGTGTTTACATTTTCTTTGGGTAAATATTGAATCATTGGAATTATTGGAATTATTGAATAATAGGGCATTTCTATTTTTAAGTTTTTGAGGATCCTCCATATTGCTTTTCACATTGGACGTACCAGTTTGCATTCCCACCAAGAATGCACAAGGGTTTCTATTTCCCCTGTCTTCTCCAACACTTGTTGTTTCTTGAGTTGTTTATTTTAGCCATTCTGACAGGTGTGAGGCAGTATCTCATTGTCAATTTGATTTGCATTTCCCTGATGATATGATAATAAGTATGTTTTCATGTGTCTGTTGTCCATCTGTACGTCTTCTATGAAGAAATGTCTATTCATGTCTTCTGCCATTTTTTAATTAGATTATTTGGTTTGGGGTATTAAGTTGCTGAATTCTTTATATATTATATATATATTTATATATTTTGGATACTAACCCTTTATTAGACACATCATTTGCAAATATGTTCTCCTATTCCCTAGGCTGCCTCTGAATTTTCTTCATTGTTTCCTTTTATGTGCAGAAGATTTTTATTTTGATGTAGAACCAATAGTTTATTTTTTTGTTTCCCTTGCCTCAGGAGATGTATCTAGAAAAGAGCTGTTATGGCAGTGTCAGAGAAGTTACTGCCTGTGCTCTCATCTAGGATTTTTATGTTTTCAGGTCTCCTATTTAGGTCTTTGCTTCATTTTGAGTTTATTTTTGTGTATAGTATAAGAAAGTCATCCAGTTTCATTCTTTTGCATGTTGCTGTCACCAACACTGTTTATTGAACAGACTTTTTCCCATTAGATATTCTCACCTGCTTTGCTGAAGACTAACTGACCATATATTTGTGGGTTCATTTCTGGGCATTCTATTCTGTTCCATTTATCTATGTGCTTATTTTTGTGCCAGTACCATACTATTTTGATTATTACAGCTTTGTAATATAACTTGAAGTCTGGAATTGTGATACCTCTAGTTTTGTTCTTCTTTTACAAGATTGCTTGAGCTATTTGGGGTCTTCTGTGGTTCCATACACATTTTAGGATTGTTTGTCCTAGTTCTGTGAAAAATGTTGTGGATATTTTCATAGGGATTGTATTAAGTCCATAGATTGCTTTAGGCAGTCTAGATATTTTAATAATTAGTTGTTCTTCCAACATATGAGCATGGGATATTTTTCCATTTCTTTGTGTTGTATTCAATTTCTTTTACCAATGTATTATGGTTTTCAAAGAACAGGTCTTTCATTTCTTTGGCTAAATTTATTCCTAGGTATTTTATTCTGTATGGTACAATTGTAAATGGGATTACTTTCTTAATTTCTCTTTCTACTACTTCATTATTAGTGTATAGAAATGCAAGAGATTTCTGTATATTGATTCTGTATCCTGTGAATTTATTGAACTCATTGATCAGCTTCAAGTAGTTTTTGGGTTGTTGTTGGGGGTGTTTCCATATAGTATCATGTCATCTGCAAATAGTGGAGGTTTTACTTCTTCCTTACCAATTTGGATACATTTTATTTCCTTTTGTTATCTGACTGTTGTGGCTAGGACTCCAGTACTATATTGAATAAAAGTGGTGAGAGTAAACATCCTTGTCTTGTTCCTGACCTTAGGGAAAAAGCTGTTTTTCTCCACTGAGTATAATATTTGTTGTGAGATTTTCATATAAGGCCTTTTATTATGTTGAGGTATGTTCTCTCTAGACCTACTCTGTTGAGGGTTTTTATCATGAATATATATTGTACTTTAGTCAAACGCTTTTTCTGCATTTATTGAAATGATCATATGGTTTTTATCCTTTCTCTTATTGATGGCAGTGTATCACACTGATTTGCAAATATTGAACCACCCTTGCATCCCAGGAATAAATCCCACTTGGTTGTGGTAAATCATTTTTTTCATGTATTGTTGGATTCAGTATTTTGTTGTGCACCTATGTTCATCAGAGATATTGGCCTGCAGTTCTCTTTTTCTGTGGTGTTGCTATCTGGTTTTGGTATCAGGGTAATGCTAGCCTCATAGAATGAATTTGGAAATTTTCCGTCGTCTTTTATTTTTTAGAATAGTTTGAGAAGAATAGGTGTTAGCTCTTCTTTAAATGTTTGGTAGAATTTGCCTATAAAGCTGTCCAGTCCCGGACTTTGGTTTGTTGGAAGTTTTTTTTTTTTTTTTTCTTTTAAGATTTTATTTATTTATTTACAGACAGAGATCACTTTATTTATTTATCATTTTATTTATTTATTACAGACAGAGATCACAAGTAGGCAGAGAGGCAGGCAGAGAGAGAGAGGAGGAAGCAGGCTTCCTGCTGAGCAGAGAGGTGCCCTGTTGGAAGTTTTTTGATTGCTGATTCAAATTTGTTGCTAGTAATAAGTCTGTTCAAATTTTCTATTTCTTTCTGCTTCAGATATGATAGGTTAAATGTTTCCAGGAATTTATCCATTTCTTCTAGATTGTCCAATTTGTTAGCATAAGTTTTCATAATATTCTCTTACAGTCCTTTGTATTTCTATGGTGTCTATTGTTATTTCTCCTCTTTCATTTATGTTTTTGTTTTAGTTCTTTCTCCCTCTCCCTGTCTCTCTTTTTTGATGAGTCTGGCTAGAGGTTTATTAATTTTGTTCATCTTTTCAAAAATATCAGCTCCTGGTTTCATTCATCTGTTCTATCATGTTTTGTTTGTTTGTTTGCTGTTCGTTTTTAGTTTCTGTACCATTTATCTCTGCTTTAGTATTCATTATTTTGGATTTTGTTTGTTCTTCTTTTTTCTAGGTCCCTTAGGTGTAACCTTAGGTTATTTATTTTCATGCTTTTGAGGTAGGCCTATATTGCTATAAATTGCCCTCTTAGAACCATTTTTGTTGTGTCTGAAAGATTTTGTACCTTTGTGTTTTCATTTTAATTTTTCCATGTGATTTTTAAATTTCTTCTTGATTTCTTGGTTGGTCCATTCATTGTTGGGCAACATGTTATTTAACCTCCATGTATTTGCACTCTTTCAATCTTCTTGAATTTGTTGAGACTTGTTTTGTGGCCTAATATATGATTTATTTTGGAGAATGTTTCATGTATACTTGAAAAGAATGTATATTCTGCTCTTTTAGGATGGAATGGTCTGAATATATTGCTTAAATCCATCTACTCCAGTGAGTCACTTGAAGCCAGTTACCTTATTGATTTACTGTTTGGATGATCTGTCTGTTGATGTAAGTGGGATGTTACAGTCCCCAACTATATTGTATTACTACTGATTACTTCCTTTATGTTCATCATTAACTGTTTTATGTATTTGGGTGCTCCCATGTTGGATGCATAAATATTTACAATTTTTATATCTTCTTGGGTTGTCTTATTATATAGCGTCTTTATCTGTTATAATCTTTGTTTTACAGTCTATTTTGTCCATTACGGGTATCGATCCCTGGCTTTCTGTTGACATCCATTTGCACGATAAATGTTTCTTCAACCCCTCACTTTCAATCTGCAGATGTTTCAGGGTCTGAAATGAGTCTCTTGTAGGCAGCATATAAATGGGTTTCATTTTTTATTTTTATATTTTTTTTGTGTGTGTGTGTTATGTTAGTCACCATTCATCATTACTTTTTGATGTAGTGTTCCAAGATTTATAAATAATGGGTTTCATTTTTTAAAGATTTTATTTATTTGTCAGAGAGAGAGAGAGAGAGAGAAAGAGCACAAGCAGGCAGAGTGGCAGGCAGAGGCCAAGAGAGAAGCAGGCTCCCCGCTGAGCAAGAAGTCTGAGGGGGGCCTCGATCCCAGGACTCTGGGATCATAACCTGAGCCGAAGGCAGCAGCTTAACTAATTGAGCCACCCAGGCATCCCAATGGGTTTCATTTTTTAATTCACTCCATCACCGTACATCTTTTGATTGGAACATTCAGTCTATTTACATTCAAAGTAATCATTGATAGATAGTTTTTATTGCCATTTTATTATTTTGTGGTGTTTCTTCTTATTATTTTTCTTTGATCTTTTCTTCTCTTTCTTTCTTTCATGGTTTATTGTCTTTCTTTGGTGACATACTTGGATTCCTTTTTCTTTATTCTTTGCATATCCAGTACTAGTTTTTTGATTTGTGGTTACCATCAGGGTTATATATAACATGTTCTGCATATATCAGTTTATATTAAATTGATGCTTGCTTAAGTTTGAACCCATTCTTTACTCCTTTCCCCCTCACATTTTACATATATAGTGTCATATTTTACATCCCCTTGTGAATCCTTTGACTGGTTTTTACAGATACACCTATTTTTACTGCTTTTGTGCTTTCTACTTTTCTTACTCTTACTTATATTTTCCTTTCCATGCAAAGAGTCACTTTAACATTTCTTGTAGGGCTGGTTTAGTGCTCTTGAATTCTTTTAGTTTTGTCTGGAAAGCTCTTTATCTCTCCTGCTAAAAAATCTGCTGATAGCTTTATGGGGTTTCCTTTGTATGTAACAGACTTTCTTTTTGCTACTTCAGTATTTTTTTATCACTATTTTTTTGCGTTTTAATTGCTATGTGTCTTGGTGTGGACCTCCTTGGGTTGATTTTGTTGGGGGACCTCTGTGCCTCCTGGATTTGGATATCTGTTTTCCTCCCCAGATCAGGGGAGTTTTCAGCTATTATTTCTTCAAATAAATTTTCTGTCTCCTTTTCTCTCTTCTTCTTCTTCAATACCTATAATGTGACTTTTATTATACTTGCAGTCATTGGGTTCCCTAAATCCAGTCTCATTTTGCATATTTTTTTCCTCTCACTAGCTCAACTTGATTAGTTTCCATTATACTGTCTTCCAGGTTATTAATTTCTCTACTTCCTCTAGCCTGCTACTCTTTATTCCACCAAGAGAATTTTAAATTTCATTTATTCTGTTCTTCATCTGTTTGTGTTTTTTTGGTCTCTTTATTAATGGTCTCACTTACATCCTCCACTCTTTTCTCAAGTCTAGTGAGTATCTTTATGATCACTAGTTTAAATTCTCTATCAGGCATAATACTTGTATCTACTTTAGTCTCCTACTATGGTTTTGTCCTATTTTTTCCCTTGGGGCATATTCCTCTGTTTCCTCATTTTGTCTAATTCTGTTTCTCTGTGTTAGGAAAGTCAGCTAAATCTCCTGCTCTTGAAGGTAATGGCCTTATGAAGATAAAGTCCTATAGTGCCCTGCAGTGTAGTCCTCTGTTCCCTAAAACTTGGTGCTTCAGGAAATGTCTCCTATGCGTGTTGTGCATGCCTTTCTGGTGTGTCCTCTGTTTTTGTTTTGTTTTTTGTTTTTTTCCTTCAGTCTTGTCTTCTGCAGAGGCTCATTTTGCCTGTTGTGGGCAGTTTTTGGTTCCCAGTCAGATGGGGCACATTTAACAATGTGGTCTGCTTTTGAAATAAGACCTGCCACCACTGGTACTCAGCCCTGAAAAATGTGGGTCAGGAGAGGTGGTATCGGCAGAGTTTGTACCAGTTTTCTTGCGAGAGGACCTGCAGGACCAGTACTGAGGCAAGCGTGACTGGGAAGGGTGGATCTACTGAAATGTGGAGGGGGAAGGGGGCAGGGACTTGGTTAAGCAAGTTAGGTGGTGAGTGTAGGTGCTGTGCTGTGTGTTTATGCAGGGGGACAGGGGAAGTAAGTGGTGGCAGCCAGCTCTTTTGTTCCTGGAGGGGTCTTCCTATGATCCCTGACTCTCTAGACCATGCTCTGAGATGAGTAAAGAACCTTCCCTCCTGCGTGCCACAGGGGTTTTTCAAAGTGCAGTATCTCCATGGGTTATTTGTCCTGCTGTCTCTTCATGGGCTGGCACTCCGCTTCCTAACGCTCTCCCCACTCTCCTGGAACAGACCTTACTGATTTTTTTTTTTTTTTTTAATTTCAGGCTTTAAGTCCCACTAGTTGTAAAAACTTATGAGATTTGGCCCCTTTTGCCTTCAACGCCAAATATGAGGATTCGTGTTCCCTATACGGGCTCCTCAGTGTGATAGTCTGTTTTTTCACGCCCATGGCTCTCTCCCAATTGCCAACAGCCACAGTCTTTTTCACTCCCAGGCTGTGTCTGCTTGTCCTATCTTCTTCGATGTGGCTTCTTCTCTACTTTTAGTGGAGTTCCTTTTGCCAGTCTTCAGGTCCTCTTCTTGGTTATTTTTGCTAATGGGAGTGTTTTCTAGTTGTATCCACAGGATGAGGTGAACTTAGGGTCCTCTTACTCCACCACCATCTTTTCAGCCTCCTACTGTCTACATTTTCTTAGAGGAGTTTCATGGTTTAAGGTTTCATGTTTAAGGCTTTAACCCATTTTGAATTTATTTTTGTGTTTGATGTTAGAAAGTGGTCCAGTTTCATTCTTTTTCGTGTAGCTCTCCAGTTTCCCCAGCACCATTTATTGAAAAGACTGTCTTCTCCCCATTGTATATTCTTGCCTCCTTTGTCATAGATTGACCAGATAAGTGTGGGCTTATTTCTGCACGTCCTAATCTGTTGTATTGGCACAAAAATAGCCACATAGATCAATGCAAGTATGTTTTGATTACTACAGCTTTTTAGTATATTTTGACATCTGGGACTGTGATACCTTTAGCTTTATTCTTCTAAAGATTACTTTGGCAATTTGGGGTCTTTTGTGGTTCCACACACATTTTAGGATTTTCTTCTTATAGTTTTGTGAAAAATATTGTTGGTATTTTGATAGGGATCGCACTGAATATGTAGATTGCCCTGGGTGATATGGGCATTTTAACAATTTTAACTTTTCCAGTCCATGAGTGTGAAATATCTTTCCATTTGTTTGGTGCAATTGAAAATGGAGTTGTTTGCTTAATTTCTTTTTCTGAGACTTTGTTATTAGTGTATACAAACACAAGAGATTTCTGTATATTGGTTTTGTATCCTGATACTCTATGGAATTAATTTTTTCGAGTAGTTTTTCTGGTGAACTCTTTAGGATTTTCCAAGTATAATATCATGTCATTTACAAATAGTGATATTCTTACGTCTTACAAATTTGGATGCCTTTTCTATTTCTTCTCTGATTGCACTGTCTAAAACTCCCACTTCTAGAGTGGCAAGAGTGGATATCCTTGTTTCGTTCCTGATTTTAAAGGAAAATTTTTTGGGATGCCTGGGTGGCTCAGTTGGTTAAGCAGCTGCCTTCGGCTCAGGTCATGATCCCAGCGTCCTGGGATCGAGTCCCACATCGGGCTCCTTGCTCGGCAGGGAGCCTGCTTCTCCCTCTGCCTCTGCCTGCCATTCTGTCTGTCTGTGCTTGCTCTCTCGCCCTCTCTCTGATAAATAAATAAAATCTTAAAAAAAAAAAAAGGAAAAATTTTCAAGTTTTCACCACTAAGTATAATGTTAGCTAAAGTTTTCCATATACGAACTTTATTATGTTGAGGTATGTTCCCTCTAAACCGATTTTTTTTTTTTTAATGAATGGATGTTGAATTTTGTCAGATGCTTTTTCTGCATCTATTGAGATGATTACATGATTTTTATTCTTTAGTTTAATGTTGTGTATTACATCAATTGATTTGTGAATATTGATCCATTCTTACATTTCTGGAATAAATCCCGTGTAGTTGTCATGAATGATCTTCTAATGTACTGTTGAATGTGGTTTGCTAATGTTCTGAGGAGGATTTTTGCATCTATGTTCATTAGGGATATTGGCTTGAAGTTTTTCTTTTTTGTAGTGTCTTTCTTTGGTGTTGGTACTAGGGTAATGTTGTCCTCCTCAGAATGTAGGGGATGCTTTCCCTCCTCCTTTTTTTGGAATAGTTTGAGAAGAATAGGTATTAAGTCTTTAAAGGCTTGGTAGAGTACAGCAGTGAATTATTCTGGTCCTGGCCTTTTTTGGTTACTGATTCAATTTCATTACTGGTAATGGGTCTGTTCTTTTTGTTTCTTCCTCATTCAGTTTTGGAAGATTATATGTTTCCAGAAATTTATCCATTTCTTCTAGGTTGTCAAGTTAGTTGGCATATAAGTTTTCATACACAGTATTTTATAATTCTTTGTATTTCTGTGAGATTGTTACTTCCATCAATTTTTATTTTATTAACTTGGGTCATCTTTTTTCTTGATGACTCTGGCTAAAGGTTTATCTATGTTGTTTATCTTTTCAAAAAACCAGCTTTTGGTTTTACTGCTCTTTTCTATATATTTTTTAGTCTATTTCATTTATTTCTCCTCTCATCTTTATTATTTCCTTCTACTACTGTTGGGCTTTGTTTGTTCTTTTTCTATTCCTTTAGGTGCAAGATTAGGTTGTTTTGAGGTAGGCCTATTTATTGTTATAAATTTCTTAGAACTTCTTTCACGTGTCCAAAAGATTTGGACTTCTCTATAGCCATTTTCATTTTTCTCCATGTAAATTTTGATTTCCTCATTGACCCATTGGTTGTTTAATAGCATACTGTTTAGCTTCCATATGTTTGTGTTTTTTCCAGTTTTTTTCCCTTGTGATTGATTTCACACTGTTGAGGTCAGAGGAGATGCATAGTATGGTTTCAAATTGACACTTGTGGCCTAACATGTGATCTCTCCTGGAGAATGTTACATTTGCACTTGAAAAAAAAGTGGACTCTGCTGTTTTGGGATTGAATGGTCTGTATGTATCTGCTAAGTCCATCTGGTGTAATGTCACTCAAAAATACTGTCTATTTAAAAAAAAAAAGATTTTATTTATTTATTTGGGAGGAGTAGGGGAGGGAGAGGAAGAAAAAAGAATCTGGTCTAATGTTCAAAAATAGTTTCCTTATTTAAAAAAAAAGATTTAATTAATTAATTCATTCATTGATTTGGGAGAGGGTGAGGAGGAGGGAGAGGAAGACAGAAAGAATCCCAAGCAGATTCTGCTCTAGGCACAAGAGCCTGACACAGGGCTTTATCTCATGACCCTGAGATAATGAGCTGAGCCAAAACTAAGAGTTGGTTCTTAAACAACTGAGACACCCAGGCACCCCAATACTGTTTCTTTATTGATGTGCTCCTTGGGTGATCTATCCATTGACGTAAGAGGGTTGTTAAAATTTCCTACTTTTATTATCACTGCCAAGTTTGCCACTTATTTGTTAATATTTTCTTTGTGCATTAGGTGCTCCAAAGTTGGGTGCATGGATACTTACAGTTGTTATATCCCCTTGTTGGACTGATCCCTTTATCATTATATAATGGCCTTGTTTTCATCTTATTAAAGTCTGTTTTAGTTTTTAAAAGATCTTATTTATTTATTTGAGACAGAGTGAGCATGCATGCACAAGTGGGGGAGGAAGAGGGACAGAGGGAGAAGGAGAAGTAGACTCCCCGCCAAGCAGGGAGCCTGATGTGGGGTTCAATTTCAGGACCCTGAGATCATGACCTGAGCTGAAGGCAGACATTTAAATGACTGAGCCACCCAGGTGTCCCTTAAAGTCTGTTTTAATGTCTATTTTGCCTATGTTTATATTGCCACTCTGGCTCCCCCCACACCCCTTCTTTTTTCATTTGCATAAAATACTTTCTTCCATTCTTTCACTTTTAATCCTTATGCATCTTTAGATCTGAAGTGAGTCTCTTGTAGGCAGTATATAGATTGGTCTTGTTTTCTTTAAATCCATTCTGCCACCCTATGTCTTTGAAACATTTAGACCATTTACACTCAAAGTAATTACTGAAAGTATGCACTAATTCTCAGTTTGTTTTGTGTTTTCTGTTCCTTTCCTCTTTTGCTCTCTCTCCTTGTGATTGATGGCTTTCTGTAGAGTCATGCTTGGCTTTCTAATTTTTGACATATATATAATAGGTTTCCATGATGTTCATATATAACAATCTAAGTATATGACAGTCTGTGTTAAATTGATGGTCACTTAAGTTCAAACACATTAAAAAAGAATTTTTACATTTCCCCCTCTACATTTTATGTATATGTTGTCACATTTACATTTTCTTATTCATAATTTTCTCCTAATTATGGCCTTTTCTTTTCCACTTAAAAAAGACCCTTCAACATTTATTCTAAGGCCAATTTTGAGGTGACAATGTCCTTTAACTTTTATTTGTCAGGGAATTTCTATCTGTTCTTCAATTCTGAATGATAATCTTGGCAGGTAGAGTATTCTTGGTTGTAGGTTTTTTCTTTTCTCACTTTGAATATAGCATCCCATTCCTGGCCTGTACAGGTTCTGCTGTAAAATCAATTGATAGCCTCTAATGGAGTTTCTCTTTTATGTAGCTGTTTTCTTTTCTGTTGCTGCATTTGTTCACTTTTTTAAAAAGATTTTTTTTAAAAGATTTTATTTATTTGACAGAGAGAGAGAGAGAGAGAGATCACAAGTAGGCAGAGAGGCATGCAGAGAGAGGAGGAAGCAGACTCCCCACCGAACAGAGAGCTCAATGTGGGGCTTGATCCCATGACCCTGAGATCATGACCCAAGCTGAAGGCAGAGGCTTAACCCACTGAGGAACCCAGGCGGCCCCCCCCGCCTTTTTTAAAAGAAATCTCTACACCCACTGTGGGGCTTGACCTTATAGCCCCAAGGTGAGGAGTCACACACTCACCAACTGAGCCAGCCAGGAGCCTCGCTCTTGTGGCTTTAAGAATTCTCTTTAGGGCACCTGGGTGGCTCAGTGGGTTAAAGCCTCTGCCTTCAGCTCAGGTCATGATCTCAGGGGCCTGGGATCGAGCTCTGCATTGGGCTCTCTGCTCGGCAGGCAGCCTACTTCCCCCCCTCTCTCTGCCCGCCTCTCTACCTACTTGTGATCTCTGTCTGTCAAATAAATAAATAAAATCTTTAAAAAAAAATTCTCTTTAATCATTACATGTCATGGTGAGAACCACCTTAGGTTTATCTTGTTTGAGGTTCTCTGTGCTTCCTGAACCTAGAGGTCTTTCCTGACCCAGGTTAGGAATGTTTTCAGCTATTATTTCTTAGAATAAGTTTTCTGTCCCTTCTTCCCTCTTTTCTTTCTGGGACCCCTATAATGCAAATTTGTATTGTGCTTGATGTTGTCCAAGAGATCCCTTTACCTATCCTCATTTAAAATTTTTCTCTTTTTTTCTCTCTCCCTTCCTCCTTCCCTCCTACCTTTCTTTCTTCCTATTCAGCTTGGGGGTGTTCCATGACAATGTTTGTCAGATCACTGCCATTCTTCTGCATCTACTAATCTGTTCATTCCCTCTAGTGTATTTTTCATTTCAGTTACTGTATTCTTCAACTCTGATTGGTTCTTTTTTATATTTTCTTTCTCCTTGTTGAAGTTTTCAGAGTCCTTCTACTTTTCTTTGCATTCCAGTAAGCACCTTTATGATCATTACTCTATACTCTTTATCAGGCACATTGTTTACATCCTTTAGTTCATTTAGTTCTTTCTGAGGTTTGGTTTTGTTCTTTCATTTGGAGCATATTCTCCTGTCTCCTTATTTTGCTTGACTTCCTTTGTTTCTATGAATTAGGCAGAGCACTTCTCTTAACCTTGAAGGAATGGTCTTGTGTATATTCATTCCCAGTGTAGACTCTGTGTGCCTGGTGACTTTGGCTGGCTAGTTGGAGCTGTGCCTGTCATGGGCTATGAAGTGGGCATGGGCTGGAGTGGTCTTGGGGCTCAGAGTGTGTCCTGACAGGGCAGTTGTAGTGGGCATAAGCTGGTGCATCCCTAGGGTCTCTGTACAGTGGGCATCCTAGAAAAACAGTTGAAACTGAAGTGGGTGCAAGCTGGAATGTCCCAGGGCTCTCAACACAGAGGTTGGCCTCTTGGGGCAGCTAGAGCCAAGGTGAAATGCAGAATGGGGTGTCCTGGGGTACTCCATGCATGGGATGCCCTGGCAGGGTGGCTGGAACCAAGGTGAACACAAGCTGGGAGTTCCCAGAATTCTTTGCATATGGGTCATCCTAGAGATTGGCTGGAGTCAAAGTAGGCATAAGTTGGGAGGTCCCAGAGTACTCTGTGATGGGGGTGCTCTAGCAAGCCATCTGAAGCTGAAGTGGTCCAAGCCTGGAGTGTTCTGGGATGCTGTGTGCTTGTGTCACCTTGGCATGACTGAAGCTGTAATGAGATGACCAGGGGTGTCCTGTTGTGTGCTTTGCTGGGGCCACCTTGGTGAGACAGCTGGGGCTGGTAGGGGGTGGGGACCCATGGCTTGTTGAAGTGATAAGCCAGCTAAGGCACCCAGACCCTGCTCCCATCCAGGTTATCAAAGTGGAGGGGGGGAATCTAAACCATAGTGCTCACCAGCTCTTCCAACCCAGAGAGATTTCCGGTAGCTTTTCAGTGGTTTGGCAGAATTCTAGGGCTGGCTTCTAAATATTCCAGTTGCTCTTCTAAACTGATTTGTTGTCATTGTTTTCTGTGCCTGTGGGTGTTGAGACTGTTGTGGGCTAGCAGCCTGGGGCTCACTGGGGTGGCAGGCTGGCTATGGTGCTCACCAGCTCCTCTGACCCAGAGAGAGTTCCAGCAGCTCCCTTGCCATTTGGCAGGGCTCTAGGGCTGCTTCATTTATATTCTAGTTGCTCTTTTAAGCCTGGCTTTTTTTTTTTTTTCTGTATCCCAGGGCAGATGAATCTTTTAGTACTTAGTACTGTCCCTCCCCAGTGCAATTCACAGCATCAGGGGTGAATGTTCCCCCTTGCCATGTCTCTGTCTTTTGTTGTGCAGCTGTTCAGTCAGCCCATTCTTCAGAAGGAATCGCCTGATAAATTGGTATAGATCTGGTGAGTTGAGGATCTTCCCAAGTTGTCAGCTTGGATCAGAACTTACTCTGTTTTAAAGTCTATTTTGCTGATGTAAACATTGCTTTTTGTTTTCACTTCCACTTGCATGAAATAACTTTTTCTATCTTTTCACTTTCAGTGTGTATGTGGTCTTAGCTCTGAATTGAGTCTCTTGTAGGCACCATATTAATGGGTCTTGTTTTTTTTTATCTCTTCCTCCACGCTATGTCTTGGATTGGAGCAATTAGACTATTTACATTTGAAGTAGTTATTGATAGGTATGTACTTATTACCATTTTGTTAATTATCTTCTAGTTATTTTTGTAGGTTCTCCGTTCCTTTCTTCTTGCTCTCTTGTCACTGATGACTTTATTCAGTGTTACACTTGGATTCTTTTCTCTTTATTTTTTATCTAAGAGAGGTTTTTGGCTTTTGGTTACCATGAGGTTTATATATAGTAGCCTATGTAGACAGTAGTCACTATTAAGGTGATGGTCATTTAAGCTTCAGTATTTTCTAAAAAACTTCATTTTTACTCCTTTCCCTCCATTTATGTATATGATGTCATATTTTACATCTTTTTGAGTCCCTTAAATATTTCTAAAGATATAATTGGTTTTATAGTTCTTGTCTTTTAGTCTTCATACCAGCTTTACTCCCTTTAGTGTATGTCTGCTTTTATCAGTAAAATTTTTTCTTTTCCTAATTTTAAAAATTCCCAATTATGGCCTTCTCCACTTAAGGAAGTCCCTTTAACATAAGGCCAGTTTAGTGGTGATAATTCTCTTTTAATGTCTGGAAACTCTTTATTTCTCCTTCTGTTCTGAATGACAACTTTGCTGGGTAGCGTATTCTTGGTTGGAGGTTTTCTCTTTTCATCAGTTTGAATATAGCATGCCACTCTCTTCGGGCCTGAAAAGTTTCTGCTGAAAAATTAGCTCGATAGCCTTATGGGTTTTCCTTTGTGTGTAACTGTTCACTTTTCTCTTGCTGCTTTTAAGATTCTCTCTTTATCGTTTTGCCATTTTAATTACTATGTGTTTTGGTGTAGATCGCCTTGGGCACGTTCCTGTTGGTGTTCTCTTTGTTTCCTGGACCTGGATGTCTGGTTTCTTCCCCAGTTAGGGAAGTTTTCAGCTGTTATTTCTTGAAATAATTTTTGCCCCCATGTCTCTCTTTTCTCCTTTTGGAACCCCTATCATGCAGATGTTGTTATTCTTGATGATGAAGAGTTCTCTTAACATATCCTCATTTTCTACAATTCTTTTTTCCTTTTGTTGTTCATATTGAGTGCTTTCTACTACCCTGTCTTCCAGATTACTGGTCCATTTTTCTGCATCCTCTACTGTTGATTCTTCTAAGGTATTTTTCCTTTGTTGTTATTCAGCTCTGCTTAGTTATTTTTCATATTTTGTGTCTTTTTATTTTTATTTTTTTTGAAGTTCTCAGTGAGTTCATTCACTCTTTTCTCAAGTTCAGTGAGTAGTTTAGGACCACTACTTTAAACTCTTTTATCAAGTAAATTGCTTTTCTTCATCTTGTTTAGCTGTTTTTCTGGAGGTTTGTTTTTTTCTTTTGTTTGGATCATATTCCTTTTATTCTGTCTGACTCTCTGTGTTTCTTACTAGGTATTAGGTAGGTTAGGTATGCTCCTGGTCTTAAAAATAGTGGTCTTCTATAGAATGCATCCTGTGGTGTTCAGTAGCAGAATCCCTCCAGTCACCAGAAACAAGTACTCCACATGTGTCTTCCATGTGCGCCGTGTATGCTCTCCTGATGCAACTGCTGTGGGCACATTGGTGAGCAACACTTGCCCCTGGCAAGGCTGGTTGCAGCTACTGTGGGTATGATGGTGTGTGGGACTAGCAGAGAGTTGCTCTAGAAGGGCACCTGTCAGGAATCTGGGGCTGCCACACCTGGGGGCAGGAGCTGCTTTAAAGATAAAACATGGATGGAGAGTGTCAGAACTGGTTTTTACAACTGTCCATCTAGCTAGGCTGAAGGAGGGCAAGAAAAATGATACCTGCCAGCACCTCCATTCCCAGAGAAAGCTCCTGCAGATATCTACCTCACTCTGGCACACATCTTAAATTAAATAACTCTCCTTGATGTACACCCCAGGCACTTTTCAAACTCCTACTTCTGTGCTGGGTCTCGGTCAAGTGATACAGTGTGTTGGCCATTTAAGAGCAGAGACTTGGCCTCCTATCCCCCCCCCCCAACACCATGTTAAACCCCAGCAATTTTCAAAGCCAGACATTATGGGAACTTCATTGTATAGGCCCCCAAGGCCAGAGGTGCCAGATTTGGGTCTTGACCTCCTTACTCCTCAGGGAGGACCTCTAGTGCCTGTAATATCCCTCCCAAATGTAGGTCACCACTGTTCCAGGGGTTTGGTTCCCTTCCATGTCTCTTCTGTCCTTCTCAATGTGGCTTTCTCTTTAAGCTCTTAGTTGTAGAGAGCTTCTCTGCTAGTCTCAATGTTGTTTTCAGAGAGGGCTGTATTACATATTAATTGTTGCTTTAATGTGTCTATCAGAGGAGGTGAGCTCAGGAGTCTTCTACTCTGCCATCTTCCTCTCTCCTTTCCATCTTGGGGCTTTTAAAGCCACATAAGTAGTGTGAATCCTAGCCCTAAATCTGTGTGGGTACAGACATTTGATAAAGAATTATCAAGGGAAGATTTTTTGTTGTTCCACACACATCCAAGGCTGAGACATTTATCCTTACTATCTGTGGGACAAGATTTTCTAGTTTACCACTGAAATTGTTGCCGTTCAGAGACTCCTGGCTAACCCCTGGGTCTCTGATCCAGCTCTTCCAGGCTTTTTTCTCTTGACCCTGTATGAGTGACCTATTAAACCTTAGGCTATAGGCCATTAGGAATTAGTACTTATCTTACTGGATTTATATGTCCTTTTTGGCATCAGAAAAATCTCCTTCCCTTCCACACCAATTTAGCCATGCAATACAAAAACATATTTTTAAATTCTTATGTAGATTTTTAAAGCATGCCAAGAGGAGTTGTCTGAACACCCAGTTAGCCATAATGTTGAACACTAAAATCTATTTTCTTCTCTTATTAAATAGTATATCCAAAATATAATGGTAGTGAGAGCCATCATCTCTGACTTGTTCCTAATACCATATCTTTGACATGTCAAGGATATTCACTGTTAATTTTATTTAATACATTCACTGTTAGTTTCCATCTTTATATAGTTTCCTTTTCTTATGGTTTCACTTGGGATAGCTGTTAAAATGTATCAAGGGTTATCTGACATTTGATAGATTATATAACTCTTGAACTTTTTAAATAAGATTGATAATATACAAACACAGAAAAAAATTCAAGCTATGAAACTTAAGTCCCTTCTTCCCAGAGTAGTCCCAAGTTCCCTGGTTCCATTCTACAGAGAGTTAATTGTGACAATTACTGAGATGTTCTCTACATACCCAAGCATGAGATGTGCCCCTCAACTCACACACACAGTAAACTATATGCACAGTTCCACACTTTCACTTAATAAGAAACTTTAGAGAGCTTCTCTACTGCTTACAAATAAAAGAATAAAAAGAAAAATACTGCCATCCAGCTTGCAGCCAGAAAATACCTCCTCCAGTTTAAGAATAGCAGTACACATTTTTTGCAAGTATTCTAGAATCAAGGACTGTTTAGGTGGGAAGACCTTAGAGCATGCTGTCCAAAAGAACTTACTGCTATGAGACAGATATTCATTTCTGCACCATCCAAATAGTCACTAGACACACGTGGCTCTCAAGGACTTGAAGTGTAGCTGGTAGGAGTAAATACATTTTTACTTTTTCTTTTCTTTTTTTTTTTTAAGATTTTATTTATTTATTTGGCAGAGAGAAAGATCACAAGTAGGCAGAGAGGCAGGCTGAGAGAGAGAGAGAGAAGGAAACAAGCTCCCTGCTGAGCAGAGAGCCCAGTGTGGGACTCGATCCCAGGACCCTGGGATCATGACCTGAGCCGAAGGCAGAGGCTTTAACCCACTGAGCCACCCAGGTGCCCCCTTCATTTTTACTTTTGATTACTTTTAATAGCTACATGTGGCTAGTGGTACTGTATTAGCTAAGTTGAAAGGTTGTAGAGGCCATCCTCCTGGTTTTACAGAAGTGTGATCTGAGCTGTAGAGAAATGTAGTGGTAGAATCAAGATTGGAACTTAGTTCTCCCATCCTTCTCTTCATTTCTCTTAGCACGGCTTAGCATGGCTTCCACTTCAGCCTATACACTTTGGGGTATGGGCACATGACTGTCAAAACCAGTATGATCAGACCCTTCCAGATGTTGCTCCTCCTGGGATTCAAGGGGTCATCCCCATTCAACATGCACCAGTTTCCTTCGGCTGCTTATTCCTTACTTCACTAGGTTTTCTTGAAGCCTTTCTCCAACTATACAGCTCCCCCTCTAGTATGAGATCATCATTACCTCACAAGGAGGTACTTTGCTGGGACTTCCTCCACTTCCTCTACTGCTCCTAGGTCACCTCCAAAAACCCCATTTCTGATCATGTCACTTAGCTCACAAGCCATCAGCAGTTACCACTGCCTACCCACACAAGGCAGTCTCAAATTCTTTGTTCAGGGTTCTCTATAATGCAGACTCTTCTCCTTTCTCTAAATTTTTTAAAAATTTAAATTAGGCCACATAGAGTACTTCATTAGTTTCCGATATAATGTTCAGTGATTCAACACTCAGTGCTCATCACACCATGTGCCCTCCTTAATGCCCTCATTTTAGAATGGCTTTTGGATTTCTAGAAAAGCCAAAATTATAGCTCAGATAGTTCCTGCACATCCCAAATCCAGTTTCACCCACTGACAACGTCTTACATTACTATGGTACATTTGTTACAACTCCTGAACTGACTGTTGCATAGGACTATTAACTCCGTATGTTGAGTTTCACTAGTTTTTTCCAAATGTTCTTTTTCTGTTCACGCTTACTCATCATTGTCACCTTTAGCATTTAACTTTTACTTCCTTGAGGGGGTTGTAAATACGTGAATTATTCAGTGAGGAAGAGCTGTCCCTTTCCTCTCATTTATTTAGCTGTTTATAACAATATGAGCTTAAGGATATTGATTTTGCACTTTGGACTAGAATCCAATACTACTGTCATTTATTTTTGTGCTCATATTATTCCACCATTAGCCCCTGGGCTGTTTTAGGTCAGTCCTGAATACTCCCGGCATGCCACCCACAGACACATGTATTTCCTTAGCAACTCTTTTTGGCACTGCAACGTGCTCCAGTCCTCAAGTTTGCCAATTCTCCACATACCCTGGTTTCCATTATTGGAGAATGGTGCAGGAAATCAAGATCTGGGTCTCGTCTGTGTCAGCCACACGTCCCACACAACCGATTTCGATGACCACCTACCCATGCACTCCTTGTCTGCACAACCCTCTCCCTCCACTCACGCCAAAATCAACAGGGGCTTACCAGCAACACTGGGCTGTGCTGATTAAAATGTTCTATTCCTTCTACACCTGGTTGAAATTCTCCTTCCACAAGACCCCATTCAAAATGCCCTCCTCTTTCATGGCACTTTTCCTCAATGACTCCATACCCTACAGCCCTGTACTACCAGGTACTATGTCACAGCCTCAGTGACACAGCAACACATGAGCTTTTCTATCCCCAATCTCAGCAGTTAGCATGTAGCAAAGGAAATGGTTGTTCCTTAATGACTATTAATTGACAAGAGTAAGGGCAGTGTAAGATGTGCTCTCCAGGCTCTATCAGGGACAAAGACACACACACACACTCTCAAGTGAAACAAAAAATCCTTCTGCGTTTTCCCTTCCCTTCCCCTATGATCCTCGTTTCTCAAATGAAACAAGCTGAAACCAGAGAGGGAGACAAATCATGAGAGACTCTTAATCTCAGGAAACAAACTGAGGGTCACTGGAGTGGAGGGGGGTGGGAGGGATGGAGTGGCTGCGTGATGGACATTGGGGAGGGTATGTGCTATGGTGAGCACCGTGAACTCTGTAAGACTGATGAATCACAGACCTGTACCCCTGAAGCAAATAATACATTAGATGTTAATAAGAAATATTAAAAAAACAAAACAAAAAGCCCTCCTGCAGAACCTTTATGCCCAAGGTACTCTTCTCCATCTCATGCTTGAAGATCTCCTGTTTACCATCTGCTATTGGGAAAACCAGGAGGGAGAGCCTTATGACTTTCATCCCTCAAAACAGGCAAGGACATACACATGTTTAAAGATAAGAATCAGTTAAATAAAACATATCCTAAGGAAACTCACAGGGCTCTCTCCCAAGTCAGGAAAGCTTATGTTCACATGCAAGGATTATCTCGCACGGGCATTTTTCTAGGATCCTTCATCTCCTGCCTCTCTCGGTCCTGTCTACCTCCTAGGTGCTGGGGATGCAAATCCAGCAAGCTTCTGTCCTGAGGTGTGGGAAGAGCCGGAGCTGTTGGTGTGAGAGACAAGAGAGGGAGGGGGAAGCATCGTAAAGGGGTAGACCCGGGTGACCAGCATCTGCATTCCCGCTGGCAGCCACATCAAGGGTACAGAGAGACAGCTAGGCACAGGAGGAGCAGGCCCTCAGGCAGACGTGTACCTTCTCGTCTTCCTGGATGATGTGGACGCTCCTTCCCAGGGCTCCCTTGCTCATCTCCAGATGGGTGTCCAGCGCACGGTCCATTTCCATCTCCGACCCTAAAGCTCTCTTGCCCAAGAGCTTCTCCAGCAGGAATACTACCTGGAGGCTTTTAATTCTTACACAGGCAGTCCTCACCCACTGGGGGACAGTGCCTCTGCTTCTCTATCCTGGGAAGGACGACGTGAGGTGTGGCCACCTGTTTTCTCAGAGGGAAAACCATGGGTCTGAAAGCTGGGGACAAAGGGAGCTGCTGTCCATATGAATGTACCCTCAAACGGGCCTGTCTCTTCCCCTCTTAGGTTGCCCACCTGATTATTTTCTGAGATCACCTCTCATATACACTTCCTCCATCCATGTCCTTGTCCTAGCATCTGCTTTCAGGAAAACCTAAATAAGGAACTCCTGCTAGGGCAAGACCCAGGGAACAGAGGCTGCTGGCCTAGGCAGCTCAGAAAGAAGGACTGGGTGAAGGTATGTCAGGACAATCTCCTAGGCATGCCTGGGGTCTCTGAGAAAGACAAGCAGGGCAGACAGTGCTGTGGAGCAGGGGGAGGATCTGACTGCGCAGGGGGACCCAGGTATGAGCCCCCCTGTCATTTCAGGGATGCTCATCTATTTGGGCTTTCAGCAAGACCATAAAATACAGCCTTTTGCCAAAAAATTCTTGCGTCCAGATCGTGGTCACGTCTAGGTTCTGAGTCCTTGCCCTGAGAAGTCTCAAGCTTATTTCCTGGATTCCCGATCCATACCTTGCTCCTGAAATGTCACTTGCTCAGCACATCGGGGTTCCTGGAGGTCCCTGTGGCATTTCCACTTTCCTCTACGTGCCAGTGTTCTATAGCCAGTTTCCCAATCCCAACCTTAGCCCCTCCTACTCCCATGCCCAGCCCCAGGACAATTTGAAAGTGGATTTCTGGAAATGATCATGCCGGATTCACCTTTGTACTCCCAGGTCATGGTTCTCTACCTACGTATAGATGTCTATATGTGCTACAGAGAGCAAGTTAAAAACACTCAGATGCCCAGATCCTGATTTCTAAATACCATTCTCTAATAAAAGAAATCAGAGCTCTGTGGAGAAATGGCTGATTCGAGGGCCAGAGTAAGTAAAACATAAGATGAGTCCGGCCATCTCATGATGCCAGAAGGTAAGGAAGTGCTAAGAAAAAAACCACGGGGTGGTATGTTCAAAGGAGCCAGAGGCCAACCTGAATGAGCTTCCAGTGGTCAAAGGTACAGGAGCCAAAAACAAGTACTAGTGGATTATAATCTAAAGTATAAAATAAGCACCCTTGTGTCCATACTGATAAATACTGAATAAACAGGAAAAGTTGCCTTTATTCCCCATTTACTTAACAGAAAGATTCTAATTAATAAATGTGGAAGGAATGTGTGCATCTGGGTGGCTCAGTCAGCTAAGCAATTCTCAATTTTGGCTCAGGTTGTGATCTTGAGGTTATGAGATCAAGCCCTGCATCAGGCTCATGGTGGGTATGGAGCCTGCTTAAGATTTTCTCTCTCGGGGCACCTGGGTGGCTCAGTGGGTTAAAGCCTCTGTCTTTGGCTTTAATCCCAGGATCCTGGGATTGAGCCCCACATGGGGGCTCTCTGCTCAGCGGGGAGCCTGCTTCCCTTCCTCTCTCTGCCTGCCTCTGCCTGCTTGTGATCTGTCAAATAAATAAATAAAATCTTTAAAAAAAAAAAAAAAGATTCTCCCTCTGCCCCTCACTTCCCCACTCTTCTGCACATGTGCTCTAAAAAAATTAAATGAATGAATGTAGAAGGAATGAAGAAAGCAGAAAATCTCCATTGGACCAATCACAGTAATAATCAAGGCAGATAAGATCTACCACTTAAAATCAGCAGGGAAAATTTAAGGAAAAACAAGATATTTGCATAATTTTAAAATCATCTCTCCACCCCTAAATACATGAACCACTAAGAGAAAAATAGTAACTTCGCAATCAAGAACTCAGACAGACACCCCCTTAACCAAATGATCAGGGTTAACTCACCAGTAATAAGACAGAAGGCTAACAGCAAGCCCTCCCTGATCCGATACACTTGAGAGGGACTGTCATGTCTGCGGTATTCCCTGAAATACGTAACCTTCCTCTGATCTTCAGAAAACATCAGACAGACCCAGGTTGGGAGCCACTCTACAAAATAATCAGTCCTTTTCCCAAAGTGTCAAGGTCACGAGAGACAGGAAAGGTAAAGACTGCCACAGCTTGGAGGGGACAAAACGAACTAACGTGGTGTGCGATCCTGGATCAGATTCTAGAGCTGCAAAAGGACACGGATGTAAAAAACTGGTGAAATCCAAATAAATTCTGTAACTTATTTAAGCACCATGCTGAGGTTGATTTCTGAGTTCTGGCCCTTGTACGGTGGTCTGGTAAGACATTTGCGTTAGAGGGAGCCATGCAGGGGGTCGGGGGGTCGGGAGCTCTGCATTCTCTCTGCAACTCTAAGTCTAAAACTAGTTCAAAATAAAAGTAAAACCAAACCAAACCAAACCAAACCAAAAAACCCCACTGACAAATGTCCTATGAAGTGTTAAGACAAATAGTAAAATATAAAGAGGATATGGAAGCCCTTAGAAGGCTACCAGGGCAGGAGGCAGCACGCCACAGATGAAAGGCTTTTTGGAGCCAGAGAAGCCACTGTGGCAGCAGTGGGGCTGCAAAGTCATGTAGAAAGTTCCACTGACCTAGCACGTAGGGAGCCGGTACTTTCAAGTGCTTCACACATCCGACCTCGCTGAGAAATGGGATTTCTACCTGGGAGTCCGGTTGTCACCATTTGTGACCAACAGACTATAAGGGATGAAAGAGAAGGAGCAAGAGAGGAGGACTCCCAGGTTTTTAATCTGAACAACGGGCTATGAGGTCGTGACACCATCCACCCCTCGGGAAAGGAGAATGGCTTTGGGGGGGTGGGGGAAGAGAAGCAGCTCCGTTTGGGGCAGGCTGGTTCCGAGGGGCCTGGATGACACCCAGGTGGGCATGACTGGAGGCAGAGGGACGCCTTCCAGCCTCAGAGAGGGATCCTCAGAGAGGTGACGGCTGGACCAGAGAAGCAGATGAAACACCCAGGAAGTGGATGTGAGAGAAAGAGGGGAGGGGGCCACGCATGGAAGACTGAGGAGTTCCCACCATTATGCAGAGATGAAAAGCATATCAAGAAGCTGGGGGAACTGGGGTGTATGGGAAGCCGCAGAGAACCAGGGGGCCATGAGATCCCGGGAGCCCCCACGCTGGGGGATGAGGGTGAGGCGTTCGGGAGTGTCAGAGGCCATAGCATAGGAGGTCATCAGAATCGATACTGGGGGCCTCAGAAGGGACGGCCGGGGCAGAGGTTGGGGTGGGACCCAGCTTGTCCCTCAGCGGGGAACGAATGTTCAGTGGTGGGGAAGCAGACACAGTAGCAAATGTTCTTTTGAGAAAGTTGCTGAAAAAGAGGAAGATAGATAGAAAAACAGAGGGGAGGTTGAGGTTGGAGGGGTCACTCCTCCCAGGCACCCCCGATGCATATTTTAACCTGTAAACTCGTTCTCTCCACCCGGGTAGCCTGCCTGGAGCTTTTCAATATGGCTGCCCAGCCATCTGCCTACAAAGGGTCTAAACCTAGGTTGACAAGAGCAGCATGACCCCTTCAACAGGAAGGTCAAGGTCTGAAATAATCCAATGTGACTGCTCCATGCCTGACATGGAGGCATGACACGGACATGACATTGGGTGGTTCTGGAACCACGTTCCATCACTCTGTGGCCATGTTCCCCCCTTGCCTTGAAAGCCCTACACAGAGCATTTCCAAGCACTTCCAGAAATCTGCTGGGGGAGTTAAAAGCAGCAGTCACTGAAAGAGACGCTCAGTTGAGGCTCTCGGCTTTTCAACACGGACACGTGCCAAGCCTTTTCTGTATTCAGTTGCATTTACAAGCCTTTAAATATTAACACTCACTGATATTGATGTTTGAGGAACAAATCAGTCTAGCTTCCTAGAAATGACCAGATTTTGTATCATTCATTCATTCAATACACAGCGATTATGTGCCCGTTACAAGTCACGGGCACAGTACTAGCACTGGAGACGCCAGGATTCATACGTACGATGTGGTGTTCCTACCCTTCAGGAGCCCACGGACCTTTCCCTGAATAACACAGAACGTCAGAAAAGAAAGGCAGGTGTATTACGTACACATTGGTATGTGTGCATGTGCATCCCCAGGGGAACACAGAAGGTGCATGACCATCACTTCCAGATGTGACTGTTGGAGGTACCAGAGGCAGACACGCTCTACGGAGTTCCGAGATTAGAGGATGAACCGTAAAGGTTTGCCCTGCTGGGGAGAGGGAGAAGAGCCCAAGGCGGGAGGAACAGCATGGGCGTGAGCATGGAGATGTGAACAGGTGCGGTGTGTGTAATAATGCAACACTGGTAGTCATGAAAATAATAAAACCAGTACTCGTGAAAATGATGAGAGACATTGCTGGGGCACTCACTGCATGTCAGGCACAATCCTAAGCACTTTCTGTTGCACAAGCCACATGTGTGAGCGTGTCCAGACGTGAGGCTGAAAAGACAGTGGGGAGTCAGCCAGAGGAGACGTCTGAATGCGGTGCTACAGGGCCCGCCTGGGTCCCCCTGGGGAAGGGGAGAGCAAGAACTGGAAAGACTACCCCTGGGTTTCGAGAAGGTTCCTCCTTGTGTGCCGTGGGTGTGGGCTGGGGGCAGTGAGCTGGGAGGCACTGAGCTGAGGCCGGAGGCTGTTTCAGGAGCTCAGACAAGTGAAAACGGGCGGGAGAGTAGACGCAGGAGACAATGTGCGCAAGAAGAAACGAGCCCTGGAGGCCCCCCATGTATCTGGGGTTTGCAAGAAAGAGGGCAAGAAACACCAGTGGGAAAGTAGATGAGCTCAGCGTGAGGTACGCATGAGGGCGGCAGGGAATGAAAGTCTAGAACTCAAAGCAGAGGTTTGGACGAGAGAGGAACTGGGGAACAGCTGAGGAAAAGTCTGAATTCATTCAGGCTGAATTTGGCCTTTCAACACAAAAATCTCCCCTGAATTCGCCTTTCTCCCCCTGGAGGACTTATATTTCCACAGCAACACTGAGAATGGGCACACACCTCCCCAGAGACAACACACCTGGACATGCAGAGGCCCAGGCTCCCACTTATGTGCCCCTGACCCTAGAGAGGGCTACACAGAGGTGTACACAAACGGGTCCACAGCTCCTGGAAGTATACATACGTGCACACACACACACACATACATATAGGTCTACACATACACACATGCGCACACACCCATAGGTGACAGAGGTATGTACAAACGTGCTTAACCCCCACACATGTAAACAGACCTACAGAGGCCATCCTGCACAGTTTCCTAGAGGGTATAAAGCATGTTTTCTAGGACATAGTGGAGTTTTTTTTTTTTCATCTACAGAGCTCATGGCCTTCAACTGCTAGGGGGAGCAGCCCCATCTGGTCATTGACCTCCCTCTGCAATTCATTCCTGCAAAACAGATTCCAGGAGGACACCTCCAGGCTCCACTGGTCTGTCATCCCACACTGTGCACAGTCCTAGCCCACCACCTGGGAGGTGCTGTGAGCTGAGAACGGCTCCTCGGGAGGAGTCGGGGACCAGCCACCTGCCGATCCAAGCTCTCCACCGCAACCTTCCACCCCCTTCTCACCAAAGAGCTTCTGCAGGACTTGTCCGTCATATAAATCTTCAGCCAGATCTTTCACGATGATTCTTTCTCCGACGAGTACGTCATTAATCCAGTCAATTAATACCTATGGGGAGGGAGACCAAAAAAGAGAAGGGTCATGGGAATTTTCTCGAAGATCAGCTTTCTTATCCTGGATCATTAAAATCGAAATGAACTTCAGATCTGGAACGCAGCAGAACCGTCCAGGTGACACAGTATGTAGGCAGAGTGCTGTGAGCCCTCAGGGCCCAGTTACTCTTCTGGCATTAAGCACTTCCAGTGCTGGTGACTTCAGTGACCCTGTTGATATCTTTCAGCCCCTTACCATTCCTTACCCCAATGGAAAGCAACATTCACCTAGTGTTCAGCTGTGTAGCTTACACCAGGCAATGGTATGTGCTTTGGAACATTACACAAACTGGGGTGAGTGACCCACTAACTGACATGTGTACCCCCACCATCTACGAATCTAATGCAGGCTAGTTCCTGCTCTGAGCCTCTGATGGCCCACCTCTAAAATGGAGGAGGAAAAGACCTCCCACTTGAGGTAGCAGAAAAAAATCACCAAGGGCAAGGGCCAAATGTTCAGTAAAGGTACATTTTATGAATAAATAAAGCTCGTATTACCCATGACGACATTTGGCCAGGGGTTATTCCCCCCCTACGTTTAGGAGGGGAGATCAGACACAGAAGTGAACATAGCTGCCAAGGTCACGTTGCCGACCGTGGACAGAGACAGCAATCGAACACTCGTCTATCCGCCTCAGAGGGACTGTTCTCCTAGCCCAAGCCACCTCTCTGTGAGGCCAGGGCTGTCTCCTCTCTCTCAGCAGCTGTCTCCTGTCTCCACATCAAGCACCGAGAGGAGCCATTCCACGGGCCTCTCGTTTAGTTAATCAGCACAACACCCACGAGAGGGAGGGGGCATTTGTTTGCTTTTTCAGGTAAGGAAACGGAAGCTTGCTCAAGTCCACTACCTTTCACTTTGAAATTTTTCAGCTCATGTGTTTTGTGTTTATTATTTATATATAGTAAAATTAACTCATTTTAAAGATACAGCATGGTGCGTTTTGGTCATTGGATATAGTTGTGCAGCCAGCACCACCACAACCGAGATGCAGAGCTGTTCGCTCAGCAGAGGAAGGTTGGGCTCTTTGCCCTCAGTCCCCTTCCCTGATGACAGGCCTCAGGCAACCACCATAATTTTGCATAAATGGAATCACACAGAACATCCCCTTTTGGGCTTGACATCTTTGACTTAGCAGAAATAGACTGTCTTTATCACAGGGGCAGTAGCTGGGCTGGGCTTCCTTACCTGTGGGGAGCCTGGGGCCTTCATAGAATGTTGTTCTGTATTGCTCTCCTGTTGGTAGCAGCTTCCCTCCTTACCCTTCCCCCCGCCCCGCCCTCTAGCCATCCCCCAACAATCCCCCACCCACGCACCCACCCAGCATTTATAAACACCTGCTCCATGTCACAGTCTGTGTTGGATCCTGGGGTACAATGATGCAAAAAGAGGTGGTCTCTAACCTCAAGAAGCTCATCATTTAGAAAAGGAGACAGACAAGTGTCTAAGTAGTAGCAACTAGTCATTGCACGGTGACTCTAAGGGGACAGTCTGAGGTTGAACAAGCAGCTAGAGCATGAGACCCCAAATGCCCGCCCCCAGGAGCAGGGGCTTCAACCTTCAGCTGGTAGGAATCCACACACAGGGTCTGAGCAGGAAAACGATAGACCTGGTTCGCATTTTGCACGAACCACTTTGGCATCCAGTGCCTTTTGTCCTGTTTTGAATGCAGCTTGGAGAAGCTGAAGAAGAAAAGCACAGGATGGGGAAGCCAAAGGGGGAGGCATGAACATTTTCCAGGGGACGACCACAGGCCAGCCCCTGCCGCCAGGCACAGTGTACATGATGTAATTCAATTTATTCCCTTCTGTTTGAATTCCATCCCCTCTACTCAGCTGTGACCATACACAAACCACTGGCTTTTCCACGACTCACTTTCCTCACCTGTAAGTGGGGATGATAGGAAGTCCTATTTTGCAGGGTGCCTTTGAGGGGCCTTGGGACAAGCAGTGGAAAGACTGTGTGAACGTGAAGATCGTGGCAAATGTGAGCTCATTTGCACTAACTTCTCTGGCACCTGGGATCAACACCATTTATCGGGCAGCTGCCGTGTGCCACTTCTGTTAAATTGGAGATGTCCACCTATGGGACCACGAGCTGCCCATGACTTTCAAGTCACTGTGCAGTGGCTCCCGTGAGTGCCTGCCCAGAGCAGGGGGTCTACAGATGCCTGTTGAGCCGGGGGGTGCAGCTGATGCCCCTCCTAATTTCTTCTTACCTTCATTAGTTCTTGCAGTTTGGGGTCGCTGCGAGAGTTTGGGTCCACCATTGTTCGCACTTCATTCTCCTCTTTAAAAGGAAAAGACAGTCAGTGGGGGGTGGCTTTATCTGAAGGCATTAGGGTAACCCAGAAAACAAGAGACCCAGTTACCCAGCATGGTGTCCTCCGGGTCCAGCTCGAAGGGGATCGGGCTGAGGGGCAGATTGATGGCGTTCATGCCTTCCTCCTGAAGTTCCGATACTGCAAGAAGAAGACAGTCGGAGTCACACTGCAGCCCGCCGAGGACAGGGAGGAGCTCCCTTACAAACGTGTTCGGGACGGACATTAATACGACCACAAAGGTTAGCCTACAGCTGTTACTCAGCCTGCAACAGAGTCCCTGCCTTTCTTTGCGAAGAGGACCAAGTAGTTCCCTTCAGGTCACCTCTGCAGACTGTCACCTCACTCCCTTTCCTTGGGGCAACAGGGAGGCCTCTGCTTGCTTCCAGACGTCATCTCAGGATAAACGCAAGTAGGGTGGGCACTCACATCTTTCTTTGGTTTCTGCCTGCCACCTCCTGCCTGCCCCTCCTCCCAGGGCTTTCTATCACTGCAGAGTAGGTGCCCAGTAATTGTCTGGGTGAACAAGGTCACCAAGCCGTAAGCCACTTCAACCCTCCGCACAGGTCTCCTCATACTCCTCTCCTTATTTGGCTTCCCTAACTATTTTTCTGATTATCTTCCCTTCCCTTTTCCCAAGTATTTTTTGGATTATGCTACCTTCTCTTTTCCCTCCACCTCACCCCAGCTGCTGCTCTAGGACACCTCAGTCTGGCCTCTTTTTAGGCTCTGGTCTGTCCCTTCAGCTCTAATGAGTAGGTGCCCCTGGTGCCAGGCATCTCCTCGCTTAGGCCCATTTCCTCAGCTGAATGTCAAGAGCCCGACTGGAAGGGTGGCCAGCGAGTCCTTCTCGCAGTTTTCAAATCCTAGAAATCTACAATTCCACTTTCCTCAAGGAAAACAAAAAGAGGTCAATGGCCACTGAAGACTTATAGCCTACTCTCCTCGCCATGTGCCCACTGTCCCCCCTCCCCATGAAGCCTCAGTGAAAAACAAATCCCTACTATAAAACCACTGAGGGGCGCTTGCTAAGCACTGACCTTGGATCACCTACTAAAATCAAAACCTACGAAATCTCCTCACCTCTATTCACTTCCAGTTTGGAGAATTACTTTTCACCAATGAAGCCCCAAAAGACCATTTTCTCTAATGGTACTGGTCACCAAAGGGTTCTCAAAGAGCTAATACGGCAGCAGTGATCAGCCTTAATAAAAGCAATGTCCCATCTCTCCATTTCATTTCTTTCTTTTTTTTTTTTTATGGACTCTGGCCTCCCTGATGGCCAGTTGCAAGAACCCTTAAGCACAAGGCAGCCACTTACAAAGAGTTCTTTCATATTCGCACACTCACTGATGTTTGCAGTTGGATTGGGGACGAGATTGCCTAACAAAGACAGTGAAACACACTCTACCCCAAAGAGACACAACTTGCATTATGAAGCTGGTATTTAGTCCTGTTGCTGTGGGCTCTTGACATTCACACGGGAGATCAGCCAGTCACGGTCTTGAATCTGCAAATTTGCAAATTTGCAGACACCCACCACTCTACATAATTCCCCTCATCAAACATAACTGAAAGACATAAGCCACACCTTCAAGGCTAAAATGGTTCTAGTAAGCATCGGTTCATGTTTGCTTTCCAGTGAAAAACAAAACGGACTCCCGCAGTATCATGAGACTCCTACGATTTCCTCCAATGTTCCTCCTCAGACAGGCAGTGTGCTTTCTTTTCCAGGCTGTTTCTGACAAAGGAGGAAGGTTTCCACTACTGAACAAGCATTACTGTGCAAGCAGAAGTCAAGTCACGCTTAAATGTGGGCGCGAGGCTGGGTGTACTGGCAGGTAGAGACACTAGCTCCTGCCCAGGACCTTCTCTACCTACACTACCGACCCCCCAGGTCTACACTGTCAGTACAGTAGCTACCAGCCACACGCAGCTGTTCACATTTAAATGAATTAAGAATTCGGTTTCTTCGTTGTACCAATCACACTGCAAGCACCCAGTGGACCAAGCACGGCTAGTGGCTACCATCTGGACATCACAGATGTCATGATGTCCTTCATTACAGGAAATTCAGTTGGATGGCATTGCCCTAGTGGCTGATGTCCACATTTAATCTCCAGACAAGGCCTGACCCTGAACTCCAGGCTTTCCCCAGGTCTCCTCTTTTGTCTGTTTATAGAGATCTCAAAGGTATCCACACACAACATGATTGTCAACACCCTCACCCCCACCATAACAAACACTAAAAGGTGACCGCTGTTTCCCAGCTCTTCTCTTCTTCAGTAAATGGCACCGCCATTCATACAATGGTTTAAGCCAAAATCTAAAAAATCACCCTTAACTTCTCCTTCCTCATGTTTTGCATCTAATATGCTGGCAAGTTTTTTGGGCTCCACCTCTAAACCAGGATCCAATGCCAACCACTTCTCACCATCTCCACCACCCCATCCTGGTTCAGGCCACCAGTATCTTTCACCTGGACAACAAGAACCACCTTACAACTGGTCTGCTGCTTTGTGATGCATTTTCCCGCAGCACAGTCAGAATGATCCATAAGGATGTAAATAGCATCATCCACTCTCCTGCGTTAAGCCCTCCTGTGGCTTCCCCTCATACTCAGAATGAAGCTCCAGCTCCTTCCTAACACCCACAAGGCCCTCTGAGTAGCCCCCTGCTCCCTCTCATCTTTTATTTTCTTCAGAGCACTCACCACATCCTGAAATAATCATTATTCATGTGTCTGTTGTCTGTCCCCCATGTAGCCAGAAAATAAACTATGAGAAAGCTGGCACTTTTTTCTCTTTTGTTCACTATTTGATTCCCCAAAGAGGAGCCAGAGTGCCTACATTCAAATCCATGATCTCCTAGCTCTGACCTTGGGCAAGTTCATTGACTTCTTATACCTTAGTTTCCCCATCTGCAGAATGGGAGTGATAATATTACCCACCTCCTAGGGTTTTGAGAAGGTTAAATGAGTTCATATAGATCAAGCACTTAGGAGAGTGCCCGGTGTTTGGTAGGAATTCTGTGAATACACTATGGGAGGGGGCTCAGTCAACTGAGATCTGAATTGTGATTTCGGCTCAGGTCATGATCTCCGGGTCGTGAGATGGAGCCTCGTGTGGGGCTCTGCTCTCCGTGGGGCGTCTGCTTCTGTCTCTCTGCTCTCTCTTTCTCTCTCGCTCACTCGCTCTCCCTCTGCCCCTCCCCCTGCTTACAGGTACGTGCTCTCTCTAAAATAAATCTTTCAAACAATTTTTAAAAACCTATTTGTTGAGTCAATGAAAAACCCAAACTGTTAAGACCACCATTTGCACGGGTTATGCCTTGAGCCAGAATTTGCCAGAACAGTGTGGTAGATGCAAAGAAGGATTCTAGCTTGTTCTCTGGGAATAACAACAACAACAACAACACACACAAAAAAACATTTTGGCCTGACCCTGTGTGCGCATGTGTGTGCATATGTGTATGCTTCTATTTTGTGAGGAGAGAAAAGCCGCATCTGTTCCAAGCCTGTTGTATGGCCTGAGCCAACCTGTGAATATAGAGATATTTACACCTCCCAAATGTGAGTAGAAATGTACTATCTGCAGCAAGGACTCCTAAAAGGTGGGTCTGAACAGGATCTTTTTTTTTTTTTTAATGTGTACATCATTGTTAAAATGTTTTCCAATGAAAAATCCCCAGTCAGAAACACTCCCCTCCGCCCTGCCTCTTTAATTCACTCACAGAGACATAACAAACCCTACAAGAAAGGCTGAGATATGTTTGCAATTGGAAATGTTTTGTGTTGTTTTTTTTTTTTCAGGAAATGATTCGGTACAGGAACATCATTCCCATCCCATTAACTGCTGACTCGGAGCCAACTGTTTGTAAAAGTGAGTGTGCAAACTGCCCTGTTCAGGCCTGGCCCCTGCCCCATGGGGCCCGCATTAGCGGCCACTTTCCCAAAACAGCCCGCGTCTGCTTTGGAGGCTTCCTTTCTATTAAGCCCAAGCAGGACCCAGCAGAAGCCCCTCGCCCATCTCTGTACTCTGAAAGAGAAAAGAGCTGCAATTGAATTTCTCTGGCACAGACTAGGAATATGATGTTTATCCCTTGAACCTCCTCTAACAACCTAAAACTGGGGCTGAATGTGCGGCCCTCGGTGTCTCGCAGTGCCATTAGTCATAACTTAATAAACAGATTAAGTGCCCAGCTGAAGGTCGAGCTCGGGAGAGCAGGGTGATTGCCTCAACTCCTGCCTGATGTGCTCGCCTTTAGAGAGGGGGCTTTGGCTTTTCCGGGAAAGGCAGGCTGGCTCTGGGTCCAGTGGTGCTGCGGGGAAAGTACATGGATGGGCTTTGGAGTCTAACAGCGCTGGATTTGAATCCTACTTCTATTTTTATCAGCGGTGGGATCTTACATAAATGATCTAACCTCCCTGAAATTCAGAATAAAACAATTCTCTGTAAAACAACGTCGTAGCTGACACTGCTGGTTTCCTCGCTAATATTTGATTTGACTCTATTTCCCTGCTGAGCGAACCCTCATTTTGTTCCAGGGTATACTCCTCCCTCCTAAGTTCCAGGGGAGATCTTGAATGGCGTAAGCTAATCACGATAATCTTAATCCCCCTGATAGTGACTGATTCAAGCATGGCCAAATGATACAACGAATTGAGAGAGAAAATTTCTAGAAGCTTCTGACAGTAGTTTTCCTTCATTTTAAAGAGAGGTCCAAAGAAGGGAAGGTATCCTTCTCATCATTATTACATCAGGATGTTATGCCTGGAATTGCTGCAGCCATTCTGTAATCACGAGGTAAGTTAGCCCAAATCCAAAGAAGAAACTAATATGCTAAGATTGGCAGAGAAGAAAGAAAGGGGTTCTTGTTGATACTGTTAAGCCACCATCCCTGGAGCCACTCTAGCTTTATGTGTCTTGTTATAAGAGAGATAATAAGCTCCCTTAGTGTTTAAGCTGGTGGAGTTGGCATTTTCTGGGGCTTGGAGCTCAAACTCCCTAATTAATACACAGGGCACCAGGATTATAAAGTTGATAGATGAATAGCGTAGGTCTACAATGAATGGTAATGTTCCTTTCCTTTTTACCATGAGAAACAGAAGAGCTGCAGGCATCTCTTGTACTTCAGAATACACACAGGGAGTCAAGAATACCACAGAGAAAACAACCATGGAAAGAAGAATGGACAGAGGTTTCTAAAATTACAAAAAGGGTCCATTTAGGCAAAGCCAGTAATTTCATTCGCTCAACTAGTAAACATTACTAGGCACCTCTTCTGAAGTCGATCTGGTGCCAGCACCAGAATACATGCCTGAGAATTGGACAGGGATCTGCCTTAATCTGCTCACAGATGGTGGGAGGGGCAGACACATCAACACAACAAGCGTGATGCTGCCCATAGGGGTAAGCGCCACATGACTGCGGGGCTGCGGGAGCTCAGGCAGAACAAGGGTAGCTCTGGATGGAGGACTGGGGAGGATTCCTAGAAAGGGCAAATTTGAGTCAGACTTCGAAAAATAGCAATTTTCATTTGACACAGGGGCCCCAAGAAAGGCACACCTTCTGTAAAAAAAGATCAAGGTGTGGAAAAACAGGGTAGGTGTTGAGAGTGATGATTATGCCTGATCACTGGGAAGAGGGGCGGGGAGCAGAGAAAGGGGAAGGAATCGAGAAGCAAACAGGTAAGTGAGCTCTAACGTGTCAGGGGTCATGAATTCTTCTGTTCCCCAGCACCCCCTGGACTATGCTCGCTGGGTCTATAGACAAAACAGCAACCAAACCAAACCAAACTGAACATACCAAGGGAGCGCAAGAGAATAGCTAGAACGTTCTTTCTCCTTCAGTGCAAGTGGGCACCACAGTGAGATATTTGGGCTGCTCTAGATCCTTATCAGGACTCTGAGGATTAATATCTGGCCCTTCTGAAAACTAGTAAAGCTCTCTTAATTCCTAAATGGATCAAGGGCCCCCACAGACGTTCTTGGCAGCAAGACAACTGACTTGATAATGGTCTGGTCAGCAAGCCCTAACAATTTTTGTCTATGTGAAAAATCAGCCTGAAAGAACATCAATTAAAACACTAGAGCTGGGGCACCTGGGTGGTTCAGTGGGTTAAAGCCTCTGCCTTCGGCTCAGGTCATGATCCTAGGGTCCTGGGATCGAGCCCTACATCAGGCTCTCTGCTTAGCAGGGAGCCTGATTTCTTCTCTCTCTGCCTGCCTCTCTACCCACTTATAATCTCTGTCAAATAAATAAATAAAATCTTTAAAATAAAAAAAAATAAAAATAAAACACTAGAGCTAACATCATACTTAATGGGGAGAAAACAAATGCTTTCCCCCTAAGACTGCGAACAAGGCAAAGATGTCTCTGCTCACCGTGCCTATGCAAAATCATACTAAAAATCCTAGTTCATACCATAACACAAGAGAAGGAAATTAAAGGTATAGTAATTGGGAGCAAGGAAATAAAACTATCTTTGCAGATGACATGGTTATCTATGTAGGAAATCACAACTGACTGACAAAAATAAACAGAACAAAAAACTCCAAACTCTTAGAACTAGTAAGTAATTATAGCAAGGTTGCAGACACAAGGTAAATAAATACACATGTCAATTGCCTTCCCTTGTGCCAGCAATGACTGCTTGGAATTTGAAATTCGAAACACAATATTATTTACAGTAGCACCAAAAGATGCAATACTTAGGTATAAATCTTACAAAATCCATACAGAATTGATATGCAGAAAATGACAAAACTCTGATATAAGAAATCAAATAAGATTTAGATAAATGAAGAGACATTCAGTATTCATGAATTACAAGACTTGATACTGTTAAGGTGTCAATTCTTCCCAACTTCCTCTATAGATTAAAAGCAATCCCACTCAAAAACCACAAAAGGTATTTTGTGGTTACCAACAAATGGATTCTCATGTTTATACAGAGATGAAAGACCCAGAGTAGCCAACATAATATTGAAGAAAAATGACAAAGTTGGAAGACTGACACTACCAAACCTTAAGACTTACTATAAAGATACAGTAATCAATACAGTGTGGCACTGGAAAAAGAGTAGACACACAGATCACTGGAACAGAGTAGAGAACTCAGAAACAGATACACACAAACATATTCAACTGATCTCTGACAAAGCAGCAAAGGCAATTCAATGCAGAAGGGATAGTATTATCAATGTGTGGTATGAGAACAACTGAACATCTATATGTAAATAATGAATCTAGACACAAACCATCTACTTTCTGCAAAATTTAACTCAAAATGATCATAGGCCTAAGAATAAAACACAATACTATTAAATTTCTAGAAAAAAATTTAAGAAAACCTGGGTGACACAGGGTTTGGCAATGACTTTTGACGTACAACACAAGAGCAATCCATGAAAGAAAAACTGATAAGCTGGATTTCATTAAAATTTCTATTCTGCAAAAGATATTGTTAAGAGAATGAAAAAACAAGCCACAGACTGAGAGAAAATACTTGCAAAACATACACTACATAAAAGACTTATATACAAAATAACCCAAAAAAACCCTTAAAAATCGAATAAGAAAACAAACCAACTACAAAATGGGCAGACCTAAACAGACATGTCACCAAAGAAGGTACACAAATGGCAAAAAAGAATATGAAAAAAGGTTCAACATCCCTTGTCATCAGGAAATGACAAAGCAATAAGATACCACCCCATTTTTTAGCATGGTTAAAATCCCCCAAACTTAACAGCATCAAATACTGACAAGATGTGAAGCCACAAGAACTCTCATTCATTGCTTGTGGGAATGCAAAATGATACGGCAATCTTGGAAGACCATGTGATAGTTTTCTTACAAAGCTAAAGTTTTACCATATAATTCACCAATTGTGTTCCTAGTATTCACTTGTATTGAAAACATATATTCAGGGGACGCCTGGGTGGCTCAGTGGGTTAAGGCCTCTGCCTTCGGCTCAGGTCATGATCCCAAGGTCCTGGGATCGAGCCCCACATCGGGCTGTCTACTCCACAGGGAGCCTGCTTCCTCTCCTCTCTCTTTCTGCCTGCCTCTCTGCCTACTTGTGATCTCTGTCTGTCAAATAAATAAATAAAATCTTAAAAAAAAACCCATATATTCACACATTTATAGCAGTTTTAGTCATAATTGCCAAAAACTTGGAGCAACCAAGACTTACTTCAACAGTCAAATGGATCAGTTGTGGTATATCCATATGGTGAAATATTACTCAGTGATTTTAAAAAAATGAGCACTAAAGCCATGAAGAGACGAGGAAGAACTTTAAATATATAATTCCCGAGTCAAAGAGGGTAGTCTGAAAAGGTGCACAATGTGTGATTCCAATATAGGAAATTCAGAAAAGGTATAGAGACAGTATAAAGACTATAGAGACAGTAAAAAGATCAGTGGCTGCCAGGGGTTTGAGGGAAGATTTGAATAGGCAAAGTACTGAATATTTTTAAGAAGGTCAAATTATGCCGGATGATACCGTGACAGTATATACATGATTTTATGCATTTATCAAGCCCACAGAATTTTATAGCACTGGGAGTAAACCTCAATGTAAACAAATTCAAAAAATCGTTTAGGTGGCTGGTGGCTCCAAGGGTGGGAGGTAGACTGTGATGCTAGAACCTAACAGAATCACAAATGTGGGAGACAATCTCACTGGAAGGGGTGAAGGGGATGGTGCTGACCTAAGTGTCATTGGAAATGAGTGATGTCTGTGAAACCCAAGTCAAAAGGAACCGCACATAAGCATGGACTCTAGTTGATAAAGTTATTTGCCATGGGGGTGCCGGGCAACAATTTGATAAAGTTATTTGCCATGGGGGTGCCGGGCAACAATTCTGATACCGTGACACACAAACACTGGAATCGAATAATTACATAAACGAATGGAGGATGGTCGGAGCCAGGTTTCTCACTGTTGGAGTGGGAAGTTATAGACAAGCGGGAAAAAGGCTAAGATGATCTATGTCGTGATGGGTTAGAGACGGAGATAGCAGTAAGCACTCACGTTTAGCTTTATATATACAGATGATTACAAACAGAAATATCACTAAGCAGGAGAACAGTTGACCCCGAACAACACAGGTTTGAACTGTATGGCTCCATTGTCACGCATTTTGTTTTTGAGTTGACAACAAAAGCCACAAGGCATTTATTTACAAGGACTCAACCCAGTCCCCGCCAAATCAAAGGTAGCATTAAAGAGGTTGCACCTGCTGCCATCTGAATAGTTGGAGAGAACCCCCCCACCCCCACCAAGGCGGTCAGACGCCCCTAGGGGCCCTACCTGGGAAGGCAGGTCACGCATATGCCACCAGAATAATCGGGTCTAGCAACCGGGGCTGGCCAGCAGGAGGCTGAGTTGAAGTGAAGGAACGTGTCTAGAGGGCATAGGGGGCACTGTGCTCGGAGCCCCATGTCTCTGGCACCCCTGCACCGAACTGTTCAGGCTCCAGGGCTGCACTGGGTTGGCTGCAGACCTTGGATCCCCTTGGGCTGGGTAGGGACCCCTCTGTCGTGGCAGCACCCCAGCCCCTCAGCCTCCTGGCGGCTGGTGTACTCATGGGTAGCCACAGCTGCCAATGGCCCCAGGCCAGTGGTACACCTCCGGGTATATGGAGCAGCTGTACTGTGCCTCCAGACTGCTATCACACCCACAGGTGTGCCTGGTGCCTGCCACTGCTAAGCTGAGGCCACCAGGCTGCAGAATATGACCATTTTGGAGTGCCAGGCCCACTACCACTTCCCTTTTCCCTCCCTGTCCCAGCCCAGCCTGGTGCACCTATAGGTGGATTTTTTTTTTTTCCAGTAAACATAGCTGGAGTACTGCATTTCTTCCTTCCGGTTTTCTTAATAACATTTTCTATTCTTTACTTACTTTACTGTAAGAATATAGTATATAATATATAGAACACAGAATATGTGTTAGTTGACTGTTATGAAGGCTACCAGTCGACAGCAGGCTATCAGTAGTTAAGTTTTTGCAAAAGTTATATATAGATTTTCTTAATTATGAAGGGGTCAGTGCGCTTAACCCCCTGCCTTGTTCAAGGGTCAACTGTACATACTTGGGTTAGTTTCTGACTCTATTAGCTGTGAAGTCCTAAAAGTAATGGCACTCCAGTAGCAATGAATGTACCTGGCTCCAGATCCTGGTTTCTAGTGGTTCTCCAATAAAAGGAACCAGAGCTTGTTGGAAAGATGGCTGATTCTAGGATTGGAAAGGGAATCTGCAAGATCAGTCTGGAACCAGAAAGGAAAGAAGCTGGAATAATCCAAGCAGCAAAATAAATAAAATAATATTGGGTTATAACCAAAGGCACAAAATAAATATCCATTTATATCCATACTGATATAAATGACTGGATTAATTAATACTTTGGGGAGAGAAACCTCCTTTGTAGAATTCCAAATAATCTACATGGATCCTGTGTCCTCAGAGAAGGAAAGCATAACCCTTTATCCCTTAAAATAGGCCTTCCTTCCAAACAGTACAATAGGGAAAGGAGGAAAGGAGTGACTTTCAGTGTAGAATCCTGACAAACACTAGCTACGCCAGGTGATCAAGGTCAACATCACAGTCATAACTCATGGCATTTGAGGTGATGTGATGAAAATAGCATTTACCTCTTTGCTCTTCCTTTTCAAACCCATGAGCCTGGGGGAAACATTAGACAGATTTCAATAGATGGGCATCCTAAAATATGTTTGACTAGTGTTCCCTCAAAACTGTCAAAGTCATCAAAAATAAGCCTGAGAAACAATCAGGGTCAAGAAGAGCTAAGGAGGCACAATGACTTAAATATAATGTGGTATCCTGGATGGGATTCTAGATCAACAGAGGACATTAGATAAAAACTAAAGAGATTGGAATAAGCTATATACCTTAGTTGATAATAATACATCAACACTGGTTTGTGAATTTTAAATGTCTCCTACTAAGGCAAGATGTTAATAAGAGGGGAAACCGGATGTAGGTTATAGGGGAATTCTTGGTTCTATCCTTGTAATTTTTCTGTAAACCTAAAATTACTGTTAAAATAGTTTTTAAAAAATCAACCTGAATTTGCATTTTTCCAACCAAATATAGTACTCACAGGGGTGGGCAGAATCCATGATGTTATGGGACACATAGGTTTCCGTCATTACCAAGGAGATGATGGTAACTTAGCCAACAACAGTCGAGCCCTATAGAAGCATCTGTACAGGAGGCAAAACACAAACACCACTTCGAAGCCCTACAAGTGCAAGATGTACTCATTCCCAAGTGGGAACTGAAGTTTCCAGGAAGAAAGGACATAGTTTATGTGTCTCCAGGGCTGAGATGCGAAGACAAAGCTTCTGCATAACTTAAGGATGCCTGGCAAGGCCATCTCTGCTTGCCTACTAGTACAGACATCACTGAAAGTACACTGGTCTCTTTAATAATCTTAATGATTTTCTCTGGAACTGCTCTGGAAAGTATGGTTTTTTTGGTTTGTTTTTTAAAGATTTTATTTATTTATTTATTTGACAGAGAAATCACAAGTAGGCAGAGAGGCAGGCAGAGAAAGCAGGGGAAGCAGGCTCCCTGATGAGCAGAGAGCCCAATGCGGGGCTCGATCCCGGGACCCTGGGATCATGACCTGAGCCAAAGGCAGAGGCTTTAACCCATTGAGCCACCCAGGCACCCCTGGAAAGTATGTTTACCCATGGGCCCTGATGGGGGTTTTCACACCAAAGACTTTTGGGTTAGTTTACCATTGCTGTGGTAACACATGACAAATAGTGCGTGGCTTGAAACAACACAGACTTATCCTTTGAGTTCTATAGGTTGTAAGTCCATCAAGGGTCTCTGTGGGCTAAAATCAAGGTGTTGGGAGGGCTGTGTCCCTTTCCAGAAGCTCTAGGGGAGAGGCTATTTTTTTGCCTTCTCAAGCTTCCAGAGGCCACTTCTATCCCTTGGCTTGTGGCCTCCTTCCTCCATTTTCAAAGCTGGCAATGGGGGGCTGGGGGCCATATCTTTCTCATGTTGTCTCGCTGAACTGCTACTTCTGCCTCCCTCTTCCACTTTTGAGTACACTGGTAAGTCTACCAGGCCCATCTGAACAATCTGGGACAATCTCCCTATTTTAGGGTTGACTAGATAAAAATCCCACCTGCAACTTTAATTTCCCTTTGCCATGTAATGTAACATATTGACAGATTCCAGAGATTGGGCTATGGTCATGTTTGGGGTGGGAAGGGGACTGTTATTCTGCCTATAACAGCCTTCTTGGTTAAGGGGATAAGTTCTGTTCTTAATACTCACCCTTGGGTACGACATATGGGTTTACTTTTCCTCCATGTGAGATTGCCAACAGAAAATGCAAAATTCCAAACCTTTCCATCCCAGCCCTTAAACTAAAGTTTTATTACTTTTAACTAAAAGGATATTTGTTTCAACAGCCATAATGTAAAGCATCAGGGAAACATGGGAGCCAGCCCGTAGTAGCCTCAGCAGACTGTCAGGGCCTCAACACACTCCCCTGTACTTGATGCCGTGCTTTAGTCACCAGGGTCTGAAATCTGGCCTTTGGAGCATAGCCAAAAAAAAAAAAAAAAGGAACTTAGAGGCTGGTGTTGTGATGGGGGCTGACAGGGAGATGTATAGTCTTTACGAGTCTTATAGTTTCCACCAGAGTCTTTGTTTTGGTCAGTTTTATAGTCTCTACAGAACTGGAAGGCTGCCAAGCAAATGGCCTTTGGACATTTGTTCATCGTTCAGCCAAGCACGTGATTTAGCTGCCCTTCAAACAAGGAGGGAGACGGATGCACCATTGGCTGGCTTTGGGCAGTCAAAGCAATCTCAACCGAAACATTGGTGGAGCTCTCAAGTAAGTCATGGGAATGCTCCTGGGGAAACAATACATCATTATTCTTTGTCTTTGGCCATGCTCTGTCCTGTTATCTCTTTACATTGAGAGCCAGAACCACTTCCTTGGTCTTAAAGGAGACCTACTCCTACTTAAACAGAAGGTGGTAGAGGTGCCAGCCTGGGAGTTGATAACTCGAAGCCATTTTGCATGTGTGTACTCCTGTGTGCCTCCAAACACCTCCCCCTTACATCAGCCTTGGGGAGACCACAGAACTTGATCTGGCATATTGCCTAACTGAACGTAAACTACGGGTACAACGAGCAATAGGACAGCCTGGGTGGAACTGGCACGCCGACTATCTATTTCCCTCCTAAACATGTATGGGCATCTCTCGTGCTGGGGGCTATGGATCCAAAGATAAACAATTACTTCCCTTCTAGGGTCAGCAGGTTCCTGAAGGACAATTCTCTTAGGGGTCCGTAGAGCCCAGCGCAGGGCCAGCCACACAAGAAGCATTCAGTAAGTGCTGGGAGGATGCTTTAGTTGGGTGGGGGTGGGGGGGAGACACATACACAGACCGTAATGCGATATGAATAAGGGCCTCCATGTGGTTCTGACCTAAGTCCTGAGGGCAGAGTGCCCTCCAACATGGAGGGAGCCACAGAGTAGTGTGTGGGAGACAGAGGGGCCATGGGAGGTCAGGGGAGCCCCAGGACATGCTTCAGCCTCACCTGCTTCCCTCTTTGTGCCCTACCTGAATGAAATTTCCTTTCTTCATTATGTTCTCTGTGGCTCTTGGACCTTCATGTCGGTATCTTTCTTATTCATGAATTCTTTACAGCCAGTTGTTCATTTTTGCGGTGGCTCAATGCTGCTTAAAAAACACAACATCAACCACTAGTCCCCTTGAATTCCCAAGTGGTGGCCGCCATGGAAACAAGCCCTGGGGGTGGCTGACAAATGACCATGGCACTGCTATTTCCTGACTGGCTCAGTTCTCTGGTGGACTAATTCTAGGTTTGCCTGCAGGCCTATCAGGGGTTTATCCTTAAGAAGCACAATGTGGGGCACTGTCTCTCAAATGGACAACAATGATGACTAGAAGAGAAGACACACAGTCACACTGCCCTTCCTTTGTACCAGACATGGAAACATGACACCTTTTTTTTTAAGCACATATTAACATATTTAATCTTTCCAGCAATCTGAGGAGTAGGTGCTGTTATTATCCCCACTATATAGATGAGGAAAATGAGACCCAGAGAAGGTGTGTAACCTGACCAAGGCCAGCCACACAGCTAGAAAGCAGAACTCAGTGGGTCTTGGGCCACCTGGTTGCAGAGTTCACATCCTTAACATTATGTTATAGGTTGTCCCAGTTTTATGTAATGACATTCATTGACTCATTCATTCATTCATTTATTATGAAAACACCTAGAACATGGTCACTTCCACATTCCCATGTAAAGCTAGGGGAAAGTTTCATGGCAGATCACCTTGCATATACTAAGCCCTACAGGTTGTCTGGTCACCCTATGGAGGCTTGGCCTCTGTAAAAGCAGATTAAAAAGGAGGTGATACATGAGCAGTAATTTTGTTTTGTTTTAAATAATAGGGTGATTTATTTCTGGCTATAAAAGAAAAACAAGCTCATTAAAGAGACCTTTGCAAATACAAAACAACGAAGAGAGGAAATAATCCTACTGCTTAGAGATAAACCCTGTTAATACGTTGTATTTTGTTACCAGGTTTTCTGTTTTACACACACACACACACACACACACACACACACGCATGCACATAGCACATGGCTCTCTAGCCTTTTACTGTATCACAGAATCTCATCATCTTTCCTTATGCCATCAAAAACATCACTGTAAACACTGTTCCCAATTTCTGTCGAAGGGACACACAACATTACTTAGCCATTCTGTAACTGCTGGACATTTAGGTGCTTTCCAATCATGGGGGGAAGTGGCAGAGTCGGGATAGGTTGAGTCATTCCCCAGCTATGAAGGGTGAGGGGGCCTCCAGTGGAGGGGCCAGCAAGGGCAAAATGTGGTGCCCATGGGGAACTAGATGCACAGCCCGTGTGAGTCAGGCCACAAGCTATTCTCTTCAGGGGTAAGGAAGCTCAAGTTCAGAGTTTAAGAGACTTGCCTGAAAGTTTCCTAGAAAATGATTTGAATGGTTATTCATCCTCTTTCCCCCATGTCTTGGTTTGGAGGCTCCTGATAGTAGGAAGGGAACCCTCGAAAAAGGGGGCCAGGGGCAAGGGGAGCGACGTGAAGACGGGACGGGGCGGACGGCGACGAAGGGCACATGTGGAACTGAGCTGAGCCCCACCCCCGTGTGGGCTCTCTAGGAGCCTCTAGGCTGTCTCCAGGAGACCTCCCCACCAAGCTGAGGTTCCCCAGTTAAGGGTGCTAGCATTCCACACCTCAGGCTGTGCTGGCTGCTGCCTGAGGGGCTTTAGAAGCCACAGCCCTGAGACGGAGCCGTGAAGGGGCCAGGCTTTGGTGGGGTCTGCTGTGTGTACCAGTCATCACAGCCAGGCTGAAACCAGAGGGGCCTGAGAAGCTCACGGTCATGTACACCCGGAATCTCCGTAGGCCAAGGGCCAACACAGGTGTGGCTCCAGGTGACGGGGGAGCACCAGGAGGGATCTGGGAGGGCTTCGGGAAGACAGCGGTGCCAGACCCTTTTGTGGACAGACCTCTTTTCTTTCCAGATCACTTCCCACCATTTGTAATCACACATCCATGTGCATATCTGTAGAACACCTGTCTCCTCCATTCTCTTGAGTGCTTCGAGAGGACAGAGGCCTTGCCCACCATGGCACCGCCATCAGCTGCCGCACAATGAGTGCTGAGTGTGTGTTTGCCGAATGAAGGACTAGTACGGGGATGCTGGTCCAGGGGAAGTCTGCCCTTCCAGCAGAGTCCCATGGCCAAAACAGCCTCTTTTTTTTTTTTTTTTTAAGATTTTATTTATTTTATTTGACAGACAGAGATCACAAGTAGGCAGAGAGGCAGGCAGAGAGAGGAAGGGAAGCAGGCTCCCTGCTGAGCAGAGAGCCCGATGCAGGGCTCAATCCCAGGACCCTGAGACCGTGACCTGAGCCGAAGGTAGAGGCTTAACCCACTGAGTCACCCAGGCGCCCCCCAAATCAGCCTCTTATAACCTTCTACATCACAGCCAGACATTCATACTGGGTAGGTCTGGGCTTTAAGAAGAGAAGGATACGGAACTAAACACACCAAGGGAGGGAGCAGAGAGGACATGCGTCGGTTGGTTCTGAGTATGAGGGTCTGAGATGCGGAGTGGGAGGTGTTTTTGCTTATCACTGAGACCTCCTCAGCATCAGTGACTACGTCCCATTCCCAACTGGAAGTCCGAGACTATCACACCAGAAGTGGCAAAACGCTGCCGGTCGTTGTGTATCACAAGGACCATCGAGGCTTCCTGGTATGGAAGTTAGTATTTTTTAATTATTTTTTCCCCCAAACCCAACAATCCATGTTGACAGCAAATCCTCATAGAGAACCTATTAAAAGAAATTGTAGTAAATCAGAGATGCTTGCCCTGCCTGTCTGGCATTCTGCTGATTGCATGCCTGACGCTTCCACAGTAGCTCCCTTTGGTGCAACCCTCCATTTGATTCAATTCTACGGGTAATTATTGAGACTTGACAACGTGCAAGGCAATGTGTTAGGAGCCTCCTTCCACGGCATCTTCCAGACCGAGAACACAATTTAACTCACAGACAGAATAAACATGCACGACTGAAGCTCAGAGTGAATGAGGCCACAAGAAACGGTCAAGACCATTCAAAGAAGATAACATTACACCCAGGGGACAGAGTGTGGGACAGCAGGTACCACCCACTTGTTCATCGGTTGAAGTATGCATTCAACAGCATTGCTGGCAACTTTCCTGGGCCAGGCACTGTGCTGGGTCCTAGGGTCAGAGGGATGAATAAAACCCAGCCCCAGCGTATAGCCTCGTACTCTGTGGATACAACAGGAGTATCACTTAACTCATTTGGCAGTGTAAATCAGTGTAAATCATCTTCTCAAAGGAGATGCTTTATTTTCTTCTTCAAGGAGAACTAGGGGTTTAGTAGATGTAGAGGGAGCAAGGCGTATCAAAGAGCAGGAGACAGGAGAGAAAACACGTTTTCATGAAGATTGCCAGAGAGTAATGTGTCTGTGGGGTGTTAGAGAGTTAAGCCAAAGGCCAGAACATGCAAAATGTAGATTTAATCCTGAAGGCAAAGGGCAGCCATGGAAGGAAAAGAAAAGCAGAGTTTTTCAAGTTTGCAGGATGTCTGCAGAAAGTTCCCAAGTGCGTCTATATAAGCATATGCCTTCCTGGGATGTACCACCATCAGGCAGTCTGAGCTGGCCTGGGCTCTGGAGGAAGACAGACCTCAGCTCAACCCCAGCTCTGTCTCTGGTTTAACTTTCCTTCCCTCCTAAAATGGGAATCATAACACTTAGCTCACTGGTTTGTAATGCAGCTTCGATGAAATAATATCACACCAAATGCCCGGCATCGTGGAACATGTCTTCGCGCACGTTCGGTGCCTCCCGACCTTCTTCCCAGCGCACTGGCATTGTGTGTAAGCAGAGGAGAGAAGGACTGATCAGGGATGGCCTGGGGAAATAGAAATGACTTTAGCAAGAGCTCAGAAACCTAGCTGGAGGAGATTTTAATCATTCCCTTGTCCTGGGTTTCAAACAGATGAAGAGAGACAGCACAGAGAAAGAGGGAAGAGAAGTCCCATTAGTGCTTTATGATAGAGAGGGTGCTTTGGAGCAAGGGACAGACTGAAAGTGCCCAGACATGTTGGAGAAGGAATATCTCAGGGGTTTTATAGAGCCTGGAACGTGGACACTTAGGAACAGGAAGAGCTCTCTGGTGATAGGAGTGGGGGTGACAATCATGGTGGTCCTAATGCGCAGTAATGCTGCTGATGACAGTGACTATGGGTTGGATGAATTTTCAGAGGTGGAAAAAAAAAATAGTGCTCAGTACCCATAGCATCTGGATTGTGGCGTCTAAATAATAATTCCTTCACAATCCTTGAAGAGAACACAGGCAACCTCTTCGACCTTAGCCACAGCAACTTCTTCCTAGACACATCACCAAAGGCAAGGGAAGCGAGGGCAAAAATGAACTACTGGAACTTTGTCAAGATAAAAACTTTTCCACAGCAAAGGAAACAGTCAACAAAAGCAAAAGACAACTGACAGAATGGGAGAACATATTCGCAAATGACATATAAGATAAACAGCTAGTATTCAAAATCAATAAAGAATTTATCAAACTCAACACCCAAACAACAAATAATCCAATTAAGAAATAGGCAGAAGACATGAACAGACACTTCTGCAAAGAAGACATCCAGATGGCCAACAGACACATGAAAAAGTGCTCACCATCACTTGGCATCAGGGAAATACAAATCAAAACCACAGTGGGATACCACCTCACACCAGTCAGAATGGCTAAAATGAACAAGTCAGGAAATGACAGGTATTGGTGAGGATGTGGAGAAAGGGGACCCTTCCTACACTGTTGGTAGGAATGCAAGTTGGTGCAGCTGCTCTGGAAAACAGTATGGAGGTTCCTCAAGAAACTGAAAATAGAGCTTCCCTACGACCCAGCAATTGCACTACTGGGTATTTACCCTAAAGATACAAATGTAGGGATCTAAAGGCGCACTGCATCTGAATGTTTATAGCAGCAATGTCCACAATAGCCAAACTATGGAAAGAGCCTAGATATCCATCAACAGATGAATGGATAAAGAAGATGTGGTGTATACACACACACACACACACACACACACACACAGGAATACTATGCAGCCATAAAAAACCCTCGAAGTTTTGCCATTTGCAAGGATGTGGATGGAACTAGAGGGTATTATGCTAAGTGAAATAAGTCAATCAGAAAAAGACAATTATCATATGATCTCACTGATATGAGGAATTTGAGAGGCAGGGCAGGGAGGCCATGGGGGAAGGGAGGGGAAAATGAAACAAAATGGAACCGGGAAAGGAGACAAACCATAAGAGACCCTTAATCTCAGGAAACAAACTGAGGGTTGCTGGAGGGGAGGGGGGTGGGAGAGATGGGAGAGATGGGATAGCCGGGTGACGGACACTGGGGAGGGTATGGGCTATGGTGAACGTTGTCAATTGTGTAAGATGGATGAATCACAGATCTGTACCCCTGAAACAAACAACACATTATATGTTAATTAAAAAAAGAAAAAAATAATAATTCCATTTCCTCCCAGAAGGAATCAGAGCTCCTCAGAGAAATGACTGATTCTAGATCCGAGGCAGAAAATATGTGAGATGAGCCTGGAACATCTTATTGCCAAAACCCATAAGCTATGAATTTTCACTATGTAGGGTCCTATCAAAGAGGCTTCCACTGGCTAAAGACAGAAAAAATGGAGTGCCAATAAGGACAACAATGGCAATAGAAATGCATCAAATATATTTAAACCCATAAGTTAATAGTAAAAAAACTAGAGAAACAAAACACAGCATTTCTCCTTTTAAGCTGCCTCTGAAGGAGGTAGGTAACCCACTCATTTTTAAAACTGGTAAGTAAAGGGAAAGAAAATCTGACATTGAATGATGATAGAATAAATGAACTAGAATATAACATTTGGAAATCTCGAAGGAATTAGTGTAATGATCGTCAATGGCTCCCCACAAACGAGACACAACCAGATGTAATATCTCTCCTTCCCCTGACCTCCAAAGAGACAAACCACCATCAGTTCTAGATCTACCTGCCAGTCTTCAAGAAATACAGGGGTCAGAGGAACATGTTAACTGACACCATTAAGATGCAACTGGCAAGACCTAGTCTGTGGGAAACTCCATAGGTTTCTACAATACAGAGGAATAAAAGAGATGTGAGAAAATATCACCCAATCGCAACACATGAGTCTTATTTCACTCTTGACTCCAACAAACTGTAAACATAATAAACAAATGAAACAGTCAAAAGTATGGGTCTGGACATTTCATAATAAACAAATGAAACAGTCAAAAGTATGGGTCTGGATGTTAGGGAATTATTAAATTCTCACCTGCAGGTAATATAATTCTATTTTTAAAAAGAATCCTTATCTTGAAGATCTATAATGAAAAATATGTACTGAAATGATCTATCTGGGATTCACTGCAAAGGAACCTTTTGGTGGGGACTGAGGGTCAGACGGAGGTAGACATGAAACAAGACTGACCGTGGACTAATCATTGTTCGAGCAGGTGATGGGCTCCCTGGAGTGTGCTACACTATTCTTTCTACTCTTGTATATGTATATTAAGAAGTTCTTGTTTGTGTTTCTGCCATGTTACATAAGAACTAGGTTCTGGGTGTAGGGAGCAGAAGGAACCGACAGACTTGTTTTGTAAAATAAAGAGGCAGATCAGAGCAAACAACTGAGCAGAAGGTCAGTCTAGAAAAAAAGGCAACTAATATAGCAAGCAGAGATTAATACTTTCAACATGATGACCACATTATAAAAATCCATAATAACAACCTATCAAAGCCCCCAAGGAAAGTTAATCAATTACATTATATGGCAATTTATATGAAGGAAAAAATATGTAAATATTGGGGCACTCACCCCCATGGCTTGGCCGGAGGAAGTGGGGCAACAATGGGACACCTGTCAGGACCCCCTCTGCACCTTCTTACCCTCGAAGTCTGCTCCCCCTACCATCCCAATCAATCAAAGGGCCAACACTGGCTCTTCTTAGGACCCCGGGGGTCAGCTCTAACTTCCAGAGCCCTCAAAAACACCTGCTTTCCCCCCCTCAGAGTTGCTATTTTTTCTGACTGTCGACACAGATGCTTCCCAGAGAGTAGAAATTAGTGACTCTAGGGTGTAGACATTCGTCAGTTGGGCTGTTAATCCGTGATGAAAGAGCCCAGGGAGGAGCCACATCTTCCCTAGCCAGCTTCAGGAGAGCCAAGAAGGCTCACTCATATGGCCAAAAGGTGTTCATGGCTACTCTTTTCACTCCTTTATTAATTATGGTCTTTCCAGAACCTAGATCCAGGGAGCCACACTGATATTAACCTTTAACCTGTCAAAACCCATGCGGAGGCTTTCCAGCCCAGCCATAAACCCAAACATGTGAATGGTCACACCACGTCTAATCTGGGCGGAAATGGAGTGGAAAGTCTTGCCAAGAACTTTGCATGCACGTCAATCAAACCCATTTCAGTCCTTGTCTTAATAGATTTATCCCAAACTATTTGGGGAATTGGAAAGGCCCATTAGGCATTATTGATTATGAGCTCTTCAAGGAAGATATCTGTCCTATTCATATCACTGTCACTAATGAGAGTCACAACACCCTCTCCAGTCTGGCTATGGAGCTGGCTTAGGACAAGCATTTAGCAGTCTAATTGCTCGCCTGGGGCCAAAAGCTTCTTTCTCCACGTTCACAACACACACTTAGATTTAGTCTTAACGCAGGAGCAGAGGGCAGCAGGCAGCGCTGACTAGCACTCCTTTGTTTATTCATTTCTTTGTCTACCCTCCTCTCGTCCCCCACCCCTAAACATCTCTCTCTCTCTCTCTCTCTCTCACACACACACACACACACACACACCCTCCCTCCATAGTTACCTCTAACAACAGAGCGAGGCTGAGGCAGGGCAGGTGGATATAAACAACGTTCAGAGGCAAAAGGAGTGGACACCTCCCATCTCAGACGCCCCAGCACTGGAGAGGAGCCCAGAGCTGGCCAGAGCACCCCCAACAGAGAATCACCCCCTGCAGCCGCATGTGCAACTTTGTCCAGGCTCTGACATACCTTTAGGGCAGAGAGCCCCACAGCCCATGGTCCAGGGTGTCAGCCACAAGCATGGTACTTCTGCCCAGAGCTCACCACTCCCTGTGACGGCCCACAGCCCCCTGCCGTCAGGCCAGTTTTCAGAGGTCTGGAGATGTGCGGAGCTATAGGATCTTTCCAACTGTTTCCTGAGGAGAATGCTGCCTGCTGGATGCCACTCTCGGCTTGGTGCATCAGTCGAAAACAAGTGGCTGCCTATATAATTTAATATCATGCCACGGGAGACTCATGAACTTGCTGCAAAGCAAGCAGGATTCTGCCTCTTGCCTCTTGGCAACTGGAAATCCAGACGGCCTGCTTGTTTCGGCCCGGCCTGGCTCTGCACCTCCAGCCACCCATCGGAGCTGGGTGCGTGCGGAGGCCAGGCTCTGTGTTTTCTTGAGGTCACCACTATGGAAAAGGGAGCCTCATCTGGGGTGACCTGGAATTTCTTAGTCCAGCCACAGACTCCAGGTGAGAAGCCTCTCCTGAGGCAGGCTAGGGGCTACAGCTGGGTGAGCCCAGGCTACCCTGGACACAGGGCAGCCATGCTGTGCCCTCAGCCTTTTTTCAGTGGTTGTGGGGAACCTGTCCTTTCAGGAGAGGGAGCCTAAACTTATAGTTAGATAAGGAAGGTTAGATGAGGAATTTAGGTAAGTTCTAATCATGAACTTAGCAACTTGTGTTGAGAACAAGAAGAAAACTCTTGAATTTGAGTATTGGTTGGTCATATGGCCCTTTGAATTGTTGGCTGGTTGGTCTAATCCAAAGAGCTGCTGGGGCAGGCGCATGCCCCGGTGCTGTGCACGTGTGTCACTTACAGATGAAGCAGGGAGACGTCCCAGCGCTGGCACTGGGCTAAATGGATTCCCCAGATCCCGGGACCAGTTCATCTGTGCCCTGACAGAGTTCTGCAGAGACAAGGGGCCAGTTCCCAAGATGCTGGATCCTGGGAGTCTCGGCAGGGATGCCTATCACTGTGGTCAGTCCTCCAGGACCCTTGCCCCAGCGGGAGGGGAGAGACTCAGCAGGGAGACAGAGAGGGTCTTATGGAGCATCCAGCCGAGGGAAAAGCCCTGGGCTGGAGGGAGGCACCACAGCCAGTCAAGCAGGGGATTCTAAACTTCCTGCTCCACTGGACCCCGAAGACCAAGGTATGGATCCTGCTGGGAGACAGTGTTGCAGCTGTGCTCAAGGATGCTCAAAGCTCAGGAGGGCCAGATGCCTGAAAAAGGCTGCAGGTGCATTTTCTAAGGCAAGGTGCTTTGTGCTCCTAAATGAAGGGAGGGGAGTTGGGCTCGAGGAACTTGTCCAGACCTTCTTTTGTGGTCCCCTCTAGCAGACTGGCGGCTCCAGACTGTGGAGGACATGTCGTTTAGGGGTCACAGGGAATAGGAGGCTATCTGGGGTACTTTCCCTCTTGGAAAAGAGTAATCCTCTAAGGTCCTACAGACCCTTTAAAAGCTCTGGAAAGAGAAATCCTGGGATATAATTACCATGCTACCCATAATCATTTAAAAAACGGGGCCTTTTACAACCACCAGCTTTATGATTATCCTTTAGGAAGCACCATATTCTTCAAAGAGCCCAAACCCAAAAGCCACAAAGTATGCGAATTTAGCTAACATTTTTGGATTCATAACGATCACGTGGCTGGCATTCGACTGACTCGCACATATTATCTCATTTAGTCTATGGGATGCAGAATTTATAAAAGCAAATTTATGTCATACCTGCTGCCTAACACATCAGAGTATGTAAAGGAGAAGTCTAGAAATAGCACTGCAGAACGGGACTAAAAGGTTTTGATTCACAGCAAAGGAAATTTAATTAAAGCATGTAATGTCAATTACTGTCATTCATAATCACGTTATACCTCCCAAGAAATAATACAGATAGAAAAGTCTAGAGTTACCTGCCTGTTTGATGTAAATAGGATAAAATTATCTAAGTTCTGAAAATATCCAGATATCAGAAGAGAAAACAACAAAAAAAAGATTTCTACCTAGTGTCATGTGTCATCAAACTTCATTAGGAAGGGACATGAGTACTCAGCCACAAGAGAGCCCATCTCTCCTCTGAGACCAGGTCATAACAATTTTCCAAGGTGCCTGGAAATCTGGGGTTTAACATGGCCATGACTTTTTTTTTTGGCTGCTATAAATACATGCTCCTGTTCATTCTGACAAGGCCAGGAGAGGCCAGAGTGGTTGCTCTGGACCCATCTCCACCACTTTTAGGTCTTAACATGGTGATGAGGACCAGACCGTTTTGTAGGGGTAGCTTTGAATTCCAGTGGAGGCAGGAATCTCAAGAAAGCACCAGGGCAGAGAGCATCCGTGGGGCTCTAACACACCGCCACTGCATTCCCTTGTCCTTCGATCACTAGTGGTAGATCCTGGGCTAAAGAGTGGGGTTACTCCAAGGAGCAAGAAAGCAATAAGGTCCCTGCATTCGTAGGGTCACAGTGCTGTGGTGGAGATAGGCACTAATTATAAAAATGTGCAAATTCATAGTTACAAGGCAAGCTCCATTGAGCCCCAGCTTCTGCGTATCTGAAGGGGGTATAATAGGATATCTATCCCAGGGGCTTGCGGCAAAGATGAAACGGGTCAAGATGTGCAAAGCCCTTGGCTTTATACATATGAAGACAAGTCCCATTGCTACTACTAAGACTATTCTCATTCCTGAGTGGCCTCACCAGTTGCCTAGCTGTGTGACCTTGGGTCAGTTACCTAACATCCTCATGTTTCACATCTCCTAGCCGTAAAATGAAGCAACAGTAATTCCTAACAAAAAAAGATTAAATGAGTTAATTTGTAGAAAATGTCCGGGAAATGCCTGACACATAGTAAGAGTTTGATAAATGTTAGTTGCTAGTGGTGACGTCGGCTCCTAACGTGCTTACAGTCTATCGCAGGATTTCTCAATAGAAGCACTACGGACGTTGTGGAACGGATAATTCTTTGTTTTGGGAGGCGGTCCTGTGCATTGTAGGGTGTTTAGAAATATCCCTAGCCTCTACTCACCAGATGCCAACAGTATCCCTCCACTCCTGCCCTAGTCGTGACAATCAAAAATGTCTCAAGACATTGACTAATGCCCCCAAAGAGGAAAAATCGCCCCCACAGAGAACTACTGGTCCAGCTGGAACATGTAATGGACCAGGAGGAAGGGAAACAGTGAAGATCTAGAGTCCGTGGTCATGAAGAAAAAAGCAACAGGAAGTCAATAAGGGAATCTGTCCTCAGAAAGTCAGCCAAGGCAGCTTAGAAAAGAGGCCATAAATAGTGCTCCGTGACCATTTTGAATCTATGTTCCTTCTGATAAATACAAAATCACTTTATTGAGATTGGAGATTTCAGAACAAATAAACATCATGACTAAACCCAAATTAAAGCAACTATAATATACCAAAGATCATTTCCCATTATATACAGTTCCCTTCTTTCACCAAAGACCTGCTAGAAGCTCTTGGCTAAGTGTCACCCTACACTGATTTAGACAAGCTGGGGAGGGAAGAAAGGGAAGGGGCCAGGGAAATGGCCCCTGAAGGGTCACCCCTGAAGAACTTTGGAGCAATGATCACCCCTGAAGGTCACCCTGAAGAACTTTGGAGCAATGATCTCTGACATCTGTGGAGGGGAGTCCAAATTTTAACCAGTGATCTGCCTCCAAAGAGGTACAATGTCTGGTCCACCTTGACTCCCAGCTGCTGCATCCCATCTCATTCCCATGACTGAGACCACCAGACCCTCCTCGGTAACTTACCCTTGCTCAGTTTTCAGGCTCCACCTTGACCTGAGGCTTTCCTGGGCTCCACAGCACCATCCTTTGACCCCAGTATGGTGCTTCATTCCAATACTAAAGGCAGTCACATTGCATTACCCAAGATCTTATGGTTGACCTCCTGCCTTGATCCCTGTCCCAGAATCTGCTTAGCACATTACCCCAAGCCCAAGTACCCCCACCTAGAGTTAGGCTGCCATCTGCTTTTCTGCCCATCTGAGCATCTTCCCTTCAAGCTCCTGCTGCTGGACTCAGTATACCCATTGGGAGAGCCTACTGTTTCACTGTGGACCCTTCACTGATGCCGCTGTGCTGGGGTGGTGCTCAGAGATCGCTATACCCCAAGGTGGCCAGACCATATCTTCACTGTGAGCATGTGGACCAGTAATCCGAGTGCACCGAGGAAAGAGTCAGATCCACGTCCCATCCCTCCCTGCCTTTCTTGTTCTGTTGCTGGCTACTGGCTATGCCCCCGTATACCCAACAGAATCACATTCTCTGTGTCTGGTTATCACTATAGTGTGGTGGATGAATCAGACGACAGCTCTGCCCAAGTGACTCAGGGAAGATGTGGACCCGTGATGAACCAAGCTCCTCCCATTTGCTACGCACCCTATCAGGTGAGGGGTGGAGAGGAGTATGGATACTTACCCAGGTTTATTCTGCGCTATGCATTCATTTATGTGCTTTACATACAACTACTTAATTTTAACTCCCAAATGTCCTAAGAGATAGACACTGTCAAGAATGTGTTCCATATGAGGAAGAGGCAGTAAGGTACCTGAAACGCGGTCCTGCTGAATTCAAAACTCTTGCCCGTTCCCTAACAACCAGGCCAGTATGGTCTTTGGGACGCACACCTGGAATTCTACAGGGTTTCTATTTTCTCTTTCTTTCACCTTTTATTTATTTATTTACTTATTTTAAAGCTTTTATTTATTTGAGAGGGAGAGAGAGATAGCAAGAGAGAGCACGAGTGCCTGGAGAGGGAGAAACAGGCTCTCCACTGAGCAGGGAGCCTGATATAGGACTCAATCCCCAGACCCTGGGCCATGACCTGAGCCGAAGGCAGACGCTTAACCAACTGAGCCACCCAGGCACCCCTCTTTCACCTTTTATAAATTTTCTTAATATACATGGGATCCACTCTCAGACACGGCAACTGAACTCAGAGCACTCACACCACCTGTCCTCAGGATCCTTCCTCAGATTTGCTTCTGCTGTGAAAATTCAGGGGCCAAGCACTTTATTCAAGGTCACAGAGAACACGAGCTGCAGAATTCCACACTCTCAAGGGGTCTCCATATAAGTACTTAACGTCGACAGAAGTCACTGCCCCAGACAAGCTACCTGGATTTCCCAGTGGAAATCAGTGCACCCCAACAGATGCAGACCTTGGAGTTCAGCAGTGTGCTCTGGCCTCTCTCTTCCCGCTGGGGACGAGAGGCATGCCAGAGACTGCAGTAGGCCATGCGCCAGCCGCCTGTTCATAGGAGGCACACGGGGTTTGGTATTTGCAAGTTTCACATTTGCGCAATGAACCCTCCCCCAGCCCCTCCTCCTTTTAACAGATTATCATTTAAGGCATTAAAAATACCCCCAAAAATAGACACTAGAGATGACATTGGCTTTTCTCCTCAGCGAAGGTAACTCAATTGATCTTGATGTGAATGAACTTGGTAAGATTTTATGGTTAAGTATGTACTGCTACATTCAAGGACTTGAGAAACACACAGAAGGAAGCTCACCACCTGTTAGCACCAGGCACCTGGGCATTCATCCGTCACACTCAGGACACAAGGAACAGAGACAGAGGACAGAGGGTTCTGCAGACGAAGGATACAGCACCACACTGGAAGCAGCCCCCATCCTGAATGGAGATCTACCTAAAGAAGCAGCCAGCATTGACCCCAGAGACCATCTACAGAAGACCAGAGTCAGAGCCCTGTTCGGACTCTTCTTATTTTTGTGGAAAATCTGGCTCCATTTAGACTGCCTACACCCACAATAATGCAGCAATCTGCCAGACACCATAGAATACACTTTTACTATAGGAAACCAAGGACTAGACAATTTAAATTTTTTTTTCAAAGATTTTATTTATTTTATTTGACAGAGAGAGAGATCACAAGTAGACAGAGAGGCAGGCAGAGACAGAGGGGGGAAGCAGGCTCCCTGCTGAGCAGAAAGCCCAATGCGGGACTCGATCCCAGGACACTGAGATCGTGACCCGAGCCAAAGGCAGTGGCTTAATCCACTGAGCCACCCAGGCGCCCCTAGACAATTTAAATTTTTATCGGATCCTTATTATTAGACAAAACTAGCTTTCCCATGACCACAATCGGTACTGCCATAGTTTCACTGTATTTTTTTCACTTAACACTTTAAATATACTTTAAAATTTCAACACTTTAAAATATATCTGCCCTCATCACAAAGTGAACATATCTGGACTTTAATGATAAAATATTTTATTTATCCTAGACTATTATATTTAATCATTATATAATTGTTGGCAATTTAGGATGTTTTGCTATACATACATATATATGTGTATATACACACACACACACACACACACACACCACAAAATTGTGGGTGATTTTGGTTGTTCTGATCTAGCTTAAACATATATATCTATATCTCTCTCTATATATAATATATATTTATTTAACTTATATTAAAATAAATATTTAACTAAGTAACCAACATGGTCTCTTTAGGACATAGTTCCAAAAATGGATTTACTGAGTTAGGGTGGGGGACTGTTTTTGTGATCTGCGTTCCATATCATCACACTGTTTTCTAGGAGGACAAAGGAAAGGAAACTTATAATGCCTTCTGCATGCATGTCTCAACAAAGCCCTGCCCATGTTCTATTTGGTAGCTTTTGTTTATTTTTGATAATGTGATAGGTGTGATATGGTAACTCAAAGCTGTGTTAACCTGATTTATTAAAATCCCTCCCTGGGATTTGCTTGCAGTGAAGGTTCCGCTTGTGTAAATCGTCTACTCCTGGCTTTGACCATCTGTCCAGTGACATCTTGATGGTGCCCTGTAAGCTTTATATAAAACTCCGAAGTGCCTGGGTATTAAGTTTTTAGCTGTTATATTTACTGCAACTATTTCCCCAATCTGTTGCTTCACTTCTCATCTCTTAGTTTTGTTGATTTTTGTTGTACAAAAAAAAAAAAAAAGTGTTTTCTTTTTTTCAGTGTAACTGAACCCATCAAACTTGTCACTGATAATTTCTACAATTGCTTCAATAGTCAGAAAATTGTCTTTTCTCAACAATTGGGATAAGTATACCATTAAAAAGGAAAAAAATTCTTAGCTTTTTAAACCATCTGGCATTTGTTGTGGGATAAGGATACAGTGACCATATTTTCTGAATCAGAAATTGGAGCATGTGATCTGACAAGTGCCAGTATTCTTATGGGCAAAATGGGACAGAATATTTGAAATTGAGACTGTCCTAGAAAATGGAGGACATATGGCCCCCGTATGTATGGAGCAACCTGTTACTTTTAAGGTGCTAAGCCAGGCCCTCTCTCCTCAGCTCTTGTCAACTCTAGCAACAGAGATTTTTCTCTCAAGGCTCACCTCACCTGAGTCCTGAGCCCAGCCTTACTAGGGGCTGTCAGAATGTCGGTAGGGTCCATTCTAGCAGAAAAAAGGATCCAGAATTAGTTATGTTTCTAACCTCTGCTGTTGCCCCTCTAGATCCTTCTCTTCATTCCTTCCCCTGCTTCCTGCCCACAAGGGGCTTCATGAATGGGCACACTGGCCTTCTACCTTCAGCTGAATTCAGATCCATGGGAAGGGCCCCAAGAAGACCAGGAGAGAGAGAGAGGAACTTGAGGTATTTATTTCCTGATTCCTGATTCTTGCTGTGGAGTCACCACGACCCAAGGACACAGGCTCTTTCTGCTGGGTGGCGCCCCTCATTCCATTTGTCCCGTCTGTGGATTTTAGTACCCACTCAGGCCTGGTCAGCTCTGCTGGACCCTTTCATGGTGGAAAGGATCTCTCAGTTCCCCTCCACTGACTGCAGGATGGCTCCACCGTGGACAGGCCACCAGCATTGCAGCCTAGCCGCTCACACCATCTTGCAGTCCTAATGCTGCCATTCTGGTTATATGCAGTCTCAGCTGCTTTCCCTTCCCCCAGGCCAAGGTCTTGGAATGCCTCAAGGTTCACTTATCCTGGCAACAGCCAGTGACTTCTTCCTTCAGGAACAACCTGAATGCCAGAAACTATATGATGCCTTCGGGACACTCCGGACTGGACTGCGTGTCATTATACATAAAGATGGGATCAGTCATCTGATGACTGGCTGATCCCATCAGCCAGCACTGGCTGATAATTATTAGCACTTCCTCTTCCTGGTCCCCCACACCTTCATTAGTGGAGTCTCATTTCGTCTTGGCCCTTGAACTTGGGCTCACGGTGCTATCTGGAATACCTTGCCATGCCTCCTTTTTCTGCTCACCCACCTTTAACCACAGCACTGCCTGATGCCATACTGCGCATTTCCACTGACAACCTGGATTCCACTTCTGCCAAGTCCATAGCACTTGGGAGGCAACCCTGATACACCCACTTTCCAGGGAAACTACGAGCACAGAGTCCAGGAACAGGAGGGTCAAACATGCCTCTCAGCAGCTGGCCCATGAGGCTGGAAGTGACAAACCCTGCGTCAGCTTGACAAGCACCCATGAAGCCAGGCTCAGGACCATCAGACAAGGCTGAAAAGGACAAGGCCAGTGGGAATGCGATCAGAGACAGTAACCTGGGCCAGAGACAACAGGCAAATGGTGATCCACGTGCATGAGAAGATCTGGTAAGGCTCTGAAGGAGACGCAGGGCTCAAGCTACAACTTGAAGGTAGAGGAGAGGAAGCATGTCTGGCAGCAAGATCTTCGGGAAAGAAATCAGCAGCCGTGGTGACTGTATTAAATCACTGTTGGCTGAGGGCACGGGTGGCGGTGGTGGGGGGGTAGGTAAGATTGTACTACACCTGCTCCTCTATGACAGCTGTACCCTGATTCCCTGGGGCCCAGAACAGGGCTGAGCAAGGGCGGCATCAATACATGCTATTTGAATAAAGAAATGAACAAATGCCCTTAACCCTATTATGGCCAAAAGCAACACAAACCACTTGGATACAACCATCCAATGGCTATGGAAACTGCCTTTGTTTCTTGCAGGGACCATGACACCTCCAAGGTGGGTTCTTGTCCCCTCAGGTCCTCATACTTGAGCTTGGCCTCTGGTTTCTTGGGGAGCCCCGTGAGGAGCTCAGAAGAGCTCAGGTGGCAGGCTGCACCATTGAGAACTCTAACCCGCAACGCTAAGCACATCTGAGCCTTGTGGGCTTTCTGTCTTGGGCCTGAGGCTTCTATCTGCACAGTGGCCAGCCTCTCCTCCCTTTCTAAGCAGTCTCAAGCTCCTAAAACACAATGTTTTCCCCTGCATTTCCTATACCTGTCTGGGGCTCCATGTATCTTTTCTTCAGACACTGACCATCCGCCATCCCGGGTAAGAGTCTCAATGTCTTCTTATTCATACCACTAATACAGTCCAACAGCTTACGTTTGCCTGATGGTTTACAAAGCTTGCCCACACGTTTTACTCAATTCTATCACCCTGCTAACCAGGTATCATGATCACCAATCGTTACTGAGCCTCAACTGTGTCGGGTCCCCCGGCAGCAGCACCCGGCACTACCCGAGGTCTAGGACTCCTTATCTTAATTCACAGTTGCTGCCTCTTTATTTCTTCTGACTCACTCTACAGATAGGGCCAAGCAGAGCTGATGCCCTCCTGTCTCTGTCATTGAGCCGGCCCATGTAGCACATGAGGGCACCCCTAGCCTACAGGGGTAAGTCTCCTTCCAGCTCTGAGGCTCTCTAGGATTTGATAATCTCACAACCCTTCAACCTGCTGGCAATTTTCACAAAGTAAGCTTTCCCCCCTATGACTGCCCCCTCCCCTCCATTTACCACATGCTGTTTGATGCTCAGCTACTACTCTCTGTTGTTAGAAGTTAGGCAGTGAACTGGAGAGCCATCGCCCATCTCCAAGTTCCTACCGTGTTCCGGAAAACGTGTGTCATATCGCACAAATGGAGGAGCTAACAGCAGCAGAGGAAAAATCACCAAAATGTAACTGTTTTGTTAAATCCTGCCTCCCCCAGCAGATTGGGTCAGTGACCTCTCTCTGAGTCACAAACGGCTTTCGAACTTATTCTGATATACATCTACAGGAAACGGAGCTTATGTCTTGTCTTTTTCTTAAAACATTTTTTTCTCATTCCCAAACCACAATTTATTTCCTTCTATATGGAATTTCTTGATAATACCTCAGGACAAAAATATACATTCATAATAGCTTTTCAGCTTCGTGGTGCAGGATTAACCAAAACCACTCATTTCAACAAGAGGCTGGAGGCTTTCAGCCAATTACCTTCAGAATGCATTCTGTGAGATTTAGCTGGGCGGTCCTCTCCTCATCAATTAAGTCATGGGAAAAGGCTCGGGATCACCATGATCTCACTTGGACAGTGAGCTGCAAGGAAAAGCATTAAAAAGAAAAAAAAAGTTTTCTACCAGAGTTTGGAGGCAAGGAGCTATTTTCATTATTTTTGGCATCTGAAGTATGGCAGATGGTCTAATCTTTTACATCTCTATATTCTGAACTCTATTCCAGAGGAAAAATAAAGAACCACAGTTTAGCAGAGGTCAGGAAGACACGTTTGTAACTGCAACCCCCACCTTCACTCCCCAAGACTAGGCCCCTATGGACTATGGCCATTGCTCTTTGGTCGCAAATTACAGACACCCCCCTCCCAAACACACACACACACATTTTCTCCCCTCTTCAAGTTAATTAATTAAAGGAGATTAAAAAAATAAATACTATAGTACGCAGAAGGCTAAAATGGTCCCTCAAGATTCTCGATCCTAATGCTAGGACTATAAGTATGGGAGACGTTATGCTCTGATAATGTTAAATTACACGGCAAAAGGAATTTTGCAGATGTAATTAAGTTCCCAGTTAGTGTAGTTTGAGTCAATCAATAGACTATCCAGACAAGCCTAGAGCCTAACCTAGTCACACAAACCCTGTAAGATGATGGAATTTTCTCCTGCTGGTAGCAGAAGAGGAAGTCGGAGAGCTGTGGGAGTGATTTGATGTGGAGGGCCACACGGCAAGGAGCTGAGAGGGGCCTCTTGGAGCTCAGAGCAGCCCCTGCCAGAAGCCAACAAGGAAATAGGGACTCCATCCTACAACTGCAAAGAACTGAAGATTGCCAACAAGCTGAAAGGAGTCTGGAAGTGAATTCTTCCCCAGGGCCTCCAGATAAGAGGCCAGTCTGGCCAATACCTTAATTTCAGTCTTGTGAGACCCTGAGTAGAGAACCCAGCCCACCCGGACTTCTGACCTACAGGACCGTGAGAGAATAAACGGGAGTGGCCCGAAGTTGTAAAATTTGTGAATTTGTCCTGCAGGAAGAGAAAACCAATACACAGCCTCAGACAACTCAGTGAGGAAACAAATACAAGTACGGCTGGGACACAACGGGAAAGAGAGAAGCCTTCCAGCCAGCAAAACCTTCTCTTCCCCTTTTAAGGACACCTAGGCTCTCTGCCCTTGGTTTCTCTCTCTCTCTCTCTTTTTTTTTTTTTTAAGTCTTTTTAAAAAGACTATTTTGGGCAGGTGGAGAGAGAGAGAGAGAGAATGCAGTCGCGCATGCGCTCGCGCACGCACACACGAGTGAGCATGGGGAGGGACAGAGAGAGGGAGAGAGAGAATCTCAAGTAGATTCCCTGCTGACCACACAGTCCAGCTTGGGGCTTGATCTCAGGACTATGAGATCATGACCTGAGCCAAAAGCCAGAGTCAGATGCTTAAACAACGGAGCCACCCAGGCGCCCCAGCTCAGCTTCTCTCTTGATCTTGACCGGCTGCCAGTGCTTACACATGATGAACATGGCTGTCAGCTCCAAGTCTGACTGACCCCACATGGCCAGAACCTATCAGTAACCAGGAAAATCACTTGTGTCCTTCGTTCAGATTCCTGAAGAAGAAGCTGGTCCCTGGTCCTTCATTCATCCAGCAAGTAATAACTGAGCACCTACAACGTATGAAGGATCATTCTAGGCGCTGTGGGGAGGCAACAATGAACCAGATCAATACCTCACAGAGAGTTCACGTTCTAGTGAAGGGGGAAGATGATGAAAAGGCAAGCCAACACACACGTTATGCCAGCAAGGATAGGTTACAGAGGAAAACAGAGCAGGGCAACAGCATGAAGAGAAACAGGAAGTGCTGTCTGTTAACAGGTAGTAAGGCCTGGTGGGAAGGGGGGGGGGCATTTGAACAGAGATTTGAGTGAAAGAGCAGGATATGCAAATACATGGCAGAGGAACATTCGGGAAGAGGAAGCAGAAAGTGAAAAAAGCTATGGGGTGGAAACGGACTTGCATGCATAAAGAGCAAGGAGGCCTGTGGAGCTGGCATGGAGGAAGTCAGGGGAAATGACAGGAAATGGTGGGAGAGACCGCATGGGCCAGCACAAGGAGGGTCTAGAGGCTGTGAAATGGACCTTGGAAAACCACTAGAGTTGACGGGGCTGGCCACTCTCAGATCAGGAACCCAAACAACGTCTAAAGCATGGCCTCCCAGGCCCGCCCCTTCAGCTGGGCCTCTGGGTGCCGCCATCCCCAAAGGCGGCGAGTCAGGTAGAGTCAGCCTTCGTGCCCCCAGCATAGCTAAGACCAACCCTGGTTAATCCAGTCATGTTTCAACCACTTTGTAGAGAGGAAGGCTGAGGCCAAATGAAGAAGTCCACAGGCAGTAATGATAAATGCAGTTAAGTCTGTGTGAAAGGCTGCTCCGGACAGACAGCTGGGCCCTCCTCCCCTCTCTCCTGCCATGTAGTTCTGAAGAAGAAATCAGCAGAGAGGTCCACTCCCCATGCATCCTTATGTCCCAGGAGAGGAGAGTGCATTAGGATATATTCAGCTCAGAAATCAGTAGTTACTCTTCATACAGTCCCCCTGGGACCAGAACTAGTGGGTGTCTCTTCTGCCACAGACTCACACCTGTCCACCCTCTGTCCTAAACACAGTCTGACCCACACAGCCCCTCTCTTTCCTTGGTCATGAGCCACTCGGGCTCCGCCGTGCCTACCCCAGCTGCATTCTTCCTCTTCGAACTGCCACTTCTCTCCCTTTTCTTCCCATCCTGGTCCACGTTTTCCTAGAACAGATCCCACAAACATTCACGGAGAACCGACCTCCTGACACTGTGCAAGGTAGGAAGGATTCAAGCTCTGCGTTCAAAATCTGATTCTGCCACCGATCAGCTGCCGTCTTTGGGGCAAATACCTCCATCTTCTGAGCCTCTTCTACAAAATGCAGATACCCACCTCGAAAGGTTATTCAGGGGTCAGGGATAATGGAAGTGAAGTCTGTGGAATGAAGCTGGACACAGAGTAGGCACTTAGTGGATACCTGCTGAACAGGTGAATAAATTCATGAATGGGAAAGTCTGAAGTCTATCTGATGATTGGATACTGAGGAAGAAACTAGAAACTAGAATGAATGCTCCAGCAGAAGTACAAGGTCAAAGAGTGAATGGGAAGCAGAGGCCATGCTGCTGTCTTCCCCTCTTTTCTTCCCTTTGCCTTCTCAGCAGGCATTTCCTAAATAGGCTGCCCCAATTCGCTTCTGGGTTTCAGCTTCCACGTCTTCTCTACACATTCTATGCACAGCAGCTGAATGGTCTCCTCCTTCCCGAAGGATCTTGGATGCCAAGCATGGCCCTGATGCTCCTTTATCTATAAAATACATCTACCACGCTCTGGATCCACCATCCAAAACTAATTCCATTGGATTCATGAGAGCAAACCTTCACTGAGCACCTACTGTATGCAAGGCGATGTGGATACAGAGATGAAAAGGCCATGGTTTCCACACAGAGTTCAGATTCTAGTGGGGGAAGCCAACAAGATGTTCGGTGCCTACAGTAGCCTGATGTCCACGGGGCAGTGGCAGCCTGAGGGCTGATTCGTCTCTGCTGAGGCCTTGGGGTGTGGGGGGAGGTTGGGGAGAGAATGCTTCTTGGAGGGAAGGGCCCAGGAGTTGACCTTTGAGAATGTATAGGCTCTTGCCTGGCAGAGGAGGGGAGAGGACATCCTTCCTCTACCTCATTTCTTCCTTCCTAGGGACCTTTTACCTTATTCCTCTAGAAGAGTGTTGATCAAGCAATCTGAAGAAAAGGACTAGCTTCTTTCTTTTCTTCTCTCTTTTTAATTTCCACATCATTGGAGACTGATATTTTGCAATATATGATAAAATAAGTTACCAAAAAATGTTGAAATAACACACACAAACCCAAGCACATGGACTGCATGCTCAGATGCTGCCGCAATGTCAAATTGCTATGGAAGGTTCTACAGTGGGGGCAGCGGCATGATGGTGAGAATATGCTTAATGCCACCAAACGCACTTTAAAAAATGGCCACAATGGTAAGATTTAGGTTGCTTTATTTTACAACACGAAAAAGTTTTGCTTTCATTTTCATTACATCCCAGTTGTAACTTTGGAGTTTTGGAGGTTTTTTTTTTGCTTTCAATTGTGTGAAACTACGATTTCTAAGGGGAAATATATATTTGGTCTTCATCATCCCCCATCTCTGGCACAGAGCCTCTAAACCCTTGGAATTTCCTAGGTGATAAGAGCAAAGTTCTGATAGCAAAACAAGCCCCTTTCAACCACACCTGAATTGATGTTAATCAAGGGACTTTTGGAAAGCCCCAGGGATCGGGACTGGGTTCCCTGGGGAAACAACCTTGTTAGAGGTTGGCACTTAACCCCACCCCATGACCTCTGGGAGTGCGGAGAAGCTGGAGATTGAATGAATCACCAGTGGTCAATGATTTAATCAATTGTGCCCATGTAACAAAACCTCCAAAAGCCTCCCCCCAACACACACACACACACACACACACACACACTCAGGACAGGGTTCAGAGAGCTCCTGGCTGGTAATCGCAGGGAGGTACTGGGAGAGGTGTGCCCAGAGAGGGCATGGAAGTTCTGGGCCCCTTCCCCCACAGCTTGCCGTATGCCTCTCTTTCATCTGGCTGGTCCTGGGCTATATTTGCTTTTTTTTCTTAAGATTTTATTCATTTGAGAGAGAGAGAGAGCATAAGCAGGGGGCAGGAGAGGCAGAGGGAGAAGCAGACTTTCCCCTGAGCAGGGAGCCTGACATAGGGCTGGATCCTAGGACTCTGGGATCATGACCTGAGCCTGGGGTAGCCGCTCAGCTGACTGAGCCACTCAGTGCCCCCTACCCCACCCCAGTTATATTCTTAATAAACCAGTAATCTAGTAAGTAAACTTCTTTTCCGATTACTGTGAGCCACCCTAACAATTAACTGAACTCGAGGAAGGGACTGTGGGAGCCTTCAACCTATAGTCGGACAGTCAGAAGCACAGGTGGCATCTAAAGAAGGGGTGGAGGATGGGGAACAGCCTTGTAGGACTTTTCCTTCCCAACCTAGCCCTGTATGTCTTCAAATCAGGTTCCGATTCCTTCAACAGTCTGTCCAATGCCTCCCTGGCTCCATCCTTCCAGTCAAAAATGTCTTCTAAATACGGAAGCTAAACAAATCTTCCAAAAACACAGTTTCACCATATTCTCACTCAAAAATATTCAGCAGTTCCCTGGGGCCTCTGGCATCGATTTTAATTCTCCCACCGAAGTTTAGCAGAAGCCTCTGACTATATCACTCATTACTTGTTTTGTGCGAACATGAAATTTCTGTTCCAGGCAGTCAAAGATCCTCCCAGGCCACTTGCCCCATCTGCTCTGGCCCACACTTGTCTCTCCATCTTCGGAACTCCTGCCGTCCACCATCAATGAAACCCGGGTGAGAGATGGTTACTGAACACACAGAGGAAGGGAATGGGCTCTAGCCGCACGGTGTGTGGTTTCAATCAGTCTGAGAGCAGGGACCACTTCTGCTCATGCTCTTCATTGACTCCTGAACCTAGTGTCATAAAAGAGGGATTAAGTGATTTTTGAAGGGCTGCCTTGGTTACGGGTTTATGGTTAGCCTAAGAGCATATGCCTCTATCAGCTCAATCAACCCACTGAACTAAGTCTAGCGAATCATAGTATCTTCCTAAGATGTGCGTGATCCCTAACCCGGGGAAGAGGAAGATAAAGTTATCTGCTTTGCCAGTGAAAATGCGGGGGTACAGCCCAGAGAGAAGTCAATTGCCCAAGGTCACACAACTGGTAAGAGGAGAGCATGGTCTGAAACATAATGTCTAAGATCAAACTCCCCGTTTCCACTACACACCCCAACTTTTGAAATGGCAACTCTTCTCCAGGTTCCAGGTACGTCCCATTCATTGCCCCTGGTGGCCTGTGAGATTGTGAACACCCAACGCGGCGCCTCAAACCCTCTGCTAATGCCACGGGCTTGCCCACCTGGAGCTCACGGGCCCTGACATGTGCTCTTACCGCCCAAATGAACACTTTCCAGTCCCGGGCCTCATGCCCATCATCTCAGAAGCAGACTGCTAAGCACTAGCCAGTCACCTGGGTATTTCGTTTCCCATCTGTGTTTAATGAGAAGGATCTTTCCAGAAGTGGCCTTTGGTAGGGTCCAATCCCTTCATTTCATCCCATGTTGCAGGATGAGGGTCTTGGCCGGGGTGGGGGTGGGGCAGGGGGAGCGGCAGAGGACAGGAACTAAGGAAGTAACACTTTTCAGGAAGCAGAAAGAAAAGGGAGAGCCAGTGGGGAAAATGGAACAGGGATTCAGAGAGCGGGGAGCTGCAGGAGATACCTATCACAGCTGAGGAAAAAGAGCTCGGACACTCCAAGAAGCAGACGGTTGAAGAGAGACGCTGTGAGATGAAGAAAGAAAACTGGGAAATTGGAGGGTCACAGGTAACCTTCGTTGGAGCAATTATGATGGCAGCAGAAGCCAGACTGCAGTGTGATGCATTCAGGGAAACAAAAAAGCAGCACTACCGACATTGGATGTGTGTCCGACATTGGATGAAGAAGGGAAGAGAAGGAGCCGACGGACTGCGGAGCAGGGCCGGGGGTGGCAGGGAGGGCTAGGGTAATGTTAGAAGCCAGGGGCTTGTCCCTAGTCATTTAGACAGATTAAGTGATTATCCCCAGCAGCTCTTAGCAGGCCCTCAGCAGGCTCAGGATAAAGGCGTGTGAATTGATTGAGGCTGGGGATTGCTCAGTTGAAGCAGAGAAAGAACAAGCCCAGTGGAGGTGGGGGCAGGGGACAAGGGAGGATGCTGGAGAATGTGGCTAGAGTCCACTACCCACCAGGCTGGGGTGAGAGGGGACCGAGGGTCTGGGAGACCAGACGGTCAGGAGCTAGAAGTCCTTACGTGGACGACAGGGCAGTCGAAGCAGTGACACCGAAGGCTACAGTCAGGGAAGGGAAGTTCAGAGGAAAAGTGTTGGGGATTCCAAACAGGAGCCTGGCAGCAAAGCCATGTGCCGGCGTGGACAGCACGGTCACGGGAGCAGAGAAGACAGAGGAACGACATGGCTGGGGGACAGACCAGTAGGGCACTACCAAGTTCACCAGGGAGGAAGGAAGGAGTGTGTGACAACACCTTGTGCCCAAGTCCTCGGTAAGTGTGACGCAGCCCCCAGGACTTTGTAAGCGACGGGGGTGGGCTGATAGGCACCTTTTAGGTTTCCAAGGGGTCCTGAAGGACAGTGAATTGCAAGTGTGCATGGAAAACCAGAGAAGCCTGGGAAGAAAGCTGTGTCCTGGAGACCGGCCGGGGTTTCCAGGGAAAACAGGTGAGGAATGGGCTAAGGGGTTACAGGTGTCTGATGTTGGGGGGTTTCTTGAGAGTAAAGCTAGGACTCCAGAGGGAGAGCCTAGTGGAAGAGTTGAGTAGAAGGGCCTGGCAGGAGACAGGGGGAGCTGAGCCGGATGGGAATAAGAAGAAAGAAAACACAAATGAGCAGAGGAGTGGGCCCCATCTTGTGTCGGGCCCCACATAAAGGGAACACAAGCCAGTAGACTACTCTGAGAAGTGGTGTCCATTTTCCAGAGGCCCCTTGCTCCCCGACGGGCTAATTCTGGCCCTCTCTGCCTTCAGACCTGCAAGAAATGAATGGGCTGGACCCTACCAAAGGCCACTTCTGGAAAGATCCTTCTCATTAAACACAGATGGGAAATGAAGTACCCGGATGCCCCTGTCACCTGATTGGGTTCCAGCAAGTGCCACAGAGAAGGACGACGGGCAAAAGTCAACGTGGGCCTGGCAGTGGTACACACACCAGAGGTGCCAGGAGAGGGGGGAGTGAGCGAAAACAAAAGGACTTCATTAAACCTAGTTTATTACTTTGGTTGGAGAATATTCCTCTGAGGGTTTAAAAAGGCATAAATGCCTTTATAATCCTAAAAAGCACGCCGTAAAGGAAAGCGCAGGCCTGTCCCAACAAGCCCCCTCTCTGTGCCGGGCCCATTCTGGGTAGCCAGCTCGTGCGTAAAGCTCACAAATACATTCTGGGGAATAACGAGGGTCTAGTTCTAATTAATCTGGCCCAGCCCGCAGCTGAGACAGCAATCGAAGCAACGGGAATGTAGAATTTACCCGCGCTCCTCCGGCCGCACAGCGCCCCTCACTTCCCTCCCGCAGGGAACATGGGGCTACAGAAGGGCCCCCTGGCAGCGTGGTGGCCTTGCCCCGTGCCTTTCAAAACAGGATGAAAAAACTGCTTACGTGGCCTGATATTTTCACTGGAGGGCACTTGGAAAAATCATAATTTGAGAGCGGCCTGCACACGAGTCTCGAGGCCAAGCGTGGCTTTATGAAAACCACAGAGCAGAGGGCTGACGGTGCTCAGACCCACGCACCATCGAGGTAAGGCAAGCTAGCTTTCCGCCTGCCTCCCATTTCTCTCTTTATTTTTATCTGTGGGATCAGGAGTGTTGGAGAGAAAAGAGGAGGCCTGGTAACAACAGCTTCCCCGTCATTCTTGGTTACTTACATCTGTGGTCAATTTTCCACACTTTATTCCATAAAAGGTAAACGAGGCACGGTGCTTGCAACACGATAATCTAAACAATATGAACCATGTTACTGTTCAAGACCATCTGGTTGATCACGCTCAGCCCCAGACTTTTAACTCCTTGAGGTAAGAAAGATGCCAAGCCCGCCGTGGCCAGGCCCTCCTCTGGTCTTTTCCTCCAGAAATCTTTTCCTCCCTCCTCAAGTCAATTAAAACAAGGATCACTACGGTCTCTGCCAGCCCTAATATTCTAGACTGGCTGCCGGTGAAACTCTGTGTGCTTTGTGAATGAGCCCACTCGCAAAAGGCTTCTACCAAATAAATGCCTCTTCTCTTTCTCTTTAAAAGGAAACATTAAAAGCTTAAAAAAAAAAAAAAAAGGCCCAACGCACAACCCAAACTAAAACACTCTCTCAAGTGCTGGGGTTGTTTCTTTCATTTCTGACTCTGCTACTTAAAGCCGAGGGATCATTTACATAATTTTAATTTTAAAAAGCAACTGACACCAGTGAAGACACAGTAAAGCCCATGCTTTGCTTTTATTTGGGCTTACACATTCTCTAGCCATCTGTTATTCAAGAAAGTTGCAAACTCAAATAAGAGATGGGAAAAAATTGGAAATCAGATGGTGTTTTTCATCCTTTGGGTGGGGAGCTAATGATAAGAGATTCCGGGAAAGTTTCAAATGGGTAAGGTCATCACAAAAATGAGACTTGGCCTCCCTCGTAAGGTGCAGCTTTTCCACCTGCAGAAGGAATTCAGCATTTGACCCAGAGGTTCAAGGACATTTTATTCTTCAAGTGGGTCATTAAGAACTCTAGCTTTCCCTAGCAACCTCGAAGTGAATTAAAGCCATCAAAACAATTCCATTTAATACACCTTTTCATATTTTAAACCCTGTCTTGCCGTATTCCAGCAGGGAAACAACAGAGCCCTCATTTCTGACCACGATCTCCTTTGTGTGTAGCCACAGATCAGACCTAAGCAGTCAGCTTTCTGGAAAAAGCTCTTCTCAGAGGTCAGGGTAGAAGACAAGCTCAAACACAATGGCTATGCCAGGCTTCAACAATAAGGTCTAAAACAAACAGTGCTAGAACTACTACGAATTCCCTCTTCAAAGAACATTCTGGAAAATCTTGATATGAACAGAAGACGCAAAAGCCCAAGGGATGACCATTTGGCAAAATATATACAGGAGAGAAGGTAGCTCTTAGTGCGTCAAACCACTTTCCATCTCATGGCCAGGATGAAGCTGGTTTTTTTTTTTTTTTTTTTTTTTTTTTTTTTTTGCTTTGTTCTGGGACCTGCGCAACCATGTGCAACAGCCCTCTTTCCTCCCATTCACCTTGCAGGCTGGTTCCTCCGGACGCAGGGTACTGGGCTGAAGGAGTTAACAGTCACCCAGACAGCGCTTGGGAGACAAGGTTTCATATCCCATGATCATAAATCTCTTTCAAGGCAAGCTGGAATCAGGACTCGATTCTACAACAGCTCCTAACATTCAGCATTCATCTTCAATTAGATCAAGTGACATTCACATCTATTTATACTCTCTTCATTCCCCCACACATTTATCTCATGAAATGACAACTGGAAAACACTCCTGTCCTAAACATGCACATTATTTAAAAAAAAAAAGTTACTGAACGAGATTGAATAATTAGTCAATAGGCCTCTTATTGGAATTCACTTCTAATGTAAATTCTTAAACATCTGTGAGCAATGTTTTTAAGGCAACAGGCAAGAAAGAGAATGAGGAGGGGGGGAAAAAAAAAGACCCACGATCTAATTACTTGACTTCAGTAGTAATTCAACAACCCAAAGTAAAGTAGGAAACATTTCATGGCAGCGCAAAAACGATTTTATTATGATTGGATATTGATCACACTACAGTTCCTTCCTAGAATCCTTTCCCTTCCCACTCTTTTATGATTTTGGTCAAAAGGCAGGAAACCCCAACGGCAGCTAGTCCCCAGACCCCTGTGAGGGGCAGGGCTGGAACCAGAACAGGGTAAGCTGGTAATTCCCAACAACTAATTCCCAACTGGGTTCAGATGAGCCCTCGGGTTCAGAACCCACAGCAGAAGAGGAGGAAAAGTCCCCGTGGGCAAGTGAGGCACGGTGACGGAGCGCTGATGGCAGAGAGAAAGTCACGATTCAGGGAGGTCACTAGAGGGTGAGGTGGGGCACGGGGTGGCACAGGGTGTGAGGACACAGGCACAGTGAGGCCCAGGGGGACAGAGGGTCTAATGGGCGGGGCTGGGCATGTGCCATGCAAGTCAGAGCACCCAGGCTTTTAAAGGAACTGGGAAGGGTGGCGGGGCCTAAGTGAAGCTACCTGCAAGCTCGTCGTGTACTGGCGCAATCAGAATCACTGGATCCTGGACACACTCGCTCTCCAACCTGCTAAGTTCTTTAGTAAAAACAAAATGGGTCCCACGGCCAGGAGGTGGGCCTCAACCTTCTGGCCGAGGTGGGGGCTGAGCACGCAGGGTATCCTGCAGCTCAAACCCTGTGGCTGGGCGGATGCAGGCAGGGGCACAGTCCAAATACTTAACAATGGGCAGAATCCCAGCACTGTCCTCTCTGATGCGGACACAGGTCTGAAGGCACCTGCTGTCGCTGGACTGGGGGGTGGGGGAGGGGCAGCAGGGCCTGGGGAGGGGCGAGGTCGCCTGCAGGAGGCTGGGGGGCACTGGTGCGGACGGGAGATCAGTTATCTACCAACCAGAACAAAAATAAACTTCCGGGAGCCAGCACGGGGAGTGGGGCAGACAGGTTATTCCCACCTCCCACTTGGCTGCTTTTCCACATCTGTGTGAAAGCGATGTTGCTTAAGAAAGGGAAATAAGGCCGTGGGCAGAGCCAGGGGGAGCTTGTTTTGTCAAATTTCTCAATAAAAGTTTGCATTTGTGATAGTAGGAATTGTGCCTCTTTGTTCTTGTGACGCAGCGGCTGAGAGCCCAGAAGGTCGTGAACTTCTCCAACCCGTCAGGCAGGTTCGGGTTTCCTTTGGGAGGCAGGGCCGGAGGGAGGTTCTGAAGAACGCTAGCCCAAGTGCACTGTTTGTAACTGTCAAAGCCACACAGGCCCTCCCTTCTTGTTTTTGTCTTTACAGAAAGGTACGGTGAAGAGAAGCACGAAATGCGCAGTTCTAGGGAATACATGAGTGGAAGTCCTGAGGCTCGGCTGAGGCCTCAGACTCCGTGCAGCCCCAGGCAAGAAAGGAAGCCCCCCCCCCCCCCCGCAGTGCAGCGGTTCTGTGGGAGGCAGCCTGGGCCACGGAGCCCAGCGTGTCTGGGAGGGGCAAGGTGGAGACACTCACCCTCCGTGGGAAGGAAGACAACGGTAGGGTAGAGCCAGATCCTACCAGCTCTCCATTATTAAATTGTTAAGAATTCCTGGGGCCGGTTGTGAAAAACAGCCATGATTAAAATCTACAAGGTAAACTTATAATTAAATACATTATGCTTAAAAACAGAAGTAACAAATACTCAGACTCATCACCTATTTTATCCGTGCCCTTGAACTTACTTACATGTAGGGTCTCTATATGGGAGAAATGCCACATAAGGGTGTGCTACTGTGTATCTCTCTCCAATTCCACGTTCAAGGGTCTCACAAAATTGACCACCGTGGGGGTACGTATGTCTTGGAAATCAGCAAACATTACAAGTCAGGGCTTGATTTCTTGATTTGCCGATTATCTAGAGTTAAGAAAGTGACGGAAGAAATGTCAATAATGCCGATTAAACTGAAAAGTGAGTCACATCGGTAGTCATTACATTGTGAATAGTGTTCTTTAAAAAAAAGAGAGAGAGAGAGAAGTGCTCTCCTAATATTTGAAAACTCTTATCTGATTCAGCAAAGATGTTCATGTCTTTGGTGAATGAGTAAGTTCTGACATACTTAATGCTGAAGGGAAAGAGGTTTCAGTTTAATGAACATGCACAAGGGTGAAAAAAGAGTTTAGCAGATCACATTATCTGATTTAGTAACAATGAGATGGATTGGGAAAGAGTTCATGGATGAGGATGAAATTCTACTGAAACGGTTGAATGGCACCCACAAGTCAGCTGTGGATACAAGAGCTCCACAAAAATCAACAAAAACATTCTGTGAAAACCAACTGGCTCACGGTGTTTACAAGAGTTATTGGACATATTATTATTTGTGAATCTCGCGCTACAGATCCTTTATATAGAAAAGTTTCAATTTATACATGCATTTACACACACACTTTTTTTCCTGGAGAGCTTTTTTTTTTAAATTTTAATTTTTTTAAAAAGATTTCACTTATTATTATTATTTTTTTTTTTTTGACAAGGAGAGAGAGAGAGCGAAAGCACAAGTAGGCAGAGGGGCAGGCAGAGAGAGAGGGGGAAGCAGGCTTCCCGCCAAGCAGAGGGCCCCATGCAGGGCTCAATCCCAAGACCCTGAGATCATGATGTGAGCCCAAGGCAGAGGCGTAACCCACTGAGCCACTCAGGCGCCCCTCGAGAGCTGACTTTTAAACATTTCCCAGCACCCAGTTGAATGAGGGTGTCAGCAAACGCCTCCCCCCACCTTGGGGAGAGGTTTTATTTTCTCCAATCCCACTGTCCCCGGGTTAGAGGGTAAGCACTTTTCCCGAACTCTGAACATGATTCTGAATTAATACATGTCACACTCTCCCTACCAACCCACATAATTTACTCCTCCCCCAAATTCCTGAAGCTTCCTCTGTTTTTTAATTCACATGGCACTTTGCAAATGCTACCTCCTCACTGGCTTTTCAATTTACAATATTTTTTATTTATGCCCCCTCTCGTTTTAGGACAAAGGTCAGGCTCAGAGGCTTTTTGCCATGCCTTTTAAAAGTGCCTGCCGGGCCTAGGTGCTCAGAAAGGTATTCATTCAATTAGTCAACAGGTCAACATACGCTCAGGGACTCTGACCTCTGCACAGGATACTTGGTCAAGCCAGAGATTTGGGAACACGTGACCAACTTGCCTGTCCTCGAGGATCTCACAGCCTCCTGACGATGACGGTAATGGTTATGTGAGGGTGGCCAGGCTTTGCTAAGGACCAAATACGCACTCGGCGCTGTATCTAGGACTTGGCATATAATGTCCGGACCCACCATATTTGTGGACATGTGGCTAACTAGGCAAAGAAGTGAACTTGAGACTGACCCCTGGTCATCCACAGCTCCTGGGTCCCTGCTCTGTCCTGTCTTAGTAATGCCAAAGGTCTGCGATGAGTGACTGGCCTAGTATTAGCCCCTAGTTATCCATCCCCTCGGTTTCTTTTGTCCTCCTGCTCACCTTACTAACCTTCCTCCCTTCCCTATGAGGGACTCTCTACGGAAAAGGAAACTGTGGTGACTTGAACCTGGTATACGCAAGCAGGACTGCTTTCCTAAGGTCTGTAACCTGGTCGTGCCTCACGCACACAGCCTGAAACCCCGTCCACCCGTGCTTACGTCTCTGCTCACCTTCCGTGCCGTCTGCAGATTTCCCAATGTCCTCACAGACAGCAAAGGGTAGCTCACCCACTAAAGGAGGTCACATAGGCGGGTCATGAGCCCTGTCCTAGGTTGTGCATAGCTGGGGAGACCTCTCCCAGGAGGAGGGAGTACCGAAGAAGGCGGCCATGAGATGGGAATGGCAGTCACACTTGGCTACCCTCTCCCCCTCTCGTCACTCTTTGAGCTTCTGGGACACGCACCAAGACTGGACCCAGTCCTGGTCCCTGGAAACGAGCATCGGGCCTCCTCCCATCCCCACTGGGTAACCTGATGGAGGTATATTTCTCGCCCCTGTCATTCACCCTTTTCTCAAGAGAGACAACAGTTCACAACATGGTAGCTATATTTGAGGTTTTCCCCTAAAACCTTCCAAGCCAATTGACCCACAAATGTTTCACTCTGACTTCACTCAGCCCCCTTGGTGATCCACATCCGTTTCCTGAGAATTCTTATGCCTTCGTGCTCCAAGAGTGGCTTGCTGAAAATGGGTCTGTTGGGGAAGAAGAAATTTCTAAAGCAGATTTAAACCCTTCCCTGCTCTCTTCAACAGAAAAGGCTACACGGAACGTAACCTTTGCTTCTAGTACTGTGAGGCCGTCTGTCCTGCTGGTAATTGTTGATTTGGGCTAAAACAATCACGTGTTCATGGTGACAGTTTTGTTTTTCTATTTTGGGGAGGGATTTGAACAGGGTCAGGAGGGACTGGTCAGACTTCAGCAGACAGGGAGAGGAGGGGAGGAGAGGAAAAAAGCGGGCGCCGGATCTCACATCTGATTCCACAACACTAAACTGTGAACTGACTTCATTACCTCTTTACTCACTAGTTCCCTATTTCAGCTTGGAAGGCTAATTTAGCAAGGAGTTATAAACAATATTCCACACAAATGACACATTACTTTTAGAATAATTGCATTTCCTTTCTCAGTTCTTATTTTCTTTCCACTGTATCCATTAAGGAAAAGCTTGTTTTATTAGTCTGATTTGCATTTCATTTCGGAGCCTATTTTTATTTCCTTTTCATGCTGTGCTTTCGCTGATTACTTTCTTTTCTAAATTCCAAATTCTTTAAAATGAGACTTTAAAGACTTTTTAAAAAGGTCTAAATAAATCATACCTATTTATTCCCATGTATCATTTTTCCCTTTCTCCACCCCACAAATACATTTTCTCTCCAGTTACAGAGCACCCCCGGTCTAAGCTACGACCTCGCACCTGTACTGCTGAAGGAGACCCCGAATTTATCAGCCTGCTCCTACGCTGCCCAACTCCATAAGCCACACCGTGGCCAACTGATGCTGTGGCAAAGCCGCCCAGTGGTCAGAGCTTGGGCTCTGGAGCATCAAGACAACCTGGTTCTATACTGGCCCCTTTACAAATACACTTGTGACTCCAGGCTAGTGGCTTAACATCTCTGGGCCTTGGTCTCCTCAACTGGAAATTTTTCATATTATAAGTACCGACATCATACAGAGATTCTCTGCATTCAATAACATATGTATTTTGCTTGGGGCAATATTAGGCTCATATATTGGCTTAGGAAATTCTCTTAAAATGTACATCAGATTGCTTAAAGCCGGTTAATATTCCAAATGCCCAATCCAGCACCATAAGGGTACTTTGGATCTGGGCCTGCCTGAACCCATGTCAATTCCCTGCAACTTCTTTACACGCTCCACTCATACACTGGCCTTTGGTTGTTTCTCAAACCCACAGAGCTCTTTGGTACCTCAGGGCCTTTGTACATGCTCTTCCCTCTTACCTGGCTGGATCCCAGCAATTGTACCTTAAGTCCCTTTGTTTTTTTTTGTTTGTTTGTTTGTTTTTTGTTTTTGTTGTTTTTTGTTTTTTTCCTGAGTGCTGTTAACCAGTCTCCAAGTTAATGTTGGTCCCCAAGCACAGGGCACTTTTGTATTGGGGTTTTACTTTCTGGTGGCTCCCTCCCCCTTCTGTTTATCCTCCCCTATCAGTCCAAGTGCTCCCAACACCTCTGTACCTCTCCACGGACGATCTTCTGCCCCTGCAGAGATCCAGAAGTGTACAATCTTACATCGCAGATAGATTTCATGGGTGTTCAGAGTGCTCTGGAAGATATTTAGCTCAATTCAGGGGACTGGTTGAAATAGGGTCTCCCAAGACAATTGTCATATGATCTCCCTGATATGAGGAATTTGAAAGGCAGAGTGGGGGGTCTGAGGGTAGGGAAGGGAAAAATGAAACAAGATGGGATCGGGAGGAAGAAAACCATAAGAGACTCTTAATCTCACAAAACAAACTGAGGGTTGCTGGGGGTGGGGGTGTAGGGATAGGGTGGCTGGGTTATGGACATTGGGAAGGGTATGTGCTATGGTGAGTGCTGTGAAATGTATAAGCCTGACAATTCACCTGTACCCCTGGGGCAAATAATACATTATATGTTAATTAAAAATTTTTTTTAAACATTTTATTTATTTATCAGAGAGAGAGAGGGAGAGAGTAAGCACAGGCCGACAGAATGGCAGGCAGAGGCAGAGGGAGAAGCAGGCTCCCTGCTGAGCAAGGAGCCCGATGTGGGACTCGATCCCAGGACGCTGGGATCATGACCTGAGCCAAAGGCAGCCGCTTAACCAACTGAGCCACCCAAGCATCCCTGTTAATTAAAAATTTAAAAAAATTTTTTTAAATACCACAAAAACAAATAGGGTCTCCTACTCTTCCTCCATCTTGCCCCCTCCCCCCTTCATTCATATGAACGTAATGTAACACATCCTTCAGCTCTCCCCTTAAATGTCACTTGCTTATCTGACTGAGGGCCCGCCCAGCCAGCCAGACAAACTCCATTCGCATCCTTCCCTTTCCTTTGTAGCACTTAGCACACTTTCTTACGACATCTTTATTTGGTGGTTTACTTATTTAATACCAATCCCCCTTACTGGACAGTGGACACCATGAAGCCAGAGGCCATGTTTATTTTGTTCAACCCTGTATCTCCCACCTGTGGCACATGGGAGGGCGGAACTCAGCAGTTACCTGTTGAGTGAGTGGCAACAAGTGGCTGAATTCAGTTGGGAAGAAAAGTATGGTCCTTTACGGAAACTCTTTTGCCTGTTATAGTTATATTAGTTAACAAAAGTTACTAAAACCTGCCCCATGGCCAGAGAGTTTACTGGTCTTGCTGGTACCGGAGTAAGAATCACTAATGTATCAAGACACTTATTCAGGGGCGCCTGGGTGGCTCAGTGGGTTAAGGCCTCTGCCTTCGGCTCAGGTCATGATCCCAAGGTCCTGGGATCGAGCCCCACGTCAGGCTCTCTGCTTGGCAGGGAGCCTGCTTCCCTTCCTCTCTCTCTGCCTGCCTCTCTGCCTACTTCTGATCTCTGTCTGTCAAATAAATAAATAAAATCATAAAAAAAATTAAAAAAAAAAAAGACACTTATTCAGTAAGTAGCTCTGAAAGTCTGCCACATGCTTAGTGCCATATACTAGCCTGTGTCTGCTGAACAAAAGAAATGAGAGACCTGAAATCTACCGTCACTCCTGTCCCTACAGGGACCTTAGACACAGGAGAGGCACATAATAACACAGAAGATAATTAGATGATACGACAAGGCTGTGAGTACTCATTTGCCAAAAAAGAATGACACACTCAAGAAATACATTACGATGAGTGCAGAAAGAAATCACTGGAAAAAATCACAAAGACAGGAACTTTGCAGGGGCAGCAGCTGGGGGTGGGGGTGGGGGTGGGGGTGGGACCAGGGGAGGTCCTCAGGGTGAATGAGAGGAGAGGACGAAAAGGGTATTCTCTGCAAGGAGAACTGGTGGCTGAGATGAGGGAACGTGGTCACTGTACTGGGGCATGTGTGAGAGGATGGATCCGGTGGTTCAAGCTGGGGAGTGCAACAGGGGGGTACTGAGGGGTAGGAGACAGCCTTGAAGAATCCTGTGAAGAGGGGATACGAAAAGCTGCATTCTTTTCAATGGCCAATATCACGTTTATCTTGTCATACAGCATTCTGCCCTGTGTTTCACAGGAGAGGTTTACACTGGATGGTGCTTACTGAACTAATTATGTTAAGTGAAAAAAACAAAAAGTTCTGTCCCCTCCATACAGTTCTGAAAGACGCCCCTAATGGGTACTCCAGAGAACATCTAAATTTTCAAATATCAGTTACCTAAAAGGTTTCAAAATACAGACAAGATTAGTATATTATGTAAGTCATATTAGGGAGTAAATAGGATCTTGATCTAAAACACTTGAGGACAACACTGAGTGAGGGAGAATGTAGGACTACCTTAAACAAGAATATAGTTTAATAAACCACAAATAATTTCCTACAAACAAAGGGGAAATGTTTAAAAAATAAACATTGTACAAAGACAGAACCAGCACTAGGGGAAATTAGTAGGACAATTCAACACTTTTATGTTAAAAAAAATCAATTTTTAAATCTAAGAATTATTTTGGTGGATGCTGAGAAGGTCATCATTAACATTCAATGTTAATTATTTTTAAGAAGCCTTCAAAATAGGAAGAGAAGATGGATACCTTAAGACAAGATCACAGACTTAAATCTGAGTTTCAATATTATTATAAAAAAAAAGATTTATTTGAGAGAGAGAGAGCATAAGCAGATGGGGCAGAGGGAAAGGGAGAAAGAATCCTCAAGCAGACACTACACTAAGCACTGAGCCTGATATGGGGCTCGATCTCAAACCTGAACCAAAACCAAGAGCCAGACACTTAACCAACTGTGCCAGCCCGGCACCCCTCAATATTATTCTTCATGTGGAAATCACAGATTAGCACTGTACCCTAACACTTTCTGCAACAATGGAATATTTATTTGTGCTGTCCTGTGCAGTCCTAACAAGTCACATGTGTCTACTGTGTACTCAGATGTGGCTAATGTGACAGAGGAACTGAATTTCTTACTTTATTTAACTTTTAATTTATTTAAATTTAAATGGCCATGAGTAGCCAGTAGCTGCAAACACTGCCAGAAGCCTAAGATGCCCTTCTCAGCACTCCCATTGGAGGTAATATTAGAAAATATTGCAAGACAAGCTGGAAAAGAACTGGAGAATAAATAAGGGGAAGGCAGAATTAGAAATATCACATTTTTGCTGGTGCTACGATAGAGCAAATAGAAAATGCATGATCAAACTAATACATACCATTGATGTAAAGCTAGGAAAGGCAATGAAAAATGGTGGTATGCCCAATACTGAAACAAATGAAATACTTGAGAATTTATGTATCTAGGTGAATAAGGTATCTAGTGAAGTAAAAACGATAAAATCATAGTAGGAAAAATAAAAGAATACCTAAATAAACAAAGTTACATCCATCGCTCCTCACTTAGAAAATTTAGAGTAATGTCAGTAACATTAGTTCATGAAAAAATAGATTAACATGAGAACAATTGAATTCCTGCTAGAATGTTCTAAAATGTAATAAATCACTAGCAAAATTAATAAGGAAAAATAAATACATAATAATACCAAAGAAGATTGGAGGAGGATATAATAATTAAATTTAAGGATATATTATAAAGTGATCTTCATCAAGACTGAATTTTGCTGGATTAAAGCCAGGACAAAGACTAATCAAATAGTGATTCCAAAGATGGATTTAAGCACCAGTAAGTCCTTGGGATACAGCAAACAAAACAAAGAATCACGGTGATGGATGAAGGAATCAGTCTTTAATAAATGCTGGTGGAACAATCTGGCATCACTATGAAGAAAAGTGGATTGTATTCATAACTTGCCAAGTATGATAATACTTTCCAAATTGGTCAATGAACTAATTAAACACAGAGAGCATTGAAAAAAAAAAAAAAAAAAACCTGTGTATTTATGTCAGCTGTAGCAGAGAGAGAAATCCATGCCTACTGAGAAACAAAATAGTATCCTAAGACTAGAGAAAGGTGAATTCAAATATTTTAAGTCTAGTTAAAGTCTCCTGAATAAAAAGTAACAAATACAAAGGGAGCAAAAGGAAGTTCCAAGCTATGACACAGACTCTGAGCAAATATTTAAGATCCAAAACTAGGAATGAAATCTTACATTGTGATATAAACATACATCGCCATCAGCAATGAAAGCCCACTTGACAGAGAGCTAAAGGGACAGAGGGGGAAAGAGAGAGAGAGAGATGAGGAATGTTAGTAAATTGCAGCCCTTTGCCAGGGCTATGTCTGTACTATGGACGCTGGGAACCACACTGGATAAACCAGCACCTAGGAAGGTGTTCAGTCTCACTACTAAAGACAAAGGAATCAAAGTAACTGAACAGAGCTGTCGGGAACACGTGTACTTAGCCACTGTTGGGGCCACTGCAAATGACTCCTGGGTTTCCACAGGCTGTCTGACTGTATAGAACAAGAACCATAAGCCTTTGATCCTTAATTCCTCTTGGGGACTACATCCCACCAAGCAAATAACACAACAGGAAAAGAGAAACAAGAAAGAAGAGTAAGAAAGGTGAACAAAGTTTCTAACAGCGGATCAATAAGACCAAAGTCAAATTGGTTTAAATGTCCGACCCCAGGGGAACGGGTTAAGTAAATTTGGCATAATAAGTCATTGGGGTTCTATGAAGTTATTAAACACTGCAAGTGAATACGAGATCTATGGAAAGAGGAGTAAATGTCGAACAAGCGTAAGACTCCTCAATGGGAAAGCACTGCAAAACATTTCCAATTAGACACAAAAGATGACAGTTTGACAGCTGTGAGTCAGCTGTATTCCGGCTGGAATACAGGCCAATGCAGGGAGAAGTCAGGTTAAAGCTGCAGCAGCCGGCTTGCATGGTCACCTGGTAAGGCTTTGAATTCTAGCCATAGATCATGAACCGCTCAATCAAGAATGCTCCAGGCCTGACCTGTTCCAGTATTTCTAAAGCATAGAAAGTTTAGCTCCAAAAGAACATAGCCAGAAAAAGATAAGATCAGTCCCAATATTTTTAGAGTGCCTCCTTTTGGTTTTTCCAATTATCTTGAGGATTAAGGAAAGGAGTGTCCAAATTCTATTTGTGCAATTCCAGCTCAAGAATTTCAGCCATTGTTTTCCATTGAAATACATAATTGAGTCAAAACACTGCAATTAGGGCATTGAGAGTTTGACTTAACACTCCCCTTGTAATCATCCCCAGCCTGCCCACGAAGGGTGGCCTTGGCAGTTAGGTGTCAGCGGGTGGTCAGTGAGATATCCTGGTAGGTATCCTAAGACCACGTGAAGTCCATTTCAACAAAGCTGTTCTGTAATTACCACAAAGGTAAGAGATCTTAAAAGACAGATTAAAGAAAAAAGTATCTGTTGTTAGACCTGGTATTTAAACGCGCAGAGAAAGAATCTGACGAATGTATTTGGAGTAACTGCCTCACATATTCTCTCTAGCAAAGTTCATTCATTCTCAGGGCTTAATCCTCCAACCCCCACCCCGAAGTCCAGTCCCCTGTCTTTGCCTAAATTGTTCTAATTGGACATAATGTAAACACTTGTATTCAGGGCTAAGATGTCTGTAATCCCTGTTACTGTGCTTGGATGTCCTCATCGGGGCCACTGTCTGTCGTTGGGTCTGTCCCATGTCAAGCACTCCATAATGGAAAACCCCTGCATCCAGCAGGCTACAACACGGAGTAAATTCAGAACAGTACCACTTCTCAGAGCTGCTACAGACTGAAAAATACTACAAGACCTAAACAGGTTGATGTAAATAGACAGTTGACAGTTGCTTGGGGGACCACTGAAGGAAACAGGAATTTAAGAATCCTGGCAGTTAACTCTTTTCAACCTTGCTGGGAGGCAGTGGGTGGCGTGAAGAGCACAAGCTCTGGACCCGGACGCTAGTTATGCCGCGTACTTAGCTGCGTGACCATGAACAAAATGTTTCGCTGGGCCTCAGCGGTTTCCTTCCCATCTATCAACTGGGAATAACAGATTGAGTGCTTTAAGACCTATAAAGTGCTTAGAACAGTGCCTGGCACATAGTATGCCCTCAATAAATGTTAGCTATTATCATCACCCTCATCATGCACCAAAAAACAAGTCTTTGGGCTCTGGATCTGAGCTCACAGAACAATCATTGCTGCAAGTAGAAAGGATGGGCAAGTAGAAGCAAAGATGGAAAAAAAAGATCTGGAGTCGACAAGTATCACTATAGTGGCGGCATACCAGGCGGCAGTTCTAGAAACTTCTACCTGCAGAGCCTCTCCTGCTGCCTTGGGTGCCAAGCACTTTCCACATTCCTCCTTCCTTAAGGTCCAGTTGCTGCTCAGCCCGTAGTCTCTGACTTTTCTGCTTTTTCAGAGTTCTTATCAATGTGTATCCTTAAAATAAACCCCCATTCCTTGAGCTCATTTGAGTAAGATGCTTGGCCTCTCTGAAACAAGAACAACTTGCTATGGTTTTTGTTTTCTAGATGAAAAGTATGGCACCGAGAACGTCATCAATAATGCTGCAATACAGCTATGTGGGGGCAGAGGGTAACCACGCTTACCCTGGGGAGCAGCACTGATGTGGGGAATGGTCGATCCACTGTGTGGTACACGTGAAACCAACATCCTATAGCAGTGAGACATCAATTATTTAAAAAGAGAGAGAGAGAGTGAGGGAGAGGCTATTTCAACATCAGAAAAGAAGATGCCAAGAAGCATAGAAGCAGAGGAAATTCACTGCAAAGCCGGCCGGCCCCTGGGCTCCTCCCTCCCAGCACAGTGCCCTTGGAGCTGAACTTCCTCCTGGCTGGGGGAACTGACTTCAAGGACTGCTGCAGCTTTAAGAGCGAGGGCCTCTCTCCATCAGACGTGCCCCGCCTCTCAGGGCTTGGCAAGCAACAATTGGCAATAGTGGCCAGAGTTCTTCCTACCACAGTATATTTCTCTCCATTTTAAAACGAAATAATGGAAACCAATGGGCATTGCATGGGCTTCAGATGTTTCTCTGCCTGCTCTCTAAGGCTCCCATTCCGCCTGTCCCCTTGCCTGCTCTGGCTGAGCTGGCTTCACTCTTACTGGAACCCTTACAGGGAAGGCTGAAAGGGACTAAGAATTTAGCTCCGCAGTCATTTCCTCCGTCTCTGAAAAGCCCTCCCTCTCTGTTAATTAGCAGCCTGGGCTTCCTCCTGGTCCTGCTTTCTCCCCCTACACAGTTCCAAAATCCAGTTTAACCCAGTCTGTGGAACCTCCCTTCTCCCTAGCCAAGAGAATTTGTCAACTTCCCTGCTCAAATTTCACCCAGTAATACCTTCCCGAGTCTGCACCCCTTCCCCACACCACCACCCCCCCCTTGGATCCTCAAAGACCTGTCATTTCCCCCATCTTCTCCTAATTTTTTATTCTTATTTGGACTTTTTGGCTCCCAGCCCTTGAGGACCCTTTCTTTTTTCTGCCTCAAAGCGTGTCTGGTAATACAGTATTCAGTATTCTCCTGATTTTGGGCTGAGATCCAATCCCAAATTGCCTTCCCTCGGTTATACTTTATCTTTTTTATTAAGTCTCTCTGTACTATTCAACACCATGCAGAGTGGCGGTTTCAGTCTTCGTGTCTCACCTTCCACAGAAACTGAGGAGAATTTGCTTCTTTCAGCTTTTTTCAACTTTAGATCACTCCAAAAGAAACCCTTGGTCAGACAGGACACCAAGAGCTCAGGCAACAGAAGCAAAAGTAGATAAATTGGACAATGTCAGAATTTAAAACATCTATGCATCAAAGGACACAACCAAGAAGAGTGAAAAGACAACTCAAGGGATGGGAGAAAATATTTGCAACCTGTATATTTGCTAGGGATTAGTATCCAAAATATATAAAGAACTACCATAATTCAACAACAATAATGAAAAGCCACCTCATCTAACTAAAAAAAAGGTTAATGGACTTGAATTGATATTTCTCCAAAGATACACAAATGGCCAACAAGCACATGAAAAGATACTGAAGTTACTAGTTATCAGGGAAATGCAAACCAAAACCACAATGACATACCACCCAACACCCGCTGGGATGGCTCTTCTCCAAAACCCAGAAAAGCAGTGTTGATAAGGACATGGAGAAACTGGAACCCCTGTGCACTGCTGGTAGCAATGCAAAATGTTACAGCCACTATGGAAAACAGTATGGAGGTTCGCTAAAAAATTAAAAATCGAACAATCATATGATCAGCTATTCTACTTCTGGGTTTATACCCAACAGAACTGGAAACAGGGACTCAAACATTACAACAGCCAAAAGGTGGGAGCAACACACAAGTCCATATGTTCACTGGCAGATAAATGGATAAACAAAAACATGGCCTATGCATACAAGGGAATATTATTCAGCCTTAAATAAGAAGTAAGTTCTGACACAGGCGACAGCATGGAAACACCTCGAGGACATTACGCTGGGTGAAATAAGCCGGTCACAAAAAGACAAATATTGGGTACCGAGAGTCGTCAGAATCACAGGAACAGAAGGTAGGATGGTGGTTTCCAGGGTCCGGGGGTGGTGGGGTTAATGGGAACTTGCTGTTTAATGAGCATCAAGTTTCAGTTTTGCAAGATGAAAGGGGCTGTGGAGAGGAGTTGCACAATAACGTGAATGTGCTTGACACGACTGAACTGTACAATGAAACATGGTTAAGAGGTAAATTTTACACTATACGTATGTTACCACCATTAAAACAACAACAACAACAAAAAGAACCTCCTTGGTCACAGCTTGGTTACTTCACTAATTCACTTACTAACTTGGGCAAGTTATTCCATTTCTCCGTGGTTCGATGTCCTTATCTGTATCTGTAAACGGGATTTGTCATACCTACCTCACGGGCCATTGTGAGGATTTAAGTAAATTACCGCACCTGAAGTGTTTGTAAGAGTGCCTGGCACAAAGCATTCTTCAATAAATGTCAGTTGTCACAGCAGTAATCATTATCATGATTACAGCGAGCGAGGCGCTCCTGGAAGCATTTTCCTGTTACCACATTGAGCCTTCAGTAACCCCATGTCCACCCCCAAGAAAGCTGCAATGTCACAGCTGACATTGCAGAGAGAGGCTCAGAGAGGTGAAGGGATCCGCCTGGGTCCCACAGCTGGCGGGTGGCAGGATGAAGATTCGGTCCAGCTCCAATGCGGTTGGGTTACCTCACAGGGAAGAGGTGATGCTCCTGTCAGAACGGGAGCTTCCATCCCAAGCATGAGCTCGGGCTGCAGGAGGCTGTGGCCGGGACGGGTGAGAAGCTCAGCTCTACTCCAGGCCCACAACCCACCAGCTAAAGAATCCAACTGTCTTTGGTCCTCCTCCCACGCCCATCCTGCCCCAGGGACGAGATGAGCTGGACCTAACAAAGACACAAGAAGACCGAAGTGGGAAGCTTGTCCCAGAGGTCACCACAGCCCCCAAACACATGGAAGCACAAGATCCAAGGGGAGCCCCCTGAGGCCTGCCTGTGGTCAGGGTTTGCCGGGGCAGCCTGGCCAAGTCCACACTGAGGGAGCAATCCCATGCCACCCAGCCAGAGACCGGAGCTGTCTGTCCTGAACAAAAGCCCAGGTAGGTAGCCTGTGTTCCACTTTGGCATCTCACTGGTCCCAGGCCCACTTCCTGAGTCCTGAAAATTTCTGACAATGGGGCAGGAATTCAGTTCCTGATCTTCCTCAGGGCCCAGAGGGGTGTGCCAGCAGGAACTTTAGAATGACTTGCACTTTGTTTTTCTGTTTTTTTCTTTTTCTTTCAAATGAATGTTTTCTCCTCTCCACCTCAGACTCAGAGTCTTATAAAACCCCTAAACTGGCCTTGAGTGGCCCACGGTCACTTCCCATAAGAACCTGGTGATGCTGGGATGCTGAAGCCAGAGGAAGGGGTGCCGCCCGGCCAGAGGTGCCCTGCCGCCCCACGCCCCAAGCCGGAACGGTACCTGCTGCCTCCTGCCTTCTGAGGACACTCAGGTCAAGCTATAAGCAAGAAGGAAGACCAGGTGCCAGGGGGCCCTTGAAGCAAAAAAAGATCCAGAAACAAGATTTTGACATTTGGTAAACACAAACTGAACTTGGGCCCTTCTCTGTGGAAAAAAAAGCTTATTAAACAAATCCTCTCAGAGGGAAAAATTCTTCTCTCCTACCAACTGTTTTTCATATTAGGCAGGTAATACATACTCACTGTAGAAAATAAATTAGGAAACACAGACAGAAAAATTAAAATCCCTCCAAACCCTCCCTACCTTCCAGATTTAATCACTGTCAACATTTTAGGTACACATTCCCAGACTTTGCTCAATGCAAATATATATGTATCTATATCCATTCCATGTTAATAATATACAACTGCATTGTATTATTAATGACATCATAGTATATACTATATACTATATATATAGTATACAGTATATTACTATACCATAGGATTGGTGTCCAATCACATATGATGTCCAATGATTTCTTAAGAATAAACTCATAAAAGTGGAACTGCTGAATCAAAATGTTTTTATAATATGCATATATCTCCCTAATTGGTCTGTTTCATTGATATACAAGTCTCCTTAAAGTGACAGACTTTAGCACTGTGCTTATAATCTGAACCAGCCCCTGATTTACTCAAATACAGTTCTCCATTATAAGTAGTTCCAAAATAGAGCTCCTTAAACTACTTGTCTATGAGCTCAGAAATGACTCAGTGGCATTTAAGAAATACACAATTCTATCTGACTTTAGTAATCAGCTAAACAGAGATCCACACGACAGATGTACCAGGATATCTGTCATGCAAAATATATTTGTGCAAAATCAAACTTAACTACCCACCGTCGGATCAGCCCTCCTCCTCTGCTCCTCTTTCCTCCTTCCTCCTTCCTTTCCTCCCTCCCTCCCTTTCTCCCATCCATCTGTCTGTCCATCCGTCCGTCCATCATCCATTCATCCATCTTCCTTCTTCTCCCTTTCGAGATTACTCCCCTTCTTTCATTTCCATTCCCTCCCTTCTCTGTCTTTCTGTCCTTCCTTTCTCCTTATCTTCTTTTCCTTTCTGAGGCAGCAGGGCGCCCTTTCTCAGAGCAGACCGCGCGGGAGCTGGGTGAAGGTCCCAGCTGCACCGAGAGCTGTATAAACCGTCTGTGAAATGCTCAGTTTTTGGTATTCATTATTTAAGTTCTGTGGAAACGAGCGAGCTTTGAAGTCTACTGACTCATCCTCCTCTTTAACTTCTTATTTCCTGTAAATGATCCATTCGTTTTTGGCAAGGTTCATGTCACACAGCATTCCCATCACAAAGGGCTGCCCCACAACCCTGGACAATTTTAAGCCTGACTTTTGCCATGGGACTGGAAGCAAGATGGGGCTGCGTAGACCCTGCTTCCTTAAAAGTTGCTTCCACCCGCCCTAATGCTGCCTTGAATTAATAATGCGAAGCACATGCTGCATCTGCCTGCTGGAGGGTGACAGAGCCTAAGGGCCGAATCTATTGTACAGATGAAATTTTTTCGAAGCTAGTCACACTGGCTAGTCAATCAGTTTCGCCAGGGGGAAAAACTCCCCCCCAGTCACTCCACTTCAGACCCCTTTACCAAAGCAGCCCCTTCAGCATGGCATTAAGATGTTGAAAGGGGGAAACAAATGGAGATTATAAACAGTTCTCCTAAGTTCCCAAACTTTCTGCCCCTACAGAGGCATGCGTAGATTAGCGCCAACCAAGGAGTGCCAGAGGCCAAGAGCCCTTCCACAAAGATCCAGAAAGCTCTACAGGACTCTCGTGGATTTCAGAGACCAATCAGAAGCTTCTTCTTTTAAAAAAAGAAGAGCTTTCTTCTTTAAAAAAAAATATATATATATATATGTGTGTGTGTATATATATATATATATATATATATATATATATATATGTAATGGGGCGGGTGGAGGGCAAGAAATACTATCCTCGGCAAAACGCTAGATTTCTCGCTCCTTTTTTTTTGCTCCCAGGCTGAATGGGAGCAGAAAGATATCCCTTTGATATCAGAGCAAATAAAAGTTTGAATTACTGACTGCTCATGCTAATGCTGAATTTTACTACCACCATATTTCAAAATGAAATTATTCTAACATCTACGCCTCAAATTGAGATCTGTGATAATATACACTGTAGTCCAGAAAACGTCTTCGGTTCAGATGATGTCAAGGCTGACCCCCACCCCCACCCCTTAGGAGTCAACACTGGCTGTTGCTTCTCATCTGCTAAAACTCTCCTCATCCCTCCCAATAAATTTCAGTATTGGCGACATCAGAGACCGCTGCCAGGTTAGCAGAGCACATCTGGGGTGGGGGTGGGGTGGAGGTGGGGGTGGGGAGGGCAAGACCTCTTAATCGTCAAAGTGGTCAGTGTGTCTTAAAGGGGCAGTATTGACAAAACGCGGCTCTCTGCTGTGATTCATCAAAGCCAAGGCCGAGGAGAAAGCTGAGCCTATAGCACGCGCAACTCGCACAACTTGGCTCTTCCCACACTGCCGTGTTGGAAACCTGGTTTCCAGTTTCTCACTCAGTCTCTGCTCCAGGGGCCCCAGGAGCCTGGTGGGAGGACTCAGAGATTTCCGGGGCTCCCAGGCCCACCCCCATCAGTGCAGCCATCAGCTCACTTGTCAGAAGCAAACTCTCCCCCCCAAGTGCTGAGGTCCTTGGCACTGCCCTACCACCCTCCACACTTGACCCCATCAGGAGGCAGGCGGGTGAAAGGTGGGGGGTGGGTGGCCAGCCCACCAGTGCCCAGGCAGGCTCCTGGGTCCAGCCCTAAGCTCTGAAAAGAACAGAGCCCTTCAATCTGAGTAGTTGTTCCTCTGATGGAAGCGGAAGGAATCTTCTCCTCCCAGAGCCTTCATGTAGCAGAGCTGGAGGCCCAGCGAAGAGAGGCTCCTCCACCGTCCTCAGGGCGGCTAACCTCCCCCTCCCCCGCCACCGCCGCCCCCCACCCGCAGCACTTCTCTGCCCCCTCATAAGAGGCCAGAGGCCAAACAACATTAGGGACCCAATTCCATTTCTAAAATTCCTTCTCACAATTCCTTTCACTTCTTATGACTAGATCAAATGTTGGGAAGAACCCGTTTGAGTCTATTTTCACTTTCTAAGCACAAACGAGAGGCAAACAGAAAAAAAGAGGGGGAGATTCTCTGCAGCCCCAAGACAAGACCGGCTTTCTCCCCAGCTGCCTACTCAGAGCACTGCACACACGGAAAGGTCACCATGCAACCAAACCCTCTCCGAATGTACTCGAATGGGGTTACAAATGTGGCTACGGGCTCTCGTTTCATCCTGCGACTCCTTCAGCTGGACATTTTAATCACAGTTACAGAAACTTAAGTTCCTCCAGAGGCACTAAAACACCAAAGAATTTAGAACGTTACGGAAGGCTACCTCGAAGCAAACGAGCAGGAGCCTCTTAAAATAAAAATTTAACACGTAAACCACTCAAACCCCTTGGAGTCTGCACGAAACACAGCAAACTAACTGCTGAATCTCCGACCCGGGATGGAGGCTGCTGTAAAATGTAAATAATTCTTCACTGGCATCTCTAGCTTTTCTGTTTTAATTTTAAAACTGGACTCTAATTATCTCTTATTTACTAGAGTTGCAAATACTGCCAAAGGGAAAAGAAATCACTACTTTTGGGATAAAGTTGCTGACAAAGGTTTGACAAAGAAAAATAATTAATAGCTCCATGCTGGCACGGGTGAATCTTGCGCGCGCGCGGGAAGTGAACTTGGCAGAAGGTGTGCCAGGCAGGGCTGCCAAGCGGCCCACAGACCCCACGGGGCCCAGCCAAGGGCACTGTGCGCACCCGGTCCTGGGAACTACAGTGGCTTCTACTGGGACTGAGGCTATCGTGGGGGACAAGAGTCCAAATGTCCAAATGGTTTTTGCACAACCTCCTTCAGTCATGGCTGTGTGCAGAAATTGCTTTGCTCTCCGGTTACAAATTCTCTTTTGTTTAAGAAAGCTGTCCGTGGACGATTAATGTCTTTCAGCTGGGGGCTCAAGTGTTCTCCAAGTTTGGTTCTGGGCTTTACCATTTAGGATTCTCATCCTCAGAAATGACAGAAGAGCCTTCGGGACAGGGAGCCACCGGTGCCAGTTTCTCCGAGCCTCCCTATGGGCACCGAGGGAGCACAATCGTAACCGAGGGGCCCAGACAGAGGAGTGCTGCGGGACGATTGCGTGCAGCTGGGTCAAGACCCGGAGGAGGAGGAGTCTGTCTCTTAAAACATGGGAGTTTGCATGGCTTGGAAGAACACATATTGTTAAAATGTTTATACTACCCAAAGCAATCTATACATTTAAGGCACTCCCCATCAAAATATCAACAGCACTTTCACAGAACTAGAAACCATCCTAAAATGTGTATGGAGCCACAGAAGACCCCGAGTAGCCAAACGAATCTTGAAAGAGAAAAACAAAACTGGAGGCATCACTATTCCAGACTTCAAGATATACCACAAAGCTGTCGTCATCAAAACAGTATGGTACTGGCGCAACAACAGATACACAGACCAATGGAATAGAAGAGAAAAATCCAGAAACAAACCCACAAATATATGGTCTACTGATCTTGAACAAAGTGGTAAAGAATAAACAGTGGGAAAAAGACAGTCTGTTCAAGAATGGTGTTGGGAAAACTGGACAGCAACATGCAAAATAATGAAACTGGACCACTTTCTTATATCACACACAATCATAAACACAAAAATGGATGAGAGACCAAAGTAGGAGACTTGAACATAAAAATCCTAGAAGAAAGCATAGGCAGCAATTTCTCTGGCACTGGTTGCAGCAACATTTTTCTAGATAAGTCTCCTGCAGCAAAAGCAAAAACAAATAGGACGATATCAAAATAAAAAGCCTCTGCACAGCCCACTGATAGGGAGAAGGTATTTGCAAATGGCACATCTGACAAAGGGTTAGTATCCGAAATACATAAGGAGTTGATAGAACTCACCACCTCAAAAACAAATAATCCAATTTAAAAGTGGGCAGAAGCCTTCAACAGACAGACATTTCTCCAAAGAAGACATGCAGATGGCCAACAGACACAGGTAGTAATCACATTACTAGGTACTTGCCCAAAGAACATGAAAATGTTAATTAATAGAGATACATGTAACCCAGGGCTTTTTTTTGTACCCCCAATGTTTACAGCAGTATTGTTTATAGTAGCAGGCTATGAAAGCCAGTGCAAGTATCCATCGACTGATGAATGGATAAAGGAGAGGCAGTAATATACATACAATGGAATATTATTCTGCCACAAAAAAGAATGAAACCTTGCCATTTGCAATGACATGGATGGATCTAGAGAGTATTATGCTAAGTGAGATATGTCAGAGAAAGACAAATACCATATGCTTTCACTTATGCAGAATTGAAGAAACAAAACAAATGAGCAGAAGGTGGGGGGTAAGAGAGAGAGAGATGAACCAAGAAACAGACTCGTAAGTATAGAGAACAAATGGATGGTGACCAGAGGGGAGGCGGGCAGGGGGATGGGCAAACAGACGATGCGGATTAAGGAGGGTCCTTGTCCTGATGAGCACCAGGTGATGAAAATAAAAAGTGTGAGTTTAGAGGTTCCAGTATAACTTCTCTTTTTAAAGTAAACTTTTTTGTTCAAGTATAAAAGCCTTTTTTTTTTTTTTAAGATTTATTTATTTATTTGACAGATAGAAATCACAAGTAGGCAGAGAGGCAGGCAGAGAGAGAGGAGGAAGCAGGCTCCCTGCTAAGCAGAGAGCCCGATGTGGGGCTCCATCCCAGGACCCTGGAATCATGACCCGAGCCAAAGGCAGAGGCTTTAACCCACTGAGCCACTGTTCAAGTATAAAAGTCTTTTGAGTACAAAAGGAATTACATTCTAACATATCCCCCTGTATTCTTGTCAAAGGCTAGGAAGTGTATGGCCCCAGAACAGTAAGACATTCTTTTTACCATTAATGATGAATTTACTTGTAATGTCTGTATATTTCTGTCTTGTGTAATTATCCCTTCTATGTTTTCAGATTAGCAAATATTTTAGATTCTTTTGGGGTGTGTTTAAGGGACTTATAAGGGGTCAGGTCTTGAAGCCTTGACAAATCAATGTGCTGAGTCTCAATTTCTTCATCTATGAAATGAAGCTGATATCTATGTGGCAGAATGGGCAGGGATGATGCTGGTCGAATTCCCTTGGATGCCCCAAGAGCCATGCCTGGCACAGGCAGACATCTCCAACCCAACGTTGGCCTTAAGTAGGCACTCCATACGTGAGGCCTATTGTTACTATTACTACTGTTAATAATATCAGCCATTAGAAGGACATAATAGTTGTTACTGACCCCAGAAAGCAATTTCTAATTCAAGCTTCATTGTCTCAAATTAACTCAGCTTTTTTTCCTCCCGTCCTCACAGAATTCAAAAAAAGCCTGGAAATTTTGGCTCCAACATCTCCATGATAATCTCAGCTTTTAGGACTAACCATTAAGAGTTTCCAATCCAAGGAGAATGATGAACACTGAAGTGGAAGCAGAAATTGGGAAATGTGAATGAAGTCCAGGTCTGTTCGTGGCTATAACAAGATCATCTGCTTCTGCAAACATTATTTCTTAGCTATCAGTATCTTTTGTCCCAATTTCTGCAGGCAGGGACCTCTGGGAGAAAGAGCTCGACTGGAGCCCCACACATGTTTTCAGAACAGGCTGGTACACCCTGTCCTTGGTACAGAGCCTGGCACATCGGTAGCAAAACAGACCTCTCTTTTGACACACTTTCTACGTGGAATTCTGTCGGACCCAAGGCTTGCGGCAGAAAGCCACTCCTAAGCCTTCCTCTTGCTCAGGGCTTAGGAACTGCTTCCCGGAGCCCCCTGCTGGCCCTTTCCATATTCGCACTGTGTTCTCACACCCCTCTGGGGCAGGGAGAAAGCGGCTCTCTACCCAAAGGGCCACCACGGGCATCGCTCATCCACTGGGGTGGCCCATATTTTTAGGACAAAAGCAACATGAACTGCATTAAGGTTGGTACAGATACAGCCCTTCTCTCCGATGCCACTCACTGGTTAAGCATCTCTTGAGTACCTACTGTATGCTGGCCCCACCATGGGCATGAGGAAAAAGGATTACGGTTCAGTTGCTGCTCTCAAGAAGCTTCCAGTCTGGAGGAAGAGGCAGAGATGTGACCCAGGAAGGACAGTCTAAAAAGAGTTGTGCCAAGTTTTGGGGAGACCCTGCGGATGGCGCTAGTCGTCTTAGGGAAAGTAGGACAGGTATCTGAGAGGAGGTATGTGTTTAACTGGATCCTAGAGTCTTTGCTTCGAGATCAGCAATTAGTGAGGCTGAGAAGGGAGGGAAGGCATTCCAGGTAGACGAAGGAACGTGCCCCAAAGCCCGGACCTCTTTGGAGAAGCTGCGGGGTGCTCGCAGCAGGGCGAGGAGACTGGGGAAGTGGGCAGGAAGGACAGAGGGCCAGGAAGGCCACACCCAGGCGCGTGGACTTCGTCTTCCCCATTGTGACTTTCCAAAGTGTGCCTGAAGCTTCCCACAGACATTTGATTCTAATTTCATGGATGCTGAGGCTAACAGAACAGAAAAGTACAGTAGCCATCCATGACCCAATGACTTCAAACTTCTGTGCTCAATCCGTCTAACCAGGAGAAAAATATCAGGTAAATCCCAAGAGAGGGCATCTTGCAGAATACCTACGAGACACCAGCATCCCAGAAAACAGGCCAGGGCATCAATCACAGGGGAAGTCCGAGAACTGGTCAGGAGTGGCCTGAGATGGGACAGTTCAACGTAATACGTTATCCTGGATAGAACCCTGAGACAGAAAACAGGCATCACAAGGCAAACACGGAAAAAAAAAAAAAAACCCTAAAAAAGTACAGACCTTAATTAGGGGTTACGTATCAGGATTGGCTCACCACTTGTAACAAATGTGCACCCTAACACAAGACGCTAACGGTAGCGGAAAACAGGAGTCGGGCATACGGGAACTCTGCTCTATCCTCACAATTTCTCTGTAATTCTAAAACTGTTTGAAAAAAAAAAATGTAATTAAAAAAAAATTCTGTGTTCATCCAAACAGCCAAGCTGCTGTCCCTGATGGGCTTTATGATAATGAAGCGTTATAAATCAGAACTTAGAAAATCAGTGTGTAGGCCAGGAACAACAACAGTGCCTAAGCCTAGCCCGGCACTCTGCCGAGTACTGTACGAACCGTGTGACCCGGGATTTCTGCAACAACCCCACAAGCTAGGTACTCCCAGTGTCCCCATTTTACAGAAGAGGAAAATGAGGCCCCGGTGCTCAGACAACTGGGTGGTAGGGCCTGGATTTGAAACTAGTCTGTCTGAGGCCACAGTCCATACGCCTGATGACGACCGCACACTTTCCTGCTTCCTGACTTTCAGTTTTATCAACAGTTATTTCATTGACCGAGACGATTCTCTAGTGATTTGACTCCTATTACGACTGTTCCTCTTGAAACATTCGGAAGCGCAGCTACATTTGGGGCGGTAGGAGGAGGGACTGGGTCAGAGGTAGGGTGTGGGGCGAAAGTTCTGGCAGCCGTAGTGTGAAGGAAGGACTGGGGCAGGCACTGAGCCTCTGTGGCTGTGATCTTTCTAACAATGTCTCCAAAAGGAAGAGGAGAACCAACTGGAGAGAATGAACTTCCCTAAAAGGATAAAGCAAAAAGCCTTGCCTTGGAACCCTTTGTATCCAGGCCCGACCAATCAACCCACAGGCATTGCTCAGCCCCTGCCTGTGTGCCTGGCCCGGGGCCTGCCTCCGGGCTCCCCGAGTGCTCCCTGGGCAGACAGGATCTGATGGTGAGTAAAGGGAAAATAAGCGCAGCCTGAGCAAAGGAGAGGGCCAGGCCCAGAGCCCGTGCCAGGGGAGGAGCCGGGTCTCAGAGGGAACACTTCTTGTCGGCTGTGGGCTGGGGTGCTTCCTGGAGGAGGCAGCCTGGGGGCTGGGCCCTGAAGACTGGGAAAAGGCAGATAGAGGGAGGGACTTTAGGCAAGGGGGTGCTGGGGGGAGGCCGAGGCCAGAAGGCGAGCCCAGCCCTCCTTGCAGCCCCGGTTCCTGTTCCGAGGGTACTGGGGCTCGGAGCCCAATCTCTTCCCCTGAGCTCTGTAGCTACCCCTGCCCTTGCAGATCAATGAAAAGCAGGACTTGAGTCACCAGCGTGCTTGAAGGTCGTAACGTGCCACCTAGAGGTACATAAGGAATTTGGTACCCTTAGAGGTTACGGAAAACACCAGCAGGTGTCCTAGCTGGTCAGTTGTCCCAGAGCACAGATGCCAAGCAGTAGACAGTGAACACAACAGCGATTTAAAAATTCATGGGTCACAGGTCATGTGGGAGCGTACTAACCTGGAGGTTTAGAGTATCTAAGTCCTTGTATCCATTTCCTACTGCTGCTGTACCAAATCACCACTGATTTCGAGGCTAAAAACAACACAGACTTCTTATCTTACAGGTCTGGCAGTCAGAAATCGAAATGGGTCTCACTGGGCCAAAATCAAGATGTAGGCAGGGCCGCCTTCCCTTCTGGAGGCTTTGGGGGAGAATCCACTGCCTCACCTCTTAGAGCTTGTAGCGGCCTCCAGGATTTCTGGTTCTCGGGCCCTACACCCTCTTCGAAGCCAGTAATGTTGCAGCTCTCTGACCTTCCAAGGTCACATCTCCCTTGGACTCTCTTCTGCCTCCCTCTTTCACTGTTAAGGACCCACGAGATTACCCCGGACCCAAGATAATCCAGGATGCTCTCCCTATTGTAGGGTCAGCTGATTAGCATCTTAATCCCACCTGAAACCTCAGTGCTCTCCTCCTTGTAAGCTAACATATGTACAGGTTCCAGAGATCGGACATGGACATTCCGGGGGCACCATTAGTCAGTCTATCATAAACTTCACCTTAAAGGTCAAACCATAGGAGGTAACCATTTTTCTCCACAACAGGAAAATAATAATTACTACTTATCAAGCACCTACTGTGTACCAAGTACACCACTAGGCACTTTACATACATTATCTCATTTAATTGTAGTTTATGTTCAACAAGGCAGGCTCTGTTACAAATAAATAAAGCAGGTTGTGTTGCGCACCTGCTAAAATCCTCTAATGGATTTCCGTATGTCCTTAGGGAAAACTCACAGCATTTCCTGATGGCCGTGTGAGGCCCTAGAGAATTCAGCCTGGGCTCAACTCCCAGCCCCATCTCCCACCAGCCTCCCCGTGACCTCCATCCTTCAGCCATTGCGGGCCTCCTTCTAGTTCCTTGAACCTCCATGGTTGTTCCTGCTGACGTGTCCTGCTGCAGCGTTCGCCCACCAAGGTCTTCACACAGCTGGCCCTCTCGTATTGCCCAGATCTCTGTCCTGTTCAGTGCTACACTCTCAACTCCTAAAATAGCACTTGGCACACAGTAGGCACTCCGTACATATTTATTAAACGAATAAATCTGAACTATGGAAATGAGGAAATGAAGTGATGATGCCCGAGATCCCAGAGCTAATCAGCTGGGATCCCAACACGGGCCATAGTCTACACCGAGCCTCTCATGGGACCACCCCCCAAGCTTCCACCAGAAATCCACAGTGTAGGGGGAGGTGTAGGGCTGGAAGCCCCAGGATCAGCTCTCAGGCAGTCCCCCACTCAGTGAAAGAGTGCCACAGGCCTGCTGACCCGGCTGCCGTGTCCCAATCAGTGAGCATAACCAAGTATTGTCTGTGTGTTTGGCCAGGAAGGCAACGAGACAAGGAGAGACATGGTCACTGCAAACCAGAAATTCCTAATCAAGTCAAAGAACCCCATCCAAATCATGAAACAATCAGATGCACCCGAAGGCGTATGGTCCAGGGTCACTGCTACGACAGGAAGGGCTGCAGGGCCAGACACGGGTCAGCACCACGGGGGCCACAGTGGTTGGCTTTAACCAGCAGGGCCAGGGGCCGGTGGGGTGGGGGGTGGGGGCGGTCACAGGCAAAGGCACAGACCCTCCAGTTGGCTGGGGATGGGTGCAGGCAACCAGCAGAAGCTGCACATGGGGAAGCAGAGAAAAATAAAGTCAGATGCTAGAGGTCTTAAAAGCTGGGCTGTGGAATTTATACTTTATCCTTTAGAAGGATGGGGAGTCCTGGCAGATTCTGGAGCAGGACAGAAGCCTGTGTTTTTAGGCAGACTTATTTAGCAGTGGAAGGTAGCACGGACTAGACAGCAGGAAGACCTGTTCTCTACTAGGCGGCTTCTGGGGCTCTGCTCCTGCGGATTAAGCTCTGGCCTCGTGCTCAGGGCCTTCCGGGGGGTTAGAGGTGCACACCCTGAGTGATCACGATGCAGGCAGAAGCCAACACCCCGGGCTATGGGCTCGTCCTGCTGTGGATCATCTGGGCACTGGGAACACCCGGGAAAGGAAGAAAGCACCAAAGAGGGACGAAAAGCCCTGGAAAAACGGTGACCTGTACCCGGAGCCATAGCAATCTCCTCCTCCCCCAAGCCCCCAAGTGAAGAGTTACAGTTTTCTCACTTTAGAAAACAACTTTCGAAGCTGGCTGGAGGGGCAGGTGGGTGGCTCAGTCCATTAAGCCACCCGACTTTTGATTTTTGGCTCAGGTTGTGATCTCAGGGTCATGAGACTAACCCCCCACATTGGGCTCCACGATGGGCATGGGGCCTGCTTAAGATTCTTTCTCTCTCTCTCCCTCTACCCCTGCCCTGCTCACCCCCTCTCACTTTTTCACTTTACCTCTCTCCCCCAATCAAAAAAAAAAAAAAAAAAATGAAAAGAAAAAAAGAAAAGCTGACTGGAAAGAACTTCTGATTCACCAAGCATGTTCTTTTTTATTTATTTATTTATTTTTTAAGATTTTATTTATTTATTTGACAGACAGAGATCACAAGTAGGCAGAGAGGCAGGCAGAGAGAGAGAGAGGGAAGCAGGCTCCCTGCGGAGCAGACAGCCCGATGTGGGGCTCGATCCCAGGACCCTGGGATCATGACCTGAGCCGAAGGCAGCGGCTTTAACCCACTGAGCCACCCAGGCGCCCCTCACCAAGCATGTTCTAAATGAAACCTTTAAAAATATCCCTTCATAGCCCTTAGAGGAGACAAGCGCCGCAACTCCAAAGAATGACAATCCCTATCCCCACAGCCTTCTCCTGGCCTCCGTCGCACCTGCCACGCCTGCACTAGAGAGCGGCAGAGTCACCATTTTTCCTGAAGTTGTCCAACACAGAACTGGGGCTTGAGGAATCAGCCTTTAAAAAGACAAAAGCTGGTTCCAAGCTCCAAAGGAGTTGATCCTTCCACAGTCTAATCATCTTCTGCATACATTTTAAAAAATCAGAATTTTCAGTTCACTTTGCTGTCATTTGTGGGGAGTCTAAACGGATGTCATCAGGTTTCTCTGTGGGTGTGACAGCAACAGCAGCTATGAGCGCCATTATTTTAAGGCATGGCAGGGAAGGCCATTGCACCATGGGCTCCAGAGCTTGAAATCCCAACCCAGCTAACCCCACGAAAGAACTCTTTAAAAATTCCTTACAGGGGCCTCTGAGGAACCAAATATGGGGTATCAGCAATGAGCCAGCAAGCCAGCAATAATCAAAGGAGAGCATTATGGCACCAATATCGGAGGACTTTTGTCCCTTCTCAACATATGCCTTTGTACCCCTGCCATTGGCAGGAGCAACAGGAGGAGACAGCCAAGCAGGAGTAAAATACCCTGCCAAGCCCACCGCCCACTCCCCCAAGCCACCATCACAGGTGCCTGAGTCAGGGGGCAAGCTGAGCGCACAGCAGGGGCAGAGCAAGAAAAGGGATGGGCAACTGAAGTTTTGATTTCAGCCCCAACTAGACCACCAAACCTACGTGATGACCTAAATGAGATGCCCTTTCAGCTGGAAGAGACTGGACAGTCATGCAGTCTACCTAAGATGTTACGGAGCATATTTTAAAGCTGTGCTTGCACAAGAAAGAGCTTTTTCCTGATTGAACGCCTCTAGTAGTCCTCCTATTCAATCAATTTGCTATGAAAATCAAAAGAACATTAGAATATCATTTGGGGGAAGCAAATTAACCAAGAGAAAAACACAATGCCCAGTTTCGATGAGAGTGAAGTGAAACAAGTCTCTACATGCTTCTGGTATATTTTAAGTTCATCCAGGCTGTTGTAACAACATACCCCAGACTGGGTGGTTTATAAGCAACATAAATTTATAGGTCACAATTCTGGAGGCTAGAAGTCGAAGATCACGGCACCAGCAAGGTCAAGTTTGCTGGTGACAACTTTCTTCCCGGTTTATAGATCTTCCTTCTCCCTGTGTCCTCACATGGTGGAAGGGGCTAAGGATTATTCTGGACCCCCTTATTAGGCACTAATCCCATTCACAAGGGTTCCACCCCCCTGGCATAAGCACCTCCCTAAGTTTCCACCTACGAATAACATCACATCAGACATTAGGGGTTCAACAGATGTATTTTCGGAGGATACCAATATTCAGACCATAGCATGGTACAGATTTTTTGGGGCAGTGCCTCTCAAACTGTGGTGTCCATACAAGTCACATGGAGATCTACTTAAAATCCAGATTCTGACTCAGTAGGTCTAGGGAAAGGCCCAAGAATCTACCTTTCTCAGGAGCTACCCAGCTAGCCTGGTGCAGGAATTCTGGCTTGAAAAGTACTGTCCTAGAGAAAACTTAGCAATGTATATCAAAAGCCTTAAAATCTCCATAACTTTTGAGCTACTAACACCCCATCAATGACATATTCTAGGAACTAATAAGGAATACATAAGAAGAAAATGCACTGGGGCGCCTGGGTGACTTGGTTGGTTGACTGTCCAACTCTTGGTTTCAGCTCAGATCATGATCGCAGCATTATGGGATCGAGCCATGGGTCAGGCTCTATGCTCAGCAGTCTGCTTGGGATTCTTTCTTTGCCTCTTCCTCTGCTTCTCCCCACTGTCTGCCTCTCTATCCTAAATAAGTAAATAAGTCCTAAAAAAGAAAGAAAATGTACCCAAAGATGTCTATCATGAATAAAACCAAAATATTTGACAACAGCAAAGTTCCTAAATAAATCATGGTGAAGTCATTGGGTGGAAAAAACCAGCAAGTATCAACTTCTTATAAAATGTTTCATTCTATGGAAAAATATTCATGACAAGCAAAGCAGAAAAAATCAAAATACAATTGGGGTATATGGTATGTGATGGTCAGTTTTATGTGTCAACAGGGCTAGTTTATAGGACCCAGTTATGGACCCAAACACCAGATGCTGCTATGAAGATATTCTGTAGATGTAGGCAAACATCTACAACTGACTCTGAGTAAAGCAGATTGCCCTCTGATATGTGGGTGGGCCTCATTTAATCAGCTGCAGGCCTTATAAGCAAAAACTAAGGTTTCCCAAAGACAATGGAATTTGGCCTCAAGACCACCCGAGTTCCCAGATTGCTGCCACAGATTTTAGGCATGCCAGCCTTTACACTCATGTGAACCAAGCCCTTAAAATAAATCTCTTTATATATGTGTTTGTGCTTGTGTGTGTATCTGTGTCTCAATAAGTATATGCATACGTATATGAGCATATAAGTGTATGTGTTTAAATACATATACATATATATCCCCTATTGGTTCTGTTTCTCTGGAGACTTCTCACTGATACACAGTATGATTCCAATTTTGTAAAAAAAAGCTAAAAACAAATATATGTATAAATTACACTGAAAAAGCCTGGGTCCCATAACTGAATCTATAGCATGATTCTAATTTTATTAAAAGAGTAGGTATACAAATGATGCAAGAAAAGGAAACGTATCCAAATATTAATAGTGAAAACAACTAGGGTTTATTTTAATGTGTCTCTATGCTTAATATTTTTTCCTAAATTTTTTACTCTAAGCATGTGTTCCTTAGGTAATCAGGGAAAACATAATCACCATATGACTTTCCAGGGACACTGCACAATTTTAAGTGATCCTCTCACCTGCTACTCAAGTTAAACATTTTATTCTTGGCCTTTCCTCCAGGCCTGTCTCAGCCCCACTTTCTTGTGGGTCCCATTCGGCTTCCTGCCCCTTCCTTTACTCTCTTGAAGTGAAAACCCAAGCTTCTGCACAGCAAAGGAAACAGTAAACAAAACCAAGAAAACCGACAGAATGGGAGAAGGTATTTGTAAATGACATAACAGATAAAGGGCTAGTACCAAAATCTAGAAAGAACTTATCAAACTCAACACCCAAACAACAAATAATCCAATCAAGAAATGGGCAGAATACATGAACTTCTGCAAAGAAGGCATCCAGATGGCCAATAGACACATGAAAAAGTGCTCAACGTCACTCAGCATCAGGGAAATACAAATCAAAACCACAGTGAGATACCACCTCATCCCAGTCAGAATGGCTAAAATTAACAAGTCAGGAAACGACAGATGTTGGTGAGGATGCAGAAAGAGGGGAATCCTCCTCCACTGTTGGTGGGAGTGCAAGCTGGTGCAGCCACTCTGGAAAACAGTGTGGAGGCTCCTCAAAAAGTTGAAATTAGAGCTTCCCTATGACCCAGCAATTGCACTACTGAGTATTCACCCTAAAGATACAAACACAGTGATCCGAAGGGGCACATCACCCAAATGTTTATAGCAGCAATGTCCACAATAGCCCAACTATGGAAAGAGCCTAGATGTCCATCAACAGATGAATGGATAAAGAAGATGTGGTATACATACACAATGGAATACTATGCAGCCATCACCCCCCCCCCAAATCCTGCCATTTGTAATGACATGGATATAACTTATTTCGCTAAGTGAAATAAATCAATCAAAGAAAGACAACTATCATATGATCTCTCTGATATGAGGGATTTGAGAGGCAGTTTGGGGGGGGCGGTAGGGGGGAGGGAGGGAAAAATGAACCAAGATGGGACCAGGAATGGAGACAAACCATAAGAGACTCTTATTCTAAGGAAACAGAGTGAATCTAGAGCGGTGGGGGTGAGATGGAGAGGGGGGCTGAGTGATGGACATTCGGGAGGGTATGTGCTATGGTGAGTGCTGTGAATTGTGTAAGACTGATGAATCACAGACCTGTACCCCTGGGGCAAATAATTCATTATATGTTAATAAAAACAATTTTAAAAATAGGCAAGGGAGTAACTTTTATCATCCCTACTTGGTAAATGAGGAGACTGAGGCTAAGCGGGTCTGAGTGGTTGGTACACAGGTGCCCACTGACAGCTGACCTAACCCTAAGTCTCCCGTTCATAAAGCGGAAAATGAGACATGGGTGAATAATCCTCATTACTGTCCCCCACTGACGGTGTGAGTACCATGCCAGTTACATCACGGGATCTTCTCCGTGGCCTTCCACAGCAGCTTCAGGCAACAGAATCATTAAGCTCCAGAGAGGAGGAGGACGGCAGGGTCAGACACCAGGACCGACGTGGCTCTGGGCTCTGCCACATGTCCGAAGCACTTGATGACTCAAGCCCCACAGCTGGAAGCAAGCGGGGCCACCCACACGGCCCCAAATGGGGCCAAGTTCAGGGCTCTCTTTCCACTCTCAGCAGCTTATCCAGTCCCCACCTAATTATAGGCACAAGGCCCTGACCAGCTGCTGTCCCCGTGCCCATGAAGGGACGGCCCCATGGCAGAAGACTTAGGATCCAAGAGCAATTATCTCTGCCGGCAGCTTCAAGTTCTCGGATTGGCTTCCGGCACTGAGGCTTTCCCTCTTCTCTCCTCCTAGGTCTGCGCAGACGGAGCATGTTCCTGAACCCCTTCAGGGCTGGACCCTAATGCCCCTCTTGGAATGTCCAGAGAACTTGGCCCTGCTGTAATAGCATGTTTGCAGCAAATGGGCTGATCTCCCCAAATTATGAGCTCTGCACCTCCAAGCACAGTGCCCCGAGTATCCTGCTACAACCGGCTACCCCAAGACCCAGTGGTAATCCAGGCTGGAATGACACCCAGTGTTTGCTGAAGAAATGAATAAACACAGTGCACATAGGCCATAACTGAGATCCTGGCAAATCTCCTAAGCATTTTCCCAATTAAATTTTAAAAAAAGAGCCATAGTAAATGGTGAGCTAGTTGGGCAGCCACCTGGGATGCACGTTTATAAGAAATGTTACAACTCCCTGGAATAAGTTGGAAACATGGTATCAGTTAAGTTAGGTCTCCCCATTCTGCTTTTTCCACAGCTGGCAAAATAGAAATCGGTCCCACTTCTGTCAAAGAAGATAGCGCACTTGGTGGGAGGGGATGATAAAAAAAGTCGGACTGCACTTCGAGAGCATGCTGGGTGAGCCTCTTTGCAAGCTGCAAGGTATAATTAGAGGCCACAACAGGCCACCAGGCCCAAAACCAGCCAACTGACAGCCACCTAGTCAGGAGGTCCAGGTCAGCTAAAATTTCACAAACACACTAACCCTAGACATTGGAGCGATTTTGTAGGAATAAATAATGTGTTTGAATAACTAAATTTTAACTCCTTTACTATATTTTCCAAGATCTTGCTTAGTTCAGAAACTTACATGAAATAAACACATGTAATCCCCTAGTTTACATATAAAGAAACAGGCTTACTAGCTTTATTTATATAAATCACAGCTTCTCCCCATCCCAACTGCATAAATGCTGACACTGTACTTGAAGTATTTGCGGATACTCTCTGGGTCCCACCACATCAGAACCCCTCCTGCACAGCTGGAATGCTCAGAGCACTGGCTGGGCGCTGGGGGCAAGGGGGTTCCTATCCCAGCATGTGCAAGCCTCCAGGAATCAGCGGCCACGAAGGTCATGCGGTATCCCACCAATTCAGGGCACCTGCTCCACATCCTGGTGTGGAGCCTCTATTGGTTCATGACAAAGCTGCAAAAGCCAGAGGTTTCCTTCTGTCCCTCCTCCCTCTATTACGATTAACAGAAATAGAAGAGGAGGGGGATGATTTAATGGGCAGAGCTAACTACCAGTTATGGAGAAGGATCAAGAAGTACCTTCTTGGCCACGCCAAGTACATCGCAGAAAGGTTACCATAAGCATCAGAAAAATGTGTTCGGGTTTCTGGGACTGATAAGGGTTTGGAATGGAGACTCAGCCACTGACTCACAAGATCAGAAAGGTATTAAGCTTTCAGACAGGTCAGACCCAGGAGGAAAATGAGTTCCTTCTATGCATACATGTGCATCACCAGCAGCAAAGCAGACCAGAACAGCTCCACACTCACATGCCTGAAAGCTCAGTGCCAGGCACCAACAGGTACTCATTATCTGACATCGCAAGAAAGGTACTAGGTAGACTCTCCTCAGCCTCTAGCTGAGGCCCAATGAGGTCAGGTTATTTACAATTTTCCAAAAGTGAGCGACGCCTGGGTGGCTCAGTTGGTTAAGTGTCTGCCTTTGGCTCAGGCAATGATCCCAGAGTCCTATATTGGGCTCCCTGGTCAACAGGGTACCTGCTTCTTCCTCTGCCTCCCTCTCACTCTGCCTGCTGCTCCCCCTGCTTGTGCTCTCTCTTTCTGAGAAATAAATAAATAAAATCTTTAAAAGAATTTTTTTTTCCAAAAGTGATACAGGTAGTAAGTGACCAAGGTCAAAATGGAAATTAATGGCACGGAACCCATCAGAATTAGTCAACACGGACTGAGCTCTTCCCACCTGAGCTATTCATCTGCCACTCCACATCCCCTCTCTGCCATGGTTGGGTTCAGTCAGGGGATGTGGTAGAATGTCCCCTCCCCAGCTCTTCCCTGTTGGACAATGAACTGGCAAGGACTGTGGCCCCAGCAGCTGGTCAGCACCCCATTCCCTTGTCCCAGAAGGCTAAGGGTAGTCCGTGTGCCCTGCTGTTGTTGGCCCTGGGGTGCTCTACCCTCACTGGTTCCCTTCATTCCCCCCACAACTGCTCCTAAGAGTGTGCCTAACCACCCCCCCCCGCCAGGACCTCGGTACTCTGGGTACTTTACACACATTTTTATTTCCAACATCAATCCTAGCAGATGAAATTATTCTTATTCTATAGCTAGGGAATTTAAGGATTATGATGGGTTCACTAAGTGCCCCAAGCCACACAGTTCACTCCGTGGCAAGGCTGGATTAGGCACAGGCGGTCATACCCCCGTGCCGGTATTCTCCTTAATGACTATGCAATACAGTCCTCTAACCAGAGATGCGTAAAATGTCTCCACTTACGGGGCTCCCTTGACCATGATCTATTTTAGTAAGAGGAAGAAACACTTCCAGTGCCATTAAAGACTGACCCTGGGATCACAGTTTCCCAACCCTGTTCCTCCCCGATGGTTATTGATCTACCACTGGACATAGAGGAGGGCTGGTAGGCAAAGAGCTACAGTTCAAAAGCCAGCCCTTATAGAAAGTGTGAGCGAGAGCTCCCATTTCACAAAGGACCGATGCTTCAGGACAATGATCCCCAGCTTCAGGGGTCCCCAAGATTCATGACCAGTGGGACCATCCATACCACAGAAGCTGGCCTGGCTCCCACATTTCCCATGGTCTGTTGTGTGCTGCTAAAAACCATTCTGCAAGGGGTTGCTATGAGCTTCTTGAGAAACAGGATCCCAGAGGCAAAAGAAATTTGGGAAAACTGATTGCTGTCTCTTACTTTGGTGCTGCTTTGGAAAATCAGAGTGTATTAGGCTTTTAATAGGAGGAAATTAAGTTCTTTTAACCTAGCTTTTCTGAACATAGTAAACATAGTTTTCTGAACAAAATTTGAACATAGTGTGCTTTTTTGTGGACACATATTAATAGCTTTCCTACGTATAAAATTAGATAAACCTTCTTCCTAAGTTCCATTTATATCCACATGTTTTAGCTAGTTATTTGCCTATAAGGTCACTACAGGTTCCAATTATGGTCTTTTGCATTACTTAAAAGTTCTACTGAGCTAGGGAGGGGGCCCAAGGCTTGTCAAGGGGAGAATTGGCTGCAGGCGACCCCTTGGTCCCACCATTACTGCCACACTGTGCCCTCGGCATATACTTTGAAAGGGCACATTTTGGGGCATATGGAGATACCCCTGCCTTTTTTATAAACAAATCCCTTTGGGAGAAATACAGGTGAGCATTTAGTGCCAGACTCCAGCCAAACCGCCCTCGTCACTCCTCAGGCCTCGCTTGCCCCCCACTGCTAACATACACAGTAATATGGTTAAATATTGAAGGTCGGGCATCTAGAATTTCCAAATCATCCAGATTTCAAAAGGTCTTCCTACTTTTCCCATAATTATAACAACAGTACCTCAGAAATTCCAAGGGGTCGATAGTTTCAAAAACTGATTCATTCAAGCTAGCATGCAATACTTCCTAAATAGATTTAAGGAAAAAAAAAAAAAAAAAAGGAGAACGAGAGAAAGAAAATAGAGAAAACATAGCTGTGGACATATTGGCGATACTCAAGAAAAGTCCCTGTGTTAGTTCACGGGCACTGTGACAACAACACACCCTCGCCTGGGTGGCTTCGAAACAACAGAAATACAGCTCCAGGTTTTGGAGGCTGGGAAGGGCAAGATGGAGGCACCAGCGTGGGTGTGTCTAGTGAGAACCTGTTCCTGGTTCATAGCCCGCACCCCCTCGCTGAGTCCTCTGCTGGTGGAAGGGCCAAGGGCACGCTCTGGATCCTCTTTGATAAAGGTGCTAATCTCCCCCAAATGATCTCCCAAAGGCCCCAGAGACTAACACCATCACCAGGGGGTTAGGATTTCAACATACAAATTTGGGGCATGGCTGGTACTCAAATATTCAGACCATATACTTGCTACATTATTGGCATACAGTATTAGGTAGGAATTCAGATTTTTTTTTTTTTTAGATTTATTTATATATTTGTTAGAGAGAGAGAGCGCACAAGCAGGCAGAGAGGCAGGCAGAGGCAGAGGGAGAAGCAGACTCCCCGCTGAGCAAGGAGCCAGATGTAGGACTCTATCCCAGGATCCTAGGATCATGACCTAAGGCGAAGGCAGTGGCTTAATCCACTGATCCACCCAGGCATCCCAGATGGGTTTTTCTAAAGATGAGGACCACCCACCAGCTAGATCATATAAAAGCATCCCCCAATTCTGGCAGCAGAGGAAAGGAGAAGGACCTCAATAATGGAGATACCATACATCAATAGGTACAGACTTTATTTATGGGTTTTGGCTTCCAGTCTAAAGTAGTGTGAAATCTGTGCCAAGTCATAATATTTTGTTCTAGTGCTCAACTGAGTATAAAGTCAAAGAGTACATATAAATGGCTACAAGCATGGAAAATGTTCAACCTCATCAGTAGTCAAAGAAACTCAAAACAATTAAGATTGTTCCCTTAATTCAACAGTAAGAATGAATGCAGAAAAAGACATAGTTAGCAGGCACTCTTGCAGACTACTGTGGGAAGCACGTATCAGCACATCCCTTTTAGAAAGTCATTTGGGGGGCACCTGGGTGGTTCAGTCAGTTGGGTGTCTGACTCTTGACTTCCACTCAGGTCATGAACTCAGGGTCGTGGGGTCAAGCCCTGCACTGGGCTCTTCACTCAGCGGGGACTCTGATGGAGATTTGCTCCCTCTCCCCCTTCCCCTGCGTTCTCTCTTTCCCTTATAAATAACATCTTTTTAAAAAAAGTAATTTGGTAATATCTAACAAGAAATTTAAAAGGCTTTATATTGTTTGACCCAGTCATTCCATTCTACGAAATCTACCCCACAGAAACGATGTTAAACATGGAGAAGTAATTATACTAAAGCTATTTACCATCATATTTTTATCATGGCAATTAACTGAAAACACACCAAACTCCATGAAAGAGGGATTGGGTTAGTAATCTATGGTACATCTTCCAGATGGATTATTATTACTCTCATTAAAGATTATACTTGAGGGGCACCTGTGTGGCTCGGTCCTTGGGCATCTGCCTTCAGCTCAAGGCATGATCCCAAGGTCCTGGGATTGAGCCCCGCATCAGGCTTCCTGCTTGGCAGGAAGCCTGCCTCTCCCTCTCTCACTCCCCCTACTTGTGTTTCCTCTCTCGCTGTGTCAAATAAGTAAATAAAATCTTAAAAAAAAAAAAAAAGATTATACTCGAATTGGGACACCTGGGTGGCTCAGTCAGTTAAGCGTGTGCCTTGGGCTCAGGTCATGATCCCAGTATCCTGGGATCAAGTCCCACATCAGGTTCCTTGCTCTGAGGGGAGTCTGCTTCTCCCTCTGCCTGCCACCCCCCACTCCCCACCTGTGCTCTCTCTCTCACTGAGACAAATAAGTATATAAAACCTTTAAAAAAAAAAGAAGATTATTCTCAAGAATAGTTTACAGTAACATTGTCATGGGAAGTGTAGTGAGCAAAAGAAATGTCTATACAGACTAAAAATAAACAAACAAAAAAACCAGAAAAATACTGGAAAATAAATATGCTAAAATCTAAACAGTGTCTAAGTCAGTGCTGCTTAGAGACCGGCATGAGTCTGTGAACCGTGTGTCACTTCACATGACAAGAAAATAACTGAGAAACTTCTAGTGATCTGCTATTGCTGTGATATCCAAGCACGAGTTCCCAGGAGCTGTATAGGTCAACAGGGCACAGACCAGCTTGAGGGCTGTCACCCTGAGAGGTACAGGTTACATGAGCTACGCACCAGTCACACACAGGAGGACCACAATCCGTAAAGTACAAAAAACAAAAAAAGAACCAGCCTTTATCTGGACCACCAGTCAAGGGATAGTATCATAGACAAAGACTGACCTTCGTCTATTTGCTTTTCGATGTTATAACGCTATGTTGCTATTACGAGAAAAACGAACTTTTTTTTAATGCAAGCACAAAGCAGATAAAATATCACTTAACTGCTGTATCTTCGGAAAACGGTCTTACAGAAACATAGAAACGTATACTGAGAAGCCAAATGATACAGTGGTTAAGAAAGCAGCTGTTGGAGCAGACAACCTGGGTCCGAGTCCCAGCTCCGTTACTGACGAACTAGGGGTCAGCTGTCCAACGTCTCTGTGCCTCGGTACCTTCGTGCCTAAGATGGGGATGATAACAGAAGCTATCACTTAGCTACTCATGGGGTTTGGCAGGATGAAACGAGTCAACATACGTAAAACCCTACAACACAGTAAGCTCTGCCTAAAGTTCACGATTATTATTACAGACCATGGGCAGGGGTGAGAGCCACAGCCAGACCATATTTCCTAACTTCTTATTTGCAAAATTGTCACAAGGAGGGTAGCAGGGGTACCGACCACAAGTATCATTAAGGTTTTTGGGGGCGCTAGCTTCCGTGCTAAGCATTGGAATTAAGGAATTACCTCCTTAATTATGAGCAACCCTAAGGATTGGTACTGAATTCTTCTTTGCCATTTTGTCAGGGAGAAACTGAGGTTCAGAGAAACAAAGTGACTCGCCGAGGGTCACCACACCATTCGGTCTGGAGGGAGACAGACCAGGGCGCTGGGCTACACATAGGAGGACAGGGGTCCCTAGAGGCTAGACCATGAGCCCCTTGAAAGCAGACCTGCCCTGTGCCTGCTTCCCAGGGGCAGCCAGAGTCACCAGCCCATTCAAAAGATTGGGTGCAGAGGAAAAAAAACAAAAAACAAAAAACAGGACTTGCTTCCAGCCAGGGCCCTGGCTGCATCCCCCTCACCCACTCAGCAAACAACAGCTGGCCTTCTCCACGGTCTGGTCGGGGTGTTGCTCTCAGGGAGTGATTCAAGCCCTGAGGAAGGCAGCTCTCGGAATGTACCAGGAGGATGTAGGGGCTCATGAGTCATTCCTCTCCCCTCCTTGCCCGTGGCCCTGGACGCAATTTATTATCTTCGTCACTGGGTTTTCTGCTCCTGGTTGGCTGGGGGGTTGGTGAAGCAGTCATCCCTAAAAGGAAATCAGTCTGTTGAAGGCAGAGGGAAGGGCATCAGCGGCGGCACCCAGCTGTTTCTGGGCCTGGAGGAATTCAAGGAGGCCGAAAGGCCTGGGCCAGGCTGATGGACGCTTAGCAAGACCCTAGACTCAGATATTCACTCGAAGATGCTCTTGCGGGACTTTCTCTGCCAGTGTGAAGTCTTGACCTCTGCAGCAAAGAAAGACCCTTCCAGAAAAGTGTGAGGCCAATATATTCTGAAAGTTAGAGGACAGAAGTCCTTCCCTCAGAGAATGGGGAGCAAAGGGCCCACGTGTAGAGAGACAGTTAAGCACACATAGGATTTTGCCTTAAAGTCTAAAACATTCTGTCTGTACCAAGCACTGAGGACAGAGCCCAGAATTTGATGCCTAAAAATGTGTGGCCAAGGAAAAGCACTCCCAGTAAAATGAAAGATAAGGTTGACTTTTCACTTCCACCCTCTCTTTCAAAACTCAATACTCCACAAGAAAGAGGAGTTTTAAAGCTTGGGTAGCATTTTTCTTCCCCAGCATTTCCTTTTTCAAAAGCAATTTGGTAATATCCAACAAAATCTAGGCCTAACATAAGAAATTTAAAAAAAAAATTTTTTTTAACAATCTAGACCTAACAAATTTTTGACTCAGCAGTTCCATCTCTAAGAACTTACTATACAAACAGATACAGAATGCTTCTGTTTGCAAGCATGCTTAATGTGGCACTGTTTAGAGCAGCGAAACACCACAAAAACCTTAAATGTGCACTGATAGAGAAATGGTTAAATTTAACTATGGCACACCCAGGCAAGGCATAAAATTGTTTTAAAAATGAGGTGAATCCATATGTGAAAGACCTGTGTATACCTTGGAGATAATGCAGGTTTGGTTCCAGACCACCGCAATAAAGCAATTATCACCACAAAGTCAGTAAAATGAATTTTTGTTTTCCCGGTGCATATAAACATTCTGTTTACACTATATTATAATCTATGATTATATGTGCAATAGCATTACGTCTTTAAAAATGTACATACCTGGGACGCCTGGGCGGCTCAGTTGGTTGAGCAGCTGCCTTCGGCTCAGGTCATGATCCCAGCATCCTGGGATCAAGTCCTACATCGGGCTCCTTGCTCAGCGGAGAGCCTGCTTCTCCCTCTGCCTCTGCCTGCCATTCTGTCTGCCTATGCTCGCTCTCTCCCCCCTCTCTCTCTGATAAAGAAATAAAATCTTTAAAATAAATAAATAAATAAATATAAAAATGTACATACCTAAACTAAAAATATTTTATTGCCAGAAAATGCTAACCATCACCTGAGCTTCTCATGCGTCATAATCACAGATCACCAATTGCCGCAGCAAATGATAAAGTTTGAAATATCACAAGGATAACCAAAATGTGACACAGAGACATGAAGTGAGTAAATGTTGTTGCAAAAATGGCACCCACAGACTTGCCTGATGCAGGGTTGCCACAAACCTTCAATTTGGAAAAAAAAAAAATGCAACATTCACAACGTGTGATAGAGCAAAGTGTAATAAAACAAGATATGCCTGTACCCAAGAGGGATGAATAGGTAAGAGGAAAAGTATAAACTGCCAAACACCCTTTACCATGACATTCCAGTTGTACACAAAGAAGACAAGTGTGTATGCTTGCACAACAGCACATTCCTGATGCACAATTATTTCATTATTATATACTATTATTATTACTGTTATTATAGGCTACACCAGTCTATCTAAATCCTGACTATAGAAAAGCAGAAAGGAGCCCTTCCTTTTCAGTTTATATTTCGGGCCTCTTTGATTTTTTACTATAAACATGCTTAGCTAGTTTAATGAAAACAGGAGCTTTTTTTTTTTTTTTTTTTTTTTTTTTTTTGACAGACAGAGATTAAAAGTAGGCAGAGAGAGAGGGAGAAGCAGGATCCCTGCTGAGCAGAGAGCCAGATGCGGGGCTCGATCCCAGGACCCTGAGATCATGACCTGAGCCAAAGGCAGAGGCCTTTTAACCCACTGAGCCACCCAGGTGCCCCGAAAACAGGAGCTTTATGAAAAATAATAATAACTCCATAAACAGGAGTTTAATGAAAAATATTAACTGGCTAAACCCGAGAGGTGAGTTCCATGAGCACAAAGATAGAGGTCTTCCTCTAGAGCCTTGACGATGTCTGCCAGGGGATCGGATTTCTAGAATAACCACAGAGAGCCAGGCCCTACTTTAAACACTTTGCAAGCACATACTCCTTTCATCTCCATGACAACCCTATGGCAGAGGCGGGGGAGGGTGGTGTGGCAATGGTAGGAGTACCATCCCATTTTACAGATGAGCAAGCCCCAGCTCAGAGAGGATGATGAACTTGTCCCATGTCACACAGCCAGCATGTGGTGGGACCAGTCTGGTGCACTCCAGAGTCCAGAAACTTCCTTACCAGGCTGCCCCTCAGTGCAGGGGTTGCATTGCATTGGTTGAACAAATGGACAAACCAGAAAAACTGCCAACATCTTCTAAGACTAGAGAAACTAAAGTATTAAACAGTTACTCTTGTTATGGTTAATCCATTGTTACTAATTATTATTACTGATAATAATATTACTGTGTATACCTTGGAGATAATGCAGGTTTGGTTCCAGACCACCGCAATAAAGCAATTATCACCACAAAGTCAGTAAAATGAATTTTTCGTTTTCCCGGTGCATATAAACATTATGTTTACACTATATTATAATCTATGATTATGAAGAATCAACACTATACAGAAAAGCCAGCTGTGTTACCATGAGCAAAGCACTGGACTTGAGCTTGAAGAAAGCAACTCAAATCCTTCCTCTACCACTTAGAGGCAGAGACCTTGAACAAGTCACTTCACCCAAGCCTCCATCTGCTCATCTGTAAAGTGGGGATGACTGACCCTCCCGGGGTTCCTGCAAGGATTAAATGTTTCATCACAGCCCAATGCCCTTGTGTGCTGACACATGTTGCATATGTGTCCAAGTAGGAAAAGATGCTGAGCATGGAAAAAAGTGGGCTCACAGCATCACCAGCCCGGCCTCCCTCCTTCTCGACCTGCTGAGTCTGAAAAGGGAATGGACAAATTCTGTTCATATATACGCCAACGATCTGAGGAGGAAATCAGGGTTTTTAATTGTTCTGATCCTGCCTCTAGAATATTGATTTAGGACATTTAATACCATCTCCAAATGCCAAGCTTAATTTGCATCAGGTCAGAAGCTGGGCTGCGGAGCCCTGGCTGTTGATTTTAGGCAGGGACTTGGGAGGGCCCACAGCTCACCTTCCTCCTGGCCTGCAGCCAGCCGAGAGCTGGCTTCACCTGGGACTCAGAGAACTGGCCGACTGAGAAGGCCGAGTCTTTGATGGATTTTCAGTGTTTAATTAAAGTGCAGCTGGGGCCCGGGGCCGTGCAGTGCCTTTCAGTGAGATAGCTGTCGCAGGCTGCACAGCTGGCCTGTGCGGAGGCTGCCGGCCAGGGCAGAGCCCACCTTCCGCCTGGATCCCCCTCACCCAGGGAGCCCATGCATCTCCCTTTTGGAAGCCCCAGGATCGTCTTCAGGAGCTCAGTTCCCCGGGCCCTCAACACTGCCTTTGGGAGAATCTCAGAATTCAAACACGGGCCAATGGCACCCAAACAGAACCCCCTCCCCCGCCGCAACCCGAAAGCCTGCTTTAGAAACCTTGTGGGTTGCTCAGCTGTTCTTCTTTTTTCCTTTAAAGATTTTTATTTATTTGAGAGAGAGAGCGAGCATGAGAGGGGAGAGGTCAGAGGGAGAAGCAAACTCCCCACTGAGCAGGGAGCCTGGTGCAGGGCTCAATCCTGGGCCTCCAGGATCATGACCTAAGCCGAAGGCAGACTCCTAACCAACTGAGCCACCCAGATGTCCCTGCTGCTCAGCTGTTCACCCCCATAACTTCACTTACAAACAAGGGGGCTACAGAAAGCCCACTCATTAAAGTCTTCTTTTTTATTATAATTATTACAGAAAATTTCAAATATACACCAAAGTGAGAGGCTGTACAGCCAACCTCCATGTACTCATCATTGTTCTGCAGCAATGAGCAAAGTGGGGTCCCTTGTTGTCCAGCTACACCTCAACGCCTGCACTGCATTGCCCAAAACAACCTCCAGACATTTTATAGAGCCACATTTCCATAGGCACCTGGAAAAGGTCAGGACTCCCTTCTTTTTTAAGATGACTACGATGCCGTTCTCACCCCCCACAAGTGAATAATGATTCCTTTATGTCATTGAATCTCTAGTGAGTGGTTGTTTTTTCCCAATTGTCCCACAAATCCCTTGTAGAAACTGATCCTTCTGGAGCAGGATCTAAACAAGGTTCTAGCTGGGGTTTGGTGGCGTAGGCTTTCTCACCTTCCCTTCAAACCCTACCATGGTCGGTGGTTTTGTGCGAAGGCGCGAGAAGACCAGACATGCCACTTACTTACACCGGGAAGCCTACCCAAGTCCTGGGCACTAGCCTCCTCACCTGGAGAACGGAGAATGGGAATAATCATAATCCCCTATATCTCATGGGGGCATATGTGAGGATTCAATGAAACAGAACATGTAAAATGTAGAGCACAGAGACTGGCACTGAAAGACAATGACTTTGATAGAATTTGATAGAATTCCCAAGCACAGCATCAGAGTGGAAGGACACGGGAGTAAACTCTTCTCAGACTTTGAGCTGTTGTTCACCGTAAGGTGGTAGAATATTCTAGTGAAGAGCAAGTCTCCGGAGCCAGACTGCCCAGGTTCAAATCCTACATCTTCCACTCACCAGCAATGGCAAAATGACGCATGTATTTGCCAGAATTCATTTCCTTTCCCGCTGGGCAGACAACTATGTTTCTTTGCCTCTCTCGCACTCATGTGCAGCCACAAAACTGAGCTCTGGCCAGTGCTTAAGTGGGCGGAAGTGATATGCATCAAGCCTATGCTTGCCAGGTCAGAACTTCCCACTGTAGTATTGCTCTCTTTCTCACCAGGTCCCCTTGATTGGTGAGGACTCAAAGAACCTCGAAGAAAGAAGAGCAGTAAGATGAAAGGTAACTAGATCCCTGAATGACCATGTGGAAGGCAATCCAATCAAGGGGGCTGGAGGTGGGCGCTGGCTGGCTCAGTTAGTAGAGCATATGACGTCTGATCTTGGGCTTGGGAGTTCAAGCCCTGCACTCAGTGTAGAGATGACTTTAAAAAAAAAAAAAAAAAGAATGATGCCATGGGATTCTGTTATAAGCAAGAAATACGCTTTTATTATGTTAAACTTCTGAGAATCTGGGGGCTTATCTCTTATAGCAGCTAATGTTACCTTAACTAGTACATGAGCCTTGACCTTGGGCAAGTTACCTGGCCTCCCTGTCCTTCACTTTCCCCATATGTAAAGGGACAAAGCTGCTAGTAATACCTATTTCATGGGGTTTTAGGAAGGTCAAACCTTAATGTATCTGAAGCATGTACTACGTTGTCTGGCCCACACAGCATCATAAGTGCTTGCCCCGATGCCCTGATGGTATTTTCATTGTTTTTAGTATGATTATTTGAAATGTAATAGTATACCATCAGGAATTTCCCACATTTACAATCTGGGCCTAAAGTTTTATTCCAATCAATTTCCAATTTAATAATGACAGCCAGTGGTATAACAGGATTATGATCATTTGCTTAACAGGAAATATTTCAGGAATACAGTCATTCTGTAAGATGAATTGCACCTCATACAGGATGCGGCAAGTCTCTGGCACTCCCGCCAACAAGAAAAAAACAAAACACGGGAGGATGAGACTTTCTTGGCATGTACCTTTCTGGGTGAGCAGCCAGAGCCCTCTTCATGACTGAGGAGATGTGCACTGAACTCTATGGACCTGAAAACCTGGGCACCCAAGAAGATCTCCAAATGTCCAAAAAGCACATGAAAAGATGATCAACCACAAGACCTTTCAGGGAAATGCAAGCGAGAACCATGGTGAGCTACACTTCACACCACCGCAATGGCGACCATCAAAAAGGAAAGACAGTGACAAGTGCTGGTGGGGTTGTGGGGGTGCCGGCCCCCTCCTGCCCTGATGGTGAGAGTGGTCAGTGGCGCAGTCCCTTTGGAAAAGAACCTGGCAGTTCTTTAAAATGCTAAACATATTCTCTTGTACTCGAGAGAAATGAAAACATATGTTCACACAAAAACTTATACATAAAAATTGATAGCTACAGTCTTCATTCCAGCAAAAAATGCAAACGATCAAAATGTCCATTAACGGATGAATGGATAAACAAAACGCTGTATTATCCATCGAACAGACTACTTTTCAGCCATGGAAAGGAACAGAGTACTAATATAGGCTACGTACGATGACAGGGATTAACCTTGAAGATACTACCCTAAGGGGATGCCTGAGGGGCTCAGTCAATTAACCATGTGCCTTAGGCTCAGGTTAGGATCCCAGGGTCCTGGGATCAAGCCCTGCATCAGGCTCCTGCTCAGCAGGGAGCCTGCTTCTCCCTCTACTTGTCTTTCCCTGAATGTCTGCATGTACACCTGCTCTCTGACAAATAGACAAATAAAATCCTAAAAAAAAGAAAAAGAAAAAGAAAAAGAAAATACTACCCTAAGTGAAAAAAGCCAGTTGCAAAAGAACACGTATTGATTATATGATTCCATTTATATGGAACGTCCAAAATAGGCAAGTCTGGTGACAGCATATAGATTAGTGGCTCCTGGGGGGAGGGGGCTTAAGGGAATTGAGATGGAAGGTGGGGTGACTGCTAATAGATACAAGGTCTCTTTCTGGGGTGACGAAAATGTGCTAGAATTGCATCCATGGTTGCATAACTGTGAATATATTAAAACCAGAGTTACACTGTTTAAATGGGTCAACTCTTCCTCAGTAAAGCTGCAGCCTCCCCCATTCCTTCATAGAGCTCAAACCACCTCTCCTCCAGACCTGAACTGCCACCAGAAAGCAGAGCACACCCCCCCCCTCCAATCTGAAGCCTTTGAGAACACCACGGCCTGTGTTAAAATGCGGCTTCACCTCTGTGTGCCGCAACGGATGCCGCGACATACCCGTGCTAATGAGCCTAGAGCTCAGGAGAGAGGTCACGGCTGCAAACGGGGTATGGGGGGTTACCAACACACCCAGGCAGGAGGTGAGATGGTCAGCCGCACTCCCACAAACACTGACAACCCAATGATGCCACACACACCCCAAACACAACCGTCTGACCCCAGAGATACAAGCCGTGTTGGTCCCCTCAGCCCTCCCTCTTGAAGACCCTAAGCTAGACCATGAATCCCAGTCATACTAAATAGGCGAGGGAGCTGGGAGCCCAAAATCACTTAAATTGATGTCATATCATTTGAAAAGCTGACACTCAGGCCTTACAAATTGAACGACAATTGCTATCCATCCAATTCATGGCTCCGGACTCCTGTTTCCCACCTGCTCCAACACCAATTTAAGCAATTCTGAACTTTGATCTCCACAGCAGAATGTCTCAGATTTATTGAAGTGTCAGGTCCCAATTGTGCTAACATCCACCCCTGGCAGGGCCATTACAAGGTGTGAAATCTGGGTGCCCATCACCCCGGCACGGGGAGCACAGTGACAACCACAAGGAACAGATCGATCTGCCGCTCTGGAGTCATCGTGGGAGCCTTGCAATTTACCATAATGACAGGCGTGGAGGAAAAGCAGGCGGAGGGATCGTTCTGTTCCCCGGGCCCTTGGACGTGTGCTGGAGGGGCTACTGAGTCCACCCGCAGGAAGGGCTACTGAGTCCACCCACAGAAGCCTTGCCACTGTCAGCCAAGAGGCACCTGCTTCTCCTTGCAAAGGGCTATTTCGGCACTTGCCAGTGTCCTGGGTTGCTTTCAAATGCAACTGTGTTACCCTCCTTTCGTGTTTTGCAGACAGCATCATAACTGTGGGTTCCTGCTGCCCCTGCTTCTCCCAGCTGTCACTGGTAACTACCTGTCACCTACAGGTCAGCCTAGGGCTGGGAGTCAGGGACAGCTCAGGCTTAAAGGAAAACCCCTCTCCACTAAAAGGAAAGTAGATTTCCAAACCTGGAGTGTAGGGGAGCGGGGACAATGAGTGAGGCAAGACGCAGGGTCCCTGCGCGAGCGCTGGCACACTCCTCTCCTCCCTCCGCCTGCGGGGACAGGGATTCCAGAGTCCACACTGCACCCGAAGCCTGCCCCCGCCCCTCACCGACTCAGCTAGGGCCCTGACTTGCTTGCTATGTTCTGCCAGCATCTGCCTCCAAGACCCTGAATATGAGACCCCACCCTGGACTTGAATAAGCCCTTCAGATTCAGAACTCAGGCACTCAACAGATGCCAAGAACCTCAGGACCCTGTCACCTCCAACAAACCCGGAATGCCTGTCCCCTTAACTTGGAGATTGGGACCACAGACCCTCTTCCTGAACCCCTCTCTGTGTCTCTCCACAGGGGCTCCCAGCCTGCCCTACTGCCAAAGCCACGTTGGCTAAGCCAAAATCTGCTTTAGGAAGAATCGCTTCAGGTTGAAAAGTCAAGGTCATATTACAACTGGCAGATGAAGGGTTCTACCCATGCATATATCCCTGTATCCCTGGAAGAACTAAGCCCAGAGCCTGCCCCGTGGCACACCCTGGTGTTTTGGGGAGCCCTGCAGCCGGGGTTTGTGTCACTGAGGGAACAGAAACAGGCCTGTGGCCTCATTTTTTTGTAGTCCCACATCAACATTATCCCCAGGGGACCCACTGCATTCACGGCTCCGTTCACCGCTCCTCGGAGTCCGACTGGGTTTTTCGGAGAATAGAGGAGGGGAGGGCCCTCTGGATTTTAAAAGAGATAAGGGAATGAGCGAAGGGAATGGAGTAGAGTTCAAGGCTGAAAGAAAGGCTCTGACACACCGCACCCAGGGAGGGAGTCCGCCTCCACAAGCGACTCCCCAGAAACACTCCCTGGGGTGCTGGGTGTGATCATTACATGCTCCAACTGGCTCAGATCCACTCTTAGCGATGAAATGAGACACCGGACTGCTCACTGCTAATGCAGGTTGAGGAAACTGAGCCCTGGAGGCATCGGCCCAGCCTGCTCTTGTCAAAATCCATCGGAAACTCTGAAAGCTCCTGAATCCTATCCCTTCTTTTGTCAGCCTGGGGCAGGGAGGGGTTTCTTCCTCTGGCTTCAAGACCCAGCTTGCAAGTGTCATGTGTCCTAAGGAGCCCTCAACCCTGGCAATCTTAATTTGTCCCCTGGAGCCCTTAGCTCACAGTCTTGTCATGACTTCCCATTTGTGGTTACCAGGGGTGAGACAAGTCCAGGAATTCAGGAGTTGGGAGGTAGGGAGGGAGGGATGAAGGCGAGGAGGGACTTTTTGACGGAGGCTTTCTTGGATCTCACATGAAGGAGTGAGAACTCAGTGCTGCGGGGGTGAGAGGAGTGGGGGGGTGCTGGGACTCTCAGGGCAACTTCAAGGATGACCATTCCCAAGAAACCTTGGGCCTTGTTAGAAGAGCAGACACTTGGGATGCTACACTGGGCCACATGTGGATGAAGGATGGCTCCAAGAGAAGGTTCTGAAATTAAGATCTGCCTATCCTAGAGCTCACTATGAACATGTTACTGACTGGGAGGGAAACTTGTACTCCCCTGACCCATTCCCCCTCCCATCCTACCCCATCCTGCAACTCAGGGACCTGGTCCTGCTGACCAGGAGCCTAACACTGTTGGTTTTACTTTCAAACAGCCTAAGAGGAAGACCACCCAGACTCAAAAGCAGGAATCTCTCTTTGGTCATCAGTTATAAACTATCAGGGTTAGGGAAGCCAAAAGTCACCCTTGGACCCTACAACTGTACTTCTGGGGCTCCAAAGAAAATTATTCTTCATTTCTAAAAACGTTTTAGGTAGGATAATTTCTAGAAAAAAATAAGAGGACCAAAAGAAAAGCGTCAGTGAACAAGAAGACATTCACTCGGGGCACCTGGGTGGCTCAGTGGGCTAAAGCCTCTGCCTTCAGCTCGGGTCATGATCCCAGGGTCCTGGGATCGAGCCCCGCATCGGGCTCTCTGCTCAGTGGGGAGCCAGCTTCCCTCTCTCTCTCTGCCTGCCTCTCTGCCTACTTGTGATCTCTGTCTGTCAAATAAATAAATAAAATCTTTAAAAAAAAAAAAAGACATTCACTCAATGAATATTATGCACCCATAAAAAGTATGTTTAGTAAGATATGCAACACAAAATATATTGATACAATAAACGAAAAACAGAGATACAGAGATCTATGTAATATACATGGTATACTTACGATTATTAAAAAGAAAAAAGTTATAAGGAAGAAAAAGAATAGACAGAGGTAAATCAAAATTCTAATAGTGATTGTCTTTGGGAGGTGGAACTCACATGCCCGTTTTCTATTTTCCCATAAATCCCCAAAGCATGGGTTAATTTTATAACGGGGGAAGAAAACCACTTTTATTGAAAAATTAGATGCTAAGCAATTTGGTTCCTTCTTCCTTCCCCTAAGAGAGTGTGCGGTAGTGAAGAGTACTTTTGTTTCAGCTGATTAAGTTCACTGCTTCTTTCGTCCCTACGGCTGGTTTGAAGGGAACACAAGGTCTCTAGCCACAAAGACAGGTATTCTAAGGCTCTGGTAGGCTGGCATGTTCCCAGCAAACAGAATTACCGCTTAGTAACTGCTGGTGGAACCAGATTTTCGGCAAGTCCTATGGCGATCTGCACCCCCTGCAAACGCCTATCCCAGGCCAGCACGCAGAAGAAGCGGCTACAATTCACTGCTTGGGCCTCCCGCTAATCTCTCCCTTTAGGAGGTCCTGTTTCTGAGTGGGTCAGAGTGGGGAGCACAGCAGGGTGGAGCTCTCTCACTAAAGAGTCACGAGGGTGGCCCTGCTCTGGCAGGCATTTGGATTTCCCTGGTTTGGCAAAGCTGAGAAGGGCAGGGGGGGTTGACCAGCAGGCTCTGGGGAATTACAAGAAGTTTGAATCTCTTGCAATTTCAGTCTGCACCTTTTTTTGTCTCCCCCAAACCTTGCCCAGAGGCTGTTTCACCTCAGCCCTCCATCATTTAAGCTTCATCAGGTAATCATGCCACGCCATTTTCACAGAGGAAGCTTTTCTGGATGAAAACAAAGAACACCGGCCTCTACACACTCAGACGGGTCTCCACCCTTGACCAGCAGGCCACCGCCCCCACTGCCCCATCACTGCCCAGAGATTCTAGGGCCCAAAAGTTCTGTTCTTAAGAGCCTTAGCATGTGTGTCCAAGAGTAGGGCTAAGTGACAATGTCCTTCCACAAAGGATAAAGAGATTCCTGGTGGGAGGAGGCAGCTCTCTCTCTCCCTCCCTCCCTCTCTCTCTCTCTCTCTCTCTCTCTCACACACACACACACACGTGTGCGTGTGCAGCCAGAAGTTGAGGCCTGGATGAAAGCAGGGGACCCAAAACTGTCATTCAAACTTGGGCAGAGTTTGAAAGAAGCTGAGGACACCCTCAGGAGGAATCAGATGCCCACTGACAATTCAGGAAATTAGTTCGCCATTTTGTAGGGTGACTGTTAAGTACCTGAAGCCAGGAAAGACATGTGCCGTGCAAACGTGAGCACGACGGACACAACTCCTGCCCTCTCAGAGACCACAGGGAAAAAGAGGGAAGGGAGGAGGTCCAGAGCCCAAGCTGGATGAGGTCTCCCTGTCCTGGGGGCTCCAGTGGTCAGACAAAACCTTCATAGGGATTTCTTCCTGATTTCGGAATGCAGAATGCACTGAACACTTAACGGTATATTTTTGCCCTTCTTGAAGTATTTTATTCTTTTTTTTTTAATAAACATATATTTTTATCCCCAGGGGTACAGGTCTGTGAATCGCCAGGTTTACACACTTCACAGCACTCACCATACAAAGTATTTTATTCTTAAAAAGTTTTTTTAATTACTGAAATTGTTGTATACTGACATTATTGTCTCCCAAACGTGTTCTTTTTTCCATGACAGTGACTAGTGATTTTAGATGCTTACACGTGTTTACATGAGGATTTCATCTCTTCTGCGCTAATGGCTAAAACATAATTACGAGCTGTGCTTGTTAACCAAATCGAGATATTCCGTGAGACAACGATTCCTAATATGGAGGCGTCCTTGGGCCGGGGCCCGCTTATCCCCGTTCCCATCTCCTCCTCCCGACTCGGAGGTGCCTTCATTAGCAGAGGAAAGAAAGAGGTCTTTGTGATGACGTCATTCCCAGACCACCCTACACAGACAATAAAACTGAATTTGAGAGAAGCCTGGTGAAATAAGAGCTCGGAAATCACAGAACACCAGAGCTGCAACGGCCCTGAGAGCTTACGTAGCCTAGTCCGCCGATGCGAGAAGTGCGCAGAGAGGAAGAGGCCTAAGGTTACGCAACCTGTTAGCGGGGGGACCGTTTTCACCAAGGTAAACATGGGGAAACTCATCGCATGGAAACTCCAGTATCATCATGTGTTAAATATTACGCCAGACAGGGGGCCTATCGGAGGGGGGCCGGCCCTCCGCATGGCCTGTGACATGCACAACCACAGAGGGCCACAGGGCAACGTGGCCAGTGCCACAAAAGAGCCACAGACAAGGGGGCATGGGACTACAGAGAAGGAAGCACTCACTTCCCAGGGGAGCTGAGGACAGCATTCGGCAGAAGGGGCTATCTGAACTGGGTTTTAACGACTGAATAAGAGTTTGTTGTATAAGGAGAGGATGAAGGTCATGCCAGAAATACGGAAGAGCACATATAGAGGTGAACACGTGTGAAAGGACGTGATGTGTTTGGGGAATAAAGAGTGGTTGGATGCGGCTAAAACTGGAGGATTCCTGAAAGGGAAACAGAGGTAAGACAGAAGGGTGCAGAAGGGTGACAGAAGGAGCAGCTGGGGAGATCATGAACACACTGAGGGGGCGTGATCTTGGTGTTAGCAAACAACAGTATATTGGCCAAAGGATGAAGGTGGATTGAACTGAAAAGGACCAGAGACAGGGAGACCAATGGAGTGGATACTGCAACATTTCAGGTGGAAACTAGAAATGTTAAAATTAAAAAAAAAAAAAAAGAAAGAAAGAAAGAAAGAAAGAAAGAGTGAGTCTCGAAGAAGACAAAGGGCACTTCTGGGGCTGGACCCAAGGTGAGAAGTGGGGTGAGGCAGGGGACCACTGGCCGGGGCCGTAGCTTCAAGCTTTAAAAGGACTGAAAAGGAACATTTTGTGACACATGAAAATTACATGAAATTCAAATGTCAGAGTCCAGCTGGAGCACAGCCACACATGCTCCTTCACCTCCTGTCTATGGTAACAAGGGCAGAACCCAGGACAGGCTGGGGGACGGGGGGAGGGGGCAGTGAGGTCTGTAATATTTGCTATTTGCCCTTTAAGAGGAGGTTGCCGAGAGGAAGGGAGCCCACGGCTTCGGGCACCTGGTGGGATGGTGGAAAGAGAGAAGCAGACTAGGGCAAGTGGCATGGGTAATAGCGTCCTCGAGGGCGTGTGGAGTTGGAGGGTCTCGTGAGAGATCCAGGAGATGGGGGAGTGGGGGAGAGTGGTGTCTGCCCTATGGGTGAGAGATCTGGCCTTCAGACATCGATTCGAGAAGCATCAATGGGCAGAGAGTCATTGAAGCCCTGGGAGTCAGTGAGATAATCCATGGGAGAGGAAAAAAAAAAAGAATACCCCAAAACAGAGAACAAAGCTGGGGAAGTCAGAGCCCCAGGAAATGGTGTGAGGGGGTAAACAGGCACAAAAAAACTTGAGAAGGACCGAGAAAGACTAGTCAGAGACACAGGGAACGATTTCAGTGAGGAATAAGGTCAAGGGAGATGTTTTGAGGAAAAGGGATGAAGAAATGTCAACTGCCACCAAAAGCCCCAGTGGAACAGGGATGGAAAAAGAGACCGTGGGTCCTGGGAGCCCTCAGCCTGTGAAGCTTGCCCTGTGGAACAGGCGGATGCGCTCCACTTCCCTCCATCCCAGGGCCACTCCTGCTCAGCCTCTCTCCATGGGTCCTCCATGCTCAAAAGCCTCAGGGCACAGGCCCTGGGCCTCTTCTACTTCCTAGCCCAGACACCACCACCCCGACCCCAAGCCCGGCTCCCGGAACCAACTGTGAATTCAACACCGCCACTGCGAAGTCCAGCAGGCCCCTCTCTTGAACAGACCCCCGTCTTTCTCCCCAAACCATATCCCCCTGCAGCTGCTCCAGCTCAGCGACGGTCAGCTCTCTCTCTCTCCACCGTTCAAATCCGGATCCCTGGAGTCATCTCGCTTCTCCTCCCGTCTTCCATCCAACCACTTGGTGAATCCTACCCACCGCACATCTTCCGACTACACTTGGGATCAGCGCCCCTCCCCACTCCAGGCCCCCACTGCTCTCCCCCACCTCCAAGCTCACGTCCCTGCTTCCAGCTCGGCCCCCGTGGTCACGCAGCTCCACACCAGAGCAATCCTACTGAAACACAAGTGCAGTCATGTTATTCCCCTATGCAACCCCCCTGAAACTTTCCCATCTCCCTGAGTAAAGGAGAGGCATACAATGGCCTCCAGGGCCCTACACAACCCGCCCCTACCCTCCATCTAACCCCTGAGACCTCACCACCTTCCACAACTGTCCTCACGCTCTCCTCCAGTCACAGCGACCTCCTCATCAGCCCTCCACATATCAGATCCACTCCTGCCTCAGGACCTTTGCATTTGCCATTCCCTCTGCCTGCAGTGCTCTTCTCCAATACATACACATGACTCTCTCCCTCTCCTCCCTCAGATCTTTCAGAAATACCCTTCTCACAGAGGTCTTTTCTAGACATCCCATTTTACAGTGCCAACCATCTCTCAACCCTCAACACTCCGTGTTCCTTTGTCCTGCTTTATTTTGCTCTAAAGCCTCTGTCACTACTCTAATACAACACAATCTACCAATTGATCTTGTTTATTATCTGTCTCCACTACTAGAATATAAGCTCCATGAGGGCAGAGAATTTTGTGGGTTTTTTTGTTTTTGTTTTTTTTGGGCCATATCCCAGCACAATGCCTAGTCCATGGTAGGCACTTAGTAAATGATTACTAAAAGAATGAGGCTAGTGGGTCAAGAGGTGACTAGGAGATAAGCCCGGGAAAGCCGTTAAGGCAATTCTTTAAAGATCCGCTGTCAAGGAGCTTGAGAAGAAACCAGTGTCAGGAGATCTTCTTCAAATGGGAAAGACTTGGGCGTATTTGCAGAATGTCAGGGGCTAGAGCGGCATAGAAGAGACGGAGGGTATGAGAGCAAAGGAATCTGGCTAAGCCAAGTCCGGGAGGGGGCAGAAATGAATGGCCTCACAGTCAAGGGGACAAGGGACCTCTTTGTAAAGCACTAAGGCAGGCAAGGAGCGTGAGAGGAGGTACAGATCCAGGGGAGCAAAGGGAAAATGAACAAGTTCATACTTGGGCCTTAGTTTTCCCGGTGTGGGGAAGAGCTTGGGTGGTGAGGGTTTGAGGCGGCACTTTGGAAAATGAGAACACACACTGATTCAGGGAAAAGAGAATTGCTCAGTAAGGCTCAGGGTTCCCCCCACTCCTGAAACCATTAATATGTTGCAGAGTTTGGGGAATCTTTCCCAGTTACAGTGGAAGGCCAATGAGAACCACGGTGGTAAATCCCAGTGTTCTTTTAAAATTATTACACTAAAGCCCTTATTGGATACTTTGGGCACCAGACAAAATGTCAGACTCTAAGGGATAATAAATGGGTAAGTGATAGGAATAATCATTGCTGCTGACCCAACTCAGGGCACTGCCAACTAGCAAATACAATTCCAGATGGTGTCCCTGGAAAGAGCAAGTCTTGAGGACAGATCTGGAGAAAGATGAAAGGTGACCCTTTGGGGCAAAGGACTCTGAAAGGCTAGTCTCAGGACCTACACCAGGGGGCTGCACATAGCATATAGCATAAAGGAGGGCTGGAACCACAAAAGAGAAGATCCACAGAACAAAGCCACTTAACTACAACTCCTGACAATGGGCCCAGATACGCTAAAATGCTGAAATAGGGGGTGCCTGGGTGGCTCAGTTGGTTAAGCATCTGACTCCGGATTTCAGCTCTAGTCGCGACCTCTCCGTGCTGTAATCCGGCCTGGCCTGGGGCTCCACAGTCAGCGCAAGTCTGCTCCAGAGTCTCTCCCTCTGCCCCTCTCCCTGCTTGTGCACAAATGCTCACTCTCGTCACTCTAATGGATAAATAAAATCATCTAAATAATGCTGAAATACGACATTATAGAAACAGGAGTATCTGGTGTACAAGGAAAAATTCCTAATTTCCAAAGGGACCAAAGCAGGGTTACAAGAGCTTCATAGTCATAAGATCCTAGGCTATCTGCAGAATCTGTAGAATCTCCCGGAGTCCATAACAAAAAGACTATTTCAAATTTTTTTTAAGGATTTTATTTATTTATTTGACAGACAGAGATCACAAGTTGGCAGAGAGGCAGGCAGAGAGAGAGAAAGAGGAAGGGAAGGACGCTCCTTGCTGAGCAGAGAGCCTGATGCGGGGCTCAATCCCAGGACCCTGGGATCATGACCTGAACTGAAGGCAGAGGCTTTAACCCACTGAGCCACCCAGGCGCCCCGACTATTTCAAATTTTAAAGACTATGTCAAATTGAGCTATCGATTTTAATAGCTACCATTTATTATTCATACCATGCTATGCATATTCCATGCTTTATTCCCATTTTATGGATGAAGAAACAGAGGCTTCAAGAGATAAGGAAGTTGTCCTAAGTCACAGCAATAAATAAAGGGTTGGACCAGAAATCAAACCCAAGGATGTCTGGTCCCAAAGACCATGCTTTTAACCTCTATTTTCTCTTTTTTTTTTTTCACTTTTAAAAAATATTTATTTCATTTTTTAAAAATTTATTTTTTATTTATTTTCAGCATAACAGTATTCATTTTTTTGGTAAAATTTTTTAAATTTATCTTCAGCATAACAGTATTCATTATTATTTTCTCCTTTTTGTAAGATTTTATTTATTTATTTGACATAGAAAGATCACAATTAGGCAGAGAGAGATGGGGAAGCAGGCTCCCTGCTGAGCAGAGAGCCCAATGTGGGGCTCGATCCCAAGACCCTGAGATCATGACCTGAGCCGAAGGCAGTGGCTTAACCCACTGAGCCACCCAGGAGCCCCTATTTTCTCTTTCTAAAGTTATTATTTTTTTATTGAAAACACAGGAGTGATGACTACTTTTAATGCATTCTAGACTTATAAGTCATTCTATAACGACTTATATCAAAAGTCATTCTATGATGTATGTAGTGGGCATTTTTAAAAAGATATATTTTTATATTACTGACTGAATATTCTTACATGTAGTATGTCTTTCCAATCTTGGTATCACAACAGGTGTCAAGTGAATGAATGGCAGTCCCTGGACCCAGGAGAACTCCATGCTCAAGGTCACACTAGTGACCCTGAGGAATCACGTTCTAGAACATTAGTACGGGAGAAGTAGGAGAAAGCTCTTTCTGCAAAGCACAGAGCTGTGAGTTTTTGCAGGATCCAGAGCAAGATCTAGCCTTACTCTTACTGAAGTGATGGGTAGTGGGCCCTTGACAGGGAAAGCACTGATCACTGAGACTCAGCACACACACACAGCTGCCTTTTTTGAGCTCACAGAACTACCACCCACAGCGGCGAGCAGTTGGGGCTGAGTGGTGGTGGGCCCCTGTAGAAGAAGCAAACTCACCGTTTATATCACCTGCTGTCATTCATAAGCTGAATGACAAAAGACTCAGGACTTAACAGTTAAGGATAGCAAGAGTAAGATCTTGCATCTATTTCAAAAACACAACAGAGTAAATCTGAGACAGGGAAGGGAACGGTTCAGGAGCCACAAGCATGAAACTGTTTTTAAATAAGCTGATAACCAGTTCAGTGCGAGCTAACAGTGTGAGGTAGGCGACAGAGTAAGAAGAAGCAATACTAGAACCTGGTGTCTGGGCTAGAACAAAGGAGGGGCCAGCCCCCTTCTAACCTGGGCGGCTGGACTAGACTCTGAGGCTACCATGTGGGTTTCTGGGCCGCTTACTTTGGAAGGGTCTGCTGGTTATCTTCGTTTCCCTGCGTGCCCCACTATGATCGCTGCACTGCTCTGTGCCCTGAGGGAGCGGACCCCTACAGGTTGCACTGCTCAGGTTCCTTCCCTCTGGGTCCAGCCAATGGGAAGTGGCCGCAAGAGATACAAGGGCAAGAAGAGAGAAGACACAGTATCTCTTGTACCACTATCTCCTCGTTCCACCTCCCCATCACTGCCAGCCACTGTGTCTCTCTACAGCCATAGTTGCTGTCAAGCACCCTCCCCCTTCCATAGTTGCAGCTCTCTGTGGGTTCCCGTTGGCTCCTCTTGTCCCTTCCCATCTCGAGGTGGTAAAAGCCTCCACCGGTCTGTCGCTAGGCCCTAGGTGCCTTACTATCCTTTCTGGCTTTGCTTACCCCTGCCCTCACCTCTGAAAATGGAGCTTGTCGCTAGGCCCTAGGTGCCTTACTATCCTTTCTGGCTTTGCTTACCCCTGCCCTCACCTCTGAAAATGGAGCTTTCATGACAGTATTTTCCAAATCCCAACTGAGCTGACCTTGTCTCTTGCAGGGCTCCCAAATGAAACTGAAGGGATAGGACACCAGCAAGCCATAAAATCATGCCTATGAGGACCGACTATAAGAACAGAGGATGTTTGTACTGGTGAAGGAAGACTCCAGGAAACAGACTAATCCCCTTGGGGGGGGGGGAGTGAAGAGCTACAATCAGATTCATTCTTCTGGCTCCAGAGATGCTCTCTCTCTCTCTCTTTAGGTGGAGACCAACTCTGTATTTTTACAACAAATTTTTCTAAAGAGTTAGCAAAGGTGGGCTGAGCACACCCGGTAGTTCAGGAGCTTCAGAAACTCTGAGCTGTTTAGTCCTAGCTAGAGAGCCCATACCAGGACTATAGCAGGAAAAGGTTAGAAGGGTAATTAAGGGCTTTCCAAGCCAGGATTCCATGATTTGCTACCAGCTATATACTACTCAGACAGTGGTTTACCAAAATAACCAAACCAGGAACAACATTTTGGGGCTGTGTTTCACTGCTTCTCACTCCTTTGTTGTATAACTCTCAGCACGGAAGTTCTTTTTACACTAGAAGGTAACTCAGAAACACGGAACTCACTTTTCATCGCAGCATCACGGCCTTCAAAAGCAATATTCCCAAACCACCAAGCAGCCTATAACAAATTTTAACCAAGCAACTTCTATCTACACATCATTAGAGCTTCTTCTGAACTGTCACTTCAAACAAAAACCAAGATGTGAACTCCGCCAATGAGACAAAGTATTTCACATGCAAATGGTCCTGGAAAAAAAACAAGATCACTTCCATTCACCCTGGTGGGGAAAAGAAAATGATTTTTACAAGACCCCTCGACTCCTGAGTTCACAAAAGGGTCACAGTGCGATGCTGAGTGTGTCTAATCCAGGCTTTCCCCGTGAGTAAGAGTTTGCCACTTATTACAGGGCCCGGCCGCTAGGAAAGCCACTCATTCATTCAACAAACATTAATAGCGCCCTGCTGGGCCCCGCGGGCGGACGCGAGATCCAGAGGCTAACTCTGCTTCTGAGGTTCCGTGGGGTCAGGCAACGAGCTGATCTCAAAGGCCAACGAAGGCAACGAGTGAGAGTGCGGCGCCCGGGAAAGTTTCCGCAGGAACTTGGGAGAACGCCAGCCTTCGGGCGCCGAGAGGGCGGGGGCGCGGGCCTCCCCGAGAACGTCGCCTCCGCCTGGGGGGCCCCGTCGCCTCCCGCGGCCCCGCGGCTCTCACCCACAGCCCAGCGCAGGCGTCCCCGGGACCCCGGGTTGTCGCACCCCGGCGCCGCCGGGCCCTGGCGAGCAGCGCCCCCCACCCCCGCCCCCGGCCACCCGGAGCTGGGCGGCGGCGACGAGCAGCGGGGCGCGCTCAACCCCGGCCCCGCGTTCCGGGCAGCGCGCGCACAGCGCCGCCACGCGCCCCCACCGCGCCGGGCACTCGCGGCGCGCTCCCGCTCGGCCCCGGAGCCCCGGCCCTCGGCCCTCGGCCCTCGGCCCTCCGCTCTCGGCCCCGGCCCTGCCGCGCGCCAGGCCGGGCCGCACTCACCCTCCTTGGCTTTCTTCCTCCGGGCCAGCGTCCCTCCGAGTTTCCCCAAGAAGGAGTCATCTTTCTTCCGGGACGGGGGCGACTTAGGAGTGGGGGACTTGGGGACGGAGGGCGACTTCTGCGGGGACGTGGCCATGGCGGCGGAGCGGGCAGCCGCGCGCGGGCCGGCCGGGACGCGGAGCTGGCGCTGGGCGGGTGCGGCGGGACTGAGGCTGCGGCTTTCCAAACGGAAGCGGAATTATTCCAAGCATTTGAGGCAGCTCACGCTCGCCTTTCCCTTCCCTCTCTCTCTCTCTCTCTCTCTCCCTCGCGCCGCCCTCCGCCCTGGAAGGAGCTGCGCGCTCGGGGTCCTCGGCCGTTCGGGCCTGCACCCGCGCCCCTTGACTGCCCGGAGCGGGGAGGGTACCCCAAATCTGCCCCCTTGCAGGCCGTGCGGCCTCGTCTGTGTGTGTATGTGAGACCCTTCAGCCTGGGAGCGCTCCAGCCTGGAAGCCACATGTTCCCCGGGCTCGGCACCCACCACCGGTCCGGGTGCAAATCGGGGCTTGGGTGATGACTGAAGCGGAGCGACCTGCTGCTCTCCCAGGGTCCCTGCTGGCTGGGGACCTCGCTCTTCCCCTGCATTTCTGCCTATACGATGGTTAGGCCATGTCTTGTGTCCACGAAAGAGCGTGAGTCCGCTCCGGGAAAAGAGAGTGAACCAAAATGTGTTTAGGTATATATCCATGTTGCTACGCTTACCTATAGCGGTCAGCCTCCTCTTCACTTCCATCCCAGGGTGAGAAGTTTGAAGTTCGTTAGAGCAGGGCTGAGGCTTCTTCTTAGCGGTTTCTGGAAGCCCAATGGCTTATACAAAGGAGGATCACACAAATGTTGGTGTAAATTGAATGGGAAGGTACGACCATGGGGTCCTGTGAAACAACCCCGCACCCCAAACTTATCTTGGGTGCGTGAAAGCAACCGAACAGCAACCAAACTCATTTGGGATAATGGAGTGGCACCAAACACCCGACTGAAGGACTTGCTAGAAAGGATTAAAAGGCACGTTTTCTTGTGCTTGCCCCCCTGAAGTTTGGGGCTCTCGGGGCTGTCTCTCCCCCTCACACAGCCCCCTTGGCAACTGTTTCGTCCAAGTAGCTACAGCTGGTTGACCTTGGGTGACCACCGGCCCCAAAGGGAGTAAATGTTTGACTGGAGAGCAGCCAATCAGATGAACTCAATCAAAAATCAGAACTAAGTTAGAGACTGTTGTCAGAAGTCAGGCACTTAATGGTGATCAGAAGACTCCATTACTGGAATGTTCGTTTTTAGCCGTAGGCAGGGGATCAGCAGAGAAACCAACCAAGGGAGCAAGGAAGTGGGTTCAAAAAGCCAGGTGGTCTGAATAACAGAAAGCCACGGGGGAGTAGCTGCCTGGACTTCGAATCTCTTCCCAGTGCCCACTGCAGCTCCCCAGAGGGCCAACCCGTGCTTCCTTCCTAGGATGTGTTCCTAAAGCTTTAAATAACACATCCGCCTTCATTCCAGCTAATCAGCAAACTGACAAGCAGTAATTCCTGAGAACAAAAATTTAACACACAAGACCACCAATAGATTCTCAGTGGAGTGTGTGTTCATTTTATCTTGGTGTAAGAGTCATAATCCTACCTTTCAGGGTTGTTTTTTGTTGTTGTTGTTTGAAAATTATACTTTCTTTCTGTCTCTCTCGCTCTTTCTTTTTTTTTTTTTTTTTAATACTTTAACCAATGCCTCTTAACTAGCAGAAAGCAGGGAGGTCATGCTGACTGCTAAAATTTTCACCTAGGAGCAAGGAAAGATTACAACACCCTCCCAACGCCAACCACCACCTTGATAAATCTTAAAGGGATATGGAGAAGCCAAAATAGACTATGTTTTACATCACTAATAATTCTTGTTCAGGATATTGGATACATAAACATATCTCCAACATCTGATCTCCAACCCTGTGAACTCCTGTCAGGGAATCAGGAGACACACAGCTCAATATCTATGTGATCGCCGGCAACTCTACTCACTTATCTGGGTCTCCATTTCTCCATCTACAAAATGAAGTGGAGGAACAGAACAGTGGTTCTTTAACATGATTGTGCATCACAGCTCCTCAGGGAGTCGGTAATAAACATTTACAGGCCCCTTCTCTAGAAGTTCTGATTCAGTACATCTGGGGCGAAACCAAGGAATAGGTCTTTTTTCACCAGTTGCTGGTGTCTGTAAGCAAGGCTTAAGTCCTAAATACGGTGCGATCAAAATTATACATGGAGATCTCTTAAATTTTGCTCCTGCATGCTTTTGCTTTCACAAGCCCTCTTTGGTAATGTTTATGCATACTAAAGTTTGAAAGCACCTGAGCAAGACTACAAAAGAGGAACAGTCTTGGTTGTTGAAAGTTGGCTCTCAGAAAATACCAGCAAAATAAGCTGTGGAGAAGACCAAGCTTGAATTTATTGTACACCATGGTAAGGAGAGCTCTGCCTTGGCCAAGACTGGGTTGCGTCTTGGCCTGGGGGAGGGCAAAGTGGCAGATATTTATAAGGTTTTGGAATCTGGTTTAAGGAAGGTCTTTTAATGAGGGGGTGCTTGTTTAATTTTGGCTAACGATTGTACTAGTTTAGGATTGGTAGGTAAAAGGCAGCTCTTTAAAAAAGTTTTGAAGACTAAATAATCTTTCTGATGCTATTGCAAAGTTTAAAGGTTTTACATTCATTTCAATAAGGTTTTGGGAGAAGGTCTTGAAAAGCATGATAAAGTTTTTTGGTTTTTTTTTTTTTTAAATTGGACTTACTTATTTGAGAGAAAGAGCATGCAAGCGAGCTGGAATGGGAGTGGTGTGGGTGGGAGGCAGAGGGAGAAGCAGACTCCCCACTAAGCAAGGAGCCCAACATGATGCTCAATCCCAGGACCCTGAGATCATGACCTGAGCCAAAGGCAGGTGCTCACCATAAAGTTATTTGTAACTCTTATCTTTCTGTGAAAGATATTTTTGGAATAGTTATGTTGATAAAGACAGTGAAATGGTGAAGTCCTATTAATGTAAACAGAACCTGTATGGGTATGAATGGTTTCCAGGGTCTACATATTTTGCAAATGTCTTGTTGACAAACCTTCCTGCCTGTGAAATAATTACCAATCTCTCTTGAGAGATTTCCGTTGGGGTATGAACAGTGAGATATAAATCAGTGCCCCTCAAAGTGTAGTCTGAAAACCAGTGTTGATCTGCAAATAGTTATTGGTCCTCAATGATAGAAATACAGAAATTTAGTGTTTAGAAACTTTTATAGGAATTTAGCCATGCGAGTCTGTATTTGTTTAGTATAATAAGAAAAATTGAAAGCTGCTATTTGGAATATCTTTTTTTTTTTTCCTGGTAATTCTTTTTCTATTGTATTTTCCAAAAATGTTGGTCTGGGTTGGATTGGTCCTTAGCCATTGATCATTTGGAAAGCACTGTTCCAACTGCTCCAGTGTGCTTACAGAGTTCAGACACACTTTTCTGATAGTATGTGTTTATAGTCCTTATGGATATGATCTAGTTTCTGCTCAGAAGATTAAATGAGTTAATATACGAGAAGACATTTACCCACGGCCTGGCTGGGTAGAATCTAAAAGGTGCTTAATCAAGGACCTCATGCTGTTCTTTGATAAGATGCATAGAAAACCCTGCACCAGCCCCCTCACTGTGTATTGGTATCTATAATAATGGCTCCACTGATGAGCTGCCCCTCTCATGCTTGGTCATTGGTCTCGCCTTATCCAAGGGTTAATGATAAAAGCAGCTCAAAAATGAAATGTGTGCTACTGTGAGACTTTACTGAATCTCCAGGTCAGTCTCTCCTTGAAATCTAGACTAGATATCCTGCCTCCGGGAGAGCGTGAATCCAGGCTCCAGTCCTGACTCAGTGGCTGAGTGACCCTGGATGAATGGCTGTCCTTTCTCTACTTCCATTTCTGGGAAATGGAATCGCTGGGAAAGTGAGGGCAGTGCTTATTAAAGCTAAAAATGTAACACACCCCTGGTGATCCACAACTTCAATCTAGGTTAGACCCAAGAAGAATGAGTACATTTGTGCACTCTGATACATCTTCTAGAGAGTTCATGGCAGCACCATTCGAATGCTTATAAAAAGTTGAAGCCATAAATAAATTGTGATAGCCGCACAATGGAATATTATACAGCAAGGATAATGAACAATTTGCAACCACAAGGAGCAGCAGAAATGGAGCTCACAATATTGAGTGAAAAAGGATCAGATGCACCAAAAAGATAATTCTATTCGTATAAAGTTCAAAAACAGACTAATCTCTGATGTTACAAGTCAGGATAATGATGAGCCTTGAAAGGGGGGTGACCAGAAGGGGGCAGTGTGGGTGGGAAGGCATGAGGGGAGGCTGTGGACTGGTAGTATTCTTTTTCTTGATCTGGGGGCAGCTTGCATAGGTGTATTCACTTTGGAAACTCATGGAGCATGCACTTAATACTTTCAACAATTTTCTATATGTATATGGTTCTTCAATATACAATGATGGCACCGCCTGCCCTTTAGGGTCCCTTTCATCTCCATGGCCTCCTCCTCCAACTCCCATATCACTCAGAATTCCATTGGTCTTAAACTAGATCTCTTCGGTCCCCAGACCTTCCCTTAGGAGTTTCTAGCGGAACATGTGCTGTTCTCAACCACCCAGCATTGCTCCCATCCTGGTTCTTTCATCTTCCCTCAGTGATTCCCATGGGAGGCGGGGAGTGTAATTTACAAGGCAAGAGCAGGTAATGGTGAAGGTTGGGGGTTCGAACTGCCATTCTGCAGTCAAGTAATCTGTGCCATTTTGTGCAAATGATGTCACATCTCTGTGCCTCAGGTTTCTCATCATGTCACATCTCTGTGCCTCAGGTTTCTCATCATAATGAGAACAAATGAGCCCTTGCCTCACAAGGTTGTTGGGAGGATCAAGAGAATGTAAATAAACTACATTGCTCAGTGCCTAGCAGATAACAAGTCCTAGCTCAATGAAGCGTTGATTATTACATTTCTTTGGAGACTCATAAATGATATCATTACCTCCACTTTATAGGTGAGTAATATAAAACTCGAAGAGTTTAAATAACTTGCTTCAGAGCACATAGCCAATAACTGAGAGATTAATACCATAGCCTTTAGAATCTCTTCACCCAAATATCTATAGAAACCACAATTTTCAGCTAGGCTGTGGTTCCTCAGAATAAAGACTATCTTCCAGGTAGGTGCAGTCGCATGACTAAACTTTGACCCAGGGGATGAGAACAAATGTGTTATGTGACAGCTTCCAGGAATCCTGACACACAGATGGGGAAGGGGTATTCAGTTTCTCATGTCACCAGACTACATAACATGGGCCAAACCTCCCACTGAGAACTGGAAAAGATGGACACTGAGTGTAAAGTCAATCTTCTTGAGAGCATTGGAAAGCTAATAACACAGGGCCACAGTCTCGGAGAAGAAGGGACCCCAGAGAGGCAAGCCCATCACTTGGGACTACTTTCAACCAGTTTGAGAAGAGAAAGCTGGGAAGCTGGGAGGTTGAGCAGTGCAGGTGCCAAGCTCACAGGGATAAGCAGACAAATGTCCAGAGGTCTCCAAACCAGGGACCTCCCAGGAACCTCCCCCTGCTTGCTTTAGTTTGGGACTTGAAAAGACTGTCCTTTGGTAGACAAAGAGAAAATACAGGCGTTTACATTAAAAAGCACAACTGAGAAAAATTGTCAATAGCGGACCCAAACTGAAATAAAGTGTATGACATAAAGAAAATTATTCCAGATGGAAGCCTGGTGACACAGGGAGGAAGAAAGCACAAATAAAAGGATAAATTCAAAAGGATATTGACTAAATAAAGTAATCATAATGTCTTATAGTGTTTAAAAATATAGAAATCAAATTAAAATGCACAAGCAAAATCATTTCAATTGGAAAGTGAATAAATGGTGTTAGAGTTCCAAGGTCCAGGCACTATCTGGGAAAGAGTGAAGGTAACAATTTATATTGGACTTTGATAAATCAAGCAATCGTGTTGTAGCCTGTAGGGTAATCATGAAAGAATAGTGAAAGAGTAACTATTACTGGTAAACAATGGAGAGAAAATTGGAGTCTGCTCCATTCAGACAGATTTCATAAATCGTATTTTTGATCTGTACCTGTCATATTTAAGCAGCTTGTCTTTTGCATTCTGTTTCCTTTTTCTTTTGCTGTGTTACTTTTTGTTGTTGTTGTTGTTGTATAGATTAAAAGCCCAGAATATAGAGGTAACACATCTCAAATTAAGCTCAAGTCAGACTGGAAGAGGTTTTCGCTGGGGAAAGTTGTACATTTCCCAAACGTGAATACCATCTGTTATGGGCTGAGTTGTGTCCCCTAAAATATATATTGAAACCCTCACCCCAGAACCTCAAAATGTGACCTTATTTGGCAATAGAGTCATTGCAGATGCCCTTAGTTCTGTTAAAATGGGATGTGAGGCAAACCAGATGAGAATGCGCTCCCAACCCCGTAAAACCAATGTCCTTGATAGAGGAAAGTTTGAGCACAAACATGCACAGAAGAAAGATGACGGCAAGACACACAGAAGACAGACAGCCACTGAGATTATGCTTCCATAAGCCAAGGGATGCTTGGGGAGGCTTAGAAGGAAGCATTGAGGGAACACACCTTCATTTTGGACTTTTAGCCTTGAGAACTGTAAGAGATTACATTTCTGTTATGTTAAGCCAACCAGCTTGTGGTCCTTTGTTATGGCTGCCTACCAAAATAATACATGTCTAAGGGACAAATGTCCCTTAGATCATGAAGAGGGTCCTACAAAGGGTCTGGATCTTAATTAATAATCAGAGTTGTCTGACCACATCAAAGCAGAGGAGGCTGGTTGCAGAGTGGGGGTGCTGGGCAAGGGTGCTGGTGGTGAAGAAAAGCCAGCCAGAGCCTCCTGGGGGACTTCTTTGATCACTGAAAGTGAAGAGAGCTCTCCGGATGAAAACAATGTGTGAGAGATAAAATGGCTCTGGAGTGGGACACTTAAGTAAGAACTCTTAAGGGAGTGTGCCTCTTGGGAACTCTGGGATATTAGCAGTGGCCTCTGAAGGCCAGGCTGCCAGCGAGCACGTCCTTCAAGAGCGATGCTTGCATGGGGTAAGGCAGCCAGATGGCAGGGTGGGGGGTGGCCGAGTGAGGAAAGCCCTCGGGGCAGGGAAAGTTGAAAGACCTAGTTGGTTTGTGACAGGGGAACTGAGGGTGGGGTGTTGTCAAAGATCACACAGGACGATGCCATTCAAACGGCCAGTGATTCAGCCATGGCAGAATGTGTCCCAAGATCTTTGAGACAGGTGGCCTGCTTATCTATCCTTTTAGAGTCCAGTAATGAACTGTAGACATTAGTGGGGGATTCATCACCTGGGCATGGTAGCTGAGGGCCAACTACATGCACAGATGGGGCCCTAAAATCAGTGGCTGCTACTTGAGTAGTCTAACAAAGGACTGGAGAACACTCTAGAAGAACAGCAAAAGGGGCAGAGCTTTTAAGCAGAGAAAGCAGTGATCAGACACTTCAGACACAGCCAGACAAGAATTCCTGGAGTCCCAGTGATTCTGTTTGTGTGTGGTCCGTGTCACAGGCCACGAATATTACTCCCAAGTCTCCCTTACCCTTTCCCATGCAGGCGTGATTGGAGGAGCAAGGTCACGGTTGTCACGGTTGTAATCGGTTGTAATCCACCTTCCTCCCACACCTGCCTCCAGACTCCTATGGCCTGGAGGAACAAGTCTCCACTCCCATCTTCGCTTGGGATGTTTCCTTGTAGGGAGGAAGGTGATAAATATTACATCTAGCCATGAGCTGGAAGCCAGTCACCATGGCCAGATGGTGTTTTCAGGGTGTACTTGAGAAACCGTTGACCAAAGAAGTCAGCAGAGCCCAGCTTAGAGACACAGAGCCCCAAAAGGGATGTGACAATGCTCTGGGAAGTGTGGTCCCTGGCCTAGCTTACAACTTCTACCTCCTCTCGTGGGAACTGCCCCCATTCTTCCCTGTTCTGCTGAGATTTGAGATGTCGTTTTCTGCTTCTGCTATTGGGATTAGAAAAGTTCAAGATTCACCATGGCCATTCCAATGACAAAGGCATATTCTGGCCAATCCCATTTTAAAACTGGAGCCTAAGTACAGCAGACAGACTCTTGCAAGGAACCTGGGAGGGAGGGAGGAAGGGAGGCAGGGTCAGCTCCATTTCATAGACGAAGACATCCAGGCATAATCGAGGTGTCCAGTGAGCAAAGGCAGAACTGGAACTTGAGCTCTGAAATAGAGACTCTTAGCTCCAGTTACCATGTCTGGAATGATCACCCTTGTTGGGTTTTTCTTGAGCTATCTTTTCAGATCACACACTTAAGGTGTTGGGACTACTATACATAAACACACATGCATTTCTCCCAAACTCTTATGGGAACATTTTCAATTATTCTGGGGATGGGAAAGGAACTAAATTCAGATGTATTCCAACCTACTGTCTCAATAACAAGTTATTTGGTTCCATTTCACCCAGGACCATGAGTGCTGTTTTTTGGTGACTTCTGTCCTACTCCTCTCTATCTGCATGACCTAAGGACCTACAAAAACCAGCTGGTCCCCAAGACACTCCATCTGCCCTCACCTTCTCCCACCCTTCAGTGCTATGTTCTTGCTCCCCAACCCTTGAGACCTGGGATTTGATGGTGTCGTGCCATGCTTCTCTATTTGGGCCCCAAAGGTGTCCTCGAGGTCCACGGCAGTGTGTCAGGGGCGTTTGGTAACCTGGGATAAACAAGATGCATCTTTCTAGAGTATCATGCTTATTGAAGATTTTTGTGAGGGGTGGTGGAGGTTAGGTAACAAAAGATGCTCTAGAAGATGGTTGTCATGTTAGAGTATAGCTAGATGCAGGTTGGAAGGAAACACAAGGCACGCCAAAGGGGTGGCTTGGGCTTCCATGCCTAGTTTCCCCTGAGCAGGGCTGGGCAGAGAGCTGCTGGGGGAGAGTGACAATGGGAACCAATCTAGGAAAGGAAGGGAAGGAAGCAGCAGGTGCAGGTCTGGGTGAGGACACAGGGTAAGGCTGCACAGTCTGGTGGTCGAGGGCCCAGGTTCTGGAGGCCAACATCTGGGTCTAGCCCTAGTTTCACTCCTTTGTACCTGGACAACCAAGTCAACTGAGCCTCTGTGGCTCAGTCTTATCCCCAGAATGGGCTATCTGAAGGATTTTGCTTCCAAGATTAAATGGAATAATGCACTCACAGAGCTTATTACAGCACGTGGCAGGTGAGGTGAGCTGAATTCACAGTACCCAGCACCACGATCAGGGTGAGAGGGCTCCTCGGGGGAGCCCTGACAGCATTGGTTGGGCTTTTCATTTTTCTAGAAACAAGCTGGGAAAGGGAGTGAGCATGACACTACCACGCATGCCCGGAAAGCTGAGGGCTGGTGAGTTGCAACGAACGGGGCCAGCTAAAGGTTGAGAGTCTGTGGCTCTGAGAGCCAGAGGAGGGCAGATGAGCCACAGCACGAGCACAAGAACATTTGTAAAGTGCCATCAAAAGTGTCTGGCCTTAGCTGCTGCTTCCCCTGCTGTCGATATGTTAGTGCTTGCAAAATAGGGGCTCTTATCTGCAGTTATGTTTACTTTTTGTTAATATTCAATGGGAAAAAGTAGATCATGGCAAATATTCCATCAGCAGACAAAGCTTTTCAACAATGGGGAAACTCAGTGTGAAATGCTGGGGACTGGCCACTTGGCTAACCTGATGTGGCAATTCTGGTGGATTGTGCTGCCACATTTCATGAAAATTTGCATTCACTGGGATTAAGAACTGAAACAAATAAACTTGGTCTTGAAAGTATGCATTGAAGAAAGAGGCCAATTCGGTGTAGGCGGGAGCATTCCTGCTGAGCGAAAGGAATACAAAATCAGGCCAGGCCAGGTGAGAAGGTAAGAGGAATTGGGAGGTGGAACCAGAATTGGCTCCTTATCTCCCCTTCCCCAGCTCTGAGGGTCACTTTCTTTGCTGGAACAACAGACTCGAGGCAATTCACTCCTCTTCCCATTCCAGTCTGATCCACTGGCGAGGTAAGTCCTTCCAGGTGCCCCAGTGGGAATAAAGCATCCAGCTGTTAATTCACAGTCTCCCCCATGAAATCAAAGCTTTGCCCTGGTCCTTTCGAAGAAAGAAATGGAATGGATGCTGCCCTCGGAAGTGCCAAACCAAGCCCACAGGAAAACGTTGTGATTGCTTTAACAGAAAACCATTTATTTTTGGTTCATTTCAGTATTTATAGCAGCGTACATGTAACGCTTTTCAGTCCACATGAATAGTTTCCAATGCTTGGAGCAAATTAATCTTTTACAAGCTACTCAGCAGTGAGGTTAGAAGATAAACAGTAGGTGAGATAGTACACGCTCCCCTGTATGTGAACCTTCTTATTACAGTAAACTCCATTCGAGCTCACCATGTCCAATGACTGCCACTCACTCTGTTCATGTGGCAGCCCCAGCTGTCCCCTGCCACCTCTGCCCTGCTGAGGCGCTTCTCTGATCAGCCACCTGGGTGGGACTTACTGCCATTTTCAGTTTGGAAGGAAAAGCCTGTAAATCTGCTTCCCGGGAAGACAGACATTGCTGAATTGTCATTTGCCTCCAGAATGCAGAAAACATCAATTTCATTGCAGCTCATCAGAGTTGGAAACACCTGCCACTTCCTTTCTCGGTTGCAATTAACATGCTGCATCTCAGCATTGATTGATTCCAAGCAGACTGACACTGCCCAAGTCAAGGTTTAAAGGAAACGGTAGAAGCTGGTATTACTTTTCACAGTTGTAGAAACGAACTTATTTTAATTGCCACAGGAGTGCTGCGGTTGTTGGGGTTTAAAGTCCTTATGCTTGAGACAAATGTGAGTAGACTAAGCTGATGCTTATAATAAAAAGTTATCTTTGTATTTATTTGGGAGTGGTACTTGTTTATTTATTTGTTTATTTATTTATTGTTTGTTTGTTTATTATTCTTTGCATTTATTTGTGAGTGGAGTGGGGGACGAATATTCTTCCCTCATGCCAGTATCTGCTCTGGGCAGCACGACCCCACAGGCAATCAGAGAATGTTTGTTAAACGCATAGATCAACCAACAAATAGTTTGGAAGAGGAAGCTTAAGAACTGTCCTCTCCGTCCCTCTTATGTTAAATCCTTACCTTGCGACCATTGTGAGCCCTTCAGTTTAACTTAGAAGCTGTGCGAGACTGTCTCTAACACATGACCCGAGGCTGGGGCTTTATGTCTCATCCAGAGCCCTACGTTGTCCGGCTTTGATCATGAGTGCTCTTTTATGGGACAGAAGAAGTTGTTTTCATCATAATCCTTCCTACTCGTATTGTGTTAAAAAAAAAAAAAACCATCTTTAAAATGTACAGTATTTTACATTTTGAGGGTCTTACAACATTCTTTATTTGTGAATAAGGAATGGAACTATGGAAAATAATTCAACAACCACATTATTTATGTCCTTTTGGAAGTGTTCGTTGAAACTGTCACGTACCGCCAAGCTGAAAGCCATCGTAAGTAGAAGGCTGTTACGTACGAGGTTTATGTTCCAACTTGGCCAGATAAGACTCAGCTTTAAACTACAAACAGTCTGCAGAAGAAAAAGTGAACAAATTGCTTCCCTCGTCTATTAACAGAAGACGAGGGCCAAGAAACACCTTCTTTCTTGGCCCTCTTGGGAGAACCTTTCTTTTAGATGAAAACAGAACAAATTAAAATAAGTGGCAATTCTTTTTATAACAACAACCCAGACACTATACATGTGAGCAGCCTCTGTGAAATGATAGCACGCTTTCACATAACTGACAGAAAAGAATGGGTTTGGATATTTCTGAACATTCTAGAATAAAAACCGAAGTTCTGTATCTCTCTTCTTTAAATGAATTAAAATTCCTGAGTATCCATAGTCTTAACTTTAAATACCTAATGACTGAAAATGTTATTTTCACTACCTCTATAAATCTTTAATACGCTGCAACTCACTGTCCCCAACAACTGGGTTGTCTGTTAAATAGCTTATATACCAATATCTTAGAGCCCGTAGTATAACACAGGAAAACCAGAAATAGGAGGAAATCCTATTAGCAATTTCCACCAAATATATAAATAAATAAAAATAAATAGCCATAAATGGCACAGTTTTGATAGCTTGATGCTTGCACATATTCCCTCATAGAAGAATTCATGCACTAAAAGATCTGATTCTTTTTTTAAAGAAAGGAAAAAGGAAGAGGAAGGAAGGAAAGAAAATAGGAAAAGAGAATTGCAACCTTTGGAATTTGGTATGCCATGGAAAGTTTCCATTTAACACCTCCCCGAGTGTGGGCGGGCTTGGGAAACCCAGTTACATTTCTAATTTCCGGCTTGTCGGCTGGCCAGATTGGCATGCGTGGACAGCATCTCAGTCAGAAGTGGTTCACGGTCAACTTACATTGAGGAAAGTTAGGTCTCTGGTCAGAGTCAACTGTCGCAAAGCACCTTCTGTTCAGCGACCCATTTACACACTTGCAGAAATGAGAGAGGCCAAACACGTAACAAAGAGTTCCTCAGTCCATCTCTTGTCAGTGACAGACTGAATCTTCAAAGAATCCCACTGAGGGAAAAACAATCAATTTCTGACAACAGATCGCTATGTAAAACATGGTTCGCATGGGACCCATCAGAAGGGCCCAGGAATCCCTCGTCAGTGCACCAAACTCCATCTCTTGGCTTTCTTTTCACATTGCAAATGTCATTTAAAAAATCCACGACCCAGTCTGGGATTTGGTCCCTACATTTGGTAAATGGGGTCATGGCACTCCGCTACCTGGGGGAAGTCAGAAGTGATTTCATCCTTGTCCCATGGAGTTCTGAGGGGATCCCTGGACAAAGTGTTGGAGATGCTTGTCTTTGGACCCGAGAAGACCGCCTTCGGGAAGCATCCTCATCTTGGATCTCTAGTGGGTGTGCTTTCGGTAGCAGCACCTGCCTCAATGACACTTTATCAACAAATGAGTTTCCCTTTTGCCATCACCAATAGCCATGTAAGAAAAGCACTGGAAAACTATTCATCTTATAGAAATTCTTTTCACTATGTTCCAGGGGCAGAGTTTTCTTTCCTTTTCTCTTTCTCTCTCTTTTTTTTTTTTCTGTTTTGTTTTTTAAACAAAATTAAGGCTAAATGTTGTCTTCAACTCTCATTGCTTATGTATATAATATTAAGGCTTACAAATACAACTGGTAAATTAAATCCAGGATTGAATTAACACCTGCTATATGAGTTATTTGCTTTATGTAACCAGTAATCTCAAGGTTTCTCCTTTTTTCTCTGGAAACACAATTTAAATATTAACCTAATCTTTAAACTGCGGCTGCTTCTTTCTGACATTTGGAAACCGGTCATCCATGCAAAAAAAAAAAAAAAAAAAGGCAAATATGGATATATTAATGAAAAGGCAGCTTCTTAAAAACCTGGAGACGTGTAACTCAATGAATTGGGAAGATAAATGGTAAAGGCAGCAGGAAAGTCGATCTCCGAGTCCCCTTCTCGGGAAAACAATGCTGGTCATCTGCCAAGGTCACCTCCAATGTGAGACCTGCCAGAGGGACTGCTGATCTCATAACAGTCTTTGTATTTTCTTCATTAGAATCTCTGGAAGGGTCTCGGGCAGCTGTACTCCAGATGGGAGAATTTTCATGTTTAAGAAAAGATGGCAATAGGGCATCGCTTAAGTTCCAAGTATCCCAGCTCCTGCCAAAGGAATCGTGAGTGCGTGGGGTGTTCCTGGCCCCATCCGTCCTCAGCCAGCATCCAGGGGGCGCCCCGTGGGCCTGCTCATGTCCTGCTCAGCTGATAGCCCCTGGAGAATATGAAGCTTTCAAAGTGCTGGTCTTCAGCCTTTTCTTTTATGCGCTGCTCCTCTAAGGAGTCCACGAGTCTGTCCCTTTGTTCAATCACTTGCATCATCTCGCTGAATATTTCTCTCTCCTCGTTCAGATCATTCTCATCTTTCTGGCTCTCTAAAAAACAAAAAAGGAAAAGCGTGAGACCTCAGGTAACGTTTGGCCCAGGGAGAGAGCTCTTGGCGTGGACATTTCTTGATTGTTTTGGACTTGTTTCTGCCTTTTAATTTCCACGGAGAAAACAAGGAATTGAATTTAACACCAGGGGACTGTTCTTGAAGCCACAGATTCGTAAGGACTGTGCTCTGTGTGGCAGTCGGCTCAGTTTTCATCTTGGGGCTACAGATAAAGCAACAGGGGGAAATCCCTTTGTGAGGGAAAGAGTATCCACCAAGGCTGACCTAGTCCTCCAGCCTCCTCTCCCCCGCAAAAAAGAAACCAAACAACAAAAAGGCTGTTTCCCCTAAACATGTCTGAACTGCAGCAAAGAAATCTACGTGCAAAGTTCTGAGTAAGCCATCTGCATCAGCGGCTACAATTTAATACAGAGAATCCTTTTCTTCCTGTATAGTTCATGACAAATTGCAGCCTTTGAGTGGAGACCACGCAGGAGCAAAGCAAGACTCCGGTTGGCCAATGGGACTGTATCTCTAGCCTGTGACTGTGTTTTCCCTTTTGCCTTCAGAGTACAAGAGCTTCTTCCTAATTGGCCTGATGCCTCCAATTGCCTGGGGGACACGAGATGGCTGCAAAAGGAAAGCAAGAGTAAGAAACAGGTAGTAATGGCTTTCCGACAGTCAAAAGAGATGTCAAGGCAGATGGAAGTCTTGTCATCCAGACTACTGCCTTGGGAGAGGACATTACATTAAATACTTTCGCCCCTTCCCTTCAGCAAACTGGGGACTAGGCAGTGAGCCTGATCCTGGAGCAGCCAAGGGCCTCTGTTTCTCGCAACAGGATTAGTTCTGAGGACAGGGTCAGGAAGAAGGTATACATGACAAAAGGGAGATGGAAAAGCATCATTTTCTTTCCACCGCATGTTTTATGGGAGAGAGAAGAGAAGCAGAGGATGCTTGCCCTGTGCTCCAGCCTCTCTATTCTGGGCCAAGAAATGTCATACCATTTGATGGGAACACTGGGGGCCAACGGATTCTTACCCTGCCCCTCGGATGGAATTCTGGGAAGAAGCCGGCTGTGTGAACATGGGGCAGTACATTGTGGTTGGGGAGAGAAGGGTCTGAGTCTGGCTTTCCAGCTCTCCATCTGCTGTGTATGGCCCAGGTGGGACCCAGAAGTGCCCACCAGTCCCGGAGCCATCAAAGGAAGCTGTTCAATAGGCCCCCAAGAGGGCTTCCCCATGTTGAAGAGTGATATGGTCCCACAGTAGAGACATGTGGCCAAGCTGAATGGAGGAGGTGCCAGGGAACGCCATCAGGCTCCAGGCACACCGAGGAGGGCCCAGGCTAGGGCGGATGCCAGCCACACTCCTTAGCTGCAAATGCCAACAGAGAGAATGGCAGCCCAATGACTGGACAGCTGTGTGGGGGCTCAGCCAGTCAAAGCAACCAGTACAGACAGCTAATACCTCAAATTCACACAAACCTACCTTGGGCTTCCCTGGCCTCAGGGAGAAGAACAGAACAGAAGGAAAAGGTTGCCATCTCCAAGACTGAGCATTTTCATCCCAAAGAGACTGAGCTCTTCCTACACGGACTGTCTAAATTATTCCATCAGACTGAGTTTACTAGAGAGAGATACATTTCTTTTCTTTTCCTTTCCTTTTTCTTTTCTTTTCTTTCTTGCTAACTAGGGGGATAAAGCTTTTATGGAAGATGAGCTCAGGTATAGTCAAAATGAAGAAGATTTGGGGGGGGGGTATACCAGAGAGGAGTGAAGAAATGTATGATCCTCGATCTTCACGAAAAATAAAAAAATAAAATAAATAATAATAAAAAAAAAAGGGACGCCTGGCTGGCTCAGTTGGTTAAGCAGCTGCCTTCGGCTCAGGTCATGATCCCAGCGTCCTGGGATCGAGTCCCACATCCAGCTCCTTGCTTGGCAGGGAGCCTGCTTCTTTCTCTGCCTCTGCCTGCCACTCTGTCTGCCTATGCTCACTCTCTTTCTCTCTCTCTCTGACAAATAAATAAATAAAATCTTTAAAAAAAAAATTCTTTTTTTTAAAAGAAAATTCAAAAGTGGCTCATTGGGTCTGTTGGTGGTATTTATTTTGCCACCCTGAAATGGAGCAAATTGAAATTTTTATTAAATGTATAAATCAGATATTATGTTGTATATTTTGTTCATCTAGGTATATCCCAGTGTTGGTCCTTATTTGGTAGTTAACACAGAAAAAAAGCTTCTCTCTCTCTCAAAGTCAGCTTCTCATCAGGGGACTCATCTGAGTCCATCTGACAAATACAAACGACGTATACCAATTTTATCTGTTCTGTATAGTGAGTGCAGCCCTGTAAGGATTTTGCTAGAAAAAGAATTTTTGGCTATGAAGAAAGTCCACAGATCACTACTACATGGGAAAGAGCAGGCGCCCCTGAGTCTGTGGTGGTTTGTTCCGGAACCTTAGCCCCCTTACCACTTACCTCGCGCATGCCAAGCGTGCTGAGATTTCGTTTCTAAACTGTAAAATGGGGATAAAATGCCTAAGTAAAAATAACCATGATGATGACTAATATTTACTAATATCCAATATTTACTAGGTGCTTGCCCTGTACCAGGCAACCCCATAGGGAGGTGCCATGTTTGGGCCATGAGGTATAAAGAAATCATTGAACTTGTCCTTTCAGACCTAGGTCTAAGGCACAAACAGTGAATATGCCTGGTGTGCTAGAGCCAATGAACACATAATGAAGAGAGCAAGTCAACTGAATTCATTTCCATTCTCCCTCCTTTGTGGTGGTGATCATTTTCTCACGTGTGCCCTGGCCTGGCCCACGGGGGAAAGGTTGTTTCTGGTACCAAGTCTAGTGCCCCGCAGAATGAGGCCCTCCTTTGTCAGGCACCTGTGTCCTGGCCCTCATCTTGGTGTATGACAATCCCATCTGCACACTGGCTTCTCCAGATCCCAGGGCAGGGGAGCTCTTCTCCATGCACCAGGCCCATACTAGACTCCCAGCAAATATTTCTAAACTGAATAGAGGGGGGAGTGAATGAACGATTTGGTTCTCTTAGCTGGTGCGACGGAGTCCAATGCTGCCCTCATAGGCCAGATGAACGAAGCCAGCCAGAGCGTCTCGCTGGGCAGCCGGTAGGCTTCCCCCTCTCCAGCCTCTCTCTCCACCTCCAGGCTGCTCACACAAGGTGGGAGGGGTGCCCTGCGTTGGGATTTGGGGCGTGCTCTGAGCAAGTGCCTTTCTAGGGAAAAATATCCTTCACAGGTGTCTAAACACATATCCCTGTACTCACCCTCCTTGAGCATTTTCTGTCTTAATTTCTGTTCCAGTCTGCTTTGTTGATCTTCCAATTCTAATTCTTGGGCCCTGGGGGTAAGAAAATGTTCACACCTTGTAAATACTGAAGATCTGCCTAAAATAGTCAGTAAGCTCAGTGACTATAGTTACTATATTCTTTTTTATTTCTTTTTAATTAAAACTGGGGTCTTGGAATATCTCTAAATGGAAAGGTCTGGGGCTGAAGGAGCTGAGAAGGGCTGATGGGTTCTGCTGAAGGCCAGAGATGAAGGAGCAGCTGAAGGTTGGGATGTGATCCCAGGGGGCATCTGGAAGGCCACTCAGGCCGCCCTCTGGGGACGGATCATTAAGAAAAGGATAGTATAATCTGGGGGAGAAGCAATGACAATCTGAAACTCTTTTCTCTTTTAGGGGCAACATGACTTCGAGTATTGCCTCTAACAGCTCCCAGATCTCTGATTGTGGTAAACAACAAAACCAGGAGGAGGAGACAGGAGACATTTGTTCAGGCAGAGCCATAACCTCCGCATAGCTCTCCGTCCGGTGGTAGGAGATGTGCAAAGAAGAGTCTTTGATGCTTTTGGAGTCATCAGGCTGGGGTCTCTGTGCTTCCGCCAGTAGAAACAGCAGAGTCAAGGAGTGAAGTTCGTTCTCGGTGAAGGTCAGTTAGGCACTTCTTGACCTTTCGATGCCTGGGGCTATCCGACATGTGGGCAAGGGGCCCACATGCCAGGCCGTGTGTAATGTGGAGGTTCCCCCCTTTGGAAACGCAACTCTGGAGCACGTAGGAGAAATCAGGACCACACACAGATGTTGTGGGGGTCAGAGATGGTGGTTGAAACCCTGTGATCCCTAAAAGGAAGACTACAGAGAAAGGAAAGTTTGAAGACAGGAGCTTGGAAATGCCTACACTGAGAAGCCAAAAAAAAAAGAGATGTAGCCAGGAAGGAAGCCATCTGAGCTCTGAAAAGCGATCAAAACAAGTGAAGCAGCATCACAGAAACCCAGAGGAGAGAGTTTTGAGAGAGAAAAAAGAGGCTGAGGTGAGAGAGGCTCACTGCTACAGAGACACCCAAGTGGGGAAGGGCTGGGAATAGGGCCTCTGTTTGACAGCACCTGGCCTTCCCTTCCAGCCCCTCTCGCCGTGTGCATGGAGCTGCCACAGCTTTGGGGTCATTTTTCTGTGCCCTGCTGTTGCTGGGACTGTGGTCCGCTCATTCTTCTTTCCACTGTACTCAGCACAGTTCCTGATACAGAGGATGTGTTGGATATGCTTTTGTGGAATGAACGTTGTGATTCAGATCTGGTCCAGAGGCAGATGGTAGGGTTGTGTAAAAAGGGCTTTGCAGTCAGGTGGACAAGGATAGGTGTTGCTCGGAGTCTCAGCACGTGTATCAACTTAAAAAACAGTGATCGAAAAAAATAATTGCTAAGGAAGATGCCTTCTTCCTCATTCCTGGGCATTCTTTCCATGTCCATGGTGCTCAATGATTATAACTCCTGGCCTCCTTCCCCAGAAGAGTGGAGACCACTCTTACTCTCACCCCTGGGAGAGGCAGATTTGGGAAGAAACTAGGTGAACTCAACTCACACCCTTTTTTTCTTGGGATTAGCCAGCCTGGAGCAGACCTGCCTTCTTGATTACTCTGAGCCTTGCCATAGATCTAGGGAAAGACTTCTCAATCTTGACACTATTGGCATTTTAGGCTGAATAACTCTCTGTTGGTGGTGGGAAGAGGGGCATCCTGCAAATCATACAATGTTAAGTAGCACTCTCGGCCTCTCTTCACTAGATGAGAGACCTCATCTAGATGAGCACCTCCCAGGTGTGACACCCAAATATGTCTCCAGATATTGGTGAATATCCCCTGGGGGGCAAAATGGCCCCCAGGTGAGATCCGCTGGGCTAGAGTAAAAGACTTGCCCCTAAGAAGCAAGTGGGTCCATTAACTTTTGTGATGCCATAGGGGAATATGGGTAACAATGGGGTAAGGTTAGTGCAGTGGGTTGAATGGTTACCCCAGAGATATGTCTGCATCCTGGCTTGAGTGACCTTCAACTCGGTCCCAGTGTGATGAGATCCAGCTCCACATTCTGATCTCCCAGCAGCCTGCAACCTCACATTCAGAGTCCCTCAGTATGGTAAATACTCAAGGATGTGGCCAGGCAGATCTTCCCAAGCCCTTCCAGGGTTCATACCCAGAGGCCAGAACATGCCTCCCCATCACAGGTGCATGGCTGCAGGTGCCCCCCACCCCCACCGGCCCAGGGTGGGGGACAAGGATAGACTGAGAATACCTTATCCAAATGCTCTCCAGCTCCAGACCCGTCACCTGACATCTATTTCAGCCACAGGACTCCAGAGAGAAAACAGACAACGGAAGATTCTCTGTGCTAATGCCAACATGATATGCAAGACACCAAATATCAATTTGCCTCAATCACAATTCTGTATGCACGAGGAGAAGAATTCTTGGGACTTCAACCTGGGCGGGCGAGCCACCCCTCTCCCACCCCCTTTGCTTTTAGGACTCACTGTTATCTGTGTTGCCTTACTTACATGATCAGTAGCTCCGACTCATATCGCATTAATTTATTCTTCTCCAGAGCCAGCTTAAACCATTCCTGCAAAAGCTGTGCTTCATCTTGTGTGCCTGAATCTGCTTAAGACATCAACAGCAAATGTGTTAGATTGGCGTTTCTCTCCCTGTGATCAACCTGGTTAGGAGCTGCGTTAGTGGCCATGTTTGTAGCGGAAAAAGGCTCAGCAGGTGGCAGCCCCCCGATGGCCTGTTGACGCCTCGGTTGCAGGTTGCGGTCCGACAAATCACACCCCCCTGGGCATGCTCTGGGGAAGAGGTCCTCTTGGACACCGAGGGCAGGAATCCTCTGGCTCCAACAGCCATGTAATCTTGATAACACCCTGCCATAAATGAAACTTATCCTGCCTCTGAGTATGTCCTCTGTAAAACTTCTGTATGTTTACACATCACATTCTCCACCAAAGAAAACCCTAGATACTCTCCTGGTTACTATCTCCTCCTCCCTTTCTTCTCCCAAATCAAACGATTAGTGAGTGCCCAGGTGGGGTGTGGCTCCCTTCATGGGGCTGAAACACCCACGCCACATTTAATCATAGAGGGATGGCGATGGATATTTTTAATTTTTGCACGAAGAAAAGCCAATAATGGGGAAAAAAATGTTACCAGCTCTGAGTCTCACTGGGAGAGCTAAATTCATATCTTCTTATAACTTAGATTACGACCTTTATTGAATGTAAGAATAACCATGAGAAAACTGACACTGCTTTTAGATATGCAATGCTAGATGCTAAAGGTTTAGAAGATATAATGATAAAACCTGGGTGTATTTCTAAAGTAGCAACATGGAGGTGGCTTTTTAGTATTTCACCCTGAAATGAGGACACGGGCTGTATTGCAAAGCCCATGGCCACTCTAGGAGGATTTGTACTGGAGTGTCCCATAGGCAGAGGGGATGACAGTGCAGAGGGAAGTTATACGTGACCTTGAGCCTTTACTTCTTCACTGGTTAAAGTGAACAACAAGACATGCAAGTAATGTAACAGTAATAAGCTACTGTTTATTAAGCAGTGATCACACGCAAGTCAGCGGGTTCCATGCATTACATGGGATGTCACATTTAGTCCTTGTGACAGACTCACCAGTAGGGGTGCTTATTGTCACCACTTGAGAGCTGAAGAAAGCAGAGGTTTAGAAGATTACTTTTCTTGAGGTCACAGTTAGTGAATGGCCGAACCAGGGCTTGAACTCAAGTAACCTTTATCCTAAGCCCAGGCTTTCTCCTGCTTGTATAGCACTCCCCCTCCTCCTCACTCCTTCCCTCCTTCTTATAGGCATGTAAGGTAAGTCACACCCTTAGCACATTGCCTTGTTCCTAGTAAGTCATCCATAAAAATGAGTTCCCTTGTCTCCCTGTCTTTTAAAAAAAAAAAAGATTTTACTTATTTGAGAGAGAGAAAGTGGAAGGAGAGGCAGAGGGAGAGGGAGAAGCAGGTTCCACCGAGCAGGAAGCCTGAAGTGGGGCTCCATCCTGGGACCCTGGGGTCATGACCTGAGCGGAAGGCAGATGCCCAACCGACTGAGCCACGCAGATGCCCCCCTCGCTGTCTTCTTGACCACCTTTTTGTTGATATGGACAGTTGGGTCTAGAGAGATTTTATAAAGTGCCCCAAATTACATAATTAATGGGTAACTGGTGCTATAACGCAGATCTTGACTTCTGATGAATTCATTCATTTGTCCATTTGATCCATCCATTCATCCATAAATTCACTATGTAATAACACCCATGTATTGAATAGGTATTGGACACTACTTTAGGTACTAGAGATACAGTGACAGGTAATGCTATATATCATGGGAGGGCGGCTTTTCCGGGCCAGGATATGAGGCTTCCTGAGCAAGGTGGCACTTGAACGGGTGTGTTGAAGAATGAGTAACACCTGGAGAGGAAATAATGAGGATGGGAGAGGACATTTCCAAGAAGGAACAATGTCAGCAAAGACGTAGGGATGGGACAGCGGCAGTAGAGACATAGATCAGGCAGGGCTAAGGGGGAGGGAGGGGTGCACGGTGAGGTCTGGGATGTCTGAGGATCTCATCATAGAAGCCCTTGAACATCACACTAGGATTCTCGTACTCTATGCTGTGGAACACAAAGGGACACTCAAGGTGGCTGAGTAGGATAATGTAAGTGAAGTTTTACCCAGAAAGGATTAAAAGGGAAAGAGGGAGGGAGGAAAATAAGCAATATATTATTCTTCCTTAGGTTTCTTGGGTGAGTGAGTGAATGAATGAATGAATTTATAAATATGTTGAATACCAACATCTCCTAAGTCACGTTCATGGTGCCAAGGGCAGGGATGAATAAGCATCAGTTTCAACTCTTAGGGAAACTGGGAGCTTGCAGTTCAGCAGGGAAAGCCAACACTGCACAGTCAAAAAGAATACAACATGTCCCTGCTATGACAACACAGAAGGGAATGAAAGAATAAAGTATATAGACCAGAGATCATATACAACATAGAAGTTACTTTAAACTCAGACTTGGGACCCAACTTGCACGTTTCCACCCCCCACCACGTGGGCTTGAACACTTTGCATAGCCTCCCTGAGCCTCCACCTTTTTTTATCTGTTACAGAAATGTAGTGGGATTGACTGTGCACACGAAGACCTTAACCCAGCCCTGGCAATGGCATGTGGTTTAAGCTCAATAATTATGGTAACAGTCATTTTCCAGGATGCAACTGAAAGCAAGTCTGAATCAAACAGAGTATCAACAGCTCACAGTGGAGAGACCTGCCGTGGGGCTACAGAGGTGTCTTAGCTGCCCTGTGTCTTCACTGGGCTCCTACTACCTTGCACGTGAAGGTGGTCTTTCCACACCGGCAGTGGTGAAGTCTGATGACTCCGGGTTCTATTTCTACAACTGATCTTTTCTTTCACCTGATTCAAGACTTTCTGTATCTTGTGAAATATCATCTTGTTTATTCTGTTCCGTCATAGGGGAATCTTTGGAATATTTTATCTAGCTGACACAGTCCTTGCTTTGGGATTTCTGCAGAATTGATAAATGGGCATCTTGGGCCTTTATGCAATATTGAAAAACAAAATGTCAGATGGGACTGGACCAAGAACAGAGCCATCTGGCCCATCATTAGGGACCCTTCTCAGGCTTTGGGTGAGGCTGTTCTACACACTGTGAATACACCCGATCATCCAGCACACATGTCTATATTTTGTCCATGAGGCTGTTACAGGAAACTTTGGTAAACTAATTTCCTGAAATCAAGCTTCACAATGTCTGCCATGTCCACTGGCACTACAAACCACACAACTCCACCCAGAAAAGGAAATGACATTTGTTTTCACAGCTTCTCAGTAAACACCAGTGGTTCCTAATAATCTCTAAATTTCTTTCTAAATATTCACAATTTCTTTCATAATGCTTTCTAGAATTTTGACCAGGATCAGAATTCCTATTTCTTTCCCATGTGATGTGAAACATAGAAAATATACTAGCATTCAGTCTTTGGTTCTGGAATTCTCCATGGGTTTCCAAAGACGGAGTTTACATCTACCCAATATTTCAAACACCAGGAGGTTAATTTGGTTCATTCAACCAATTCTGAGTAACGCTACACCCAAGACACTAGTCTATATACTATCTTTCACCTGGGCTTACAAACCTGAATTCATTGCTGTCTCATTTTTCTCATCTAGATTTCTCATGCAGTTTCAATTCCCTCTTCTAGATGTGTTTAACATTTCTAGATTGAGAACCATTTTCCTTGATAAAGAAAACATAAAAGCTGAGAGTTGGAAATTCTGTCTTTTTTCATCATGTAACATTACACCATCTGCCTCAGCACTGGGCCTCTCCTTTCCTTGTTGTCGATCCAAAAGAAACAGCTTTAAAGGCACTATTTTGCTATCTTTAGAGTTTTTTGTTGTTTATTTGTTTTTTGGGGTTTTTTTGCTTTTTTTTTTTTTTTAAATTCCAGATTCGGCCTCTTTGCTGCATTACACCCACAGGTTCAAGCCAGACTTTTACCCTGCATTACATGTCTCCTTAATCTCTCTTATGTGTCCTTCTAAAACGTGGTCCAAGAGAGAGCTGCCTAGCCGCACTGATTTCTACTTATGCTGCTATACTCAACAGACACAAGCTGAACTGTATTGTTCCATTCAATTTTCTTTTTTTCCCATGAAATAATTTACAATAGTTTTTTCTTTGTTTGTTTTTTTTTTGGGGTCTTCCTTTCCTCAACAGTCAAAATCACTTTGGGGGATATCTTTTTTTTTTTTTTTTAAAGACTTTATTTATTTATTTGACAGAGATCAAAGTAGGCAGAGAGAGAGAGAGAAAGAGAGAGGAGGAAGCAGGCTCCCCGCTGAGTAGAGAGCCCGATGCGGGGCTCGATCCCAGGACCCTGGAATCATGACCTGAGCCGAAGGCAGAGGCTTTAACCCACTGAGCCACCCAGGCGCCCCTGGGGGATATCTTTGAACCCGCAATTGATCCGTTTCCCTGTTGATGGAGATCTAAGTTGCTCTTCATGTTCTGCTCTGCAATATACACTTGCAAATGAACTTCTTGAATAGTATGGTATGCAAAGGGTCGGTCAGTTTCACAGCAGAAAACCGAAGTGTTTTCCAAAGAGCTATGACTGTTTTTACTCCCACTAACATTGAATAAAAAGCTCTGCTGGCTTCTTATCCTTGCCACATCCTTAGTGCTATAAAGGTTTTTAAGTTTTGCTAATTTAATAGTTTAAAATAGTTTCTCATTGTAGTCTTCATTTGCATTTTCCTAGTTACTAATGAGTATTCTTTCTGTGATATATATATTTTTATTATTTGCCCATTTTATTTTTTTAATTAATTAACACATAGTGTTATTATTGGTTTCAGAGGTAGAGGTTAGTGACCCATCCGTCTTACATAATACCAGTGCTCAGTACATCGCGTGCCCTCCTTAATGTCTATCACCCAGTTACTTCATCCTCTCACCACCAACCGCCCCCCAGCAACCTTCAGTTTGTTTCCTGAGATTAAGAGTCTCTTATGGTTTGTCTTCCTCTCTGGTTTCTTCTTGTTTTACCTTTTTCTCTTTCCCCCTATTATTCTCTGTTTTGTTTCTTAAATTCTACACATGAATGAAATCGTTTGATAATTGTTTTTCTCTGATTGACTTATTTCACTTAGCAAAATACCCTCTGGTTCCATCCATGTCATTGCAAATTATTTGCCTATTTTTATACAGGCAAATATTTGCTTCTCTATTTCTTATTGATTTCCAAGAGTTCTTTACATAGGCTAGAACACTGATTCTTTTTTGTTTATATTTGTTGCAGATGTAGTTTCTGAAGTAGCGGCTTATCTTCTCTTTTCCTTCATAGTGTCTACAGACTACCAGCTTGAGGTTAAAAAGATTCTTTCTAACTTTTCAAGTTTCATTTTTCATATTAAATCTTTCATCCTTATGAAACTGATTTGTTTGTGTGATGTAAGGCTCAATTTCATCTTTTTCCTCTGTTGAAAACCACTTGTCCCAGAATCACTCATTTCCTGTGATCTGCAGTGCTACTGCAGTCTTATACCAGGTTTTTGTACATGTGAGATTATGTTTGAATCTTTTGGTGGCTTTCAATGAAGCATTAAAATTGGCTTCATAAAGGTTCTGTACATTTTTTTGTTTCATTTTTTTCCCTAGGTACCATATGTTTTTATGCTAATGCAAGTGACATCTTTGCTCTTTCATTTTTTAATTGCTTTATGTTGAGATCTAGAAATGCAATTGCTTTTTCTATTTTAAGATTATATCCTATAACAGTCATACAGGCTCTTCTTACATTTAATAATTTATTTGTCCATTTTGGGGTTCTTCTCATGTGGATAATTCTATTATCTGGAAGCAACAAAATGTGCTTCTTCCTTTCCAAACCTTATGCCATTTTCCCCTTGTCTTACTGTACTGACTATCATCTCCTGTGCAATGTTGACTAGAAGAGGTAGTCATTCTTCTCTTATTTCTGATTTTTAAAGAAACGCTTCTAATATTTTACCACTTAACAGTGATGTTTGCTATAACATTTTCAAAGAAACCTTTCAAACTAAAAACATTTACCCTGTTCTAATTCCTTTTTTGCTAAAAGTTTTTGTCCCAAATGAGTGTTGAATTTTGTCAAATGATATTTTCTTCTTATATTGAAAAGACCATGTGATTTTCCCCTTTCATTTGTTAATATGGTGATTGTTAAATCACCCTTAGTTTGCCAAATTTTAAAATTAATTGCATTAAATATTCATTTATATTCTTTTATTTTTTTGTATCTGCCATATCTATGGTTACGTCTGCCCTTTTCAATCCTAATCTGTTTATTTCAGTATTCTGTCTTCTTTTTAAAAATCAGTTTAAGAGGGCTGCTTCTAGTCTTTTATTAGTCTTTTCAAAGAACCAACATTTGGCTTGCTTGGTCTTCTCCCTTTTACAATGAATGACTCTATTTCATTTCCTTCTGCTTATTATCTTCTTGCTTAGGTTTATTTTGTTTTTGCTTTTTCTAAACTAAATTGGAGGCTTAACTCATTAACTTTCAGACTTTCTTCTTTTCTAATAAAAGTATTTAGGGCAATACCTCTCAATAGAGTTTTCACTATATCCCCTGAGTTTTGATCGACTGTTCTCCTGTATGTAAAGGTATATTTTGGTATATTTTAAATATATTTAGATATTTAAATATATATACTTTTATGTATTATTTTTTTATATATTTAAATATTTGGAATACTTTAAATTTCCAAGTATTTTTAGAAATTTGATTTTTTCTTTGATCCATGAGAAATGTATCTTTTTTAAAAAGTTATTTATTTATTTATTTATTTATTTGACAGAGAGAGAGAGATCACAAGTAGGCAGAGAAGAAGGCAGAGAGAGGGGGGGAAGCAGGCTCCCCGCTAAGCAGAGAGCCCGATACGGGGCTCGATCCCAGGACCCTGAGATCATGACCTGAGCTGAAGGTAGAGGCTTAACCCACTGAGCCACCCAGGCGCCCTGAGAAATCTATCTTTTAACTTCCCAAACGCATGGTTTTAGAAATTATCTCTTGGCTTCTCACTTCTAAGTTAAGTACATGGTAAGTACATGGTACTATCGGATGCGGTCTGTGTAATTTAATTTCTCTGAGATTTATTTTACGAACTAATATGGTTAATTTTTATAAATCACCATGTGAACTTGAGAAGAATATATGTTCTCTATGTTTGTGGTAGAGGAATTTATAAATGTCTTTTAAATTAAGGTTATTAGTTGCATTGTTCACATTTACACCTTTGTTGGGTCTGCTTGACTGCCATTGGCAGATATTCTAAAATCTCCTGCCGCAGTAGTAGAAATTCTCCCTGTAGTTTATCTTTTTTTGTTGATGTATATATTATGAGCGTATTATTGCCAATACATACACATTTAAAACTGTGATATCTTCCTGGTGAGTTGATCATTTAAGACTTATGTAATAATATGGGGCACCTGGGTGGCTCAGTTGGTTGAGTTTCTAACTCTTGGTTTCACTCAGCTCCTGATTAGGGTCCAGGGATCAAGTCCCGCATCAGGCTCAGTGCTGGGAGCCCCTCTGGACAGAGGGAGAGGGACAAGCACAAAGTCTGCTTGTCCCTCTCCCTCTCCCCCTTCCCATGACTTGTGCTTTCTCTCTCACTCTCAAGTGAATGGATAAACAAAATCTTTTTTAAAAAATAAAAATTATGTAGTAATTTTATTCCTGTTTATTTCTAATCATCGTTTTGGTATTAAAGGCTATTTTATCTGCTTTTAATGTAATTACCTCCAGATTTTTTTTTCTCATTTCTTAAATATTTTTGTCATGGAGAATTTTAAACACATACTACCCCCAGCTGTGTTTAGTTAGTATACTTGTTGTGTATTTATATTTTATATGGATTTGCTAAACAGCATACAGTTGTCTTGTTCATTAACTTTCATTATGATTACTGAGATATTTGGAGTTCCTTCTATGTCTTACTTTGTGCTATCTTTTTATCTTTCTAAAATGCTCTTCTGTTTTTATTTGGAATTGAGTGGGGATCTTTGTTTGGCTGATTATTATTTTTAAAAATTTCTTCTCCCTTTGTTTCCTCCAACAGATTTGGAAGTTACTAATTTTATTTCCATTGTTTCAGTGTCTACATTTAAGATTTGAAAAGGTATTTTTAATATCTTAACAAAGATGACATTGTCTGAGCCTTCTTTTAAACAATATAAGGGTCCTGGGATGCTTTACTTCCAATCATTCAACTCCAAACTTGTACCTTGTATCCAGTACTTCAGTTCTGTTTTAAAAATCCATATTATTTTATATCAACAATGTTTATTTGATTTACTTACATCAAATTATTATTTTTTTATTCACTATTTCTTCTTTCATATTTCAGACCATCCTTCTGCATATATCCTTTTCTCCTTAAAGTATATTGTCTAGAATTTTGTTTATACATAGTTAACTCTATTTGAGAAAAAAAAATAAACATTTCTTTATTGTATACTTGTTCTTGAAATACAGTTTCTCTGTTATACTGTTCTAGCTTGAGAGTTGGGTTTTTGTTTTGTTTTGTTTTTAGCTGTTTGACCCTTTTACTCCACTGTCTTGTAATGCCCATTATGGCTGTTGAGAAAAGGGCAGTTAGTAAAACTTTTGTTCCCTTTTGAGATGATTTATCTTTACTCTTTATCTACTTAAAGATAATCTCTGCCCTTGATGTTCTACATTTTCCCTCATTGTGCCAAGGTACGTATGGATGTATTTCAAATTCATCTTGATTTCTGTGTCCCAGAACCTCTGTCTCTATAGGTTTTTGTCTTTCACCCACTTGCAGAAGAAGGAAGCTAACATTTATAAATGCCTCGTTGTCATGTTTCATCCATTATCTCTTCAAATAATACATGACCTTAATTTTCTCTATTCTCTCCTTCTAGGACTCTGATTGAACATGCACCACACCTTCTTGTTTCATCTTCTACATCCATCCACAAACCACACTTCCATATTTTCCATCCCCTTCTCTCTCTCTGCGCTGCAGTCTGGTTCATTTCCTCAGATATACTGTCCAATTTACTCATTCTTTCTACAGCTGTGTCCAAGCTGCTGTGCAATACATTCAATGAGATTTTAATTTCAATGAATATATTTTTCATTTTCAGACTCTCCATTAATTTTTTAAAAATACTTAAAAAAATATCTGGTCATTTTCTCAACTTTTTACTCAGAAAAACTTAAACCTAAAGGATCAAGCATTTTATTTAGTTGTTATGTTTCTTTGGTCTTCTAGTCTCATTTAGAACAGTTCCTAGATAGCCCTCCACCTTCTGTTTTTGTATAGCATTGACATTTGTGAGTTATTTTGCAGACTGTCTCTTAGTTTGCAATTGTCTGATTATATCCTTGAGGTAAAATTCAGGTTAAGCATTTCTGCCATGTATGGGATGCTGTGTCTTTCTTGGTCCATCACAACAGGAAGCTCACGATATTACATTTGACTGTGGTTACGGCTGGTCAAGGCAAAGGTGGTGTTGCCTGTCAACTTCTGTAGTGGTTTTTTTCTGCTTGCTCATTTTTCTGTGTCATCTATTTCTGCAAACGTTTGTCACAAGGACATAATATATTCGGTAACAATTTATAGTAGTTGAAGTTCTTGGCCATTTAAATTTGTGGTTTTGGCCATTCTTAGTGGCTCACTTCCTTGTGTTTTGTAGGATTATTTATTATCATCTCACAGTTTATTGAACTTAATTTGTCTGAATCCCGAGTGCATTAACTTAAGCGTGGTTTCTTTCGCAGAGGATCTGTACTTGCTGTTCAGGGAGCTGGAAGAACTGGTGTGCTGAGGACTCCCCAGGTTAGCATCGCTCCTTTTTGTCAGTCCCAAGGCTTAAACTCTAAAACCACTGATATTTATCCTTAAGGAAACCCTGGATTTCTTTTTTATGCTTGCTTCCTTCCTGGCATGTGGAAGTTTCAGCACACTTGTCTTCTTCTTCTCTTCCTTCTTCTTGGCCCTAAGAGGTTTACCTCGCTTACTTGGGAGCCAGTGGTATTTCAGAAAGCAGACTTGTGGGGAATAGGCTGTTAGAGCGTCTAGTCTACCATTCTGCTGCTCTGGGCTTCTTGGGAACTGCATTCTGTATTTCTGGCTGAGTCAGCCACTTGGTAATGTAGTTTCAAATATTTTTCCAGGTAAAGATTATTATGACCATGTTTTTTAAACCTGAGGGTTGCAAAGTTAACTTAATGGGCCACCACAAGCACTCAAAATAAGACAGACTGGAAAGCACTAGTCATTTACATGTAGCAAAATTCAATGTTATTTCTTGATGAATTGTATTCAATTATGTATTTATATGTACTAACTTGTGATATAAAATGCACGTCTTGCTGTTGTCATGGTGGTTTTTTTTGTGTAAAGAAATCCTTTAGGGCAGATAACCTTAATGTGCCTGGAATCCACACAGTGGAGAGGACTCGAGGCTTCTTCCTCAGGAAAAGAATCTCGGTGTCACCCTCACAGGGCCCATCTTTGTTGTGAGGCCCCTCACTTTCTATAAGGTGGCCACGGAGGCTGAATCCAAGGGGAACACACAATCAAAGGATAATTCCTATTTGTCGAGTAAAGCAATCTGCAGTAGACCCTGAGCCTCTCTGCACGTCTCTGCGGAGTGTGCCGAACAGCAAGTCCCTACCGTCCTCCAGCCCCAAGCCACTCCTGCAACCAGCCAAGGAGATAATTCTGAGAAGGAGGTCAGGATCCCACAGGGTGACTAGTGTACAGCTACCTGGTTCCTGGGTAGGGGCTGACTTCTTCAGTGCTTGCTATAAAGACTGCTGAGTGCCCTGGCCTGAGCTCCTGAGCTGTGGCACCATCCACCGTGTGCACAGCTGCTATCTGGGCCCACCAGGTCACATGGCCACACTCAAGTAGAGGACAACTTGTACCATGCTGCGTTCCCTCTGCTTGCTGGGCAGTGAGTAAAACACTCCCATGCTCTAATGCACTGAATTTCACTGTTTACTTTCAGCGTTTCAGCAAACCCATCTAAATTCCTGGCTTGCTTAGCCATCATTTTTGGAATCTTTTTGCTCCTGGCCATTTTCTATGAATGGCATTGGGACTCAAACTCACAAGTGCCTGATTTCAGTACCTGCATTCTTTTCAGGACACCTCATTGCTACATTACCAAGGAAAGTATCATTTCTTCTGCTCCTCAGCAGCCATCAAGATGGAAACCACAGAGTATAAGCCAAACTACTTCCCTCTTCCTGACTAGTTTAGCACTTTAATTTCTCTCAGCATAACATGTGCCCCTGCTGCCACCTACCGGCAGCCGCACACATCTGCTATTTCTTTGTAAACTCCATTTTTGTGAAGGAGAAGCCATCTGGCTCTTAGCAAACCTTCCAAACAAACAACAAGCTCAATGCAGACAACCAGCTGGTAAAACTTCCCCCAGAGTTGGTAGAGCTATAAGGGAGAAGTAATTCCCATATACTTCCCTTAGGGACAAATCTTTTCTCCTTCTAAGTTGCTCTCAGTTTCCAAGAGATTTCACCTGCTTCCATGAATTGAAAGAAATCGCAGATTCTGTGATCCACACCATCTAAATTTGGATGGTGGTCTCCTGCAAAACTGGCGAATTCCATGGCCCTAGCACTTAACACTGGCCACCACATTGATATCGGTAACAAAGCAGTGGGTAACAGCACCCTTGACCAAGAAGGGTCTAAGTGGCTGGCAAAGCGTGGCTTGTTTTCCTCCTAGAGGGTGGGGTCTGGGGGCAATCATGCTCCTGCACATCCTGGACCATCACTCTGGGCAGCTAGGAGCACCAAGGGAATCCATTCCCTTTTCCAAGGACATCATCCATCCGTGACACTTCTCCCTGCCTCCCAACACCCACCCCACAGGACATCATGGCTTATCATCCAGGGTGGGTGGTTGGATTTTTGTTTTTCTTTGTTTCCCTTTCCATGATAAAATGGGGGAACAACCCTTCCTGGGGGTGGGGGAGTTTATTTCTGACTGTTGGGAAGAAAGAAAGAAGGAATTGTTGTCACGACAATTAGGAGCTCATCAAAGCTTCATTCTGCTCATCAGCCATCGTTGCCCTCCGTCCTGCACCCCCGCATGTTCCTCTAATTCAATGCCCGCCTAATGAATAACTCCTAGGAACAAAAGAGCCTTTCAGGCTGGCGCACGTAATTATTAGAGGAGCCTTGCATAACTGTCACAGACTACTCATGTTTTCAGGCCTGTCTCTAAATTTGGTTATTCACAACCTTTATAGCTCAATATTATTGCCTAACTGTGATCATTTTCTAATTATCCTAATAATACCTATTAAATAATTCCCATTAAATCACTTGAACCAGAGCAGCACAGGCCAGCTCAAATACAACTTAACCTAATAAGGATTGGTCATTCATTAAGCACCAGGGCAATCTTTTAAAGGGGCGGAATAGAATATTAAACTGCAAAGGAATATTATTATTGCACAAATGTTATTACAAGTTGGAGTGTATTAATTTCGATGCCTGGTTTGCACATCTTCCGTTTGGTTTCCTTTGGGGCCGCTCTCCTTGACTCGACTCTTCCAGGCTCCAGCCCCGCGTTGATCTGCATCTGTCACTCGCACAAGGACAATCAAGGGAGGAAAAGGCCCATAAGCTGAACAGGGGAATTAAATTACTAAGGATGTAAAGGGAATGAAGGGAATCCATCTTCTGGCTGGGTCGACACACCTTTGAAAACAGAAGCTGGCTTTCTTCAGCTGATAATTCAAAATATCCTTTCTGTACACTTGGGGAAGAGGGAGATTTTCAGAAGCTTGAGAAATCTGGTGTCTAGAATTTAAATTTTAAGCGGTAAAGATTAGCGAGTCAAATCACAGTGCATGTGCGTGTGGATATTTAAGAGTACTTTGTAAAAAAATGGGTATTGGTGGCATTTGTTGAATGTCTGCAATGTGGCAGACACTCTTGGGAGGCATTCTGCCCACCAATGCCCTTAATTCTCAAAATGACCCCGTAATGTGAGGGTTATTAGCTCCATTTCTCACGTATGGAATCTGCAGCCCGAGAGGTGAAGCAATTCTCCCAGGGTCACGCAGCCTAAATGCAATGGGGCAGAATTTGCACCCAGGGCTCTTGGCCACCTTTCCCCAGCACACCATCCTGCCTCCCCCGCAAACTGAAACATGCCCCAGCTTTGCTGGCTTATTCTTTCCATGTCTAAGGCTCTCACTGAACCCTGTGGATTCCCAGACACCAGAGCAGAGCCTTCTTGATGGGGAATCTGGCTGTGCAGCCGACAAGGGCAGTTACTTGTATGGAATGTCCCAGCAACAGCTGCAGAGGTAGGCAGGGACCTTCACTCCAGGCAAGAAACAGTTATTATTTTTGTCATGAAGTCTACTCCTGATAGGTGGATTTGGGTTATCTTTGCCAGGAAATGCACAGTGTATTTTAGTAAGAAAAGGAACAGAGGCGCCTGGGTGGCTAAGTGTCTGCCTTCAGCTCAGGTCATGATGTCAGGGTCCTGGGATCGAGTCCCTCATTGGGCTCTGTGGGGAGTCTGCTTCTCCTTCTGTTCCTCCCTCACTCGTGCTCTCATTCTCTCTCTCAAATAAATAAATAGAATCTTAAAAGAAAGAAAGAAATACTAATCATCTATCCCATGCCAGAGGCTATGCTAGGACTTCCACATAAACCATTTTAGCCAATCCTTACCACAAATCAAAGACATAGGTATGCGGATCACTCCCACCTTACAAACCAGAACCGTGGCTCAGAGGGAGAAAGTCAGACCCCAGCATGTCCCTGCCACTCAGAAACCAGCGAACCATGCAGCTACAGAAGCCCACACCGCGGGGCCCCTCACTCGGTTGAGACCTCACAAGGCTCCGGGAGCAACCCTCCCAATTTTGCCCATGGGACTTTGTACAAATTTCAGGCCTCACAAAATCCAGGTCTGCCCCTATTGGTGCCATCACTCTCAAATAACTGAACTTTTAAGAGAACTGAAATCCCAACCTTCCGCTACGTTGTTGAACAAGTACCATGTTGCTTACACAATAGCACATGGAGATATTTTCAGGGTCTGGTTTTTCACATGTGATATCCAAAACACAGAAGGCTAAAGACATCACATTCGAAAACTAAAGAGACAATGCCACTCCACCCCCACTAACTGTAAGCGTCACTCCAATTCACTAGATGTGAACTAGTGCTGGGGCAGTTTCCCAAAATGTAGGCTTCTTTAAGTCATCCCTCACCTCAGAATCCTTGGCAGGCTCCTTGTTCACTGAGGCACTTCACGTCTTTTCCCATCTGGACTTTGCCAGTGCCATTCCCTCTTCCAGAACAATCTCCTCACCTCCTAGTGAAGAGGTGAATTCCTATCCTTCCTGTGGTTTCCATCGCCATGGATCACCCCTTCCAGGTGCTTAGCCAGAGCACCCTTCTCCCCAAGTTCAGTGAGGAAACTCATGACTATGTTCCCATGTCCCCCTCCCCGAATGCTGTTCCTATCCCTACCCCTGTCCTTCTGTGGTACAGTCTGTTTATGTACATGTCCATATCCTTCAGTGGACCATGGACCTCTCAAAGGCAGAAACTGGGCTGTGCTCATCCTTATAGACCCATTGTCTTCATGTCTCCCACATCGTAGGTCTTCACCAGAGGAATTCTGTTTGGATCCAAGAGTCTGAAGCTATTGGTGGAACACTTACCATTTCTTGTACCAGACAAGACACTAATTCATTTTCTTTATTTTATATAGATATAGATATAGATATATAACATCTTCTTTAAACCTTATATAAGTTCTAAAGGAAACCACAAATATCCCCATTTTAGAGGAGAAAATGAAAGTTTGTAAAGGTTTAGGATGCAACTGGTCCAATGGACATGGCTAGAAAAGGAAGAAATGAGGACTTTGAGTCCAAGTCTGGGTTCTGATTCACTTCCAATGTTGTCTGAACACCCCAGTGGTTCTTCTGAATTTCTCATCACCCCTGGATTGCAAAGAACATTCACATAGAGATTAGATGGTCAGGCTGGAAACCCAGGTACAAGGCCCACAGGTTGGCCAGGACCCTAGGAATTTCCACTGGGACTGTCAGTTTGATATTGGAAACCAGTGATGCATGTCTGCATTAATGGTTCCATTGGGTGACGGCATGGCTAGACCAGCACTATTCTCAGACCACGGACATGGGCCCACACCCACCTCTCCAGGGCTGCCTACCTGCTTCCCCTCTCAGCGCCTTCTCCAGCCTCACGCCTTGGATCTCTGAAGCCCTCTGGCGCTCCTCGACTTCCTCCAGCTGCCTCTGGATGGCCTGCAAAGCCAGGATTGTGTGTCACACAGGGACTCTGAAGGTGCAGTCACGTGGCAGGGGGTGGGGGCGCTCAGCCTGCTACTTACTTTTTAAGAAAAAGAGGCCCTGTTCTTATGATGTCCCTCCTTGGGTAAGGACCTCTGAATTCCCAAATAACGAGATCCTTTTTTTTTTTTTTTTTTTAAGATTCTATTTATTTATTTGATGGACAGAGATCCCAAGTAGGCAGAGAGGCAGGCAGAGAGAGAGATGGGGAAGCAGGCTCCCTGGTGAGCAAAGAGCCCGAAGTGGGGCTTGATCCCAGGACCCTGGGATCATGACCTGAACCAAAGGCAGAGGTTTTAACCCACTGAGCCACCCAGGTGTCCCCTCAAATAACAAGATCTTGATGTCTCCCTTCTATAGTGTGACGACATAAAGCAAGGAGTCTGTCTAAAAGCTCCATCTGCCCCCATGGAGACGTGAGAACGGTCATCCTTGACTAGGCCAACCACACAGATGTCCCCTTAGGCAGAGGATCCTGGACTAGGTGGGTGGTCCTCATGGCTCCCAGACTCTTCCGCACCTTTGCCTCTGGCAATGGACAAAGCATATGCAGACAGGCAGCAACTACTCAGAGGACGCGGTTCTGGGGGTAAACACGGAGCATGGTCACATTCCATTCTGCCAAGAAGAGCCAGCAGATACCTCCTGAGAATCTGGTCTGGAGCAGGAGACCCCAGGCCAACTCCCAGGCTTGGTGCACCTTGCTCGGCGTGTCCAGCTCCCGTCCTCAGCTATAGATGGTCCCTCTTCTTTCACTGTACCAGGGGGCTGACACCCAGGGGCCTCTTAATGGACAAGTGTGCAGCGGCTGTTAGTAGCAGATGATGAACACAAGACCCAGTGAGGGACAACCTCACACCCTCCGTAGACTCACTGTTGGTACCAGTCAAACTTGGGTTTGCATTTACGTTCCCAGTTTCCCTACCGGCTAGTTCTCTCTTGTCGGTGTTAGGAAGGAAAATGAGGGGAAAGACTTTCCCATGTACATTCTGTGCCCCATCAGTTTCCTCCAGTTTCAAACAACATGCTGCCAGAAGGCAGATCTCATGGCACAACAGACTTCGCACCTGGCCGAACAGGGACACAGAAGGAGCCGGCAGCTGTCTGGGCAGGTAGAATGTGCTCTCCCTCCTTCACCTCCCGGCAGCTGTCCCACCCCCTCTCCTCCTCAACTGCACATCTTCTCGGTCTCCCCTGGATTCGGAGGACAGTCACCGAAGTACCTCCAACCCCATAAAGACAAGCAAGTGGGGGGTCAGGCCTGAGGGGCCCCCTGGCTCTCCTCCTCCCAGCTAAGGGGGTTCACATCCCAGGGTTTAATGTAAAATCTGAAATCGATGGGAATTCTGTATAACACCACCATATTTTCGTGCCCTCTGTCTTTCTTTTAAAGACAATTCTGTTGTTATGAATCCAACCCTTGATGGGATGACATAGAATCACTCTTGGAAGGGAAACACTTAAATGACTTTATGACCGACTATCATGCATTTATGGCTATATGGTGATTACAGACTGAACTGTTTTGTGCCCCTCCCCCCCAATCATATAGTGAAGCCCTAACCCCCCAGTGTGACTGTATTTGGAGACAGGGCTTTTAAGGAAGTAATTAAGGTTACGCAAGATCATTGGGGCGGGCCCCCAATGCCACAGGACTGGAGACCTGATGGGAAGTTGAAGTGACATGAGAGACATCTCTCTCTCCAGCTGGGCCCAGAAAGAAGGCAGTGTCTACAGGCCAGGAAGAGAGGCTTCACCAGAGCCCAGTCCTGAAGGCACTTTGATCTTGGGTTTCCAGCCTCCAGAACTATGAGAAACAAATTCCTGTTGTTTAAGCCACATATTCTGTGCTCTCTTGTTACGGCAGCTGAGCAGACTAATAGAGCGGCTGTTCTTTGGAAGCCAAGGATGAAAATCTTGAAGACTAGAAGGGGCTGCTGTGAGCACTAGCAGTTGAGGCTCCCAAAGGCTGTGGTGGTTCTCCTCACCACCTGCGGTCCGGAGGGAGCAGGTAAGGAGCCGGAGCGCCAGTCTGCCAAGCCACAGCATGAAGACAGCTCCTTCTCACAAGGCCGTGTTACAATGTTTCAAGGAAAGCTGTTTCAGAAGTTGAGAGGGGACAAGGGGACTTTCTGGGGATTTTCCCTGTCTGTTGGGTGAAAGGGGTGGCTCCCTTGTCAGTCACTGTGAAGGGTAAAGGAGGCTGGGTTAAGAGGCTTCCTTCCTCAATGGAACTACATAGCCAAATAAAGGGGGCAACTGCAGGAAGGAATCGTAAGGAACACTGAGTGAATATGAGAGGTCACTCTAAGTCCTTCTGTCCTAAAACCTTGCTGTTTGTCAGGGCTAAGTCTGCTTATGTTTCCTTTGACTTTCTGTTTCCTTTGCCTGTTTGTGACAGATGAGGGCAGACCCACTGGGGCAGAAATGCTAGTGCTAACAACCAAGACGGGAATCTGTATATTGAACTGCTAGATGCCTGGGTTTGTGACGAACCCTGGAATAGAGAGGGCTCCTAATAGCTGTCAGTTCAGCAGGGACACTGGCAGGAAGTCAGGGGAAAGTTGTATCCTCGTGGAGGACAAGACCAAGTCCACTGCCACTGTGGCAGTCAGGGCTTGGGATGGTTCCCACGGCCCTGTGTTGGCTGTCATTCCAGGCTCACTTTGTACGACACACATTTTCAATGGAAAGGCAATTGGGAGTGGGCCAGCTCTACACCTGGGCTCCTCAGGCCCCAGGGTCCCACCAGGGACTGAGTCAGGACCTTTAGGATACCCACGAATCTGGTCATTCAGAGAAGAGAGGCTGAACTTCCCCCCCAGCCTATCTCCCCCAGTACAACAGAGACTTCCAAGGGGCTTTCCAAGCCATTTGCCAGGTCCCTGACCCCAGGCTCAATCACCCAAGTCAAGTTTGTTTTCTGACCTGAGCTTTATGAAGTCTTTTCAATTCTTCTTGCTTAACCAATTGTTTTGTTGCTCTCTCCAGCTTCCTCCTTCTTCTGAGCGTCTTCCTTTCCTACAAACACCAACAGAGAAGAAAAAATGGATGTGAGAGAAATGGGGTTAAAATCTGCCAAATAATGACACAGGCTTCTATTTGCTCCAGCCAAGCTACTGCTTAACTTCTAGAACGATGATGTGCCATACAATGTCTGGTGATGATGGAAATTTCTGAATCTGTGCTAAAATATGCAAGTCCCTAGCCACATGTGGCTACTGGACATTTGAAATGAGCTAGCATAAATAAGAAACTGAATTTTAAACTTAATTTCACTTGCATGCATTCAAGGATAAATTTAAATGGCCACATGTGGCTTGTAGATGCTCGATTGGGAAACTGGTGTGTATGTTTGGGGTTGGGAATGGTGTCTATGTAGATACGTAGAAGGGCTTTATAGAGAATTGACTTGGTTCAGTTGAGGAAAGGAATAACACAAAAATTATATTCTACACAGGTGTTACCATAAGGACCAAGAAGAATGAGCCTGAGAGGAAAACACAGACACACTCAAACATAAACACCCACACACACACACACACACAAACATGAAAACCATTTAACAACTTTAAACAATCCTCAGGTTAGGTCTATATTGCTTAATTAAATCTGGGAATAGAGGAATATGTCTAAATATTTCTAAGATAAATGTTTCTTGGCTTAAAGTAGCCATAAGATTGCTCCCTTTCCTACTTTATTTTGCTTGTGCAAATATGTCATTGATGTCACTGGATTTTGTGTATGCCTGTGCTTATAAATCCAGAACACTCAAAATCTATTTGAAATAGAAAATAGATAGAAATTGAAAACAGAATGTGAAATAGAAAATAGAATAGAATATTGAAAATAGATGTGGATCTTGGTAATGTCACTTCCAGGTTTGGAAAACCAGAGAAAGAAGAAATGGTATGGCCAGACCCACATATTGGAAAGCAGAGGAGACACTTCTGGTTGCAAAGAGAGCAGAAAATACTGGTGGAGCACTGGGCCCTGGCGCCTTGCAAAGCTGACATCAAATCTCAGCCAAGTTGTGTGAGTTTCAGCCTGCCACACAACTTTCTGAACTTCAGAGCAATGAAAATGATTGAATGCCTATCTTGTAGGGATGTTATAAGAATTAACTGAGAGAATGTGGGTCATTCCCTTCATAGAATACTTGAAAAGGATAGGGGATAAATACATAAATATCATGATTTTTATTAGTTTTTATCATGATTATTATTAGTGACATGATTATTAGATCATCGTATTATAAATTAGCATGATTATAATGTCCTAAAATCAATTATTTTTCATATACGTGTGCATATATATGATATACACCCACATACATATATATATATATATAGATATACATATCTATATATATAGATCTCCTATGTATACAAAGTAAATGTTAAATTTAGGCTAGTTTTACTATCAGTTTGTCTTCTTGGAGCATACTCATCCACTTTCTACATATTAGATATGTAAAATTATATTATTATTAGATAATAATTAGATAATATTAGATAACATATTAGATAAAGATTAGAGCATGCTAGAGATTTCTTTTTAATGCTGGCAGAAATAGATATGAAATTAAAATTTTGTTACGGCTAGCCTGGTGCCTGGGCATTCAGTATCTGTGATTGAACTGGATGTTTGCCCATTAAAGGGAGTATAAACCCACAAGGGCAGAATGACCTAACAGGCGTATTCCAGATACTGCCAGAGGAATCCAGGTCCACGATGGAGATCAGAGATTATGCCTGAAAAGCACATTCGGGCTGCAGGGCCCCGCAGATCCTGGTCATTTAGTCACCCATTCCGTGGATATGGTTGGGGAGACTATCATGTACCTCAGCAATCAGCCAACTCTGAGGCCTCAGAGTATCTACAGATCGTCAGTGAAAAGGTTTATCTTGATGAAATTTCATTTTTCTAGAATTTTCCTTAGGATCTAGAATCCCAAAGACCTTTTTCATCCTTGAAAGGAAATTCTAGCTCTCAGAACTGAAACTTATTCCATATCATATCATCTTCATTTCTAGGAGCTAACTTCTAGATTGACTGTCAAACACCCTGAACAGAGGATCTGGGACATTTGGGGGGGCAGGAATGGAACCCCACCATTAGACAGCCAGGAGCTTTCTGGAAAGGTTAAGGCAGAGGGGCATGGTGGAAATCCTGGTGGTTGTTGCCCAAAGACTGCCTAACTCCATCACAAATATCTCTTGAGCTTCCATTATATTAATTTATATAATAAATCCCTGCACGTCGTGAGTGCTACATGGAAGATATTACACAGATTATTTCACATGTATTAGCTCATATATCCCTCAACTTATATTAATAATATAAGGCAATCAAATCTTGGACCAAAATAACTTGCCCAAGATGGCACAATTAGTCATTGGCCAGGAGTTAAGCCCAGGTAGCCTGAAACCGGCAACCACATTTTCAGCTAGTCTATACGGCCTTTCCTAGGCCAAATACTGTGCAGGCACATCAAGGACACTGCCTTATAGAAATGTCAAGGTTTCCTCTTAAATTAAGACCATTTAATATAATTTCAAGGGGGGTGGCTTGACAGCATCATACTTGCTTGATGTTAACACTTCAAGCAGCAGAACTGCCAAACGTTTCCTGCTCTATCAAGAGTTAGCAAACCAGAACCTAGAAAAGGAAAGAAAGCCACTATTGCCTTTTATTAAAATATGTTGACATAGAAAAGAAGGACGATTTGTTCACAAATGCTCATCTAGACTTATGATGAGCTGGGCACGGTCCTCACATCCTCATGAGTGGCAATGACAGCAGAGAGAGGCAAGGAGAGAGGCTCGGGGCGACAAAGGAAGAGACAAAGGACAGAGAAAGGGAGAGATCTGGCAGGACCCAGGACGAGTGCCTGCTCCAGTTTCCCAGGTCCAGGCCTGGCTTTGGGAGGGGAGAGGGTGGGGAGGACCAAAGCGAAGGGAAGGGGTGGAGTGTTCACATCCTGTCTCCAGTTTCCTGCGCAAAGGTTCATTTGAGCTCTGTGCCAAGGGGCTGGAGACACACCTGTAAAGAGAGGAGAAAACCCCTGTTCCTTCAGGGTGGGCCCTTGGGAAGTAGTAAAGAAATAACTTTTGGCCAGCTTCCCTTCCTGTAAGAGTGGTCAGACGCCAGGTGAAGCAGGCAAGCTTTTCCACGCTGCAAGTTTAAGTGTTGACAGGCTCTGTTCTGGGCCAGCAGGAGGACAAGGAGCTACTTGCAAGGCTTGCCCTAGATCTCACAGTCTTGCTATTTGATGTGTTTGGGCTATTCCATTCTCTTCTTCTCGAGTGTTGGAATGGCTGTTAGCATGACTGATGAATGCATGTATTCATTTGAATACCGACTGAACTCAAGGTCACTGAAAGGGATGAGAGGGACAGGAAAGAAACCCCAGGAAATCAACATAACACACCAAATTCATTTGTGTTGAGTACTGGACTAATCAGAGGTGTCCATGGTTAGAAATGAAAAATGCATATATATTCTTTTTCATTTGCATTCCCTTCCTCCCTCCCTCTTACCCTGTCCCTCCCTCTCCCCCACCACACACACAGACACATGTGCGTGCACACACACACACACACACACACACACACACTGTCTCTCTCTCTCTCTCTCTCATGCCATGTCCCAGCCCCCTCCTGACTTGCTCTAAGCTGGGTCGTGGGGAGCTGGAACCCCTGAGTGACTTGAGATGACGCCAGAAGTTCCTAATGCCAGATATGGAAAAGTTGAGTCTAAGTAAATAAATTTGGTTCTCCCCCCTTCTCCTCAGATCCTCACTGCTCCAAAAAATAAACACTGTTAGCACAGTGAACTGCTCCTCTGTTCTCCTGGGAAGCATTTTAGGTCCAACCATTCATCCCTCAGTCCCAGTGAAAATGCCCTGGCCCCAGTGGACCAAGAAAACAACAGTGAGGTTTGGTCATGGGATGTGTCTTCATGTCTGTGACACAAAGATGCCTTTAAAGACATATAACAATGTTTATGTTTTTAAAATCTGTGGGTATGGAAGTTGCTTAAAGTGTTTTCCAGAAATACGGTCATGAAGCTAAGAGGACAGCCATCTCCCTAGCCAGCACGCAGCTAGACCCTTCCTTTCCACAGCGGGGACTCTTGGAGTACCCACGTCTGGATGCAACTGCATGGTTCATTTCATAGTTCTGATTAGAATAAACATAACATTTTCCATGCAATCTGCCTCTAGTGCTTCTTAAATGAAGCTGTGTTTCCCCCCGGGAAATATGCATCTGCTTGTTGTAATTTTTTTCGATGGTTTGCTTGTTGGACCACATATTAAACCCACTTTAAGAGCTGCAGTCACCAAATGATTTTAAGTAAATATGTCTGGTTTGTTGTTGTTTTTTCTTTCTGCCGGTTGAAGTTTTTGAGAAAGGCAAGCTTCTAAAAGTTAAAAAAAAAAAAATCATTCTTGGTGTTCCAGGTGAAAAGCGGTTGTTGTCAGATGCAATGAAACGTGATCCTAATGAAACCACTGCAGCTGGAGTCCACCGCGGGTCTGAAACCTGGAGGGTAAATGAACCCCACAAGCCAAGGCCTTCTTTGGTTGGCCAGGTGTTGTTACCTTTGACCGCAAGGAAGGCTGGGGATGAAATCCTTCATCTGCAGAGGAGGAGTTGCTGGAGGAAGTAGAAGAGGCAGCCCCTGTCACCTGCCCTCGGCTAGGTATGTGTTTGGAACCTGAAATGGGAAGAGAAGAGCTCACTGAAATCCCAACTTCTTTTCCTACCGTGTGCCCCAAAGCTCCTTCTCCCTCTGCCTTCTTACCATCATTCCCTTCCTCCCTGCTCTTCCCTCACTGCACCTGCCATGAGCAGGAGGAGGCAGTACCTGAGGGCAACTGAAAATTTGGCCCTCCATGCTAATTACATTTCTGGGTCCCTGCCAAGAGCTTTGCAGCTCTCCTTTCATATTAAAAAAAAAAAAAAAAGGTATTATGCAGAAATCAATTAATTCCTTAAACACCATTTATATGGTGTGTTGCTTAGAACACATTCGGCGATGAAATCTATTATTAAAACGCTTGTCTGAAGTTAGCTGAGTTACCTAAATGCTCGGGTAAGGTTCGTTCTGCAGAGTAATTGAATGCAAAAAAGTCCAAGCCAGCTCTTAAACAAATCGCCCTTCTGTGGCTCACAGCATCTGGCACCCATTTTTACTACATGACATCTGCTCAGTGTAAAAGAGCTGGCGTCAGAATGTCTGGTCATAGAAAAAAAAAATCCCAAATGTAATCAGAAGCAAAAGGACGCTAAGCCTGAGGTTTTATCACATAGTCTCATGCAACATAAATATTTCATTAATTATGGCTAAACAAATGCCACTTTTATTTTCCCAACTTGCAGATATTATCACATCATCGAAGTGATGATTCAAATGCCAGGAAAGGCAGTTGAAGATAGGGAGGGCTCGACAATGCAGGACCCAGGGGAGAGCTGGAGTCCAGGAGCTCGGCCAACCTCAGAACAAGAGGTAGATGGTTAGAGGCGGCAAAGGGCCCGTGTTCGCTAGAATCTCTTTGTGATCTGGCTGGAGACCGTGTGTGGTAAAGTCCTCCAGGTGCCACAGGAGGCTTTTATTCTTTTCAGCAAAGACATCTGTCCCTGGACATCCTCCTGATGCGGAGTTAATGAATGATGTTTCAATGAACCTGCGCTGGATACTGACTGTCACAATGCTTGAGGAAGCCACGAAAGGAAATGTACAAATCTTCACTCTGCCATGACAGCTTATATCCGAATAGAAATACGTGCTGGGCGGAGAGGGAGAAGGAGAAGCAATTCCATGTGACTCACATTCTCTCCAGTCTGCCTTTTCCTCCCCATAATTTTCAACTATTTACCCCAGTGGGAGAGGCCAAGTTTTAAAAAAGAAGGGTAATTTTAACCTCTGGGAGCACATTTACATATGCTGTTATTCAAAGCAAAATAATGCAAAACATCTATATACAAGCACAGCCTCCCCAGGGAAGGAGTTAACTGTTTTCCACTACAATTTGCCAGATGGGGAAGCTCAGGTGAAGAGAGCATCAGAGGGCAGCATAGTAGTGGAAGGGGCACCGCTGGTGGTGAGCTCAGATTGTCCTCCAACTCCAGCTACTGGGTTACTATGGAGTAAAGTAGTCACAGAGTGTTCACTTCTTAGTGTGTGAGCTTGAGGAGCTAACTTCAATTTCCTGAGTTTTGGAGCTCACAACTTCTGACTTGCAGTACTATAGTAAAAGAATAAAGGTGATCGATGGAAAGAGCCTAACACAGTGCCAGGTTCATTGAAGATAGGTAAATAAATCTTGTCATCGTCAACAGTAGCAGCAGCAACTGCCTCATTGTTCCCATTGACCCAAATCAACAATACTGTAATATTAGCAACACTGCCTAATTAGCCTCCATTGTACAGAGAAGTGTAGTGACCTAAAGCAGAAACTTCCAAAAATGAATATAGTCCCACTGAATCTTATTTTGAAATCGAGAAGAAAATATTTCCAAATATACTGCATTTCTTAAACTTCTGACCAACATTATATATAGTTACCTCTGAAGCTCTCCCCCGTTTACTCTTTTCCATCACAGAACCATCGATTCCAGAAATTTACTTTTCAGTTGCAAAATTAAAAAAGACTTGGCAGCATTGTTTCACTCTGGCTATGATGGAGTGACTGATTCTGGGATTGATCTCCCACCACAAAGCACCAGAAATCAGGACAAAATATACCATGCATCTGTTCCCAGACATTAGACAACAGGCAGTGCAGAACTGTGATAAAGGTAAGAAGAGAACCAAATGAAGTCCTACAATCACACTAGCTTCCTCTCTCAGGTTCACTGAGTTGAAAAGACAGAGGTCAGGGTTTGGGTGAGTGGAGGCAGCTGGAATGTTGGGGGAGGGGGTAGAGGAGAGAACGATGCAGAAAAAGCACAGGAATAAGCACAGAAGTCCCCTTGAGTCTATTGCTTAATAGTAAACTTTAGATGCATAGAGTGTAACTACATGACACTAGTCCTGTTACTGTTGGGAAGTTATAGGCTAAATAACCTCTAAAGCTTTTTAGAGGATTGAGAAATCCTCAAGTTCCACCCAGCTAGGGTAGAACAAACTTTGTGGGCATTAGAATAGAGGCCACAGAAGAGTCATACTTTACTAATAAGGATAAATTAGCCCTAGGGTAAAGGTTATTATAAACTGCCCCAAATAAGTTTAAAAACAATCTTGAAAGAAACAAATTGATCTTCAAATTACCCTACTGTCTGACAAACATTTTTACTGTTTATATAACATTCTTTAAATGAAGAAACAAAGTCTAGACACCCTACAATGTAATAGTCATAAAACCTAGCAGCGAGAAAGCAACTACTAGATATGTAAAAGAACAGGACAATGAACTCATCATCAAGAGAAAAATCAGTTAATAAAAGCAGACTCAGAGATAATGAAATTAGCAGACAAGGATTTGAAAATAACTATTAGAAGTATGCTCAAAAATGTAAAAAGACAGTATGAACAGAATGAGCAGGTAAAAAAAATGCAGAAAAAGAACCAAATGGAACATAAAAAATATGAAAAATACAAAATCTGAAATGAAAATTTCACTGGGTCAGCTTAATAGTAGATTAAACATTAGAGAGAAAAATAGGCCGTGAAATTAAATAACAGCAATAGAGATAATCCAAAATGAAATATAGAGGGGGAAAAAGACTGAAAAACTGAACAGAACTTCAGTGATCTGTGGGATAACATGAGGTGGTCTAAAATACATAAGATTGGAGTGCCAGAAGGATAGCACGAGATAGAAAAAGTCATTGATGTAATATTGTTGAAAATCACACAAATTTAATGAAAATTGTAAATTCACAGTTCCAAGAAGCTCAATAAACCACAAACAGGGTAAACATAAGGAAAATCATAGCAAGTCTCATGATAATAAACCAGACAGAGAAATAAAATCTTAAAACCAGACAAAGAAAAATAATATATTATATACAGAGAAACAAAGATAAGAATGTGCATGGACATCTCATCAGAACCTAAATAAGCCAAGGAATCATGAAACATCATTAAAATGCTAAAAGAAAAGTCTGTCAGATTATAATTCTATGTCCAGTGAATAATTCATTTAAAATGAGGGGAAATAATTAAGCCTTTAGGATAATTTGTTGTTAGCAGACATACATAAGAAAAATGTCAAAAGAAGCTCTAAAGCAGAAGGAATATAACACATGGAATGAAGAGCTCTAGAAAGAGTAAATATAAAATAATTTCCCTTTCGGTTTTTAACTTCTTTAAAAGATAATCAACTATTTAATGTAGGATAGTGTGAAATAATAAGAAATATATAATTTGTTCTCTGTCCCTCATTCCCACCAATATTTGGTCTTTGATTCCAGTTCCTGACACAGAGCTCCTAAAATGCTTATCATTCTGAGTGAAGAGTTCCCAAGTCCCTTGACTGCCAACAAGCTGAGAACAACCAGAGAAAATACATCCTTTTCTGCAGCACATTGAATATTTACTAAATTGGTGCTATGCCAAACCATAAGGAAACAACTGAAGTCATACAAAGTATGTCTTCTGACAATAGTGAGATTAAGCTGAAAATCAACAATATAAAATATAACTAGAAAATCTGAAAATTGTTAGAAATTATGTAATACTTTTCTGAAAACCAATAAAAGTAAATTGAAGCAGATGGGATAAGAATATGTCATAACAACATAACTAGAATGTAGCCAAAGTAGTGACTTGAGGGAAATTTAGAGCTTTCAGTGTAGACACTGTGCAAAAGAGAAGTTTAGAATCAATGTCGTAAGATCTATTTCAAAAAGCTAGAAAAAGAACCAGCAATGAACCTAAGAATCTAAAAGGAAGAAAATAATCAAGATGGAACAGATTATGAGAAATGATAAAAACAAAACAGAAATAAAATGGAAAATTAACAAAGCAAAAATAAGATTCTTCAAAATATATAACATTGATGACTTCTAAAAAGAATGATTAAGAAAAAAGAGAAAGAAAACACAAATCACCAATATTGAGGATGAAAAGTATTCAGGACTCTATTATACAAACTATCTAAATTTGAAAATTTGGATAAAATGGACAAATTCATTGAAAAACATGACTTACCAGAACTGACATAAGAAGAAATAGAAAATCTGAATACTTACGTATCTATTAAAGAAACCAAGTCCACAATTAAAAACCATCCTACAAAGAAAATACTAGGCTAGATGACTTTGTTTGTGTTCAAATGTTTAAAAACCAAATAACACCAGTGTTAAAACAAATAAGCATACAAACCCTCTTCCAGAGAATAGGAAAAGAAGGAACACATCTTAACTTGTGTTACAAGGCTAGCTTAAGTTCGAATCCAAAACCTGACACAGATATTGCAAGAAGGAAAATTTCAGACCAGTAACTCTCATAAACATAGCTGCGGAACTACTAAAAACAACTAGCAAATCCAATATAGTGACAAATAAAAAGATGATACACGATGATCAAGTTGGGTTTACTCCAAGAACACAATAATATCATAACATTTTCAAATCTCTATTAAAAAAATCAGTGTAATTCAGTACATTTTTGATTAAAGTAAAAAAAATGATTATCTCAATAGATTTTAAAAAAACATTTGATAAAATTTACTATTACTCATGATAAAAAGTCAGAGTAAGCTAAGAATAGAAGGAATCTTCTTTAGTATAATAGAGAGTACCTATCTTAAAAATTTACGGCAAATAATATATTCAACAGTGAAATATAATCCCTCTGTTATTGGGAGAAAAAGACAATGATGTACATTCTTAACATTTCTATTTAGCATTGTATAGGAAGTTGTAGGCAGAGCAATAAGGCAAGAAAGTTAAATAAAAGGTATACAAATTGAAAAGAGAAATGTCAAACTGTAGTTGTAGACAACATGATTATTTATTTGGAAAATCCTACAAAAAAGCTCTTAGAATAATAAGTGAGTTTAGTAAGGACATGATAAAAAGTTAACTGTGTTTCTTTATATCAACAATGAGCACCTGAAAATCAAAATGAAGAAAGCCATTCCATTTATAAGAGCAACAACAATAAAATGAAATACTCCAGGGATACATTTAATAAAATATATGCAGAATCTACACACTACAAACTCCCTAAGAAAAATGAAAGAAACCCTGGCTAGAGAGATGTTCCATTTTCACGAACAGGAAGACTCAGCAGTTGTCAAATCTTCCTCAATTGACTTAGAAATAAAAAAACAATCCCAATCAAAATTCTAGCAGGTTTACTCCATAGACATTGATAAACTCATTCTAAAATTAATACAGAAACACAAAATACCTAGAATAGCCAAAATAATTTTTTAGAACAATACTGGGGGACTCCACTACCTGTTTTCCAGACCTGCTCTAATGCTACAGTGAGCAAGAGTAGAACGCTATTAGTGTAAGGATAAACATATAGAGCAGTGGGAAGATTCACAGAGACATATCACATGTATTTAGTCAGTTGATTATCGTGAAGGTGTCAGAATAACCCAATAGAGAAAGAATAGTCTTTTTAACAAGTAGTGCTGACAACTAGATATCTATAGACAGACAAATAAACAAAAACCAGAACAAAAACAAAAAACCTTGACTTTTATTCACTATAAAAAGTTAATTAGAATTGGATTACAGATCTAAGCCTGAAAGCTAAAAACTGTAAAGTTCTGGGAGAAAACACAGCAGACATTCTTAGTGACTTTGGTCTTAAAGATTTCTTAAATATAACTCAAATTACAAAAGAGAAAAATTAATAAATTTGACTTCATCAAACTAAAAAATCTTCGATCTTTTGGAAGATGTGATGAAAATAAAAAGACAATCCACTAACTAAGAGAAAAATATTTGCGAAAAAGTATCTGGTAAAGGATTTATAGCTAGAATTTTAGAAACTCTGGCTAAATAGAAGACTAAGAATATTGTACATTCTTAGATCAAAAGACTCATTATTCTAAAGTTATCAAATGTCTATAAATTGGGACACCTGGGTGGCTCAGTTGTTAAGCATCTGCCTTAGGCTCTGGTCATGATCCCAGGGTCCTGGGATTGAGCCCATTCCTGCTCAGTGGGAAGATTGCTTCTCTCTCTCCCACTCTCCCTGCTGGTGTTCCTGCTCTTGCTGTCTCTCTCTCTCTGTCAAATAAATAAATAAAATCTTTTTTAAAAAGTCTATAAATTAATCAATTAAAGGCTATCATTTATAATCGCATCAAAAAGTCAAATACTAGAGAATATATCTAATGAAAATAGGGCGGGATCACTACAATCATAAAACATGGACAGAAACTGAAGAAGACCTCAGGGAGGCGTCATGTCCATGGATTTGTTAATTCTCTCCAAATTTATCTCTAGATTCAATGTAATCCCAATTAAATGTTCAGACAATATTTTTGTGGAAATTGATTAACTGATTCTGGAAGACACATGGAGGCCAAGAATAGGCATGACAATCTTAAAGAAGAACGAAGTGGATGGTCTATTCCAGGCTGTGAAGATTTATTATAAAGCCACTTAATGAAAACAGTGTGACTCAGGCACAGGGACAAACCAGTCAGTGGAAAAGGATAGAAGGTCTGAAAACAGACCTGCCTAATATATGACAAAGTATCACAGCAATGACTTGGGTAGGGTGGAGGAAGACAGCCTTGTTAATGAATGCTCCTGAATAAAGTGGATAACATAAAAAAATAAACAAACATTTCCTCTACCTCACAGAATACACAAAAATTTAGCAGACTAAACTGTGAAAGGTAAAATAATAAAACTTCCTTAACTGTTGTCCAATAGAAATATGAGTCATACATGTAACTTAACATTTTCTAGTAGTCACATTAAAGAGTGTAAAAAGAAACAGATGCAATTAGTCTTAAACATATATTTTATGTAGCCCCAAATTTCAAAAATATTATCGTTTCAACATGTGGTCCTATACAAATTATTGAGATATTTTATATTATTTCATTCATACTAAGTCTTCAGAATCTGGTACATGTTTTATACATTCCTATTTAGGTTACACTTTTTTAGTGGTTAAAGCCAAATGTAATTCAAAAAGCAAAAAGTTGTGTTTAATAGAACATTTTCCACTGATTTGCTATTTAAATAGAAATTTCTTAACATTAAATTAAAAATTCAGCTCCTCACTCATACTAGCCAAATTCCAAGTGTGAAATCATGACTACCATATTGGATGGCACAGTTCTAGAAAGTAACACAAAACATCTTTATGACTTCAGAGTAGGGAAAGGGCTCATCACTGGCATATAAAAGCAGCAATAAAGGAAACTATTGATAACTATGGCTGCATTTAAATAAGTAATGTGTGTACTTATAGAAGTTTATTATTATTTCACCTTTAAAGAGTGAAAAAGTGAGCCTGAGAATGAGAGTTACTTATAATACGTATATCTGACGGAGAAGACTTTTGTCCAGAATCTACACAGATTACAAATCAATAAGGAAAGGGCTGTCTACACAGTAGAAGTATGGGCAAAAAGACTTGACAACAGACCTCACAAGAGAATATCTAAATAAGCATGTGAAAAGTAGTGTAACATCACTAGCAGGTAAATGCCGATGAAAATAATAATGAGATACCACAATAAAAATGGTGGCATCCAAGCACAAAACAAAACTGAGACTGTCAAGCATTACAAAGATGGAGATCAAGGGGAGTTCTCATTTTCTGCCGGAGTCTATACTCACCGGTACAAGCACTTTTGAAAATGGGGGACAGTACCTATTAAAGCCAACCACGTACAGGCCTACCCCACGACCTAACAAGTCCACTCCCTGGCATATACTGACAGATTCTGTCTTTGAACAAAGTCTAGGCAAGCTCTTCTGAACCGTCTTCTTAGCTGGGCCTCAACCTTGGCCTAGAAACACTGCAGACTCTCGGCATAAACAATTTAGCCCACCCACTTCCTCCTACATGGAAGGAAATAGAAAGAAAAAGTACCTTCCTGAGAAAACTCAAAGGCTAACAAGAATTCAGTGTTTGTTCTAGCCCACACCTGCTGATAGGTGGTTGACTACCCTTTTTTAGAGAAGTTGCTAAAAAGGGTTTTTAAATGAGAATCCTTCCTCTGTCCCTTTGAGATGTGTATGTATCTCCTACAACTCAAGGATGTCTTTCTCAAGCACCTGAAAGCCAGTCCTTTGAAATGCAGTCATCGGGAAGGATGGGACCTTTGTCTCCCTGTCTTTACGTGAAGACAGAATCCAAACTTCAACAGTCTCCGGCTAACACACGTGGCTGGCCTAATCAGCACTGATGCCCACAGGGCCTTTGTCATTTTTCACTGCCTTGACGCTACTGAGCCTCTGTTCAGCCCTTCCTTGTCCCTCAATCACCCTGTGAAGCCCGCAGCCACCTCTGTGGAAATCAAAGGGGAGTTCAGTTCAATAGGACTCTCTCTCTTCTGTTGCAATACTCTATTATTAGGAACCATCCTTAACACTTTTCATAGCATCTGGCTTTATCTTTGACAATAGCCAACCGAAACAATGGGTCTCCAAAGGCTCAGAAGCATTATTCACCCTAGAAAGCAACAGAAAACCCCTAAGTGCCCAGCATCAGATGACAAGTTGTGGCATACTCGCACAAGGGAGTAAAAGGCAGCGAGGCAAAGAAGGAACCGCTGCGGCTCGTGACAGCGTGTATCCCTGCCCCCACCCCAATAAGCCAGACACTGTATAGACGTGCACGTTCTGTTGTTGCAGAAGCAATAGGCTCAGCTTCAACACCGGTTGAAGGTAGGCAGGGCTCAGCGGGGTCCTCTGTGCAGGGTCTGACAAAGCTGCAGTGGAGGTGTCTGCCATGCCGGGGTCTCAGGGGCAGCTCAGGGTTCTCTTCCAGCTCATGCAGTTGTTGGCAGAATTCCGCTCTTGGTGGTTGTAGGAGAGGGGGCCGTTTTCTCGCTGGCTGCCCGAGGGAGGTCGTCTTAGCTCCCAGAGGCCTCCTTGCCACGTAGGGCCTCTCCTAATGTCAGTTTACTTCTTTCAGGCGAGCGGGATCTTATCTTTCTCACCCTGCGAGTTTCAGGAAAGGACCCCATTCTTATTAAGGGCTCCTCCAATTAAGTTAGGCCTACCCAGGATAATCTCCCTTTTGATTAGCTCAAAGTCAATTGGTTTAAAACTTAATTACATTTGCAAAATCTGGTAACCTAATCACAGGAGTGAGATCCATCATATTCACGTTCCCACCAGAATCAAGGGCAGGAGATTCTACAGGGCAGAAAGCATGAGGTCCTCTCAGAATTCTGCCTACCATAATACTGAACGATCCAATGTTTGTACAGTCAAAGACCTGCTGAAGTAATCCAAGATGATAGAAGTGAGATGGTAAGCAAGCACTTTTGTTGGGAGTCACATATATGTCGGAAGAGGCAATGATGGAGAATTCTGAGTGTAAGGGCCTCTTTAGCCAGAGCGGCCCCACCTCAGTTGAACAGCCATTTTGTTGTTTATGCAGTAAAACTTAAATTGCCCCCCTCTCCCAACTTATTTAAACGCAAGTATGGAAACCAGTCCCAGGTAACAAAGCCCAAATACAAGGCTGGGCCAGGTCAGGTAGAGATAACAGCCCCAATGCAGGGATGAATCAGGTCAGGTGGAGACAGCCAATCAGTAAAGCGCGCATACTGTCTCCCTAGCTACCAAGGAGTGTGGGCCCCGCCTTTTGGGCACCAATTCTCACCAAGGTGATAGGCTAGTTCAAATGTCTACTATGGAGTGAATTGTAGTTCAATTGGACACCCATGTGTGACTGGGCAGCTTTCTCTGTGTGTTACAATCTCATTAGCCACCAGTGTGTGGCGAGGCTCAACCACATGGCCTTTGCTCTATAAAAGTTAGTCTGTGAGGCAGGGAGGGGGTCGTGCTCTCTGTAAGAGGCGTGGCCCCAGCCAGTCAAAATAAAGCTTTTCTTGATCTTTGCTTTGTATCAGTCTCGCTCTTTTAATTATGGACCCATTACTGGGGGACCCAACATTGGGACATAACACTGAGTGCTGGTGATTTTCTATATCTTGATCTCAGATGTAGTAGTACAAATGTGCACTTTACAAAAATTCATCAGTTGTGTACTTAAGGTTTGTGTATTTGCTGTATATGTTTTATACTACAATAAGGACTTGATGCAAAAATTTAAAAAGACATTGTCAGGGTGCCTTGTTTAATGATATACAAGAATGATAATCTCTATTAAATTTGTATAAAATTGGCACTGGTAAGCACTTGATGCCCCTAAGTAATTTAAAGAGAAGTTTATGGGGCGCCTGAGTGGCTCAGTGGGTTAAAGCCTCTGCCTTTGGCTCAGGTCATGATCCCAGGGTCTGGGGATGGAGCCCCGAGTCGGGCTCTCTGCTCAGCGAGAGAGAGCCTCCTCTCTCTGCCTGCTTCTCTGCCTACTTGTGATCTCTGTCTGTCAAATGAATAAAATCTTTAAAAAAAATAAATAAAGAGAAGTTTATATATACTGTTAATTTACCCAGAAAGTTTTGTTGTAAAAATAATAAAAATTAAATTTCAGCCGATTTATTCAAGTGAACATAAATTAGAGGTATTTCCATTCAAATATGTTTTGAAAGTTTCTCATTTTCAATTAAAACGCTGTTTTTCGGGCGCCTGGGTGGCTCAGGGGGTTGAAACCTCTGCTTTCAGCTCGGGTCGTGATCCCGGAGTCCTGGGATCGAGCCCCGCGTCGGGCTCTCTGCTCGGTGGGGAGCCTGCTTTTCCCTCTCTCTCTGCCTGTCTCTCTGCCTGCTAGTGATCTCTGTCTGCCAAATAAATAAATAAGATCTTTAAAAAAAAAATTCTGTTTTTCTCTCTCCATTGCTTGAGAGTATACCCACATGTTACATGTGGAGATAGCAATGTCAGTGTGTGTGTGTGTGTGTGTGAGAGAGAGAGAGTGAGAGAGAGAGAGAGAGAGAGATTGGTGGGTGGGCTGGGCAGGGACAGGGAAATAAAAGGAAACTAATGCACCTAATCTGATAGGGTAGGTCAGATCTCTTAGGATACTGATCTAAGAACATCTGCAAGAAACACAAAGCTCTTCCATGAAATGGGCCCAGACACTATTTCCAGAGTTGGTCAGCCTTAACCTACTTCCATTCTCTACCTTCTCCTTCTGTTCCAAACCAAGGAAGTCATACCATTCCCTAGTAAATATAAATGAAGCAGTTCTCCATGATAAGTAAGTCAGGAAAACACATTCACCTCCAGTTACTGTAATCAGCATATATAAAAGTCATATAAATGTGAAATAAATGAACTAAAGGCCAATCTTACTAATGAATTTGGTACAAAAATATTAAATAAAATATTAGCAAACAGAGGAGCGCCTGGGTGGCTCAGTCGATTAAGCTTCCATCTCTTGGTTTCAGCTCAGGTCATGATCTCAGGGTCCTGGGATTGAGCCCTGCATTGGCTCTTTGCTCAGCTCAGAGTCTGTTTGTCCTTCTCCCTCCCCCTCTGCTGCTCTGCCCCCTCCCACCTGCTCTCTCCCTCAAATAAATAAAATCTTAAAAAATATATTGGCAAACAGAACAGAAAAGCATATTAAAATAATAAGACATCAGGACCAAATGGTATTCATTTCAGCAATATAAGGATGGTAGTAGTAGTAGTAGTAGTGAGTAGTAGTAGTAGTCAAACTATGGAGAAAAATAATCACACAATCACCCCGAAGTGTACTGAGTGACATTTGATAAAATTCAACAACCATTCATGAGTTAAATACTTCCAATAAAATAGGATTAGATGGCAATTTCCTCAGAGTGTTTAAATTTATCCTGGTCATCCCAGAAGCCAGCCAGCATCATGCTTAAATGGGAAAACATTCACATTAATAAGATGCATTCTCATTAAGGTTAGGAATGTCGTAAGGAAACCATATCACTACGTTTATTTAATATTGTTCTGGAGGGTCTAGAAACCAAAGAAACTAAGGTAACAAAATAAATTGGAGGCATACATCTTTTAAACAAGAGGTAAAGTTACACTTTAAAAAATATTACTTATTTGCTTATTTGAGAGAGAGAGAACAAGCATGAGCCAGGGGAGGGGCAGTGGGAGAGGGAGGAGCAGACTCTTCGCTGAGCAGGGAGCCTGATGTGGGACTTGATCCCGGAACAATGGGATCCTGACCTGAGCTGAAAGCAGATGCTTAACCAACTAAGCTACCCAAGTGCCCTAAAATTATCATTATTTATAGATTTGATGATTGCACATTTGGGAAGGACCCAGGAGAGGCTATTGGAAAGCTTTTACAAGCAAGGAGAACTAGCAAAATGGATGGGTGCAAAAGTACTCTACAGAAATGGGCACATTTCAGGTATACAAACAATAGTAGGAAGATAGATCAAAAGATTTTATTGACAATAGCAATAAAAACTAATATATGGCAATAAACTTAATAAATATGCACAACCTATAAGACATAAGGTTTGAAATTTTCCTAAATATTCTGGGGCACCATAAAAAAGAGCATATGGGAAGGCAATTCATATCATACAGTTGTGAATTCTTGCCAAGTTTATTTGTAAACTTAATCCCATAAAAGTAGTCATAAGATTTTTTGGGTATATAAAGAAGCTGATGTTAAATTCATACAGAATATCAAACAAAGCAGGAAGAGCCAGGAAGTTTTTGAAAGAGAGGATCATGGGATACTTTTCCTACCTAATACATACATAAATTTTAAAACGTATAAATATATAAGGTAACATAATTAAAACAGTGTGGTACTGATAAGTAACAGACAACTCGACAGAATATAATGGATGGTATTGAAATCAGTCCAAGCACAGGAATCTGATGCATGACAAAGATGTCATCTCACATAAGAGAGGAGAAGATGGGTTAGTCACTAAATTACTTTAGAATAACCAGGGAAACAGCTTAAAACATAAACAAAAACAGGGTTGGATCCATACCTCACATGTGATGTTAGGATAGTTTCCTGATGTAAAATTTAAATGTAAAAAAGTTTAAAACAAACAAACAAAAAAGACTAAGAGCAACTATAAGAAAATTCTTCTATAAACTTAGAAGCAGCTCTTTCTAATCTATTATATAAAGCTGAGGAGCCACAAAATGAAAAATTGCTTATAACTACTCTATATAAATAAAATTTTTATATGACAAAACTCACCATAAACACAGTTAAACAAGAAGCTGGGAAAAATATTTGTAATTACCATCACAAAAAAGGGCTATATTTCCCTTTTGATAGAGTCCCTTCATATGATTCAGAAAAATACCAACAACCTATCAGAAAACGGAACAAAAGAGGTGATCGCTGACAGAAAAGGAAATGCAAATGACTTTTTAACATATAAGAAGATACTCAATCACCTATCAGACTGGTAATGATTTAAAAACAGGGGCGCCTGGGTGGCTTGGTGGATTGGGCCTCTGCCTTCGGCCCAGGTCAGGATCTCAAGGTCCTGGGATCGAGCCCCCACATCCAGCAGGGAGCCTGCTTTCCCCTCTCTCTCTGCCTGCCTCTCTGTCTGCGATCTCTCTCTCTCTGTCAAATAAATAAAATCTTTAAAAAAAAAAAAATGTTGGGTAGCACACTGGTTAGTGCAATTAGGGAAACACCACCCTCATCTTCTGCTGAAGGAGCGCCAGGTGATGAAGGACAATTTGGCAGCATCTCTCAAAATCCCTGGTCCACAGATCCTTCGTTCTAGAATTTCTACTTCCAGTACTTCCACATCTGCCAAACGGCCTAAGTTCCCAGGTCATTATTGCAGCACAGTTTACAACAGCGAAAGATCAGAAATAAACTTGCCATCCTAGGGGACTGGCTACCTACCTCCACACCCACACAATGGAATACAGTGCAGCTATAAAACATAAAGCTCTTTATGTGCTAATATGTGATGATCTCCAAAATAAAATTAAAAGTGTAATATAAAGTGTGTCTAAAACACGAGCGAACTACTTTAATGTTAAAAAGAAAGACTATGTTAATTTGCTCTTATATGCATGAATTCTGTCTGCAAGAATGCCCAAGAAGCTGGTGATCATCATGTCTGTCCTCAGGGACATGACCTGGATGGCTCAGGGACGGGAAGGGAGATAGGACTATTTATTCTGTGCATTTTGTATCCTTTTATTTTAAACCACATGAATTATTATCTATCAAAAAATGCACAACACATCAAAGTTTACGACAGGATATAAAGGATGTAGTTAAACTCCAGCCTGTTTGTGCTTATTCTGAGCGTGACTGAAAATAGTCTCTTGTTAATCTATGTAGCGTTCTGATTAAGGAACCAAAGAAGGAAAATAATATTTCACTTGAAAACTGAAGCTCTAAAATAAAAGGTAAATAAGAAAAAAGTTAGCAAAAATTAAAAAAAACAAAATTGCTCAGGGATAGGAGGGGTGCCTGGGTGGCTCAGTCAGTTAAGTGTCTGACTTTGGCTCAGGTCACAGTTTCAGGGTCCTGAGATCAAGCCGCACATGGAGCCCCATATTGGGCTCTGCACTCAGTGGGGAGTCTGCTTGAGATTTTCTCCCTCTGCCCCTCCCCGCTCATGCTCTCTCTCCCTTTCTCTGTCTCTCTCAAATAAATAAATACAATCTTTAACAAAATAGGGATAGGAAAATCACAGTTTATTTAAAGCCAGCAAATAAGTATCAACAGCAACAAAATAAACCATGTGAGTGTTTAACTAAACTGTCTCTAGGGATATACACCAAAACTTTGGCAAGGAGGAGAGGGGGGAGAGAATAGATGTTACTTTAAAAAAAATAAAAAAGATATTGCAGTATTGTTGGAATATTCCAACTCTCCGATGTATTAATTACTTCAATAATTTAAAAAATTACAATCAGATTTAAATATGAAAAAGCCTAAGTTTCCATTGGTAAGAAAACATGAGTGTGTTTAAACAGTAAATTAAAAAAATATAAGCTTATGGGATGCCTGGGTGGCTCAGTTGGTTAAGCAGCTGCCTTCGGCTCGGGTCATGATCCTGGCGTCCTAGGATCGAGTCCCACATCGGGCTCCTTGCTTGGTAGGGAGCCTGCTTCTCCCTCTGCCTTTGCCTGCCATTCTGTCTGCCTGTGCTTGCTCTATCTCCCTCTCTCTCTCTGATAAATAAATAAAATCTTAAAAAAAAATATATATATATATATATAAGCTTAAAAGAGGCACCATTTTTTGACTAGTAAAACAGCAATGTTTTTAAAATGTACTCAATACAGTATGGTGAATAAGGTATTTCAGACATTAGCACTGAAATATAAACTGGGGACGCCTGGGTGGCTCAGTTGGTTAAGCAGCTGCCTTCGGCTCAGGTCATGATCCCAGCGTCCTGGGATCGAGTCCCACATCGGGCTCCTTGCTTGGCAGGGAGCCTGCTTCTCCCTCTGCCTCTGCCTGCCACTCTGTCTGCCTGTGCTTGCTCTCGCTTCTCTCTCTATGACAAATAAATAAAATAAAATAAAAAAAAAAATCTTTAAAAAAAAAAAAAAAAAAGAAATATAAACTGGTACCCTTCCCTCCATTTAATCCATATTTACAACATGCAGTTGTAAGATATAACCCAGAGAACTCTCATAGATCCTTTATCCACACTGTTAAAAACAGTTGGTTCGTGCAAATTAAGAATCTTAAGAATATTCACATCTTTAATCCAGTAACCTCATTTCTTGGAACCTATCCTAAAAGAAAAACAATTCAAAAGAAAGAAAAACCTATATGCATAAAAATGTTCATTCAATACCATGTGTAAAATAGAAATACATCCATATGTATAATTTACATATACATATTATCTATGAATTATTAAAACAATTGTTTTCTAAATAAAAAAATAAATTATTTACTTAATGAAACATGTCCACTACATGTAATACAGCCATCAAACCACATTTGTGTAAACGATGTGCTAAGTGTTGTAATAGCTATGATATACTGATTTTTAAAAATACAATTCTGTGGGTAAAACTTAGTAAAAGTTGCCATATACAATTGGGAAGTGGTGAGATTATGGCTGATCCTTTGTTGTTTTCAAAAACTCTCCATAACATCATTTCAAACTTCATTTTTTCCTAATTTTTCAAATTCAAGTTTTCCTACTTTTGTCAGAATTTAATCTGGGAAGAAGGAGAAAGTGAGAGATGACTATTGTTAGTCCAGTAAGAATGACTAACTGCCCAGCAGGAACTGCAAACTTTTGTTAGGAGAGAGCCACTTACTTGCATCTTTGTCTGGAGAAGGAGGAGGGACTCTGTGCCCCAGGCCGGTGCTATTGAAAGGCTGTGCCAGCTTCTCCAGGGGCGGGGTGCTGTCCATCAGCTCCCCTGCTCCCCTGGGGATGCTGAAGAGGTCCTGGAGGTCCTTTCTTTGTTTGGATTCTTGGAGGGAACTCTCAAAAGATTTGTCTTTGAGTCTGAGGGAGGAAAAGAGCGAGATTTTTCCCTTTGGAACCCTAGAAGCATCTGGGGACGTCTCTTGCAAACTCACTTTCTCAAGGAGTGTGGGGACATCTTCCATCTTGGGGCAGGGAGGGGCCGGGAACGCCGGAAACACTTTGGATGGTCGGTTGGGCAAACTGTGGGTGCGGAGGGCAAGGTCTGGAGGGCTAGGGTATGAGGGCTGGGCAGCCCTGGCAGGTGGGGAGCCCCAGGAGAAGAAGGCTGAAGCTCTACTGGCCATATCTCTCCCCGGGGACTGCTGGCTGCCATCTTTATTGGAACTGGTTTTGCGAAGGCTGAAGGAGCGAGTGCTACCATGCGGCTGGCTGGTGGGCAGGTTCCTTGATTCTGGCTTGGCAGAGGCCTTCCTCCCACCTTCTGAGTTGGGTAGGAAGGGATCCAGGGACCTTCGCAAGACATTTGCTATGAGCCGAAGCGGGGACTTGGGTGGAGCCCGTTCAGCTGGTGTCCCCGTCTTCTCCTGAGCTCTTCCCTGGGCAGGCAGGGTCTCTCTTGCTGTCCAGGGGAGCTGCAAGGGATTAACTGGTTTCGGCACACAGCCTCCCCTACCATTGCCAGCACTTCTCGGGGCAGGCTGTGCCCCAGCTTCCAGGCTCACACTCTCAGGGATGGAATTGTCCCAGTCCAGTAGCTTTGTCTTCTGCTCTGGGGTGAGGACTAACTTCTTCAAGCCCAACTTCTTCTCCTCTTCCAGCTCTGACCTGTTCCCCTGTCCCTTGCTGGGTCTGGTGTTCTTTTCTCCTGGGTCCTCTCCAGCCCTGGGAGATACCTCTTGGTCTGGCAAACACCTGTTCGTCCCTCCAGTGGGGTCTGGGCCTCTGTGGATGAAACTGATGTCCCCAAGAGAGGCCTCTGCTTCGTGACACCCATCGGAAGCCATCTCTGCAGGGCTGGGGGGCTGGGAGCTGGCAAGGCCATCTTCACCAGGCCTCACCATGAAGTACTCTGCCCGCTCCAGTACTTGGCCATGGGGCAGATACAGGGGCATGTCCTTGGGTACCCCTTGGGCTCTGGCGCGCCTCAGAAAGATTGGAGTGGAAGGGCTGCAGTGACCTCTTGAGACCTGTGAGGGCAGGTTATCAGCTGTCACCTAGAGGGGATGGGCAAAATGAATGCATATTTAGGAATTCCCAATATTCATTTATAAGGGGAGGCATATCTCAGCCCACAGACCCCTCCCTTCCTCTCTTCAGATCTCAGCCACCCAAAGTCTAAAAGAATTCTGCCCGGGATGATTTCAAAGGGCTGCTCTTCATTCTAAGTGGCTGCTTTGGGACCTGCTGGGATCTGCCTGGAGTCCCTGTACCAGCACTGATCAAAGGCTTTGCTGGTGCTGGATTAGGTAGGTAAGAAGCCATAATGGAAGGCAGAGGCGTGGACAAGCTGCTGGGCCAGCCAGGTGGAGCCGGCCTGGCCCCTGTGAATGACCAGATGTGTACAGGAGGACAGATGCTCCATGACTGGCTTGGCCATGGTCCTTATTAAGGGGCACCTTGCATCCATAGGTATGTTCCTCCAACAACCAAGAGGCCAAGGTTTCTTCCTTGGAGATTACTAAGTTAAGGAGAAACAGTTACCCTTCTGGACTGGAGCTGTGGTGGCAGAAGAGGGCCTTTAGGTCTTTTCAATGACCCTTCTAGACCTGACTCATGCCTTGCACCACTCAGAAAGTAGTCATTTGTAGCATGCAAGAAGGTGGCCCTTGGCAAAGGAAGAGCTTAGGGAAATTCTAGAAGTGTCTGTGCCCTGCCAAGAGCACTGGTGCCTGAGGGGCAGGTCATAGGACAGGAGCTTACGAGAGCACACGTACCTCTTTCCATCTTGTGTACTCTATATTCCAGAGCCTGGACCAGCGTCCAGCAGTTAATGGAGGCTTGATAAACTCATGTTGAAGGTAAAGTCCAAGCTGGAGTATCTCAATGATACCATTTTCTGTTCAAGGGGGATGTGCTTCCAGGAGTCCCCGGTGCCACCAAAGGGAGCCTCAGTCTGTGTCTGCCTTCCTTCAGCTGTGAATTCCTCAAGGTCACCTGCTAGGCCCTCAAGGGTAGAGCTTAATATCCTAGCAAGTCTGCACGCCACAGTCTTGCCCAGAGTCTGTGCCCCACAAAGTCTGCTGAGTGAGTGCCTGTGCCCCAGGGCTGGCTGAGAAGGATGGCTGAGCTCTCATGAAAACGACAAGTCAAAAAGGCCTGGGGGGACGCTTGACAGAGCATCTCATGGCCCTGGCTTTGCACTTGGGTGACCCAAGAGTGCTAAGAATCCAGAGTTAAGTGTGGAAGTGGGTGAACTACGAGCAGCTCACCTTCTTAACACCTGCACACGGCCCCAAAGGGTATTTACCTGAGGTAGAGAGAAGCCATCCAGAGCATTCCCTGGGACACTGGTTGAAGAGAAAGATGGCGGGGAAGATGGGGGAGGAGATGACGAGGAAGAAGAAAGAGGAGCAGGTTCCTTTGAAGGTGACATAGTTTTTTTGTTGTTCACTGGCGTCAAACCTACCGAGGAAAGAACACACTCTCCATTACAGAGCTCTTATTACTTTACTTTATCACAAAGAGATTTTAAGAGAAGCTCCAACTTGGTAAATAGAGTCAGAGGGAGGAAGGTGTTGGAGACTGATTGAGAGGTGCTGGTGCCCAGAGTTTTGACCTGAGGAGGAACGGGTGAGGAGTGGCAGCCTCCTGTGGGGGAATGGAGGTTGGAGGATGAAAAGTCTAGAAACCATCACACTTCACACTCCCATAAGGATGTTCCCGAAAGACGGAACAGGGAGTCTCCGGGACATCTCTTAGAAATCGATGCCTACTTCTAAATTTTCCCCTAAAGCCATCGTAGGTGGGGTCTGGGCTGCATTAAGTCACTTAGTCAACAAACCACCTGAGGCCTCTTCCCACAAAATGCCAGATCCTCAGCTGTGGGCGTGGGCAGGGTGGGCCACCGCGGATAATGAATCCGGCTCTTCCTTCTCATATGGGCGCCAAGGGGCTCTCCGATGAGATGGTTTGTTTGAGATTTTAAGAGAACACTAGGGAAGGAGGTTATAATGAGCATCAAATCATCTGAAGCATATGGCGTGGGATTCGTGCCAAGCTCCTGTTGGTCAGGGAACGAACGAGATGCAGTGTGTGTACTCAGAGTGAAGTGAGAAAGGAGTGTGTGGCTGGGGCCCTGTGGGAGCTGCAGTCCGTTGGTCTGGTAACTGCAGAATTGTGACAGCCATAGCCTGTAAGGTCTCTCTCTCTCTCTCTCTCTGTCTCATGAGTTCACACACATGCCCTCTGGGAACCTTAAATCTAAAATTTCAAGAGCTTCACTTCTATAGCCGACCATCCCAATGATATGTCCTCTGAGGGATTCAGAAAATGCCACACTCTGTTTTGGAATTGTCCACTCAGTGTATGACCCTTCAGTCCAGCCACCTCTCCTGTGAACCCTCCCAACAAATGAGTCTGCCTCCCAGAGACTTCCCAGAACCTATGTGTGTGTATACCCACTCCTATCAGACTCCCTGCCTGCGGCCACTCTGCTGACCCATTCCGAGTTCCCTCCACAGTATCCAACCTTCAGATGTTAGTTCACTACCTAACCCAAGACAGTCCTCGGCCTCAGTTTCCCCAAAGCTCCTCCTGTGGAACCCATATAGACCAGGTCAACTGCACCCCCAGAGAAGCTCCTTCCAGACCCATCTGGGTTCTTCAGGATTCTGTCCTGCTTTCCTTATACACGCTGGCAAGTGTGTCAGAACACGTATCCCAGTCCTGGGCTCTGGAAAGACAGCCACCACACACATATGTTCCACAGGCTTCCAAAGTGAAGCCCTCCAGAATGCTTCTGAGGAAAAGATAACCCAGGGGAAGAGATCCGAGGGTGGCAGGAAGGAGCTGCTGGGAGAAGGTCCCACGCTGCCAGGAGCCGATGCAGGGGAGGCTGGCTGGCCTGTCACCCAAACCCCCATTGCAGCCCACAATTAGATGGTTCGAGCCTAAAAAGGCAAACGCTGTGAGTCAGTTGTTGCCTTGCTTCCTGTCTTCAGCTTGCCAAATTCCTGCCGAATTCCTCCTCCTCCTCTTCCTTGCCCCCTCATTCCCTTCCCTCAGCTACCTCCTGAATCAAACTCCTCAGCTTGTCTCAGAGTCCCCTTGGCTCAACAGACTGTTTCTTTGTTCCCCCTAGGAAATCTCTGGAACCTCTGACACAGAGCCAGGGACACCTTGGGAACCAAACCTGACAGGAAAGCCTTGGGGTTCATGAGGTCATGACCCAGGGCTGCTCCCTCTCTCCTTTTATTAATCCCTGCCCCCCACTCTCACCACGGGGGAGTCCTCTCTGCACACTCGTTCCTCATGCACTGACTTCAGGAGAACTGGGACAGAGCTCCAGGGGACACCTGCCCGTCAAACTGCCAACTGGGAGGGAAAGGCCAGAGCTACGCTGAGAGGCAAAGGGAGATCTCACTGCCTGCGGTGGCTGATGTCTTTGGGTTCCCTCAGAGGATGCAAAGGGGACCTGGAACCCCACACTGCTTCACACCCACACCAGCTGCCTGATATTTATTTGCCTCACGTGAAAAATAAGATGGCTAGCATTGCTTCACCGGGAGGCCTAAATGGATAAAAAGTGGTGCCTGGGATAGAACGCAAAGTCAATGCAGCACGCTAGCTAAATATGAACTCCAATCCCTCTATTCCTCCCACACACACAAGTTGTGGCCAGTAATGACACCATTGAACTGACCTGTTCCAGAGGGGGCTGCGCACCCCTACCCTGGCAGGGATTTCTCTTAACTTGTAGGCTCAGGGATTCCTCATTCACCAACTCAGGTCCTTCCCTGCAGGTTCCTTCTTGTTTCCCGTGGACGCTTGGCACGGTCCAGCCAGGCTGTCTCAGTCCCGGGTGCTGCCAGCCTTGCTGGTCCCATCACGCCAGGGCTTGATGAGCAGAGCAGGCCTGGCTTATGGCCCTCAAGCCCCCTTTGGCTCAGTTGCCTCTTCTCTGGGCCCTCTGGCAGTGACCTCTCACCTTGGCTCTAGAGGTCACTGAGACTACAGTCAGCAGGGGGAGGGTGAGAAGGGCACTGACACAGCTCCCTCTGTCCTCCCACCAGTGCTGGGGCCACAACTAGCCTTGATGGGGCAGTGAATGGACGCAGGAGAGGGCGCCCCGGGTTCTGCTCCTTACTACAGTAGGACCAGTGCTGTCCCCTGGGGTTTCCTCTTGGGCAAAGTGAAAATGACAAAACGACGCTGTGAGGATTCTTACAAAGACAGGGATTCCAGGATGAAGCTTCCCAGAATTTGGAGTTTAGGTAATGCTCCAGTCTCCCAAGGTCTCAGAGCGCCCTCTAGGGGCAGCTTCCTGCACAGGCAGAGCCCATGGGCTCCGTTTGTTTCTGCACCAGGTCCAGCCACCTCATTTCTTGGTTCCTGTGTTTGTTCATTTATACTCACTCATTTAGCAAGCAACGACTGGACACCTCCTCTGGGCCAGGCCCATAGAAACGACCCCAACTGAAGGCCTGCCCTCAAACCAGCTTTTACATACACTTGAGAACCAACATCTGGGATAACTAGAGACATGCCGATGCCCTCAGGGGCATCCCAGAAACCATGCTGCTGGTTAGCTGTCCTCTCTCTCCCGTGCCTCCTCCAGCATCCCCTAACCTGCTACCAGGGGCCCCCACCAGACTCACTGCTCGTACCCCGAGGAACCTCTCAAGGGCAAAGTAGAGCCCCTTGTACTAGCGGCACTCAGTGAAGTCAGCTGTTAGCACTGGGTGAAATCCGTACCCAAACGGACCGCCCCACCCCACAGAAGCAGAATTCCTGTAATCTGAGAAGGGGCTGGTGGGGAAGGGGAAATGGAGTGACCTGGGCATTCAGTAAACATTAAATTCCCCCTTTTCTTGTCACCCTCAGTGCCTGAGACTGCAAGATGATTCCACAGTCATTTCAGAGTGCCCTGGGTGGGGTGGCTTGCCGGTGTGCCACTGTAGTCCAGCTCCAGAGGCACCCATTATCCCAGCCTCACCCAAGGGAGGGGAGGCCTCGAATCTGAGGGTTGCTAGGAGAATGAATGACTCATGGGCCAGGAGTCCACACTGACTCAGAAGGAAGGAGCCAACTAACTAGTGCTCTGTTCCAACTTCAACAATGGCTCTTTTTAGAAACTTTTGTCTAACCCAAGGCTTTCCTGGGTCCACCTCTCCCAGAGCAAAGCCCAGAGAGAGAGTGTGGGGGCAGGGGAAGATGGAAGGGGGACTTGGAGATGGATTAGAGGGCCCGGGAGGGGATGTCTGCCCTGTAAGGGAGGCCCCACAGAAACTGCAGCCAGCCCCAGAATGCGGTGCCCCCATGAGTGGGGATGCTGCGCCCCCTAGTGGTATATCCAGATGCCTTGGTGTCCATTGTAGTCACTGGTCCTCACCCAACCCTGTTCTTCACAGAGATGCTGGGATCACAGCCTGCTCAGAGAAAGAAGCAGGTGTGTCTGTACGGATGGGTGTGTGCATGGATGTGGGTGCGGCTTCCTTCACTGCTATGCCCATGACTGCATGAGGTCATTCAGCTAATTTGTCAGTCCAACTCGAGTGCACAGAATGAAAACACATAGAGGCTCTGGGTCTCGGTCTCCTCATCTGTGTTTCAAAAAGCTTGCGGCCAATCATTACTAATACCCTTCCAGGTGCAACAGCAGAGCTCTAAGGCTCCATGATTCCACACTGGGGAGCTGAAGGAGAAAGAAAGGTCCTAAATCCTTGGAAAATGCTTCCTCGAGTCAGCAGTGGAAACAGTCAAACTTCTATTTCTTTCGTTGTCCCTAACATCCCAGAGGCCAGGTCAGAGAGGACACGCATGGAATGAGAACAGCTGCCCCTGAGAATTGACCAGAAGACACTGCCCATGCCCCTCCGGGCCCACTCCCAGAGAGCTCATGACTCACTCGACTGGAATTTTCTTCTCCAGCTCTGGTATTTGCTGGGACTTGGAGACTGGAAGCTACTGGCCCGTTGCAGAGCTGTGGTAGAAAACAAGAAAGGGGGGAGAGAAGACAAGGAGGGAGGAAGTTAAACTTACAGGAAAACTATGGGGTTTTCTCCTGTGGCACATTTTATAGACTAATAGTAATAATTGACTGAACCCCTTCCTTTTCCAGACTGTATCTTCCCATCCCTACAACACATACCTCCCACCTTTGTATTTGGTTTCATATTGAGACCCTGCTTTGGGACAGGTACGGTGATCATTCAGAAAATGCCTCAAATTATGAGCCATCATTCTAAGTCACCCATAACTAACATACATGTGTCCCTGTGTATGTGCACACACGTATTCACACATGCCCATAGATATATGCGTGCTTTTGTGCACACTTGTAGGCTCGTTTTCAGCAAAGCAGCTCTTCAAAGCTGGTCTCACATCAACGTCCCATATATGGAGCAGACAAACCGGAGTTGCTCTCAATGAAGCCTGGAAGCTCCAGGAAGTTCTACGTCCTCTCCCCCTCCCCTACAAAGCCTCCCAAACCCTTCAGGAACCAGGATTCCACAGACGGCGTACTGAAGAACCTCCACTCAGGTGAGTCTTGAGAACTAGCTGAGCGAGATGAATATCATATGCAGAAGAACATGGCCTTGGCCTTTCAGGGTGGGAGAGATGTGCATGTACCCCATTCCCACTCTGGGCCCTCAGATTTGGTCTCAGGCTCCGGGTCCCTGTGGTAGTTCCTTCAGAGAACCTCTCCTTCAGAGAAGGAATGGGGAACCGCATGCACACAGGTGGGACAAGGGGGCGTGGAAGGAAAGAACGCCCCAGGAGTGATGTGGGTGTGGGAGAATGGGGTCGGGGAGGTTTGAAGCTAAGGCCCAGCCCTCTCTTGGTAAGAAATCCTGGGCCCCACACCCTGCCAGTGCTCAGAACTGGGCGTCAGCTCTCATTAGCCAGACTGTGGGGTGCAGATGGCAATCCAATCCCTTCTGGGGGCTTCTCTTCCTTGGGACAAGATATGCCAGTTCCTTCGGCCCCTGACTCCCCTCTTTTCCTTACTGTGGAGACCACATGATCCTGTTCTGTCTGGTGGGTTCTTTGTCCCACAGGCCTCCTGTCATATCGAAGCCACGGGTTTGAGGGGGAGCTCTGTGGAGGGGTCCAGGGCCCAGCCTCCTGGGCTGTTTGGGCCTGTTCCTCCCTTCTGCAGGTGCAGGGCAGGGTCAGCCTGGCTGGACAGTGTGCAGCAGGGGCAGGCAGGCCTCTGGGAAAGCTACCTCCTGCTGACCATTACTACAGCCCCTCCATCTGCTGGTGGAGAAATTTCCTGAGAAATGTAGAAGGCAGCGTCAGGCTCCTATTTTATTGCTTCTCCTCAGCCTTTTCACTTTGTGGAATGGAACTTATTAAAATTGGCTAAAATTTACAAGCGATTTTCCATTGCTGGTGTTTATAGGACACACATGTGCACATTTTTAACCACAATAGGAACAACAGGGTGGGTAGCAATGATTCGATCCAGTCGTTTTGAGCAGCATAAAGCAAGCCCGGTTCCCTTTTTCATCTTATATTTTATTTATATTTATTTTTAGGGAGCGCTTTTGGAGCTCTTACTGCATGACCCACTCCAAAAGGAGTAAGGGATAAGTATTTTGCCATATGGTATTAATGATAATAATAATATTGTTTTATTGTTACAGACTATCAGTATGCCCTGTAGGTCATCGGACCATCCCTGTTGTCAAATTATTGCCAGAAAAAAAAAATGGAGAAATACCAATTTTTCTAAAGCAGAATAAGATGGGGGCAGTCTGCCCCACAGCTCTGATTTACGCCCCAAACCCACGCGCTTGATTCATTTAATTGTTTCAGTGTGCACGTCACAACAAACTGACACAGACAGGCCCTCTTGGAAGCTGCTCTCCTGTGATCCCCGAAGTATAGGATGTGGCACCCCCTGCATGGGAGCACATGGGGTGCTTCCATAAAATGCACCTACTTGGTTCCAAGCTAGACCCACCAGATCGGAATCTCTGTAGGTAGGAACCTATGTATCTGCCTTTTAAACGAGATTTCAAAGATCCACTGAACGGTGTTTTAGGGGAGCATTACTGAACCTTTTCCACTGAGCCCTGATAATACAGGGTTTAAATTCTATTTCAGGCCATCCTCTTGGGGATGCTCTGTACTAAAGAACCTTGAGGATACAGTAGCTTCCTCGATGAGCCGAGGTAGTCCCAGAAGTCATGGAGAAACACTATGTAACACAAAAGGTACCATTTTTGCCACGTTAGAGGCGAGCTTAGTGCCATAAGATCATTCACACTGTTGTTCAACCATCACCACTATCCACCTCCAGAACTTCTTCATCCCAAACTGAAACTCTGTACCCACAAATCTAACCCCCCACTTTCCTACCCCCTGACTCTCTCTACGAATTTGACTATTCCAGATGCCACACAGACGTGGAATCATGTAATGCTTGTTCTGGCTTGCGTGTCTGGCTTACTTCACTCAGCATCATGTCTGCAAGGTTCATCCACGTTGGACCATGTGTCAAAGCCTCCTTCCTTTCTAACACTGAATAATAGTTCATTATATGGATGTCGCCCAATTTGTTTATCCACTCACCACTTGGTGAATCTGGGGGTCATTTCCCCCTTTGGCAATTGTAAATAATGCCGGATGAGCACGGGTGTGCAAACCAGGAGTCTTCTTAAAGCAGGTTGGCCAGGTTGGCCTGGTTTGGTATTCCCTTGGCTCAGCTCTGAGCCATTTACTCAAGTGAAAACGGTGGTGAGTGATCAACCCTATAGGATCTGGTAAAGTAACTGATTTATCATAACAAGCCACACAAACCACAGCTCTGAGACCGTGCTGGAGGTTTTAACCTCTACAATGGGGTCTGCCTAGCAATGATCAAAAATGTGATGCATGACGGTGAAATCAACAAAAGTTCGCTTGAAAGTCATGCAGCCTGTCCACGTCTCTGTCTACTCTGTATTTTATCCTGGAATTAAGCTGGACTCTTAGAAACAAAAGTCTTTGGCCACACTGCCTTGATGTCTTGACCCAGCCCCATCTCCCTGGAAGAACTCCTCTTACTGAGTCGTGGGTGATCGTGATGCCCTCGCCGGCCAGGCAGGGATGCTGTACAAGACAGCCTCACCCAGGACATGAACTCATGCATCTCCCAGTGCTGTCTGTTTGACACGAAGCACTAGGGAAAGGGCTACCAGATCTGGAACTTGCCACAAACCAATATGTTGTTTTTCTCATGAACAGTGAGAACAATGATTGTGTTTCATTTTTAACTCTGGCTGCCAGAAAACTCAGGATCAAATTTATGATTCCCCTAGAGCAACTGCTTAAGACCACAGTCTGCCTCTCTGGGGTTTCTACCTCCTAAAATCATTTGGTTAACCCTGATCTTGAGGATTTATCTTTTAGAGAGAGAGAGAGAGAGAGAGAGATGTAGAATTTTGTTTTATGTCTTTCTTGTAAATTGCCTAAGATCCCCTGGCAATTGAGGAGCAAGGAGAAACAGAGGGAAGGAATGAAAGGCAGGCAGGCTTCATATCTGTAAATGAGGAGGCTGGAGCCCAGGGAGACAGAGGCCAAGCCTGAGCAGACAGAGGCAGGCTGCCCCAGCCGGGCAGGGGGTAGTGTTCTGTTCACTGGCCATGCTAAGCCCTTCCAGACCACACCACAATGCTATTGAGCAAATATGTTCGGATGACAATTGTCCCCCTTTATTTTGAAAGCTCACAAGGAAGGTAAATCCAGAGTTTCTAAGAGGCCTGCCTCAGCCCTGGTTTTCCTGGGAAACCAACCCTAGGTTCAGGTGGAAATTCTGCTCTCTGCCACCAGAGGGATGTGCAGGATAAGCTGAGTCCTGACTGTCCCAGGGCAGCCAAGGCCGCTGGTGCCTAAGGTGGCAAGTTTCTGTTAGCCTGCTTCTTTCCACCCCGAGCTCGCAAGCTGCTGTTGACCAAGTCAAAACATTCAAGGCCACCTTTATTTAAAAAAAAACTGGCTGCTAAAGACAACTTTCTAGGGTGTGGAGGCCCTTGGCCCTGGGCCACACAGCTTACCAGCTGTGAGACTTAGGGAAAACACAGTCTGTTTGCTCACGGGTAAAAGGGTGAGCTCACTTACCCCACAGGGTCGTCCTGAGGATGAAATGGGGCCACGTATGGGAAAACCCTCAGCTGTTAAAGGTGCTTAGTAGAAGTGCATTTATTACTGTGTAAACTTCTAGAGCATTCCGCATGTTCCAAGCATGCTAATGCCCTGTGCTGCTCCTGGCTGCCTGTGGTCCAATGGCAGCTAAGCCCCATCCTTCCCTACTGGGCTATGGAACACCAGATGGGCCCCTAAGGAGATATGCCAAGAGGAGACTGTCCCAGGCAAGAGGGTGCTGGAGTCCCCTTATCTCCGCCAGCCTGGGACACACAACAGCCAGTCAGCTCCTCTGCCCCCTGCCCACCTGAGATTCCAAAGCTTCTCTGGGGAAAGAAGGCTGGGCCTGGGTCACTCCCACTTACACCCCAGCCCTGCTGCCTGTAAGCCCGAGGGCTGGACCTGTCACTGGATCCTCTGTGGTAAAAAACTGGCTGTGGGGAGTCTCCGTTCCTTCCCCATTTGCCAGGACCAAGCAAGCCTGGCCCCCACCCAGGCAAGCTCCCTGCTCACCGTGCACAGCTTGTGACTCCTCAGGGCACCGTGGCGAGACTTTCCTGGTCGAGACCTCTCTCAGGGAGCTGTGCCTGGAGAGGGGCTCCAGGAAGGGTGGGGTTTCTGGCCGCCGGGGGCTCTCCTCATGGGGTTGGGCACTGGAAGCCTCACTGCTGCGGCAGTCTGGCTCTGCCTCGGAGCTGGAAGGAGGAAGCACAGGGTGGGTGAGTGGGGAGCCCTGCAGGTCACATCCCACACCCCACTGTGCCCTGCCTGTCACTGTCTCCCATAGACCACGGCACTCTGGGGCAGCGAGAGTGGTTTTGTCACCTCTGTACCCCAAGCCCAGTCACAGGCTTTGTTATGGGCTGAACTGTGCTCCCCAAAATTCATATGAAGTCAGAACACCTAGGACCTCAGAAGATGACTGCACTTAGAGATTGGGGCTTTAAGGAGGTAAGCGAGTTAAAATGAGGTCATTAGGGTGAGCCCTAATCCAACAGGGCTGGTGTCCTTACAAGAAGAGGAAATTTGGACAGGCATAGAAGAAAACATCCCATGAACATGGGGTCAGCCATCGACAAACTGAGGAGAGGGGCCTGGAACAGATCCTTCCCCCTCGTGGCTCTCAGGAGGAACCAGCCGTGCCGGCACTTGATCTCAGACTCCCAGCTTCTAGAACTGTGAGAAAGCACGTCTCTGTTGTTCAAGCCACCCAGTCCGTGGTACTTTCCAGAGCCCTAGCAAACAAATACTGGCGTGGATCCAAGCAGGAGAATGAAGCCCCCATAAACATATGTTGACATGCTTGTGCGACGGCTGGTCTACCTGCCTTCAGCCATCCTTCAGCGTGACTCCTCAGCTCTCTGGGGCAAAATGAGCTTATCATTTAGGACCTGGTCCTAAAATGTTAGGCTTTTGAGTGCTGCTCATGTCCTATGGGAACGGATGGGAGGAAAAAGGCTTCGGGATTGGAGGGGGAGTCTGGAAGCTGGGCCTTGAATGACGGGCCAGAATTTGTGTGGCAGAGAAGTGGAAGTGGTGTGTCCTCAGCAGCAGGGACAGCACAGGCACAGTTCCCTGGGGGCCTCGGGAGGTGCCAACCTATAGGGCTGTGACTATTTACTGTCTGTGTATGTAAGTCAGCACGCATCTTCCCACTGGGCCACTGCTCCTTATTCATCTCTGTGCTCTGGTGGACTTTCCATCCATCCCAGGGCCCAAACCTGCCTACCACAGTATCCCAGGGCTCTTCACTGATGGGTCCCAGAGGCAGTAGTACCCATTGGAGGTCTACCTTGAGACCTTGGGACATGGACATGGACAGATGGTCGTAGGCTGAGGTCCTCTGTAACCAGGAGTTCCACATGTGGATATAGCCTCCTTGTGGATGCTTGTAAATCCAAAATGCAAAGAGGCAACAGCAGAGACTGGCTACTTGAGTTCTGGGCTCCAACCTTGCCTGGAGAGAGGACTACCCCTGGACTGGACTCCTCTGGCTAGGAAGCCAGAGGAGTCAAAGTATTTGCTTTGTTACTTAGGCTAGCTTTGGGTTTCTGTCTCTCACAATGGACATGGTCCTGCCTAACTGAGCTCTAGGAGGCTATATGAGACTTGAGACAGGGCCTTCCTTCTCTGGGCCTTGCCTTTTATCTCAGTGACTGCAGAAGGCACTCCAAAGCAGAGGTGCTCATGCTGACATGTGGTTAGAATCACCTATGGGACATGCTAAAATAAAATGTACGTTCCCAGGCCTCTCTTCCAGAATCTGAAGGCTCCAGACTTCATGAACTAACTAGCTGTCTGCACGGCGGTATCCATATTCATCCCTCACATTCTTCCCACACCTACTCCAGTCAGGTTTCTGATCCTCTTATTGGAAAAACCAGAGGTCACTCCTTTAGCTCATCCATGCTCATCTGAAACAGTGAACCACACTCTCCATCCTGAAACTTCTTTCTTCTCTTAGCTTCCATAACTCAGCCTCTCTTGGTTTCTCTCCTTCCTGGGTTTTACCAGCATCTTCTCTGCTTGTCCACTGAATGTTCAAATGCCCTGGGGCCCTCATCTAGGCTCAGCTCTTCTTTATCTAGGAGAAGATAGCCTCTTTTTTTTTTTTTTTTTCTGAAGAAACATTCTTACTCCACAGATGACTCATCAACTCCCTTGGCTTTCATAGCCTCTATGTGCCACTGGCCCCTAAATCCTGTCTCTAGTTCTGCCTCCCAGAAACTTCTCTGTTCTACTGCTTGCTTGGCAACTGTGCAAAGACATCTCAAACCCCACAGGTCCAAAAGAGAACTCTTGATTTTCTCCACAGACCTGCATCTTTCCCCAAATCTTGTCCTCCTCAAGGCTACTCTAGAAATGACTGTACCTTTCGTGCAGCACGTGGCGCAAAGTCTGGGAGTCACCCTTGGGCTTATTCTCACCATTAGCAAATCTCTTCCCCTGCTCCCAACCTTGGTCCAAGTCCCTCATCTCTTACCTGCACCACAGGCTCCCACCGGGCCTCCCTGCATCCTTCCCACTCGCCTCTGCCCCAAGCATTTTTTGTACCAAGCCCTGCTGATCTTTGGAAATCATAAATAAGATGTCACTCTCTGACTTAAGAATTACCTAATGGCTTTCAATAGGACCTGAAATAAAGTTTAAAGTCCTGGTCCTATCTTACTCAGCCTTACTCCGGCCTTACTTTCTGGTAGATCTTACTCTTCTTCCCCTCCTTGTGTGCCAGCCAGGTTAGAAGACATCAGGCCCACAGTTGCTGCAGGGCCTATGTACTCCACTGCTTGGATGCCACCTCGTCCGTCTTCACATGGCTGTCCCTTCTTGTCAGCAATTCTCAGGTTAAGTGTCACCTCCTCATGGAAGCTGTGGTTGATTGTTTGCAGAGTGCCGGCAATCATTCCCCTCCTGGAGCCACACCCTTTTTCAATGGAACTTAGCAGCTCCTCCCATAATGGCAGAGCCAATTTCCCCACCCCTTGAATCTGAGCTGGACTTGTGACCATGCAGACGTGATAGAACAACCAAGACCTCAACCACTGAGACCAGAAGAACTGCAGGACTGAGCCTGACTGAATTGCTGGCCCACAGAATCGTGAGTAGAATAAGCAGTGGCTGTTGGGTGCTTTGTTACTCAGCATGATGATGAGAACAGATAACTGATACAAAGGACTTTCTTGGGTTCCTAATTGAAAGTAGCTGACTAGTCACTATCATAAACTCCTGTTTTATTTTTCCACCTGTAACAAAGGTGAGATTTCTCCTGTTAACTATTTACTTGTTTGCTGACTGCCTACCCAGCTTGAACAAGAGCCCTGTGAGAGCAAGGCTTTTGTCTTGTGTGGGTCACTGCTATATCCTCAGAGTCTAGTACATACTGAGCCATTGGTCCCTCTTGCTGGTTGACCTCCTGGATGAATTCGGTATCTGGGGGCGGCCTGGAGTCGGCACTCCTGATGACAACTCTGGGTGGTTCTGGTAATGGCGGTAAGGATGGCATTCTGACAAATACTCATCTAGGGCAGCAGGGCTTCACTTCTTATGCCTTCTCCTGCCCCTGGCCCAGCCTCCCCATCACCGTGCACTGCCATCTTACATTTTACTGTGACAGTAATGCCCACGCGGCACCCCTTGCTGCAGCCTACATCACAACTGCCTTTTGGGGAGAAGACAGTGGGGCCAGAGCGTGTCCCTTCTCTGAGAAAACAGCAATTTCTAACACTTATAGTGCTTATTATATGCCGAACATTGTTCTACATGCTTTATGTATGTTAATTGTTAGATCCTTACGATGGTCCATGAGACAGGTGATACCACTGTCTCCATTTTACGGGTGAGAATATAAAGGCACAGAGAGGTCACATTGTCAGTGAGTGGAGAGGAGACTAGTCCATGAATGCTGTAGCTCTTGTCCAATCTCTCTTCTGTCCCCATCCTGCAGCAACCTGAGCATACCTGCTGTCATCACTGGTGACCAGGACACGCACAGCCATCATCTCTTGTCCAACTACGTCCTCCCCAGGGCTGATCTTCACTGAGGTCCACTCAGAGTGCAGGAGAGAGGTCGCTTCACCTTCCGTATCACTGGGCTCTGGCTCCAGAACACTCTTGGGCTTCTTGGGGGAGGTTGGCTCATCTGCTGGGAGGAGAAGAGGGTCTAGAAAGATGATGGGAATAAATGGGCCCTACAGGATACCTGCTTCCCATCCAGAAGATTGGGCAGGCTGCTGGGGATGGAGAGGTGGGCAGGGAAGCCTTGGGTCTACTTGGACACTCTAAGACTGACCTTCTCGTCCTCTGTTCCTACCATTTATTCTACCAGATGCCCCAGGATTTAGAGCACCTCTGTGTATAGGACATGAATACACACATCTCATTTAGTCCTATAGGAGGGTCCTGAAATGTTCAGAGGGACCACCCAGGCCCAATCTCTAGACCGCCATTGTCAAAATCAGTGTCCAACATACTGCTAAACCTGGTGGCAACTTCTCCATTCTTGTCTTGACACATCAGAAGCATTTGACCCAGTGGTTCATTCTCTCCTTCTAGAAACAGCTCTTCTCTCAGCTTCTAGGATAACACAGCCCAGATCCCTTCTCTGCAATGGTTGCTCTCCTTCCCTCCTTGTTTCTTTGCTGGGTATACCTTTCCCTGCACACACACCTCCCCCCTGCCCCCCGACCTGGTAACATTGGAAGGCCTGAGGGCTGTCTTTGAATCTCTTCTCATTTGAATCTAATCTCATTTGGTCTCCTGGCTTCAAATAACCCTAGATAACAATGACTCACTCCTACATCTGTATTTCCAGCCTGGACATTTCCTCTGAATCTAGGCTTATATATTCCATTGCTGCCTTGGCCTCTCCACATGGATGTCTAGTGGACACATCAGACTCATGTCTGAGCAGAGCTCTTCAGCCACACCGCTCCCCAACCCTGCTTCCCCCACAGCCCTCCCCATCTTGGTCAATGGCGACCTTGGCCTTCCTGATGCTCAAGTCAAATGCTTTCACGGCATCCTTGACTTCTCTTGTTCTTTCATTCTTCACTCAAATCATCAGCCAATCCTGCTGGTTCTACCTTCAAAATGGGTCGGGAATCCAGTCACCTGTCACCGCCTCCTCTGCTACCACCCTGACCAAGCCACTGGGTCTCCCTGCTTTCCTTCTTGCCATACTCCCCCTGCCACTCCCCAGTCTTCTCAGCACAGCCACCCAAGTAACTGTCCAATGCAAGTCGGATGATGCTCCCCTGCTCCACACCCTCCAATGTCCCCTGTGACCTCATCTCCCACTACTGCCCTGCTCTCTGCTCTGACCACGTGGCCAACCTACTGTCCCCCCACCTCAGTCCTGTGTACCGCTCCTGCCTCTTCCTAGGAGATGCTATCCCTGGACAGCTTCCTGCAGGCCTTGCTCACTCACTGCCTCAAGTCTTTGGTCAAATGGCACCTTCTCCCTGTCATCCTATTTTAACTGCAACCCATGCCCTCAGCACTCTCTATTCCTCCTTATTTTTATTCATAACATATCTCACCTTCTAATAAACTCTGTAACTTTCTCTTTTGTTTATTGTATCTCTCCCATGACTAGGACATAAGCAGTGATTTGTGTCTGTTTCCTTTCTTGCTAGAATGGTACCAGGTAAGGAGTAGATGCTCGATGAATGCCTGTTGAATGAATCAATGAATGAGTGAGCAAAACAGGCCACCTGAGGCCAGGTCCATTGTGGCCACAAACTCAGCTGGGTGGCCCTTTCTCTGGTCACAGTGGGACAGGAGTCTTTTCTTTTGATGGCTGACACCTCATTTGCACTTGGTTCCCTTCTCACCAACCCCCCTCCAAGGACCATCACCTCCTCTTCCCTGTGCCATTGACGCCTATGTCTACCGGACCTTTCCCATCAGTATTTGCATGTGCTGAAGCCTCTCCCATTTTAAGGAATCTATTTTTAACCCAATTCCCATGTCTGGCGCCTAGCCAACCCTTCTTCCTCTTCTCCCTCCTTACCAGCCAATCGTGGAAGAGTCTCCTGCTCTCACTTTTTCCCTGTGCACCTTCCCTCACTCAACTCCTCAGTCCCCTACAATCCTGCCTATGTCTCCATGACTCCCAAACTGTGTCCCCCCGAAGCCCTTCAGTGGCCTCCTTATTGCTAAATCCAATTCACAAGCTCTGGAGTCCTCCTGCAGCTGCTGCAGCCCTCAGCCCTCCCTGCTCCGGGCCACCCTGTTCTCTCAACCCCTCCCTGGCTCCTCCATCTCAGCCACCCAGTCTCTAAGCCCTAAATGTTGGGTTCTTCCCACCTCCACCCGCAGGAGGCTGGCAACTCTCTAACTACATTTACCATCGATGAAGATAACTCAAGAGATTTTTATTTTTATGTGAAATGCCTCATGCTTTAAAAATATTGTACAAATCAAACAAAACATTTCTCCAGGCACATGCGGCCAGTGGGTGGCCAGCTTGCCACTCTCGGCATACGTGCACGCTTGCTTGTGCGTGCGCATTTGCACACTTCTGCACGGGTGTGGCTGTGCGTGAGAGGCACTGGTAGAACAGGTGTGTAACTGGATGCGTGGCTCTGTAGTAGTAGCTGTAATAATATATTAATAATAGGAGCAGCTGACTTTTATTGAGCACTTTTATGGAGAAACGTTTTAAGTGTTTAAGGCATATTAAGTCTATTAAACTTCAGAGAACCTTCTAGACAAGTATTATTATCCCCATTTTGCTGATGAAAAAAATAGGTGCACAGAGAGGTTAAGACATCAGAGGATGGGGATCCGTCTGTATGGCTGTGAGAAGAACAGAACCATAGACACCAATGTACGTGACCTTTATTCTGGGAGTTTAGGCTGGATTATGTTCCTGTTTTTCATCCCCTCTCCATAACAGAGCTGTGCTTTTTCTTCTGTGACCTTGCAGTCCTTCCTACAAGGGGTGGTTGGTAGGCCTCCTTGCCCAACTGACGTGGGACTTGGCTGTGACACTTGCTTTGCCCAGTGGAAACGAGTGGATGTGACGTGAGCAGTGGCTTCAAATGACCTTGCTGTTTGGCTAGTACACCCACACTCTTGCTAGTTTGCCATGAGAAGAGCTTGTCCCAGGTGGCTGCTGCCCCCGCAGCCGAGGTCCCTGACTGTGGGCACAGGGAGCATATCTGAAGCCTTGCCTAGCCAGTCCCATGGGAGCCCGGACCACCCTGACCCCTACAGCCTGAAGCAGAGCTACTCGCCAACTGCACAGACCCACAAAAAAATAGATGCTATGAGTCCCAGCAATTCAGGAGGCTTATCACACAGAATTAGCCTATACCTGCCTTATACCTGAGTTCAGGTGCGTGTGCCTCAGCGGGCTGCACAGAGACCTGTATGGTCAACGGATGCTCCTTGGCCTCCTCTGACCCAGGCCTGTGCTGGGGATTTGGAGATGAATCAGCCATGCTCTCTGCCTTGAAGGGTCTCTTCCCATCCCGGGGGCGGGGGATGGGAAGAGTCATAGCTCCTTATCAGGGAGACCATCTAAGAGTCAGGCGAGACAAAGTGAAAGGGGAGGGAGATCTGACATCTGTACAATGAACACTTAGGTGGAAGGCACCATTTTAGTGGGTTAAGGATGAGTAGGATCTGAGCAGAGAAGGGAGAGATGATGTTCCACGGGATGGACCTCTGTGAGCCAAACCAATGAAGAAAAGCACTACCGTCTGCATGGAAACAGAAAACACATCCCCGTGGCCGGAGGGCAGGAGAGTGTATGAAAGAAGCCAGTGGGACGTCATCCCATTGATGTGGAACCGGTAAGGGCCTAAAGGACAAAGTGAAACGTGCAGAGTAGCGCCCAGAAGTTTGGAAGCTGAAGACTGGAGTCATCGGAGTGGCCTCATAGAATGATGGCTCTGGTTGATGAGTGGACGGTGGATCGGAGGACCCACCAGGTGGGAGAGGGAGACCAGGGAAAGGGCCGTGATAACTTGGAGGAGAACGAAAGGCTGAGCATGTGTGGCCAGGAGTGAGGCCAGCGAGAGCAGCCCGGGGGGGTGAGAGCAGCTGCGGCCAGTGGAGGGGAGCTGGGCCAGGCTGTGGAGACACCACCCCAGGGACCAGGCAGACCTGTGAGGGAGACGCCAGGGGTCTGCTTGTACCCTCCCTCCTCCTAGAAAGTCTTGACCTGGCCATCAGGGCCAAAGAGGTGGAATAGGCTAACGGCTGAGGCTGGAGGGGTGGGGACATGGCTGACCCATGAGCCCTTGGGACAGCAGGGTCAGGACCAGCATCTCTCACCATGGAGCCCAGTATCAGTGGAGGGGTTGGGGCAGGGGGAAATAGAGACTTGGAAAAAAAAGAAGCTGGGACTTTTCTCTGAGCAACACCTCACCGAGGTAAAAAAGTCCCAAAGACAGACATCCCCCGTTCCTACCCCCCAAGGCCTGGGCCAAAGGCTACAGCTGGGTCTCTGGGGTTCGGTGCTATGCCCCAGAGCAAATCACTCCTCTCAAGCTCCTCCTTCCAGACCCTCTCTCATTCCCTGGGGCCTCCTGTCTGCACACACAGACCAGCAGCCCCTGTACAAGCGATGGGAGTAGTCTCAGGGCAACAACGAAAGCAACACCAACTCATTCTCAAGGCCTTTATCCAGGCTCAGCGTCTCTAACATCCTGAGACCCTGAAAGGTCAGTGTTGTCATCTTCACTGTATGAGTGCAAGACCCTGGTGCCCGGAGTAAAACTCAGCCACAGACCCCCAGTGAGTCAGCTGGATCGGCCGCCGCAGGGACACACAGTGGCTTTGTCAGCGGCCAGGCCAGGGGAACAGCCAGCTGTGCTCACCTGCCCTGCCTCCCATGGGCCTGTCTGCAGTTTGTCCAAGATTTTTCTAGAGCTCTCTATTTCCATAGGGAGAAGTCAGGTCTACAGCGGGGGGTGGGGGGTAGGGGAGCTGCCTGGGGAGGTGGTATGCAGGGTGGGGAGGGAGAAAGATCCAGCAGCAACTTGGCCTCCTGCAGGCAAGCAGGTGCTCTCAGAGCCGAGACTCTCAGTCTCCTACCAGTGCTCCCTGGGGAAAGAGGTTATGCCAGAGGCAGAGCCAGCAGTGTCTGTCCTCATATGCTGCCCCCAGTAGCTGAGACCCAAGGCCTTTACCAGGCCAGACTCCTGCTACACTGTCAGCGTGAAGACCCTGGCCCTCATTCTGCTGGTAAAATTGTTTGTTTTCACTCTAGGTCTGGAGACCCTTCCACTCTGCCCCAGAACCCATGCAGACAACAAAGCAACAAGTTCTCCTGTGTATCGTTATTAAGTCCATTTTACAGATTAGGAAACTGAGACTCATTTGTCCAAGGTCACACGGCTCCTAACTGTCAGAGCAACTTCTGGCTCTGGGCTTGGAAAAACTCTCTCTGCTGTCTTGTCCACATTCTCTCTGAAGAAACAAATTTAAAAAGAGCCATGAAACTAAGTCTGTCAGGATGTCTTCGGGAAAATAGAACTCAAGCCAGAAAGTTCCACAGAGAGAAATACAGGAAACTCAGCAATGATGGTGTTGGATGAGCCGAAAGCCAAGGGCAGATCAGGAGGCAGCCCAGGGATAAGCCAGAGCAGGAGGCTGCCGGCCAAAGGGATGGCAGGAGGAGCCACTGAGTCCAGAGGCCAGGACTGCCAGGCAGGAGTGGGTACCACTGGGAAGACTCAGCCACTGCTTGGGATGCAAAAGCCGGAGGAATACCCAGGCTTCTCCCTCCATCCCACCTTACACCTCCCACTGATCAGACCGAACGGGAACCAGGTGCCAGGGAGCCTGGGAAATGTAGTTTCCAGCGAGTATACATCACTACAGAGCAGAGCAGGGGGAAGGCAGGGAGGGTATCTGACAGCAAACAGGCAAATGTCTGGGATACGGAGCACAGGGCAGTCTCCCCAGCCCCTTGAGAGGTGGATGGTGATGAGGGAGGGGACACTGACAGCCCCCCAGCAGGATGGGAGGGTCTTGGGCAAGGGCCTAGGTCAGGCGTTCCCTCCACTCATTGCCAGGGGATGGCACAGGTGTTGATGCCCCTACCAAGGTCCTGCACAGCACGTGTCCCCTTTGAAAGATAAAGGACCAGGTGCCTAACGGCTGCAGCCGCCATCCTGGGGCTTCTGAGAGTGACACCCCAGAGTGCACTGCCAGGAATGCTAGTTTCCAAGGGTCTTCAGGCAATGAGAAAATTGATGGGGAGCCCTGGGCCCCGGATGGGGCTGTCCTGCCCTCCTGTACTCTTGCCAGGCACCTCCAGGCTGAGTGTGGGAGCCCGTTTGTGTGCACACGTGTGTACTCACAGGCCTGTGTGTACTTTGCTGTCCTGAACCAGGCTGAGCAGCACCGTTCGAAGGGCCTGCCTGGCCCCAGGGAAGACTCTATGCAGAGACCAGCTCAGGTAAAGCCAAGCGGGGGTGGGCATGGGGGTGGGTGGGAGCTCAGACCTCCCTGGCTGCACGCCCTTCCCTCATGGCTCAGCAGGGCTGCACTGCTCCTGCCGCAGAGCCCTTGGCCTTGATGAAGGCCAGACAGCAGGGCAGCACTGTTGGCAGACAGACCCCGAACCTGGGGTGAACACACAGAGCAGCAGGGTCTCCCCTTTCAGGGACCAAAGGGGAGGGGGCCCGTGGTACCTTCCCGACAGTTCAGCGGACCTCCAAACAGCCAGCTTGTTCTCCTTTCCTTTTGCAAACAGCAGCAGGTTTGGGCCTTAGTCCTCGGACCTTGACTCTCTTCTTGCCACGGATAGGAACTGTGTCAGGCCAGCCCTGGGCCTCCAACTTTGGGCGCGGCCAGGATCTACACTCAAGACTCTCTGAACGAAGTTGGGGGTAGAGAAGTCTAAGTTTCAGTTAGGAACCCCAACAGCAACTCAGGGAAGCTGGAAGGGAAGTAGGCTTGGGGCCCCCAGTTCTTTGCTCTGGCAACACCCCATGACTTCTGCTCACAGCTCACCGCAGGGCGGGCACCACCGCTGAGCCCTGACAAAGTCCTCCAGCAGACACGCCGGGCCTGGCTGGGCCTCATGCTGGTGGTGGTGGGAGGAGGGAGCTGAGCTTCTGGACACTTCCAGGCCCCCCCAAGATCAAGAGGTTGGCTTCTTTGTCTGGGTAGTGGTGGGGGTGAACCTCTGCTTCGTCAGTCCCCCTGCAGCCTGGTCTCATGGTGTCAGAGACAGTCGCAAGAAGACAAGACTCAGGAGGTCAAAGGCAAGTTGAGCCAACCACATGCCATGGCAACAGAGTTCCCCCACCCCCTGCCACCTCTTGTCTCAAACCTGCCACCTGGATTTCTGTGTCAGGATCCCAAGCATGGGACAGGATGTGTGTGAGCAGGTGGCTTGGGCCTCGATACCCAAGAGCATCCCACTGGAAAGGCTCTCCGTGGCCAGCCTCAGGCCTGCTTCCACGGGCCACTCAGGATGGCGAGAGATGCAAGTGAAGGTCGCGCCCCTTGGAAGGCAAAATTCCAGTAAAATCGAGACGCCCCTCTCCCAATCAAAGGGCTCTGTGGAGGCAGCAGGACGCACAGTGTCGTACTTCTCCTCCAGGTTCTCCTTTCTGAACCATGAGCTGATGTCAGCAAGACCTTCCCAAGACAGGCTCCCACAGTCTGCGGTCTAGGCCAGAAGTCAGGCCCCTTATTTATTCTGCAAATGCTTACTGAGAGTCCACTCGGTGTCAAGCACTGTTGTACCTATGGGATCACATGAATGTTCAAGAGAAACAAAGGTCCCGGTCTTCGAGGAGTTTATGTTCCAATAAGGGGGGCGGGTACGTAAACAATACACATCATCAGTAAGACATAATATGGCCAGAGGCGGTAAACACTCTGAAGGTCCGTGTAGGCGGCGGGTGAGGGGGTCAGGACAGCCGGGAGGACGGATTGCGGATTGAGGTATTAACAGCCGACCTCACTGGGGAGGGAGAGGAGTGAACGGAGACCTGAATAAAGGGTGGGGCCAGTGGTATGGACTCTAGAGAAGGGTGTTGTTGGCAGAAGGAACAGCCAGGGCAAAGGCTCTATGGCAGAGCATGCCTGGTGTTGGAGGAGCTCAGCACTGCTGGGACACAGCAGGTGGGAGAGGGCGGAGAGACAGCAGGTCAGAAGAAGGGGGTCCGACCCTCCAGAACCATCTGAGCCTGCTGTATGCATTGGCTTTTACTCTGAGTGAGCTGGGAAGCTGATGGAAGTTTTGAGCAGAGGACAGAGCTAAGTAATTCTGAAAGGATTACTCCAGCCGTTGTGTTGCAAATGGGTTGAGTGCAGCAAGGTAGTACCTGGAGGGGTTCGGGGTGGGGGGCACATAGGAGACCACTGCAGTAAATCCAGAAGAGAGGACAGTGGCCGGGGTGGGGGGGGCGAGGGGGGTGGGGAGGTCGCTTTCATGGGGCTGGTGACAAGTGGACAGGTTCTAGCTGTGCTTGGTTGGGATTCGTGGGTGGAGTAGGTGTTGTACCAAGAGAAAGAGTCAAGAATGACTCCAAGGCTTTGGGCTGAGCAATGGGAAGAATGGAATTGTTGTTTCCAGAAACTGTGAAGGCCAAGGGTAGACAGAGTCTGTTTCAGGGGAAGGTTAGGAGCGAGAGGTGGATATTTAGGTTTCTGAGACCCCTGGTACAATCTACGCAGAGGTAACAAGTAGGCCGCCAGAGACAGAGCTAGAGCCCCCTCCGTCTTCGTTGAGACTCAGAAGTCACTAAACCAAACCAAAGTCTTGCTGGCAGGTCGCAGGAGGAAAGAGGGACCCACAGTTGAGGCTGAGGTGTCTCAAGGGAGGTGACCAGTTACCTTCAAGAAGGCCGGGAGACCGGAAAGGGAGAGAAAAATCGATGGCGCCTTCCAGTATGAGTTGAGACCTCTGTGTAGTGGCCAACCTAAAGATGTCCTGTCAGGCACGCTGATCTAGAATGATCTAGAATGCCCACAAAAGTCTTTCCCGCTGCGCAAAACCAAGAAGGTACCATCCAGAGCTCAGCGAGAGAGTTCCTGCTGCCCTGAGAGCCCTATCAGGAATGTTCCCCCATTCTACTGCCACAAAACCCTAAGTCAGAAGCACCCATTTCTAGAAGGGGTTTGCCCAAGGCCACTGAGTCCACACACAGTGCCGGAGTCAAAGCTGGGTCTCTGGCCAGGTCCAGGGCCTTCCCACAAGCCGAGGCTCCCCTGACAGTGGCATCTGACTCTTGGCTGGGGCTGGTGACTCTCCATTCCTTTACAGCTTGAAGATGCTGCTCTAGGTCATATCAGACAACTCCTGTAATATCAAGGTTCCCCTCAAGGTGGCCGCAAGGAGGTGAGGAACTAACGAGGTCCTGCACACTAGGGCCTGGCCCCATTCCCAGCACGGGTGTGGGGGGGTGGGGGAGTGCTCCATCAGTGACAGCTGGGCCCAGAGCAGTCTGAACAACAGTCACTTTTTTTTTCCTTATTGCAGAGATTAAAGAAAAAGCTGTAAAGAGGGAATGAGTTCACGGAAATAAAGGAAAACAGCCCACCCACTTTGCACGATCCACTTACTCTACTTAATACTCAGGGTGCACAGAGACTGATTTCTCTGGCTGGATTATTTCTTTAAGCTAAGTTCCCTGGGGTAGGATTACTGCGCTGAAAGGTCAGAGCCCTTTCGTGGGTCTTCATCACTGCTGCCATGTTGCTTTCCAGAAAAGACGGTACCCATTTTCTTTCCTTTCTTTTTACCCAAGACTCTTTTTTTCCCTTACAATCAACTTACTTCGTTTTTTCTTTACTAATTCAGTAGGTAGGAGATATTGAATTTACATTCCTTCGAATGTAATTGTTATGAATATTCACTTTTTCTTTTTAGCATTTACTTGTTTAATATGACTGAAGGAGAACTGTCTATTCATAGCCTTTACCCATTTATCATTGGGTCTTTAGTCAACAAACATGAGCTGGTCACCGACACTTCCAGGTGCCTGGGAACACCTCGTTTGTGTGAACTGTTTCAGGCCGTAGCAACGAAATTCTTTGTGATCCCGTCTAATTCACATTCCCCACCCCTCTGCCCCAGTCTGACTGCCTACTGAATATTTTCATTGGTACTGTTATACATTAAGTTTTTAAAACATGTACTGTCAGGTTTGCATCACATGAATCCTACATACTTTTTTCTGTCAGAGGTTTTAAAGCTTAGAAAGTTATCACCCCATAATCTAATCCATAGTCATTCTATTTAATATTTAATTTGATTAGTCCACTTTTGAAAGTCTTTAATCCACTGTTTCTGAATTAAAGAACATTCTACCAAATGCCTACGTAGAATGTGACATGCAAAACCAAAAACCCCACCCCAAACACAAAACTCCCTTCAAATAGGTATGGGAAAGCCTACCTCAGCAGAAGTTAATTAAGCCTCTTTACTGGAGGGTCCCTCAGAGATTTTTACCACGCCAGTAAGTCCTGGGGATTACCAAGCTATGCCCAAGGTCTGGGAGGACCAGCATGTTTCCTGTAAAGCATTTCTCAAACTTTGGTCCTGTGGAGCTCCTCATTCACAGAGCACCTCTGGGAGCTAGTATTCCCTTGCCACGCTTTGGAAAATGTTGCTTGAACCCAACTTCAGATCAGAACATCAAAACAAAACTCTAAGCTCCGTGGCAGTGAGCACGTTTATCTATTTCACCCCTGCCACATTCCCAGCGCACTAGAGACGCTCAGTAAATACTAGTTAAGTCAACAAGTGAGTGTATGTACAAATAAATCCAGTGCACAACACTGAGATACATTCTGAGATGCAGGGAGGGGTAGGGACTTTGTGTGGTTCACTGCTGCAGCCCTAGGACCTGGAATATGTCTAGGGTATGGTGTGTGTTCAACAAATACTTGGACAGATGAATAAATAAAGGAATGAATCACTTGTCCAACTGAGCTCCTAACTTCAGTGCCTAACACCTTTCCTTTTATGGAAGAGAAAGAGTATCTCACCTGGGTACATGACCCCAGGCAGCTCAGAGGACACTTCCAGGAGCTGGCAGTGGAGCGCAGAGGCCCAAGGCCCCAGAAATGCCCCTGAGGGGAGGCTCGTTGCAGCATCAGAAGCCCAGCTACATCCAGCCTGGCGATGTCAGGCATCCCAACCCAGGGAAGCTGAGGACGAGACTTCCTTGGCACTGCTCATACTAACCAAGTGAGATCCTGAATCCTTCCTATACGGGAAAACCAGCCTGGAACTGGGTCAGAGCCTGCCATGGGTTCTGTCCTCAGAATGGCTCTGCTGCCTAAGACACCGAGTAAATTGAGCCTTCGGGCTCACGGGAGGCTTCTTAGGATCACAAATGGCTCTCCCTCTGGATAAGCACACCTGCCGTGTTCACCACCATTCTTTTTTTTTTTTTTAAAGATTTTATTTATTTATTTGACAGAGAGAGATCACAAGTAGGCAGAGAGGCAGGCAGAGAGAAAGAGGAGGAAGCAGGCTCCCTGCCGAGCAGAGAGCCCGATGCGGGACTCGATCCCAGGACCCTGAGATCATGACCTGAGCCGAAGGCAGCGGCTTAACCCACTGAGCCACCCAGGCGCCCTCACCACCATTCTGAACCCAATTTACCTTTACCTGAATCCTTTTACCTTTCACCTCTCACTCAGCTGGACCAGTGTAACTCCTGTAGCAACACTTGGTCACTTAGGAACCTAGGTTAGTGGACAGTTCCTCAGGAAAGCTCTCCAACAGGTGTGCAGTTTGGGTGGGGGGAAGTGAGCACAGGCACTGTTAAGACAGTCTGTTTTTTCACAGCTCAGGTGACACTGACCCTCACCAAGCTATGCCCAGAATCTACACAGAAAAAGTACCATGAGTTTTCAAGAAAGAGACCCAAAAGCCTGGCCCAGGAGCATTGGTGACCTTTTTCCAAATATTACCCCTGGGTAATATTTCCTTTCAGAGTTGCCCAGCGCAGCCCCAGAGCGTCCCACGTCACCATGAGTGCAGGCCCCACCAGCAGTTTAGGGAAGACTGTCCCCCTAAACCAGCCCCCGTGTTTGAGGTTGGAGCAGCTTCCATGGCAAAGAAGAGAGGAAACAATGCGCTTTATAAAGAACCATATTTATTTTCATTTACAGCATCAATACCATAAATAAAGCTAAACATCGTTGGCTGTGTGCAAAACACAGGGTCCCATGTGGCACTGTAAATGGCTACCCAAGGTCACAGACATGCGTTGCGAGGAGATGGGCGGGCGGGTGGGGGTGGCTAGCTAAAGAGAAGCCTGAGAGGGAAGGAGGGCCCTCTCTGGTTGACATTCTATAAAGGGAGGGAGACTCTGCAAGAGAAGACAAGACAAGAGCGATGACTTTGTACTGGCAAGACTCTGCACCAGTGCAGCAAGCAATGCAGCATGCGGGCCCGTGCAGACAGGCCAAGAGGTCGGCGTGCTCTGGCCGCATGCAGGACAGGCGCCCCCTTCCACCTGAGAGCCCGAGGCCCCGCGCACAACAGCCCCCCCAGCCTCGGCACGGCGTCCCCCTCTAAGAGCACTTGGAAGACCCCGCTGCTGCGGGTAATGAATCAGTGGGCACATGTGTTTTGAGCAGAGCCATGGCGGCATGGATGCGGGCTGCTCCAAGTCAGGGCTGAGTGGAGTCGTGTCTCACAGTCACCCCTGGCCTGAGGCAACGATTGCTCCAGTGGAAGCTTCTGCATCCTCTGGGGCTTGATGAGACAAGAACAGTCAGAAGAGCCACAGCAAAGCCCTGGTGTCGAAAGCAGAGGCTGCGCTGGGAAAGGATTTGCCGGGGGCGTGGTGGCACAAAGCACGGGTGGCTCAAGCCTGCGATGAAGGCTGGGAGCATTATTATTATTTTTATTTTTGGAGCCCTTCCCCAAAGAGTCACCCACGGTTTTGATCAAGAATCTGCATACGAGAATTGAGGTAAGAATGCTTGTCTGCGTGTATTTTTCAGCGGCTACTAGACTGAAGTTCTTTTCCCAGGGGACAGAGCCCTCTCTGGCGCGCTGTCTCACAGCTGGGGGACCCGTCCCGGGAAGGTAAGCGGTTTCGCAAGGAGAAAGGCATGCACGCAGGGCACACGGGAGGCCGCAGGGAGGCAGGCATGCTGCCGGTGTGGACCGGGCAGCCGGCTCAGGGGTAAGTAGAGTCAAACATGGCATTCCAGCAGAATGCCACCCAACGTCGCCAACCCCCCAGGCCATGGCATGAGTCCATTAGTATGCAAGACGCTCGCAGTTAGTACGGCCAGGACCGCGGCACGGAGGACGGGGCACAGAAAGCACGTTAGGCGTTAGTACCACTTTCTGAAAATTGGCAAGAAAACCAGTCACCTCCGAGCAGAAGTGTGTCAGCCAAGAAGTGGGTGTAGCACTGGAAGGCTGAAACGAACTGGTGGCCACAGTGTAAGGTTGGCAAGAGAGAGAGACAGAAAGGAGAATTTAGTTCCGGGTGGAGGGAAAAAGGGAAAAAGACTGGTAACACAAAAGGCACAGGAGTTGAAGATGAGGCAACCATCGATAAAAGGGAAACTTCTCCAAACAGATCATCGCTTGCTCAGGGCCGATGGACCTTTCTGGTAGTGTCTGCCTACCCATTGGCCAGAGTGGGTGCGGGTAGTTGGCCGAGGCCAGCGCTCCCCGCTCTCCCCTCCAAGTGGCACGCATCCTCAGGACCCCACGCCCCCCAAGATCTCTTTGTCCCAGTTTAGCTCCGGTGTCCCATGCTCATTCTTGAATGTGCTACGGAGACCGAGAGACGTCTGCCTCCTGGCATCACCAGGCGTTTCAGTTCTGCCCACCAGGAAGGTTCACAGCCTCAGAACATACAAACATCTCAGGCTTCTGACAGGCACGCCCCGTCTCACCAGAGTAATTCAAACCAGTAGTCTCTTTATGGCCGTAAATGACATTCTCCGAGAGTCTAACTCTGGCTTCATGGAGCAGAACTCCACAGAGTGTCCCCGCCCACCCTGGGCTGAAGACAGAAGCAGGGACACGGCTGTGCACGTGTTCACATCATGCCCTCAAGAATTTCCTTTTAGACTCGAACACAGCATTACTCCAGGGCTCCTCCCACCATGCTGAATATGAAAATTTCAGCAAAAATTTGGAAAAATCCAACACAAGTCATTGGACTGAGAACGGTTCCAACAAGGACAGAGGTGCCAGTTCCCACAGGCTGGGACACAGCCGTGCCCCTGTTTGCTCCAAAAATGTCAAGGAAGGCTTGGTAGAAATAACTCTCCCATTCTTCCTGCCCTATGGAAACTTGTCATCTGCCAGCTCTCAAGCGCCCAGGCTCCTAATGCATGCCAGGTCCCATCCCTCCTTAATCTAGAGGAGCTCCCTCATGTCATGAGTGCACAGAGCCATCTCCAGCCTGGCCACTCTAGACATCCTGAGCACGTTGGAAGGCCTTGGCCTTGCTCCAGCAGACCCAGCAGCGGCACATGTAGGGGCAGGGCAGGGTGTGGAGAGGAGAGGTCTCCCCCTGGAAGCCCTGGGGTAGGGTGGACCCAAGGCCTGTTTTTGCCCTCAATAGGGCATATTTCTTTATATCAGTCAACAAACAGCTTCTGCTCCCAGGCTCCCCAGCCAGTCAAGACATAGGAGGTGAGACACCTTCCTTTGCTAGGACAGTGTGAGTACAAACTGGCTGCTTTGGCCAGATCCACGTGGCAGCTGAGTGGCTAAGCCACCAGGATGTCTGTGAGCAGGGCTCATTGGGGAGGTCACGCTTCCCAGGAATCCTATACCCTGAGGTGCTAACAGACGGCCTCAGTCTCAAAGCACAGGATGGAAGAGGGCAGAGTCTCCCCTCAGCCCGACCGTTACGGACCCTGAGTGGTCGTGGCTCAGACAGCAGCCTGGGCTAAGGACCAGGCGGGGGCACAGCAACTCCCCTACAAGGCACCAGCTCACCAGAGCTCTGCACGGCCAGGGACCCTGGGGCCTCCCGGGTCGTGCTCATTGACAGTGTGTTTGTAGCAATCTGCTTGAAACTCCCTGGTCATCTGGCTGTGGTCTGGTGATGAGGGTAAAAACCTTTAAGCTACTAATCAGACATCAAAACCAGGGTGCAAAACAGTTCCCCCTCCATCCAGGAGGACAGATCACCGCCAACTACATACTGCCGTCTGTTTCTGTAAGGTTTAATTCTATTCTGATCTACTCTTTTCTTCGAAACTGATGATGCTTTCGTGTTGCCAAAACACTGTCCCTGTAAACAAGTGGTACCAGGGTACATACAACAAAAGGCACTGATCAGAAGGTGGCATGCTCACTTCTGTTTCTATAAAAGCCCAAACCACGAGTGTCGCAGGCAGCGACCATGGCCATGGACCACGCCGTGGAAGGGATTCGTGATACCAGTTATAAACTTCAAACTGTGTTGAGAAAAACGGACACTCATTGGGGGAAAAAAAATGCTTTCTCTTGGCTGATTAAAAGTTAAAAATTGAAATGTAAACCTAGAACTGTGGCTCGCTTTGGTATAAAAGAAGTACAAAGCTATAAAAAAACATCCTTCATGTCATCCGGCCCCAGCACCAGGAGGGGATGTCCACCCTGATGCAGCCAGGCGCGGGGGGCCAGGGTGAAGCTCTTTGGCTTGGAGCGAATGGGCTAGAGAACGTCAGGCTGCCAGCCAGAGTCCTGGCCACCTACACTTAGACTGCTGCCTGAACTGGAAATGTGAGGGCCCTTTGGGGTGCTCGGCATTTCACTGGAGCTTCACTGGGAAGCATCTGAGCACCCAGCTGCGGATGGTCTCCAGGGTCTCCTCGGACTCGCCGTACATGGAGCCCAGCACCTCGGAGAACACCCAGAGGAGGGGCAGCCCGAGGCTCAGGAGCTCATACGTGTAGCAGTAGTTGTAAGCATTGTCCCTGAAGTGCAGGCCGGCTGCACACAGGAGTCCCCAAATCCAGTTAAGCAGGCTCCGGGGAACGTGAAGCAGGCCCCACGGCAGCACAAGGGGCCAGCTTAGCGCCTTCCTAAAGAGGGAATTGGTGATACCTGGAGGGCTGCCTTCGGGCGTGCCAATGGCAGCCGCTGCGCAAGAACTTTCCACGGGGGTGTCTCGCCGAGGGGCCTCTTGCTCCTTCCACGGTCCCTCCTCCTAAGAGAGGGAGCAGAGTGGGGGCATCAGGCCATGATTCTCACGGAGCACCCCATCAATGGAGCAGAGGAAGAGAGCCCACACAAACCGACCATGGCAGACCCTGCATTTTGCAACCAGCCCTCCTCCCCCACTAAGAGCCCCCATACACTGCTGAAGGGGGGCTGAATACGGGCATTGCTTTCCGGGGGCCAACGTGACCACAGTGTTCACAGGCCTTCAAAACACACATCCTTTAAAAACAAAACAAAACAAAACAAAACAAAACAAAAACACAAGGCACACACATCCTTTGACTCAGAAATGCTTTCTAATGATCTGTCCTCAGTAAGTAATTTGAAACAGGGACAAAGAGATACTTGCCGTGAAAACAGCTATAAGGTAAAAAGAGGACACAACATAAACATTCAGCAACATGGGGCTTGTTGAATAAATTATTAACCATCTTTTACAGGAATCAAAAATGATGCTTCGAAAGAATTTGTAATGTTACGGGGAACAGCTCTTGGTATATTGTTGCTACATAAAAAGAAGGATATGAAAGTGTAGTGATAGGATTCCAACTAGGTGAAAAAACAATCACATAGGGCAATTTCACAAAACGTTAGTTACGGGTTTCTCAGAACAGAGTAGTGATCATTTAACTTTCCTTCTTTACATACTCTGTCCATCCGTTTTTCTACATTAAGCCTCTATGCCTCGTGTAATCCAAAAAGAGCTGTACAGTGTGGGTCCCTGCTGGGGGGAGCAGTGGTTAATCAAGCAGTGGAGAAGGTATTTGCTAAGAGCTGCCAGAGGAGACGCTGTCACCAACTGGCCACACACCCAGCAGCCTGTCACTTTGCTGACATCCAAGGTGGGGGGTCCGGGGTGGGTGGACTTAGGGAAAGGCAGGCTCCACAGGGAGGGAGGGACATCCTGCCTACAACACTGTGGACATGTGGGAACCGGGCATGGGGGACCCTGTAGTTTTCCCATGGCTGGGCATATAGTCCTGTCCCTGGGACATGGGAAAGCTCTTCTCAGGAGAAGCCAGCACCACTGCTTACCGGCAAGCCGGCCTCCAGAATGGGATAAACCCAGAGGCTGGCAGAACAGGCTAAGGCAGAGACCCTCCGCCCCGCACACACAGTAAAGACTCTCGGCTTCATCTGCTGGTCTCAGCCCCTCCAGGGCCAGAAACTCTGGCCTTGCTCGCAAGGACCTTTGAAAATGGGTCTCCTATCCAGGGGCCTTCCCTGTTTCACCAGTGCCTTCAGGACAAAACATACCTCTCTTTGTTGCTTCAACTCTGCTCGTCTCTTCCTCTGCTGACTGTTGGTCTTATAGTGAATGAAATGAGGCTTGCAGAAGAACTTGCCTGTAAAACAAAACACACACATACTGGCATGCATGGGTTTTCTCCTGTAAATTAGAGCCATGGCAGACACATGCCAATGTCTGTCCCTGTCTAGGCCAGGGAATACCAATACTGGGAATAAGCCCAGGAAGCCTCAAACTTGGCTTCTGCCACGTGCCTTAAAGAAGCCACATTGAGATGAGGTAGCAGGACCCTTTGCTGCCTCCGAGCAGGCTGTAGCAATGGGGGTGTGGTGGGAGATGCCAGGGAAGGGGCCGAAGCCCTCAGATAATCCCTAAGCCAAACCGAGCCCAAGTTCCTTCCCAAGGCTAGCGGCCAGGCTGCAGAATGGACAGCTCCGAGTATCAGCACTGTTTCTAGTTCACAGTCCTTCCAGGGGCCCCTGAAGGTGGGAAAGTCTCAGAACAAATGGCAGCAGTGAAGGAGAGGAAAAGACCCAGGAAAGGGCTGCCCTGGGTCTCCGGCCACAGTCCAGGACCATTGGGCACCTTCCAGAAAAGACTTCTTTGTTCACCATTACAACAGTAATCTCAGTAACAATGGTACAACAGGAAAAAGTTATTCGGCACTCACAATATAGCAGACACTCCTCTGAACACTTTCCACAAATTGACTCCCTTGAACAACCTCGCAACAACCTTATGAGCTAAGAGCTATTATTATCCTCATTTTACTGATGATCTGACGGACAGACCAAGAAGTTAGGTAACAGGCCCAAAGTTATGTGGCTGGCTGACGGTTCATCCTGGCAGGTTGCTTCTCAAAGGAGAGGTTGCTTTTATGATCGCTTTTGTAAGACATACTTTGTAAATAAAAACATTAGTAAGTCATCATTTATTGAACCCTTGTTACAAGCCAGTTGTGATCCTCTTGCTGACACGGGGCCACGGAAGGTGGGGGTATTGGCGAGGACACGTATGTCAAGCACTCAGCACACAGTAGGTGCTGGCCAAGGCTGGTACACAGCAGGCACTCATGGCCCCCCCGGGCCCTTTGAGGGGGGGCCTCTTGCTATAGCAGGACCTCCCAGCTCCAAGAACAGCGTTCCCGGGGACACCACAGTCCTTGGGAAGAACGGGGGCACCCCAGAGGCTCGAGCTGCGCCAGAGCAGAGCCCGGCGCGAACCCCGGCCCCCAGGAGTTACCTTCGTCACCGTCAAAGGCATAGGCGGCCAGACGCAGGGTGCTGGCGCAGACGCTGCAGCGGAAGCACTCGCGGTGGAAGAAGTGGCCCTCGGCGCTCAGCCGCTCCATCACGTACACACGCTTCTTACAGAAGTAGCAGGTGTCGCTGCCGCCCAGGTTCAGGGGGAACACCTTCCGCATGGATTCCTGGGGGGCAGAGGGCGGCGGGAGAGGAGCGCCATGCGTCAGGGCTAACACCAAGACTCCTGGAAAGTTCTGAGCTCAATCGTGGGGACCCCCTGGGCTCCTGTTTGCCGCTCATCTCACTGTGGGCACTGTGGCGAGGCGGAGGGGCGGAGGATCCGCTCCCGGCACAGACCCCAACAACCCCAGCCCCACGTGGGCTGCTGTTAATTTTGCACCCAGACAGGCCAGCTGACAACGAAGGAGGCCTGGGAGGGGTTCCTTCCAAGGCTGGCTGCTCTGGTTCAGGTGGGAGTGGAGTCGCTCTGACAGAGGGGGGCATCGTTCACAAACAGGCCTGCCCAGCGACACTGACTCCAGCAATGTGCCCCAGGGATGAAGGGCTGCCTGGGTCTAGAGTGAGATTCCCAAAAGGATGTTTTCCACACCCCTGTCCCCTGCAGTGACTTAGGCCAGGCCGGGAAAGCCTGTGGCAGTCAAACTGCTAAAGAGAACTGCAGGAAAGCAAGAGGCTGTGTCTTCCAGCCCCTGGGGCGGCCAGGCAAATTCCTAAATGCAGGAGAGGGGATGAGGGCAAGGCAGCCATGCGCCTGGGGGATTGGGTGTTTGTATCAAAAGGAAAGCAAAAGAACTGTCCAGTCAAAGGGCTGGTGATGCAGCAGGCAGCCTTGTTGGGGAAAAGGGAGAATTCAGAGGGCAGAGTATCTCTCTGTTACTGGATTCTCAGTCCTGTGCCAAAGGGCTACTTGAGCTGGACACCAAATACTGAGGGTAAGGGGTGGCCTGCTTGGTATTTTTACTGAGCTCTCTAGATATCAGGGGACAGGCTTTGCCTTGTGAAATGACCTGGAGGGGAGCCGAGTGAGGTTAATTGGTCAGAAAATGCAGCCCTCCCTCTAACCTTGGCACCGGTCTACCCCATTGTCACACCTCCTGTCCACAAGCCGGGGGCCTCAGGTGGGCCAGGCCGTCCTCCCTGGGAGACCAGAGCCGGTGTCTGCGGGTGAAGGCTGAGGGGTGTGTGTCCTTACCAGGTCTGGAGAGGTGGCCTGGGTCTTAGGTCTGTGATCATTCATGTACAGATTGACCAGGACTTCAGCTGCAGCCCCTATTCCGCTGGACACTTTCCCTACCGTCAGCTACCCGAGAGCAGAGGTAGAGGAGACAGAGACAAAGGTAGAGGCCAGTTAGCACTGAGAAGGAAAGCGCAAACAGGCTGGATGTGGGACAGGGCTCCACACCCACATGCAGACAGCGCCCCACGTCCCAGGAGATGCGAACCCAGCCTGGAATGGGCAGCGGGCACTCTGGAGATGGAGAAAAGGACAGAGATGGAACACTGGGGCCTGGGGTGAGCCAGGTGACTTTGAGAACTAGTTCTGTGGGCGTGCAAGGCCTGCAGGATTCGTCGAGTTTCTTGGTTCACAGATGGGGTAAATGAATCCCAGAGAGAGGAAGGGAGCTCTCCCAGGCCACTTAGCAAAGATGTGCAAGATTCAGAACTCCTCTCAGGTCTCCTGAGTCCCAGCCTGGGTGCCCTCACACCCTGAGGAACCAGGACCTCACAGACAGACAGCTGACCGGCAGCCACCCTCCCATAGCCATCTCCCTCTTTGGAGAGCTGGGAGCTGCTTCACAGGCATCATGAGCAGAACCGCACCCCGCACCCCTGGGAGGAAGGGTTAGGACCCCAGCTCCATCATGAACCAGTTCTGAGACTGGACACAAAACTCTCAGCTGCTGAGCTCAATTTCCTTATTTAGTAGGACAGGGGAAATTGTGCCTGCCTCATGGACATCTGGTATATGAACTGAGGGAGAGAAGGGGGATTCAAATGCCTGGCGCTAGGCGGGGGTAGGCCAGGAGAAGCTGGACTCCTCCTTCCCCGTTTCCCAAGTGTAGCAGCTCCCAGCCTGCCCTGTGGCCTCCACAGCCCTGGGGGGCCATGGCAGCATCTAACCTGGGTGCCCTTTGGCCTACAGAAGCAGTGACTGGAATGGGAGCAAGGAGGCTACGGGATGGAACTCCACCGCGTGCTCCAGGCGGCCGTGCCCGGAGGCCCCAGGCTGCTGCTGGCATGTCAGCTCCATGGGGGCCCTGGGCACCACTGCTGGCAGGTCACCAGTGCCTGTGCTCTGGAGGGCATGACAGCCATCCCCCAACTGTGAGCTTCTGGTTCCCCATCCATGTGTCCTGGGGCTGGGGCAGGGGTGGATCTGACAGCCCAAGTGGACATGGGCTGGACACCCAAATACCCCCAGCAAATCCAACCTTGCTCCCCCTTTCCCATCAGCTATCAATGCCACCCCAGGAACACCGCAGTCTCCTCTTCAGGGAGGCACACAGCACAGAAATGGTTCTGGAAGCACCATTTCTGACCCAGAATCCAGGAAGGAGGCAGGTCCCGACCCTCCCCAGCCTTGGAATCTGGTTTCTGGGAGGCGTGGCGGGAGAGAACTGTGGCTCAGGTGAACAGCCATTGCAAAGGCAAACAACAGTGATGGGTGCGGCTAGAGGAACGCCCTCCCTCTAAACCCGTGGCTGCCCCTGGGAGGCCACGTCTAATCTGCTAGGAAAGCCTCAGCAATAAAGCAGGAAGTTCGGGGGACGGCAAAGCGAATGGCTGTGGTCCCCCAGCTCCTGGTAGCAGAGCCCTGCCTCAGAAGCTGAGACCAGTTTACTGGATTCCAGCAACAGCACAGCCACTGCGAGGGGGAAGGAGAGGGAAGGATGCCAGGCAAGCTGGGGAGAATGACAAGATCCAGGAGGCTCCTGTTCCCTTTCTCATTAAGGAAGCCCTCACACTCATGGCCACTTTGGAGCCCTTGGACCACATGTGGGGGGATTCTGGGGATTGTAGCAGGCCATGGGCCTGCTAGGTAGGGGGTCTGAGTCCATGGCTCAGACAGATGGGAGCCTCTCAGACTTTACAAAGCCTGTCCTTTCCTAGGAGCACAGCATCCAGGCCAGTTACCCCAGACCCACTTCACCTCCCGAGCTGCCCCAGCCTGGGGGAGATCAGCCTTCTGCTTCCAAGCACACTCTCTGCCATCTACAGGATGTCACGAATGCCAAGAAACCTGGCTCCTATTTCTAAGAAAGGTTCAGGTGCCCTGGCTCAGGACAAGCCATTGTTTGCCTGATGTTCCACTCCTTACTGGGACCCCCAGCGGGACTCCCACTGGGACCCCTCCTCCCTGACCAGGCCCCTCAGAAAGGGGTTGAAGAATACTAAATACTTCTTGGGTTTATATTAAATCAAAGAGGAGGAGAAGACAGAGGAGGTCAGATTTACCTCCCTGGCCACACTGCCTTTGTGTGGCTGTCTCCCGAGGCGCAGTGTGTGAACTGGCTCCGAAGCGCTCTCCCAGAAACACTCCACAGTGATGCCGTGATACCCACGCGCAATTATCGCCTCCCCTGAGTTAGAAGGGGTTGAGACAGTACTTTCTGAGGCTTTAAATACAAGTCCCTAATGGGACCTTATTAACCACTTAGCTAATAAGCACTCTGTGCTGCTGAGCTTTTGTGCAACCCTGGCTTAAGAAGCAATTACAGAAGCTGGCAGATTGAGGGCTGGAAGGTAGCTGGCAGATGTCACCAGACCCATCTATGCACTCATGGACTTGCTCAGTTGCTCTGCCAAGACTGGGTACTCTCCAGGTCACCCGGCCAGGTGATCTAGGATAAAGACAAGACCTGGTCTTCCAGTATGGGCCAAAAAGGCTCCCTTCTCCCAGTTGCAATCACAGCCCCAGGCCATTGCCACAGCTTTCCTAAGAATAACGAAAGCACCCTTAAGGAGAGCAGCACTGGATCTCCCATATGCCCTTCCCAACCTGATGGAAACCAACCCAGAGTCACCACTGGCCAATACCAAGAGGTGGACCAACTTTCTGGAGAGGTCACAAGGAGACCTGGTGATGGAGAACTCATCTCAAGAGGTGAGGGGAAGCCCCCCGGAAGCCCACCCCAGAAGCCAGTGTGGAGGCAGACATTGCGTTGAGGGTTAGAGGTTCTCTTCTGTTTCTTGTCAACAGGATGCCTTATCGGCTCCAGTAGAGTGAGGACATAACCAGCTAGACCAATGCTAGTTCATTGCTCCTCAAACTGTAAGTGGCAAATGACCAGGTTTTGGTTAAAAAAAAAAAAAAAAAATCTAGAGGTTGTTGTGACCTAGTATTTCTGGACATAGTAAATGTGAATTACTGGAAATAGGATCACACACTTGGATGCGAGCCAATGTCAGATTGCTCTATAAGGTCTAATGCTCATTCTCACTCGCTGTGCTCACTGGGTCACAGACCAGTACTTGCCCATGAACTACACCCTGAGTAGCACTGCTTGAGCCTATTAAACTCTAAGGATCCTAAGACAGAGATCAATTTGTGGAAAAACTTCCAGAAAAGTTTCCAGAAAAGTCAGTCCTGGTATTGACCTCAGAGTGAGATCCAGGCATTCTCAGCAAGGAGATTCATGCACTAAAAAGCAGACTAGTCAAGAGGAGAATTTATAATTTGGGAATTTGTTCCAACAAAAATATGTGGCCAGAAATGATCACATCCTGGTCACTAGTTTTTAAAGAATTGATTATTCCGGAGGGCCATGCGGCTGTTTTTGCAAACCTTAATATAGCTTTCAATATTCTTGTAATTTTAAAGAACTGGAGTATTTCTTACTATCCTCCACCCCCTTTTGAATTCTAATTATTTTTTCGTTAATTAGAACAAGCTGGAATGGCTGGACATTTCTGGTGGGCCATTATCTCACATTACATTAGACTAACCTCACATATACCACTTCCCTTCTGTGAGCCTCAGCTTCCTCAGCTGTAAAATGGGGAGACCACTGCCATCCCTGCAAAAAAGGGTCACCACAGAATTCAGGCCATACCTCAAATGGTGCAAGGCCCCCAAGAAGCACTTTGTGGAGAGTTAATGAGTCCAAAACACCACCACTTGCATGGCTTTCACATTTCTATGTTCTAGAACTTCTTTTTTCTTTTCTTAGATGGCCTTCACTCTGGGCAACTCTAGGTCACTTGGGTGCCCTCCTCTGCATGAGGAAGAATGATGTGGCCTACCCAAAATGAGCACACGGACTTCAATGAGTCAACCCGGATTCAAACACGTGGCATGTGTATGGTCCTCAGCATCATCCCCAAAGGCTAAAGACAGCTGCGCCCCCCAAAGGAGGCGTGTTGGAGGCAATCCTGGCACTGAGCTTAGAACGTGACCATCAGTCCCTGGCTGCATATTGGAGCCTTTCTCACCAGCTCCAAGCTGGCCTACCTCCCTTCTTATCTGAACTCCCTGATGTCATGACTGTGTCTTACTCATCTCTACACTCCTGGCACAAGGCCTTTTTGCTCTGGATGAAGGAGGAAGCAGGTTCCTGGGCTGCTTTGTGTCCAAACAATGCTAACTACCTACCTCGGGCTTGGAACTCAGCCATGGATACCAGGTGTCCAGGCCGTGCTTCACCATGGAGCTGGGCCACCTGAGGCCACTTGGCCTGCTGTGAACATCATGAAGCCCACACAGCTCAGGCAGGGTAAGGGCAGAGGTTCTAGGGCCTCAAAGGTGAGGGCATGCAGGAAGGGGAGCAGGGCCAGAAGAGGTCTCCTGGGCCCACTGGGGCTGACATTCCCCTCTGATGAGTCTTTAGGGGAGAAATATCATAGGACAGGCTGGGGGCCTGGGTGCCCAGGGATATGCTCAGGGCAAGAGCAAGAGAGGCCAAGAATAGAGACCACCTCTTTCGAGGGGGTCCAGAAATGACATGCTCAGAGTTGAGACTTGGGCAGGCCTTTGGGGCTGTGACCTCCCCTGGGCACCCATGTCTGCACCTGTATCCCCTGGCACCAGGCACTGTGCTGTGATCGTACATGTGTGGCCCTCAGAGCCTTGCGAGGTGGGTCTCATAATCCCCCTTCGCAGATGAGGCAGCTGAGGTTCAGAGAGGCTCTAACTCACCTGAGGCCGCACTGTTGTTAAGTGGCTGGGATGGAAATGGGAACCTGAAGGTGACTTCTTTGCCTTTAGAAAGAGAGGAATCAACATGCATTTCAGGTCAGTGAGATTTCTTTGGGAAGTCTCCTCCACTGGGGAAAGAGCACATTTATTGGACACTACAGACATTCTACCTTTGCCAGCTCACTGCATCATTCCTGGCACTACCAGGGTTGGCTGCCATCACCTCCAGTCTACAAATGGAGGACTGGGGTGCTGAGAAGTCCACTGACTCCTCCAAGGTCACGTGGTGAGTGCCCGGCACTCTGACTCTAAGCCCATGTTCTTCTCCGTAGAGCACCCTGCTTCCCTGACACACACCAGCACTCTGCGAACTAAAATCTCCCTGAGAGGGGATGCACACAGGACACCTCCAAAGGCAGTCCTATCCCAGAAACAAAGAGAAGGATGAGGAGGCTGGGGGTACCCTTGAGATCTATCCCTGTATTAAATGAAAGGAAGACATACTACCCAGCCAAGACTCCCCTAGCTTTCCTCTACTGTGCAAATCTCTCCAGGAAACCCTGCAAATCCAGGTAGAGAAAGCTCCTTTTGTAATGCACATTGCTCTTCTGACCCAGGAGGATTGAAAGTACAGCCCCCTCTTGCTCCTTGGCACAAACACTTGACCACCATCTTGTTCCTGCAAGAGCTCACCAGCCCTGGCAAATGGCTAGGAGCCACGCTAGTGCCAAATCGGCAGTGGCCTCCTTGCTCGAAAAAAGAAGTTAACTGATGGTTGCCAGGGGGTCAATAACACTACAGGAGGGCTGGTTTGATGGGATGGATGAGTCGAATGAATGCTGGAGACATTCAAGTGGACATGATCCCTGGTCGGGTCTTTGAAAGACAAGACTCTGGTCACGATCTAGATCCTAAATGAGAGAACCTCAATACGCCCTGTGACCATTCAGGCCAAGCTGCCAGCAACATTACTGAATCTTAAAGCAAACGTCCAGCTGAGAGGGCTGTCTGAAGGCATAGCCTGGCCACATCTCTTGGAACTGGTGACCCAAGTCTGCATCCCCATAACACGTGACCCCATTTGAGGTTGGTTGGGTCTGTTCCCACAGGCAGGGGAATATCCCTGCTCCCTCAGAATTGGAGTGTAGGGCTCTAGGGCAAGAACAGAGACACGCTGCCTACCTCAAGGTTGCCAAGGACTAAGCATCAGTTTCCAAGTGAATTTTCCTTCCCCGGGCTTCCCTGAATGGAGGCTTGGACTCTGGGTAATGAGAGCAGGGGCTTGGAGGAAGCACTGTGACCTCAGGCTCTCTCCAGCGGGGAGGCTCCCAGAGCTCCTTTGGACTGAATGAAGTTTGTCACCAGGTCGTCACTGACTTTAAGGGGCAGCCAGTTCTCTCTTTGGAGGACACTCACCTGCCAGATTCCACATGCACAAAACCCAGTGTCGACTCAGGGTGGGATGGGGTCCAGGAGAGGGAGGGAAACTGGTGGAGGGGGGGAAGACTGCAGAGCCCGTGGCAATACCTGGAGCAGAGGGCCTGGGACTGGTCAGCCCAAAGCCCATCCCATTTGCAGCTCTCAGTGCACCTGGGCATGGAGCTCTTTGTGGCTATGGCCTCTGAGCTGGGGCATCTGACGAGGTCTCCCATTCGTGCTCGGCCACTGGCACAAAGAACACTGCGCCAGGGGCAGGAGGCCTGGGATCTAGTCTCCTCCTTGCACCTTTGTGTTCTTAGCTGTGGCTCTACTCCTGGTAAGTTCTCCTTCCCAGGAAGAACCCCCCACCCTCTCCCCAACAACAGCATGTAACACTGTTACCTTTCCCCAGCACACCAGCTCCCTGCTACCTGCTATAATTTTTCCAGAGGAAGTACTATCTCATCTTTACCTATATATTACATTGTCACTGATTGTTGATTTCCACCCACTGGGATACAAGCTGCATCAGGGAAGGAAGGTAACTCCAGATCACTGATGTTCATCCCCAGAGCCCAAAGTGCCTGACACCAAGTTGTCTGTGGTTTAGTAAATGTTTGCTGAATGACTGAATGTTCACTTGCTGGCTCACTTCATGAGTGACGTTGGTTAAAAGCTGCTTGAGGAGCCCCGTGGAGGAGCAGCCAAGGGCCTCACTGAAGCATGATGATGACGGAGCAATGCCTCCCGATGAGAAGCGTCTCCATCAGACATGTGGGTGGCCTCTTGCCCTCAACTAGAGCTCCAATGCCTACAGGAAACCAAGTCAGGGAACTTGGGACATGTGGGGGCTTTTCTGGCCCCAGCTCTGCCCTTAAGCCAGGCCACCCTGAGCATGAAAGAAAGGCGGAGGCTAGAGGGGACAGTGACCAGGGCCAGCCAGAGGTGGGGGGCTGGAAAGAAGCACGGCGTGGGCCCAGCTACTCAGCTAGGAGCACTAGCTGCTGCCTATCTGTGCCCAGGCACTCTCGTCCCTTCCTGTCTCATGAAGGGCACTGTAATAGGAAGCACCCCTGCCCCCAATGGCCAGGGGAGGCTCTTCTCCCAAGCTGGGCAAAAGGGCTGCTCTGGAATTTTGGTGAGGATGATGACAAAAATGTCAGTACCCACCCAGACAGCTTGCTATCACATGAGCCAAGAATTTGCCTCTTGCTGATGAGAAAACAGAAAATCCCAGACAGGTCAGGAGCCCTGAGGCCAAACAGCTGACCAGGGCTGACCTGGAGGAAGACGCCAGGCATCCTGGCCGAGGCGGTCTTCGGAGGAGCTGCAGGTCAGAGGTGTTTGTGCCGCCCTAGGCCACCTCCTGCTGCTCTGCCGGGGATGCTCCATAGCCTCACTGGGGATACTGGAGGGGGTGGGGCTGATAATATCCCTTGCTCCTTTCTTAGAGACCCTACCTGCACCCTTCTCCCCATAGCAGTGGAGGTCTCAGCTACAAACCAAGAGGCAGCTCCTAATTTTCCACTCAGGCAACAGCAGATGGCTGGTTTGTGCTTCAGCCTAACAGCATGGAAGCAAACGAGCCATGACTCTGATGGGGGACATCTAGCCTTCTGCACCAAGGTGATCCTGGGGGAGCGAGAGAGACCAGGTGTGTTTGGAGGAGCACAGTTTTCGAGGAAGAGACCAAGACCCACTTCCCAAGCGACAGCTGAAGAAGCGGGCTTCACATCCATTTTCAGGCTCATCCAGCCCAGGGGCCAAGCTTCCTAGAGACCATCGCTCTGCCGCCCCAGCCCGCTAGAGTTCTCAGCTTACTTGGTAGACAGTAAGAGGAGGACAGTAAGAGGTAGACAGTAAGTAGAGGAGGGCAATGGAAACCATGAAAAGTGCTCCAGAACCCCATTTTAAAAATTATTCTAGGGTTGCAATTCATGATCTACTTACTTGAAGTTAGCTTCCCACCTCCTCCCCTCCTCTGAGCCAACCTCTGCCCTGCTACTTGAGTCCTCCTTCTAGAACATGGAGCTGTGGCATCAATGGCTCTAAGAGGGCAGAATGAAACTCCTTAACATGAAGAGTGGGCTGACTTCCAACCTCAACCACCACATTCCCATACTTTTATTCCCAAAGCAAGTTGCACCAGAATCTTCTTTCTGTTCACAGAAACCCTAAATAACTTCCTTTGCACAGGTTAGAACTTTCTAGAAACTTTGCCTCTCTCTTTCCATGGAACCTTTGACACTTGGTTCCCATATTGCCTCCTCTGTGAATCCCCTCCTGGCTTCTCCCCTCTGGGTTCCTATCAACTTGCCTTTTATATCCTCCAGAAGCAAGGGACAGTACTGAAAAGCGGCAGGTTCGTTATGTGAGATTGCCGTTTTGTTGGGTCAAAAACAGCCACAGACTGGCAATCGCCTATTTCTTGCCTAACGCACTGTTTGTCCTCAAAACTGGAGTACACGAGCTGTGCCCCTGTCCTCCTCGTGTCAGCATCTGGCACACGGTGGCCTGGGATGGGCCCTGGGTAATGCTTGCTGGATGAGCTGCCTGCCCCGCTTTGTTGCTTGCTCCAACACAGAAACCACCGAATCCAGGACCGCTGGAAAGGATCTTTCGCATTTTCATTGCAGCCAAGCCAAGCAAGTTCCCGATGCTTGTCTGCGCAGGTCAAGCAGAGCAGGAGAATATCTCAGAACATGCAGGGAGTGTTGGGGAAGCTAATTGTTCAGGACGGCTACCTTTCTGGCGGGAGAAACAGAGTCAACAGTCGACGGAGAGGAAGCAGCAGCTGGATCGGGAGACGGAAGGCAGGAGGAAGAAGCCGGAGGGTGAGTGAGAGACAGGCCTTTAGAAAGTAGTTTATTCTGCACAGAACAGAAACAGAGCAAATGGTGATTGTCCCCGGACAGTGTGCAGTGATGCTCGCCTCCACCGTGTAGTCCCATGCCTACACATTCAGTGGGGGGGGAAAGGAAATCCAGAGCTGGGTCTCAGGATGGAAGGGAAGACTCTGTCTTGGGAGCCCAGCAGGACTGTCTGACTCCTGGATACACTGCATTCTGCTACAACCAACCTGGCTCCCTTCATCACAGCAAAGTAGCAGGAGCAGACCCATCCTGTCTGTGTGTCCATCTGCGACAGAATGCCACAGCGAACTCCCAATCCTTTCACTCTGCAGCATGTGAAGGAGCTGCTGCCAACTTAGGAGAGGAGAACCCTGGGGCCACTATGGGGCAGATGGCCACAGCAAGCATCTCTATGGCCCCTGAGACCCAGAAACAAACTAGATACAAAACTTCCTTCCCACGACAATGACTCCACCTGGTAGCAGAGCATATAGGTCTGGAGGAGACCAAAGGAAAGCAGCTCTCTGCAAGCAAGGGGGCCACTGACACACACATGCCCGGTGGCATCACATTAGCAACTCTTCCCTCTCCTTGCCACGCACTCCCTCTTCTTTTCAGCAAGGTTCTAGGTCAGTACCTGGCATAGAGAGGGCTGTGCTTATTACCACCCTGAGGCAAAGCCATTCTGCTTGCCTGATGCTGCCTTTTGGAAAAGCAGAGCACAGGTTAGAGCCTAGAGTTGGCTCATCCCCATGGTCAGGGCCATGGGGAGAGTTCTCCATTGTGCCTCAATTTAAGCCACTGGCATGGGATGCCTGCAACTGACCAGCTTTCCTTCGTTGTATTTCCTCCTAGGAAGCTCAGCGCCTACTCAGGCCTGTCTAGGATCTAACAGCACATGTTTCTGCTCATCACATTTTCCTTTGACCTGAGTCTACATTGCTACCTTGGTCTTCCCTTTGTCATGACTGATCTAGTGTTTTTGCATCAGCTCATCCGTGTCTTTTTTAGACGCTAGCCTGAATTCCTTAGTGGCTTGAAAATCAGCACCTCAGGTACTGATTTTCTTCCACCTGCCATCCTTGTTAGTGACACCCCATCTGGAGCCTCAACCAGACCCACCAGGTCAAAACCACCACGAGCCCAATCTCTTCCTCCTGGAAGAGGAGAAAGGGGGAGTAAATGAAGCTCCAGAGACGGACTCATGGCCACTTTGCCAGATGTGCAGCATCAAGCTTCCTGGGGGGCTCTGAAAGTCCCGTGTTTACCTGCGGAAAATCCCCGTGTCCAAACATGGAAGCAAGGTGAGCCGCCTTCTCCTTAATGTTCTTTTTGTGAAATTCCCTGTTGGCCAAGTTCTGAGCCCTCTTCTGCAGGCAAGGTGAGAGAGGGGAAAGAGAGAGAGACAGTGACAGAGACGATGGTGGCTGCCTCCAGGAGAGCGGCGGGATGAGATAGGAGACAGTGCGTGAACAGTCTGAGCAGGAGCCCTGAACAGTCCGAGGAGGAGCCCACCCAGTGCCGAGGGGACAGAGGAGGGAAGGAAGGTGCCCCAGACAGAGACAGAGGAAGGGCCACGGGCAGGGCTTTCACCTGGAGAATCTTGTCCTCCACTTGCTGCAGCCGCCGCAGCACCCCAGAAAGGGCCAGCGCTCCCTGGCAGGTGGGAGGCAGGCCGGCGGGAGCCTCGGGCCCACCGAGCTGCAGGTCTGACTTGGCTCTGGCCCTCCAGGGCCTGTTCGGGCACCCGCCGCCAGCAGACACTTGGTTTAGTTCTCGGAGCACATGCCCCGTCACAACCACCGAGGGGAACTGGGAGAGAAGGAAAGTCAAGCTTCCTTCCCGACTGCGGCCCATTCATACACCCCCGCCATGAGCCCTCCCCACAAGGACCGGGGACCAAGGCACAGAAGAGGCCACTGCGAGTCGGATTCCCCGCTAATCTCAGGTGCTGACTTCCTTCTCCTGCCATCCTTGTTAGCGACACCCCATCCTGCCTCAACCCAGACCCACCAGGTCAGAACCACCACAAGCCCAATCTCAGTCCTCGCTGCCCACAAAAGTCACTTAGGGTGCTTAGAAAAGGCCACCCGAGTTTGGGCCCAACCCCCGGACAGTCTGGTTTAACTGGCCCGGGGGTGGGTAGCAGCTGGCAATACTCTTCAAAAAGCCCTCTAGGTGATTCCTCTGTGCACACAGGCCTAACATCACTGCCCTATACCCTCACTGACCTCACCCAGCCTCCACCATGGGAGCAACACCGACCTCCTGCTGCGGGCGAGACATTTCTGAACACTGCACTCAAGAACGGTGATTCTGTTCAAACCCCAAACCCAGAGATGCAGGCTGGACAGAGCCTCGGGCCACAGCTGCCAGCGACCTCCCTGGCCCCAGGGCGCAGGTCCTCATCTGCTTATCTGACCAGCACCAGGGGAGGTCTTCTCCACACCCGGGCCTTATCCTTTCAGTGGTGTGCAGCCAACTGGCCTCCCCCCTCAAGCTTATCTCACCATCCCTGTCACTTGTCCGTCTACTTAGAAATCTCCTATCCACTTGGCCTGCAAATAAAGCTAAGAGTCCTGGAGCATCCCCCCAAATACCCCAAATCCCCATAAGATGTGGTCTTCTCCCCCCCAAGCAAATAAAGCATCAGGAGCACAGCAGCTGGGCAGACGACATTCAGGGCTGGCACGTATTTCCAGAAGCTGTAGACCTGGTTATTCTTACCTATATGGACTGTACCTCAAGTTCTGTCTGCCTTCCCAGAGAAGCTACCGTTAGCCCTACCTGGGGCGCACAGAGAGACACCAACCCCACCCCTCTGGACCAAAGTCCCCTCTGACTTCACCAAGACAGGGTCCACTGGAAGGAGCCCTACCTGCCTTTTCAGAGGAGGTGACGGGCTGGGTGTGGGCTCCTCTGGCCTGTAGCAGCGAGGGTTAATAGGTGGGTCAGAGAAAGTGCGCAGGACAGGCTTACCTATCCCTGAGACACGGCATTCCTGGGAGGAGGAAGGTGAGTCCGACAAAGCAGCCACAGGAAACACGAAGGAAAAGGAGAGTCAGACACTTGGAGGCGGGAGAGGAAGAGAGGCAGGCAGAGAGAGTTGGCAGTGCAAAGACAGCCCTGGGCTGAACTCCCACGAGCCAGGCCCAGCAGGGAAACTTGAACCCTGGTTCTCTGTCCATGTGAACAGCAAGTCCTGGAGTCCCCTTCTCTTGGACAACGTGTAAATCCCAGGGAGGCCTTGCTCTTGGCTCAGACCTGGGCCACTGGACCTGCACTGCCAGAGCCTATGCCAAGGCCAGGTGGCCAGCCCTGGCATCCTCCTGGAAATGGCCAGGTCTCCTGCACACAAGATGACAGGGACAGCACATTCCTTCCCATGGAAGAGAACCCTCGACTGACACTTCGGGACCCTTAGGGGCCAAACCTCTAGAAGGAGCAATTGAGGAAAATCATCACAAGTCTCAGGAAAATGGTTCCCTTTGAACAGAACTTGGCTTCTTGGGGAAGGCCAGTTTGTCCAGAGGGGCAGCCCCCCCTCTCCCATCAAGAACAGGGAGACATTTATGATCACCTGTAAGCCTGATTAACCTAGAGTCTGTCCTTCTCCTGAGAGGAGCCTAATTCTGTTGTACAACAGGTGTTCTCCAAAAAAAAAACCAAACCCCTTGTCCCAAGATTTTGCAATTTGATGATGGCATCCCAGAGCAATTCAGAGGAATGAACCACGCAGAACAGACCATGGAGTCAGAGTCTGAGAACAATCAGCTTGGTGTGTAGCCTGCCCCATGGTAGTCTGCCTCCTTCAGCATCCCAGGTGCCCTGGTTAGACACCTCAGCCCTGCCGGCCTGACCCGAGGGAACATGGAGGAGGGGACGTCAGAGAACACTTGGGGGGGTCGGTTCCCATGGAGCTGAGAGCTATGACTTCATTTCCCCTGGGGTGCCCAGGTCTCCTCCCTCTGGACTTAGACTTCCAGGCAGCCAGTGTCTCTAAACCTCCCTTATGCTGTACTACCTCAAAGCTGGCTGCAAATCAGGTTGTGGTCACAAGGCAAAACCAAATTCTGGATTTCTTCTCCAGGGCAGAATAGGCATCAGCCAACTATGGTCCTCAGGCTGAAGCCGGCCTGCTGCCTGTTTCTGTAAATTAGTTTTGCTGGCGCACAGCTGCACAATTTGCTTCAGTACCGCCCATGGCTGCTTTCAGGCTACAATGGCAGAGACAGTAGCTGTAGAGAGATGGGAGGCTCCTGAGGCCTCAAATCTTCGCTATGGCCTAAATGTGCTATGTCGTCCCTCCTGGGACCGCTGATCCAGAAGGAGCCCCCGTCTCACCTGAGCCAGGCCTGGCTGGCATGCCTGAAATCCCCCACTAGGCCTGCACGTTTCTGCTGGCTTCTCAGCAGGTGCTGGTCACTGGGAAGGCAGGTCCAGTGAGCGTCTGACGGGACTCACCTGCCTCAGGAGCGAGGGGTTCCGAGAATTCTCTTCGAACTTGGCCAGCAGCTGACTTGCCATGGACTTGACTTTGTTCTGGCTTCCCACTTCTCTCCCGCTGCTGCCCTCTGGACTGGAGCGCAGGCCACGGCTGGGATAGGCTGAAGGCTGCAAACGCCGAAGGAGCACATCGGTTATTGGATCCCAGAACCCAGATATCAGAGAGCGGCCCGGGGACACAGGACACCAGACCAGTTTCCTGAAGAAGGACGCCAGGATCCGAGGAAGCATGGCAGGAGCGGCTGGTGACACCCACTGAGATGATGCTCACATCTTCCCGAGGGACAGGCACACCCACCTGGGAGCCACACAAGGTCTGAAAATGGCCTCTTTCACCTCCCTGCCCAGGGACCTTGGCAATTTACTTCATTTCTCTGAAGCTCCCTCATCTGTAAAATGGGAACCTAGCCCACTTCACCTGGTTGTTGCAGAGAGAGTCAAATATAATAATAAAGTGACCAGCAAAACCGTTTTCCAATTACACTGAGTGGCAGCGAGAGGTTAAGAGTAGGGGGGGATGAAGGAAGCAAGAGGGGGTGTCAGTCAGGCAAGGCACAGGCTTTGGGTTCCCTTCTCTCCTCTCCTCTGCGTCCCACTCCCAACGTCAACCAGTCCTGCTCTGTGGTCACTATCTTTAAAAAAACTTTTTAATCTGGAAATAATGTCAGATCTACAGAAAAGTTACACAGACAGCACAGAGTTCCCGCCTATCCTTTATCCAGAAGCACCCAATGTTAGCACCTGGAATAATCGTGGTACTATTACCAAAACCAAGCAATGAACATCGGCACGGCTCTGTTAACGAAGCTAGAGACCTGATTCGGGCTACCTCAGCTTCCCAGCGGTGTCCTTTGGGTTCCAGGACACAAGCCCAGGTCCCACATGGCATTTAGCCTGTCTCCTCAATCTCCCTCCTGCATAAGAGTTCCTCCATCTTTCTTCACCTTTCAAGACCTTGACAATTTTGAAGGACACTGGTCAGCTATTTTGTACAGAGTCCCTCGGGCTGGGTTGGTCTGGTGTTTTCTCATGGTTAGACTAGGGTTATGTGTTCTGGGGAAGATGCCTCAAAGTTCAGAACTGCTTGTGTCCCTGATACCAATGTGAGTGTTGACTGGTGAGGTGCCAGCTATGGTCACTTGGCTGTGCTGTTTTAAAAATGGAGTTCCATGAGAGCCTTCCTGAGCTCTTCTGCTAAAACATAAAACTTGGAAAATTACCAGCGTTCGCTGGTTCAATGTTTGCTCTCCTTGCTGAAGGACCTGCTCCCACAGGCCTCAGCAGCAAAAGCCACCACGGAATCAGGTAGGCCATCCGCCTTCCCAGGGAGGCAGGGCCTCTCCCTCACAGGAACAGATGTTCTCAAGACAACAAAGATATGTTCACTTAGAAAGGTCATGGGAAGAGGCAAGCTAAGGTCAATTGATTTTTTTTTTCTTAAAGATTCCCTAAGAGCACCAGCTCTAAGTGAAACCTTATATGCATAGCCACTTTGAAGTGTTGGATAAACATGGACCGAAGAGTCACTCTCCACTTCAAAGTGCAGAATGGAACTCTGCATATCGCTGTAGTCTTGAGTGGAAAACCATAGGTTTACTGGAGCGTCACTGTTGGCACAAGGCCAAAGTCCTGCAGACTAGCACTGCTCAGATACAAATCACTGCAGGGCTCTTTGAAATGCAGATTCAGATGAGTCCGTAGTCTGGGGTGGGCCCTGACAGGCATTTCTAAGCAGCTGCTAGGTGAGGCTGATGCTGCTGGTTCCTGGCCCACACTTTGAGTAGCAAGAATTTGGAAAGAATTACTGCTTAGTGAAGCCTGACTTTAGTACAACAGCTGATTCAGATCAGCCCAGAAACAACCCAGAAGGGCAGGTGCAACCGATTTCTTCCCACACTCTGACTCCTGGGCTGCCAGCAACAGAGAGAGCAAAAACACTCCCTCAAAGAAGCCACGGATGAAGGGCAGGAGCAGGTTCCCACCTGAGACATCATGCATCACAGGGAAACTTCTAGGGAGGAGGCAGGGGCAAATCACAGGCACTTTAAGTGAGAGCCAACACCCCATAACCAGGGAAGTGGGAGGTTCCCTCACCATGTTCATCAGCTTCTGCTTCCTCCTTTCAACTATCTATTCAGGTTCACTAGGAATATTCACTAGGTTCCTGATCACACCAGCACCAAGAAATGGAGAACCAACTGCTCTTGAGAGGATCAAGTAGTCTAGAAAAGGATTGGACAAGCGTGATTTGAATCCATTGGATAAAATGTGTTTGTGCACATTTTAAAACATGAACTGAACTCCAGGGTTCCATTATCAGAGCGCCCCTTTGCCCCTCCCAGAAAATGGGGTAAGCAACAGGCAGCTTCCGCCCACCCCCTAGATTGGGCCTTGTAGCTCCCTTTGTTATAAAAGTCACTGTTTTGAGAACCCATGTCTGGAAAGAGATTAGGTGCTTCGTTTTGACAAAGTAGCCTGTAATTTCTGGATTTCACCAGAAGGTGGCACTTGTGGGCACCGGGACATTTGCCTTGAAGACAAGTGCAGAAAACAAAAGGCAGAAGTTATGGCTCAGGGACAGGAAGGGCTCCCCGTGCCTGGTTACTAGTCCCCCTGCTAACAGTGATGCTGTGTTGATTAGCACAGGTGCCAGACAGCATGCTCAGCACATTGTATTCCCCTTCGTTTTTAGTCTTTAAAAATCCTGCAGTAAGTTGCCTACATTTCCATTGTATTATCTGCCTTTCACAGACGTGAGGCACAGCCTGGGAGGCTCTGTTTCTCCAGCTGACACAGCTAGGAAACAGTAGAGGGGGGACCAGAGCCCGAAGGTTTCTCCATCAAGCCAAGCTTGGAACTGAGGGGCTCACGAAAGAGGAAAGGGAAGGGCCAGAGCTGTGGCCACTGGCTGCCAGGCAACCAGCCTTTGCTTCAATGGACACTGTGGGCACAAACCTCATCCAGGTTGTTGAAGCCTTTCCGCCTCCGTTTGTTCATGTCGCTGTCTTCAGTCTGGGTGTCCACCTGCAGTGGCCAAGAAAGTGTCATGAGTTCAGGGTCTGTGAAGTCAGTGGTTCCACCAACCGCCCTGAGGCTCCAGAGCGGGCCTGGCACCAGCCCTGGGGATGCCCCCGCCTGCAAACAGCTGCTGGCCCAGGAGAAACACGGACACAGGTCACCCTGTTCTGGGACAGACACAGATTTCTATTCAGAGGAGGGAACCTTACCGAACCGGTGTGTGTGAAGGGGGTTTCATCAAAGGGGTGGGAATCACATCCCCAAAAATCATTCTGAAATATCCCTAAACATAAAGAATCCCTGTGACACAGGTGGGGCAGGGACCATCTCTGGGGTGGGTATGACCCTGGGCTCTAAGCAGTCACAGGCCTGCTGATGTCCCTTGGCATAGCATGCTGCCATAAGGACACCCCCTCCCTCCTGCAACCTGGTGCCACTGCTCACCCCACAGGCAGGGATTCTTGGGGCTCAGAGCAGCTATCTAGCTGCTCTGCATAATTTAATGGCAAATTATGCCCGTCATTTGGTCACCATTGCAAATGCCAGTAAACCGTATTTTATCAACTCAAGGGGACATCAGATAAGGTCTGAAAACTATAGTGATCACACAGCTCTGTGTGCCCAGGACCATTTTAATTTATTGTGTCCCCAGCAAAATTATTTAGTGTGTCCACTTTCATTCTTGAAAGTATCCTGATTAGACAATAAATCACATGGATGCCTTACTCATAAGACTTTCCAGCCCACTTTCTGCTGCTTGAATCTGAACACTGAAATCTGGAGAACCCCCACTCTGCACAAGGCCACTGCTGCGACCCTGCAAGGGCCACCAAAGGGCACACACATTGTCAGTTTTATCTCCTATGCGGGGGGGGGGGGTGAGCTGCACACATGAAGTGGGCTGTGGCCTGGGTTGGGAACTGGGGGCTGGACTCAGAGCCTCCTCTGTACCCTGCCGGGCGAGTCTATCCTGACCCTGGGGTTAGACCTGTCTATCTACCCACATCTGGTATTTCTGCCATGAGCATCTTTGCTGCAGACAGTTTGGCCTCAAGCACTTTTGCCACAAGCATTTTTACCACGTAACTCATTGGGTATAAAGCAATTTTGCTGTAACAGATACAGAGATAATGGGCTGACAGCTTGAGTTCATTGGCTGATAGACAGCCTGGCTTCATTTCTCCCCCCGCACAGTACTCCTGTTTTTATATTACATAAATCTTAGCCCCTGTGATAGTCTCTATGGTGGTGCAGAGTTTTGAACCCGCATTTCCCACAGAACTTTGGGAGGTCTTCTGCTGGACTCGTGACAAAAGGCCAAGCACAAACAACAGGTGGAACAGGTGCTCACAAGAAAACATAACGCTTAGTCACAAATATGCATCCTTGTGTTTGGAAATGGATACGCCCTCTCTCTCTCTCTTTTTTTTTTTCTTAAGAGAGAAGAAGAGTAGGGGCATAAGGGGGGAAGAGAGAATCTTAAGCAGGCTCCACGCCTAGCACAGAGCCCAAAGCAGGGCTTAATCTCAAGACTCTGAGATCATGATCTGAGCAGAAATCAAGAGTCAGATGCTTTAACAGTCGGAGCGCCCCAGGCGCCCTAGGACACCTCTCTTTAGGAAGAACGTTTAGTGAAAAGAGAAAACGTGTAATGTCGAACATGGAGATGGATCAGTAAGCAAAGAACACATACTAGCATGAACGAAAGACCGTGAAGACAAGTGCTTAGTTAGGTACGATCTGCGAAATGAAACCAGCTGTTTGCAAGGTGTAGCCATGAATCCACATTACATGTTCTGAAGGAGTCAAATCTTTTGTATTTCACAATGAAGTCCTTTTAATTTTGTTATTTGTGTCTTGTGTTTCATTACATCCTTTTTAATGATTGCCCATTTTTTGTTTCTTGTGCTTTTTCTCGTTTGCAGCACAGCTGCCTTACAGCTGATTGGTTACAGAGCAAAAATGCTTGCAGCAAAGATGTTTACGGTGAGACGACCCAGACCCTGCGACCACCGGTCTCCAGCGGCGGCCTTCTCCATATAGCCAGCCCCCTGAGGGCCATGGAATCCCCACCCCCAAGACTCCTATGCACTTGGGCCCTCCAGAGAAGGCCAGCTTACATCCCAGCCTTTGTTCCACTGGGCAGGCAGGGGGAAGGGCTGCTGGCCATTCTCTCCCCTCGAACCCAGTACGGCCCAATCTGCCTCACCTCTCCTGCCCTTGCTACACCACGGGAAGGTTTTTTTTACTTCTTGCCTATTCTGCTATAAGAGCTCGGAGCCCCCAGCACACATAACTGTGTGCCCACTTGCTCCCAGCAGAAAGCACCTGCTTCCCCAGCTTCTGTAGTCCTATCACCCCTACCCCCTTCCCACATTTAGCAGCACCTTTAATATTTTCAAAGAAAAGATCCACCACAGTTTAGGCATTGATATTTGTTCAAAAATTTGACCCTTCCCTTGTTCAGGGAGCACAAAACAACAGATCAAAGGCCCTGCCTTCCCTCTAGCATTTTTCTCAGCTTCTAATAAATCATTATTCTGTGAATGGAAATGATTTCAACCCAAATGCTTGGGCAAACACCAAGAGAAACAAATGACTTTATTCACAACAATGTTGGGTCTTAGAGGCGCAGGCCATCTGGGCCCCCAGTTCCACTGCATGTGAATGGCTTGCTGGCTAAGACAGGGGCCTGAGAAAGTACAGGGCGTCCTACCCAACAAGAACACTGCATGCATAATCTTAGGGTTTTCTCTTGTTTTGTTGTTGTGTTGTTTCCACCTTAAATGAAGACTTGGCTTTTCTCTCAAAGAGCGACACCTCTTACTCTCTCTTTTGCATTCAACAGCTCCAGGCTTGAATGTTCCAACATCGGAGCCAAGGAGAACCAAACCCAGTAGACCAGCCGCAGGCTCACGAGAAGCGCTCCTGGGAGGGAGTGTGCCCAGCACCTAAGAAGACCCCAGATCCTTCAGGGGAAATAAAAGAAGCCTGTGGGGCAACCTCCACTCCTCTGATTCACCCTGACCCATAGGACAACAAAACGCAGTCCATATGAAAAGGTTGGCAAAACACATACTCAAACGGTCTGTACTCTTCCTTACGGATTTCTCATGGAAGCACTGATTCTCAACTAAAGAGCGAGGTTAAAACAGAAAGGTGGAGAAAACTCAAACCTAGGGATTTACCTAATATTTTCTTATCTGTATATCTCTATCTGCAAGCCAATGTCACTTTAGTACCCCCATCTCCTTGGACTTTATTTTGCTCTACAAAGAATGGGGGACAAGGAGGAAGAAAACACTTATGGTGCCCAGCCATACACGAACAGTTCACTTTCTTTTGCTATTAATTTTTTCCTGCCTTACCCCCTAAGAACACTTTCTTACCATGATTTCCCAATGACCTGAAAGAGTCCATGCACCAGAAGGCATTTATTAAACTAATTGGTATCTCCACTTTAAAAAAAAAAAATGTATTTGCTCGTCTGATTATTTATTTGATTGGTACAAGATAACCATGTCCCCCAAAAGCCCAACGCCATGTGATCTTAGCCCAAAGGAAACAACTTTTATATTTTACTAGCAAGTATAGCCTAATTCTGGAGAAATTTAGGTATGGGACATAGGAAGAAAGATTGGCCATTACAGGCAATGGCCTGGTTAAGTAAGGAGGCAGCAGGGATATTTAGGCCAATGATACTAGCAGGAAACTCTTCTCTCCTTCAGTAACAGACTAGTAAGGACTCATGAGTTTGAGTTCTGACATGACTTACTTCCCAGCTGTGTGACCTTAGGAAAATCACCTAACTTCTCTGACTGCCATTTCCTTGTCTGTTTTTTCCTTGCCTGGATATACTATCCAGCTCACAAAGTCCTGGACATAAAACACTTCTTATAAGGCACTGTATACCTCTTAGGCACTGTTATTTAGATTAATACCAGTTAACAAATGAGAAAACCTGAATTCCAGGTCCAACTTTGACTTTTACTACAGGACAGTTTACAGGCAGGACATCGCGATTTAATGTCCCCACAGGCAAGACTCCCCTTCTCGACCACCAGGCTGAGAATACACGCCCCGTCTTCCTCCAGAGAGAACACAAGGAACAAATGAGATACATATGAGACTGCTTTGCACACCGTAAGGTGTCCCGCGATCATGGCTGTGGTGCCGAACCCAGGGTCCGGTCGTGCTAGCTTGACTCATTTTCTCAGGAAACAGGCATCTGCCTTGTCTCAGTACTCCTAAGGGATAGCCTTCCCACTTGGCTGGGCAGGGGCTCTGAACCACAGCACATGTCTGTGCACCGGGTCTTCCCGTGACGCAATTACCGTGACACAATTACCGTGATGCAATGCAGGGCTGACATGATCGGAATCAGTCCGCAGACAAGCAAAGAAACCTTCGGAAAGGTTCAAGCATGTGCCAAATCCCTGGCAGACCTAAATACATGTTTGTCTGCCTGGCTTCCAATGTACTCTCACTCTGTGAACCGCTCAGAACACCTGGCTGTGTGGCACAGAGGACAGAAGAGTGACTGGCCTGCAAATCATGGGGGCCCGAGGGGCAGCTCAAAGGCCCTGTGCTAGCTCAGCCCAGCTGCCCGGCACCTGTACTTTTGGCCCTCTGGGACTTTCCCTGAGTCTCCGAGTTGAGAAGCACTAGAAACTTAGAGGAGAGCTCTGGCTGCTGGGTGGGGGTTCTGTGAGAGCAGCTGGGGAAGGGGAGAGGAATTCAGACATTCCACCTAGAAGGACAGCGTCCTTGGGCAGAGTCCTTGCTTGTCTTGTTCTCGGCTCTACCCCCAGCACCAGGAGTGCTGAGAAGAGAACTCCAAACCAAAAAGTATCCAGATACAAAGAGGCACCAGGCCGTCTGGATGGAGGAAACGCTTCCTTACTTCACGTGCCTGGCTCTTTGGAAAGTGTCTGTGTGGGAGGGGTGAGGAGAGGAGAGCTGGGCGGGCCCCCTGACTGCTGGGACTAGACACCCACACCAGCCACGTCCTGGGAACAGTGCTGGAGGGAAGCCTGTGTCACCATCGGCTGGCTGAGAGGATAAACACCCTGCGGCCATGACCCTGGCCTCTGGGATGAGCTTTTCATGAACAAGTGACACCTGTGTTATGTTGTCTCGAAAACTGACATCAAGTGTCCTGCGTGTGTCCATACTGTCACGTGTGTGATGACAGCAATGGCCCTCAGTTCAGGCATGACCCACATGCCATAGGCCTAGGAGGGGACATGCAGGAGGACAGAGACCATGTGGGTATGCTCAGATACCGCCTGAGGTCCATGGTAACAGGAGATCTGGAGTCCCCAGCAATTTTCCCAGGTCCCAGGCTTTTGTGCGGGTACATTTAGGATCAGAGGTAGATCTTCAGGAATGAACCAAGGCCTTCCAAAGGGGAACATGGAATCCACAAGCTCTCCCTTTGCCAGGCCTGGCCCTGCGACATTTGCAGCTCACCCATCGACCTCAGCGGTTTGCCACTCACCAGAGGGACAACTCTCTGGGCAGATCGATGGGAAAGTTACCTTCTCTGAAAGTAAATAAGGCCCTCGGTGGAGGAAAAGTCTTCTCTTTTGCCTGAAGCTGACCAGTTTTCTTGGGATTTGGATGCTATCTGGGATGAGACAATGATTTGACACCAACCATGAAAACCAGGAAGAGGAAGAGATTTTAAAGGCCGGCTCAGTAGAGAAAAAAAGACCCTCTCCAGATTAAGATGCTGTGTTGTGAACAAACATGGGCTTCTCAATTCCTGCATCGAGACGCTCCTCTGAGAGTTCAGGAGGGCACAGCGAGGGTCGGAGAGGGCTGAGGAAAGGGGGATGAGGTTGGAGGCAGAGGCGTCTGTGTTGTCGGGATGGTGTGAGTGTGTGTGCTAGCGCGCACTCATGGGGCCACAGCTGGGCCTGCGTCTCTAGTCTATCAGGGCACATGGACGAGGGTGCAGAGGGCTGTGTGCCTTAACTGCATGGCCATCTTCTGGGTATAACCACGGTGGAGACTTGATGTGCGTTTTTGGAGTGTCCCAGACAGACATCCTCCATGCCCATCCTGGGGGATGCTGCTGTGGACTTAGTTCTCTCTGCTTGTGAGACATGTCAAGACCAAAGAGCATGGCAAATAGGTTCTCCAAACCAAAAAGTATCCAGATACAAGAAGACTCACAGTGGATGAGGAGGAGGTACTCCGTGTGTGGTCTGATCGGTGCACGGGCACTGAGTGGTAGACAGTGTCTGGGGTATTGCGGTGATGACTATGGCAGAATGTGACCCAGGGGCCTTTCTAACTCGCCAGCCCACTCAGAGGAAGCATTCAATCAAAAATCATGCCCACCCCAGCACTTACTTTAATGACCTAATCTTTCTACCTATCTAAACAGCAGGGCAAATCTGAGACATAAATGAAGCTGTGGAGGGGGACTGGACCCCTCTCAGGATGGGCTGACCCTGGGCAGCCCCTCAGGGGGCATGGTTGAACCTCGGCCAGGGCTGGGCCAGACAGAGCTGCCCGTGCCCCCTGCATTTTCTAGCAGAGCCAGTGGGAAGTGGGGTGAGCACCTCTCAGGCCTCCGAGGGCCTGGCTGGCCTTGCTGACCATTCCCCATGTGACCCAGGGCTGGCCAGACTGTGAGAATTCCGTCATTCTGTAAACAGAGGTGTGGCGAGTGAAAGGTTTCAACATTCCTCTCCAGTTCCCCCTGCTGTTCCCAGTTGTGGGCTAAGTGGTGGAGAAAGCAAGTGGATGGAGAGAGGCGTTCAGTGTTGGGCTCAGACAGTTCCCAGAAAGGCTGCCCTGGCTTGCTCGGTTGGGGAAGCCTGAAGTGGGGAGGCTAGAGGGAATGAACCTATGACCTGTCTCCAGAAGACAAATTTCACTCAGTGGGACATGTGGTAGGCCACACAGCCTTCACACAGAGCCTCTGAACGGGGCAGCCTGGGGAGCAGGGGCCACAGTGCCGCTAGGGGCAGTTCAGCCCTTTGGCTGCTCTGCTGGAAGCCCCAGCAGACCGGCACACCTTCCCTCCCCAGCCCTGGCCTTCCTAATCCATTCCCTCCTATAGACAGGGTGAGCCCGCTCCTGGAGTTAGCCCAAAGGCTACAACGTTGCAGGGAGTACAGACCTCAGTGGAAAAAGTGACCGCTGCTCACAGAGCCGAGGCAAAGACAGGAGGCTACGTGGCCCCAGCCCCACCCTGGGGGGGAGGGGCGGGCAGGACCAGGCATGACTGACCACAAGTAGGAGGCTGTCGGCAACCTAGAAAGTCAGACACACATAGAGGCCTGCAGTCCTCTGGGGCCCCGTGGAGAGAGGCAAGCTTTGTAGGAGCACTTGCCACCTAACATCTCTGGTCCTTCATTTGTTTTTTTTTTTTTTTTTTTAAGATTTTTTCTTTATTTATCTGACAGAGATCACAAGTAGGCAGAGAGAGAGGAGAAAGCAGGCTCCCTGCAGAGCAGAGAGCCCGATGTGGGGCTCCATCCCAAGACCCTGGGATCATGACCTGAGCCGAAGGCAGAGGCTTAACCCACTAAGCCACCCAGGTGCCCCTGGTCCTTCATTTTTGAATGTATAAAATGAACACATCACATAAGATAACTTGTATCATACCTACCACAGACATACCATCATTCAAATGAAATTATAAAATCACTAGCCTCACAGTTCCCAAACTGTGTTCCAAGGCACCCCAGGGCCCCACCATGAGCTGCAGAGGAACCATAGGATGCTTTAAATTTTATAGGGAAATGTGGTGAAGTCTGTTATACATCTTGTAAAATGCCTGTACCAAGTCATTTGGACTTAACTTCTTAGTAAATAGAACTTTTAGAGATTTCTTTCAATCTAGGGGCACTGTGATAAAAATCACGGAGACACTAAGGATGCTGTTAAGAAAGTTCCAGAACCCCTTTCAGCTCTGAGCTCCTCAAAGGCATACCTTATTTACCTCTGTGTATTTGCTACTCTCATAAAAAAACAAACAAAAAATGGGTGATCGGATGGCTCAGTCAGTTAAGCACCCAATTCCTGATTTTGGCTCAGGTCATAATCTCCGGGTGGTAAGATCAAGCCCCGCGTCGGGTTCCACACTCAGCATGGAGCCTGCTTGGGATTTTCTCTCTCCCTCCCTCACTCCCTCTTCTCCTGATATCTCTCTTAAAAAAAAAAAAAAAAAAAAATTAGAAAAACAAACCAAAATATTCAGCCCTAAAGTTGGCAACATTTGTGAAGGAAGGAGAGAGGGACAGAAGGAGGAAGAGCAGGAAGAAGGAAGGAAGTTAATGGAACAGAATGTATAACTGTAGCCTCACCATATACTCTGTCACTGACAGGCGTGGTATAACTGATCAAAACTGAACAAGTGAGAAATCGTCTCCCCTTCCTCTTAGGGAAGAGATCATCTCCCCCTCCTCTTAGGAGGCAGGGCTCATCTGATTTACTTAAAAAAATACTCAGCTGCATGACCTCTCAGATCTGAGCTATGCCCTTCCTAGAACCAGTGTATGTCACTGAAGCCAGCAACACGGTGCCGGGGGGACTTCCAACAGCACAGGGTCACTAAACTGCGCCTTACTCATATCTCCCGTGGGCTCTCGATCTGTGTCCTTTATCAGCATTAACAGACTGAGCACATGACCTTCTCCCTTCCCCTGACCCCATCTATGGGCAAAGAGAAATCCAACAAAAACCAGGCCAAAACTTACCCGTGGCATCCTTTTTCTCGGAAATGTGAGGTTGAGATAGTTATGAGAAATGGAGGATTTGGCCAAACTGAGGTCAGCATTTTCTCCATAGTTTTTGCCCCAAGAATCTGTTAGGAAATAAAAATGGGACGGCGATCAGACCTTGCCACCACTACCCCAGGGGGTGTCACTGCTATAAGATCCCTCCAAGTAATTCCCTCACTCTCAACTACAGATATGAATGGGCTGAGTAGGGGGCCCAACAGTGACCTCCCAGTCACAGGGGCAGACTTTCGGCCTCATGTGGCCCCTGCCCCACATGCCCACTCACACACACAGGTCTGCGTGGGTGGGGGCCACCCCGGTTTGGCCTCCAAGTGAGAGGGAAGGCAGGGACCGGCCTGAAAACATTAGACACTGGTGTGGAGAGCAGCCAGACATGGGCACAGGGCGGAGATGGCCCAAGGGCACAGTGAAGCCTGCCCCACAGAAGGGTCTTACCCACAGGCTTCAGCGGGGTGGCCCGGAAGAGTTCGTAGAACTTGGAAAGGTACATGACCATGCTGAGCTTGTCGGGCTCCTGGGTCGACGCCATCTCCTTGCCCGTGGTCACCGGGGGGATGCCAAACTCACGCTCGGCCACGTCAAATGCTAGCTGGTTGTTCTCCACGGCATCATCTTCGTTCAGAGAGTCGAAGTTGCTGGAGAATCAAAACGAGGTAAAGTTCAGGCACAGGAGACAGAGGTGTGAAGAGCTGAACCAGCTTCCCTGTAAGGAGCCCTGTGGGCAACATTCTGCTGGGTCTCAGCAGGTGGGGAGGGGTGAAGGAGCTGTGACCCCAAACCCCCCCAAATCTCCCCACCCACTGCTACCTTCCCTGCACTACCCCACTGCTCCCCCCACCCACGACTGCCCAGGGAGGCTCTTTTTCACTTGGGGTGGGGACCAAATCAGATTTAGGCCATGTCAATGTCTTTGCTGCCTGGGCTGAAATAATCAGAAAATAATTTACATCTTTGGAAAACATATAGCTATTTTACTTTTAAATAGTTCCTTTATGTGCTTGTGCTTTTAATTATAAAAGTATATGGGTATCTTGCATTAAAAAAAAAAAGAATCAAGGGATCTACAACATACAAAGTAACAAGCAAGCACCCCATCCCCTTCTTGAGGCAGCCTCATCCCTAAAGGTACCGACTGACAACCTCTGGTGAGTTTCCTTTCAGCCTTCTGGATGAACATGCTCGTGGCTGTGGTTACTCTGCAGCTGGCCTGAATCCAACATTAATACATGTATGGGACCTTCAACATCACAAAGTGTTCCCGATCTTCCTATCGACACTGCCATCATTCCCAATTTATAGACAAAAAAACAAACTCAGAGAAGCTAAGTGACCTGCCCAGTGCCGCACAGCTAACTGGTCTGCATCTCAGATCTAATTCCCTTGGCTGTAAAATCCTCAAACTGGTCCCCAGAATGAGGTCTTGCCCGTAATTTCTCTCTGATGGGGAAGCGCCTGGTGTGAATGCTCCACTTCCCCAGCGCAGTGATGGCAGGGATGTGGGGACGAGTGCGAGCACGGAGCCGGGGCTGCTTCTGCTCCTGGTGTGTTCGGAACACAGGTCAACTGAGCTGCTGACAGCGATCAGTGCAAACAGAAAAGAACAAACGCAAGAAAAACTCAATCCAAAGATGTATTTTGAGCCAAGATTCTGCCTCCAGCAGAACCCCTTGTTGCCCTCGTCTCCAGGGTCCCCCCGGGGCACGGAGGCCTCAGCAGGTACAGCCTGCACCCCCGACTCACATCAGCTCAGGCCGGAAACGGTGGATGATGGCACACAGGGCCAGGCCGCTGCGCCAGGATGTGGTCAGGTCAGTGACCTCAACATGCTGGTAACCCTCGGTTTGCTGCTGGCACCAGGTTAAGAGCTTGCTGGGCCGGATGTCTAACTCTGCAGCAGGGAGAGACAGACAGTGGTGGAGAGAGTCCTGGAGCAGGTGTGTCGGAGCTGCTTCTTGAGGAACGTCGAGGGAGTCATCAGATAGAAGGCGGCACTCCAGGAAAACAGAAGAGGGCCGTGCCATGGGAAAAATCTAGAAAGGCCTGGCAGGCTGTACACAACAGGGGCGGCAGTGGTGGTTCATGTGGGAGGGGAAGGGAGGGTAGGCTGAGAAGGCTGGGTGCCCAGCAGTGGGGAGGAGCCGGAGTCTGGGCAGGCAACAGAAGCCTGAAAGTCCTCTCAGCAGGATGGTGACCCGAGCAAGGCCATACCGATGCTGGAGAGTCATTCATTTAACCATCCCCTCCCTCCACTAGGAAAAGAGTGCAGCACATGCGGCCTGTTATCTGGCTGGGGAGACAAGATCTCCATACGGGAAACAACAGGGAAGGAAAAGCAAGGCCCAGTGAATCAATTGCACAGTTCACTTTCATGCCCTATGTGCTCGACACATATTCACGCCTTTACAACCAATCTGAGGTTGATGTTGTCCTTGTCCCGGTTTTACCGATGAGGAAACGGAAGGACAGAGGAGAAGTGCCTGGCCAAGGTCACATGGGTCATAGCAGCAGAGCCGAGTGGGCTGCCGGGCCTGGGCCCCCAAAGCGTTCCCCAACCCTATACCCCTGCAACCTGGCCAAGGACCTGGGGCAGTGGCTTACCCCTCCTGGAGAGGCTCATGGATCTCCTCACCGAGCCCAGCCTCTCGAGAGGGCATGGGTGCAGCTCCTTAGTGATGTACAAATGCTTCACCTACAAGCCAAAGAGACCACACAGCTGCCCATGGGTATCTCCCCAAAGCTGGTCTCGGGGCCAGCCCTACTTCGACTCTGTGTCTACCAGCCCTCTGTCGCTGGAGGGCATGACTTTGGGCAAGAGGTCCTGGGGAACGTGAGATGCTGAGCAACGGACCTCAGCTGTCCACCCAAATGCGGGGGGACTCAAGTGTAAAAGCACGAGACTGTCTGATTCTACAAACATCACACTGTTCTTTGCGCTGTTGCCAGAAGTTGGTGGCTGTGGGTTCCTGGGTCAATGGGAGGAAATGGGACTGCAGAACGGGGAACTGAAAGGACCTGACAGTTGGCGGAGCAGACTCTGCCGAGAGGCGTGCTTAGCGACCCCTACTCATGGTGACAGGAAACACGTCAGCGTGTGCGCAGACGAGGACAGATGCTGCCTGTGTTCTAGTTCTTTCCTGCAGGCTAGAGAGATGCTGACTCTCTTGTCTCTCGTGGCTCTCCTAGAGAGAGGAACTGGTCCCACAGCTGAGCCAGGAGTTATCAGCGGCCTCAGCCCTAGGGATGGGGCCAGATTGTCCATGGCCTCCCACCTACCGGTCAGGGCAGGGTGACCCAGATGGGGCCTCGGGGAGGACTTACCTGATGGGGCCGGACACAGCTGGAGTTAAGATTTGGGTACCGTGTCCCTGGGTCCAGTGTGTACTGCTCAAAGTTCTTGTTGATGTTCTCCGGAGTGGTCTGAGGTAACAGTCGGTAGAGACTCTCTCTAGGATGAGGCAGAGCCCGGGGGTCAGGGACTGCTCTGGCAGCCGCATGCCTTCATCCCCCCAAACTCCTTCCCCTGCTCTTAAAGGTTTAGATGTGTTTGTGTACTTCTTCCCTGCAATGCCTGGCCCCCGTGGTTCCTGAGACTCACACAGTGGGAGACAGTCGAAGGACTAGGGAGAGGGGGTGGGACGAGGTCCAGCGGCAGTGATGCTGGCCTCCTTCCCCGAGCAGAGGGCAGGGACACCAGAGCTGGCAGCTGAGGGACCTGTGGTTTTGCTAGAACCTCCATTCAGCCATGCTGCCTCCTGTGGCCTCCTGTCCCCTGTGACCACAGGCCTCCACACCCAAGACCCGCAGAGGCCAGTCCCTCTTCCCCGCCCCACCTGCCAGTCTTGATGTCTTCCAGTCCACCAGCTGTTACAGCCACGTGGCCAGCAGCAGGGGTCTGGGAGGGAGCCCAAGGTCTCAACAACAGCAGAAGAGGCCTGAGAGATCAGAAGCCCAGGCAGCTGAGACTTCCCCTCAACCTCTTTCATCTCACAGTGACCTGGCTGTGTTGGGAACCCCAACTTTGGGGCCACTCCAGATCAGGATTTCTCTTTTGCATTCAGGTCCTAAGGTCCTGGCCCCAAGAGAAGTCACTGGAGGAGGCAGAACCTAACACAGAAAATCTCCCTGGGATCCTGATGATCAAATCAGGCCACATGTGAGGACAAGAAAGAGCACAGAGGCTTCAGGTTCATCCAGGAGCTGCCTGATGGCCAGCCCTGCTCCCTTCCTGTCCAAGCTGTGGAACCAGCATGCCCTGCCCCTACCCACCCCCACGCCCAGCTGGAAGCCCGGCAGCAGTACTCACCTTTCAGCAAGCAGCTCCAGGGGAGGGGTGCCCTGATCCCAGCTTTTCACCATCCAGGCTGTGTCAAATGCTGCTAGGAAGCCCCGGGCACAACCTGTGCCCATGGGCCAAAATGGCTAGAGAAGAAAACATGCAAAATTCCAGTTGGTTCTCATGCCTCCCATCCCACTCCCCAGGCTCCTATCCCATTCTCTCCAGCATTCAGTGTTTGCCCAGCCCGTGGGAGGCACGGGAGGGAGTGTGGGGCGACAGGACAGCCCCCTAGGATTTAGCACGAACACGTTCAGCTATAGCAGCAAGTCACACATAAAAGGGGCTGTGTCCCACGAATGGAAAAACTGCCAGGGGTCGGGGGTGGGGAGGAGGCTCAAACAAGGCACAGGCAAATGCCCCCCACCCCAACCCAGGGAGATGGAAATTGGGAAGGCTTCACAAAAGAGTTGCATTTATGCTGATTTTAAAGAATGGGTAGGCTTCTAATCTTGATCCATTCAAGAGCAGCAGCATGGGCAAAGGCCTGGTGGAGGAACGGAGCAGAGTAACAGGAGGGAATGCTGAGAAGGGAGACAGTGGGGTTGGGGGGGGTTGCCGATCACAGCCCACACACCATGGTAAGTGAGGCCTGGTCCGCCAAGCTAAGTTCCAACTGACTGTCCCCTGGGCACCCAAAGCATGGTTTGGAATTTGACTCTTACTTGGGATAAATAAACATTTTTTGGTTACTGCTTACTTTAAAGATAAAAATGTAACCCTGCTGAAAAAGTTGGTTCAAGCTAAGGATGCTTACAGTTGCCGATGCTTTGGGCAGCATTCTGAGCTGGAGGCCAGGGAGGGAAACCGGACTTTGGGGCCCATATGTCTTTTTGTCCCCTCTATGATCTCCCTGTTGCAAGGCCCCAGAGATCTCCCCTTGTGAGGAAAAAGTTGTGGCCCAGCTGAGGGGGTACACGTTCTGAAGAGACCTGCCCATGCAGGCCAGAGTAGGGCTGACTAGTTTCCTACTCTGACAAAGAGGTCAGCGTGAAGAGCCCAGAAGTGCGGAGAGGAAGACACCATGAGCTCCTCTGGGTCTGGTGAAAGGGCAGGCCAGGTGCAAGCTGGAGGCCAGGACAGCCTGGCCAAGTCCGGCCCACTGGCAGGGAGCCCGTCCTTCCCCTGGCTGCGGGAGAGCAGATGCCACTGGCCACACCAGAAATGCAGGGATCTGTCTTCTACCGGGAACAGGGTGGTTCCAAACACAGATGCTACCTCGAGCAAGCTGTCGCCCACCAGGGCCACGAGGAGCTGGTGGGACTGGCGCTCGCGCACCAAGGCGGCGTTCTCCGAGGCGTACATAGAGGTGAAGTCGAACATGGCCACGTCAGGCTGCCCGTAGTGGTTCAGAGCGAAGTCTAGTGATGGCAGCTGATAATTGGTGGCGAAATCTGCAGCCTCACGGGCGTAGGAAAGCAGGTTGTCCTGGTTCACGTTCTCTGCGCACAACAGCATCTCTGTGTCGATGTAGTCCTGGGGAGAGAACGAGATTGCAGTGTGGGAATCCACCCCCGTAACGGGCAACCGTTCACACCCACATCTTTGCAAAAGAACTTGGAATGGTTTTGTACAGCAAAGCTAAGCAAAACAGAAACTCAGGGCCAAAGGAATCAAGAGGAACGAAGTCAGTCATCTGTCAGGGTTGACAGAGCTGTGATTACGCCTCACACTTGGCTTTGAGCTTCCTGGCATCCAAGGCAAAAGGGAAATGTGATCTATGGCAGTGCTTTCCTTATCAGAAAGAAGGAAGCATAGACATTCCTAGGGGAGGAAATTTTTTTCCTGGCACTAAATTCTAAAAGAACTATCTCACGTCGGAATTTTGATAGAGAACATAGTGTCGTAATAACCAGCTTACTCAATAATGGTCTTGTGGTAAATACAGAAGATATTTTACATGGCTGGTTCTTGTGATAACTTTAAGTACAATTAAAAGATGAGAGAGCAAATAAGAAATAGTGATTTCATAGAAGACTAAGCTAAGCTAATATGATCCAGACATGCTACATTTGGTGGTCAAGCAAGACCAGAAAAGACATGAATGCTTGGCAGAGCTCTCAAACCTTCCCTCCAGAATCAGCTCTCTCTTTTCTTGAGAGGCTAGGGCTGCTCAGGGCTCTGCTTTGCTCTTAAAATGTAAACTGTCACACTCCTTGCTAAAAGGAGGAGGGCCGTGGCTTAGAGGGGCAGGAGATTCATTCCTGACAGACGCTGGCGGTGACCTGCAGGACATCCCCCAGAGTCTAATCTGCTCATCATACGTCTAAGAAACTAGAAGGCTTTCCTCCCAAAAGGTGACACAGAAAGTGCAGATCCCAAGGTGGGGCAGGGGCGTGGGCGGGAACCAGTATGTGAGACTAACACAGGCCTCGGGGTTATCCACAGCCCAAGGTCAGATTCCACCTTTGCTTTTCACTAAGCAAAAGTGGGCAAATTACTGAACTTCTCTGAGTTTCCATTTTCTCATTTCTCATTCTGGGAATAACAAAATCTATTTCACACAGTGAGGACCAAAGGAAATCATAGACATAAAATCCCTAAGCTGACTCCTGGCACATGGTAAGTGCTCAGTAAATGGGAATTTTTTCTGTCCCCTATAATTTATGATGGCACAAAACATAAACATATGGTGAAGTACACTTCTGGACCATTCCTCACCCACACACCGACAGGAGCATTTAGAAGGCACAGCCACATCAAGAAATATAGTGACCCACTGTGTCAGTTTTCCTAATAACCAGGATTTCAAATACCTTGTTCCAGAAATTTTAACAGGCTCACACCAAACTACGTCACCCAGATCATACCCAGCACTGGCCTGGGAGCCCTGTGTCGGGTTGTGGTGTTCAGGTTGGAGCTCTTGCTATTCACGTGTCCTTTCTCACACCTGTTCCTACAGTCACATGACCAATCCCCTCCCTTAAAGGCATGGAGAGGAGACGGGGATGGAGAGGTCTTGAAAATACCCCTTTTCAGAGCATCCTGTAGGTAGGCTGGCTGACCAGTGAGTGTGAGCACTGCACAGTGAAGGTCGCTGGTGCTGGTGGCCCGGAGAGGAGCATGTGTTGGCCTGGGAGCCCACCTGGGCCAGGACTGCTGGGTGGAGCCACGGGACCTTGTTGGGCAGGAAGTTCCAGGGGAGTGGATGGATACAGGAGCAGGACCACAGGGGCGGGGTGAGAACAAGGACAAGGGAGAGAAAGGTGGGGATGGGGCCTTATGGAAAGTGGGCAGGCCTGGAGAAGGCGTTTTAAATTAAGACAGAGGCAGAAGAATGAGGGTGGGTCGCATTTTCCACAGGCACAGGTATGGAAGAGAGGCTGTGTCCTAGGCAGAGAGGAGGGCCCGTAGAGGGAGAAGCATCAAGAATGGCCCAGGTGGGGAATCGGACAGAACAGTTGCCCCATGTACTAAGCTGAAAAGAATGCTGGAGACCAGAAGAGGTCAGGTAATGGCTTCCTACGAGGGTGGGTTCAGCATTTGGAGACCAGCTCTGATGTGTGCTCACCTTGCCCATTGGCAACGGCACTCCCTCACACAGTGGCAAGGACAAGCCTGCTGCATCCGGGAGCCCCAGCCTGTATGTATACGGCCCAGCAGAGGCAGGGCCCGGCAATGGTCCACCCTCCTCATGACAGAGAGCAAGAAGGACAGAGCTGGGAGCCCGGAGACATGGTTTCTTGAGGAGATACTTCACTCTCCCTTTAGGAGCCATGGGAAGTCCAGAGATCAGCAGGAATAGATGGGGAAGCAGGTCAGTCAGTCGATACACTTTCACTCAGCACCTCTGTGTGCCTCTTGGAAGATGCTGACCCATGCAGGGAGAGAAAGTGAGAGAAGACTTGCCATTCCTCTGGGAGCATGACAAGAATGTTAATTTGAGTGGCTCAGGGTAGATGGACCAGCTCCCAGCTATGCAAATGCCACAGAGCTTGGCTGGACACGGGGAGACTCAAGGCCAGAACTCCTGAACCAAATGGCCATCCAACTTTCTCATGTCCGGCCTGGGGCCTGTAATTTCTAGCCAAGAATTCCTATCTTATACCTAGGGGGCCCTGCAGCACCGGCTTGGAAGATGCCCCCGGAATCTGTGAGGAGAAGAAAAGCCTTGGTGAGGACACCCACGAGCCTGGGATCTGCTCCCAGCTCCTCCACAGTCATGATGGATTCACAGTGAGTCATGCTGGCCCACCTGTGCTGTGATGGAGAGAGGGGAGTATGCAGGGGCTACGACAACTGTCAAAGAGTTGAGTCACTGTGAGCAACGTGTCGTGGTCTAGACAAATGCCCAGGGATACCCTGAGGGAACCTTAGTATCCCAGAGGCTGGAATACTCAGCCAGTGAAATAGGAAACCCATGTCGAACTCTGCCTGATGCCGTAGGGTTGGTGTGTGGGGCCGACAAAGCCCTCCTCCATCCCTCCTTTGCAGAGATGCCCACCATGCTTATAGCCTTGGACACCAAACAGTCCTTCACTATCTGCCACAGGCTTCCCGAGGGACAAGGCAACTTCGGGAGGGATGCCTGTGGAGCAGAGGGAAGAAGGGGACCCCACCCCACCTCCCCCAGACTGGGTCAGCCAGGGAGTACCAGATGTTGAAACCCATCGCTCACACATCTACTAGCTGTGCCCAGTCAGCCTCCTGCACCCCCCATCCCACCATTCACAGCCTCCTGTCTGCAACTCAGGCTCTGAGCAAGGAGGTGGCCCAGGGGACGGCTGGGTTACTCATGGCACCCGGCCAGCAGCCAGCACAAAGTGGCAAGAGGACAGACGTTCATCTCCGACAAGCAACAGTGAATGGTCACCATGCCACCCAGGCTGCTGGCTGACACCTGTAGAGCAGGCTGACTTCGGACAACAGGATCCCTATCTTGAGGTACCAGGCAGCAGCTGGGGCAGGAACAGAGGCTCTGGAAGGGTTATAAACTTGCCCAAAGAAGCTTCCAGTTCAGGGTCCCCAACTCCAAGTGCTTTCTTCCAACCCGGTGCTTTTTGAAGATGCAAAGGCAGGACACAGAGGCCAGGAAGCCAGCAGGACAAAAAAGCAGGTATCCAAACCAGACAGAAGTTACACAGGGAATCCATAACCCCCCTAGATGGGCCGGGCACTGGGACAGCTACTCTGTACATTCTCTCATTTACTCCTGCAAACAACCCTTTCAGACAGAAACCATTATTCCAAGTCTCCGGAGAAGGAGACTAAAGTTCAGAAAAGCTAAGCAGCTTAGTCACAGTCCTGAGTTAATCCGCCACAGAGCCAAGATTCAAGTGGAGCCTTTCTGACCGCGAGAAGAGACAGCTCCGTGCCACCCCCATGACAAGAGGGCCACCAAGGGAAATTCACAAGCGCATGCATTCTCAGTGCCCCAGTAGAACAAGGAGCCCCCATTGGCCTCCAAATGACATGGGACCTCTCCAAAACAGGGGCAGGGTTGAGAGAGATGTGGGGAAGGAAAAGACCCCACTGATCTCTTGGGGGCAGAGGCTTACACAAACACCTGGGTGCGGGTCTCAGCCTGGCTCTCTGCAGGAACACGTCCGCCCATAGTGCTGTGGGCTCCTTCATCCAACGCTCACACAACAGCACAGAGGAGGAGAGCGGTGGGCGGTGGTTCCTTCCCGCCTCCCCACCCCTTGCTCTTGCACATGCTGGGTCGCAAAGGGAAAGAAAGGACATGGCAGCCAAGAGATACGTACATTAATGATGACACCTTTGTCAAGCAGGCTCTGCTTCTTGGCGGTCATGACAAAATAGTGGGTGCAGTCCTTATAGTAAACAATGTTCTCAAGATCAATCCCTGTGAAGAGAAGCGTGCATGCACTCAGTCTGACTCCCGCAGGGCCTCGCCCCAGCACAGGTGTCATTACTTACCTGCATGGATTTACGTTAGGCAAGGTTTTAAAACATACAAGCCTAGAAAAGATAACACTGAGGGCTAGAATTTCCCCATCTCCACACAGCTAGCTTTTAGCATACCACTAAGACACTGTTTTGGGGTTGTTGTTTTGTTAAGATTTATTTTAGAGAGAGGGAGAGAGAGAGAGCACATGCCCGTGGGAGCAGGGGGAGGGGCAAAGGGAGAGAGGTAATCCTCAGGTTGAGTCCTCTGTGAGCTAGGAGTCTGACACGGGGCTTGATCCCAGGACCCTGAGATCAGGGTCCAGACTCTACAGTCGGCTGTTCTACCAAATGAGCCACCCAGGTGTCCCAAAGACACTATGTGTTTTTTAAAATTAAGATATTATTGATATATAACATAGTGTCAGTTTAAGGTGTACAACATGTTCATTTGATATATTTATATACTGCAATATGATGAAAACACTTTAAAAAAAGAAAACCTCAAAGTCCTCAACGGCTGAGGACCCGTATTTTCAGGCTAGAGCAAAGTGCTACAGAAGGGCGAAGAGTGGTCCGAGGCATGGCACCAAGCAACAACAGAGCTGGGACTTGAACCCCAGCCAGTCTGATTCCAAGTCCCATCCACCACGCCCTGTATATGGCCAGAGATTCAAAAAGCTGGGTGAATTCTTTCAAGACTGTGCTAAGCAATGTTTCTACTATCCCCCTTATGTGGGAGGGAACCCAGATACCCTGGCAGGAACAACTCAGTTTAGAGGCCTGGGTTGTATAGCTTTTCACTTTCCAGCAATTGCCAATACTTTATAGACTAGGTTTCTGTATTAAAAAAAAAAAAAAAAAATGCTGTGAGAGCTTAGCTCAGTGGTTCTCAAAGTGGGGTCACCCTGGCTGGCACCATCAGCATCACCTGAGAAGCTAGAAATGCTAAGGATCAGGACCGTGCCCTGGATCTAGTAGATCAAGAAACAGAGCATGGGGCCAGCAATCAGCACTTTGACAAGCCCCACAAGGTGATTCTGATACACATGCCAGTTTGAAAACCACTGGCTTAGCTTCTCCGAAGGGAAAGGAAGAGACTCAAAACTTATCAGTGGTTGACACAGGTGTGCTGGGTAACCATAGGAACCCCTTTATTACTGTTAAGTAGGAAATAGCCATCAATGCAGAGGGCCGCCCAGAGAATCGGAGGAAATTCATCGTTGTCACTGTGCAAGGGGCACTGTGAAACAATGGCCAAAGGTGACTATCACAGCGAAATTCAAAGGAAACTCATTGAAACATTTGGAAAAACACACACAATGTCCTGTCAGAATCCATATTTGGTGGTTTGTTGAAGTATTTATCTTCTTAGTTTTTGAGAGGAACGGAGGGTTGAACTCATTCTTAAATTGTGCACAAGAACACAATATGCTAGAAGAAAATATTCAATAAAATCGTGCCATGTGGTCAGTCAGAGAGTCGGACAACGAGCACACATCCTCGTGGCCAGGGAGCAGCACAGTCTGCTCAATACGGAATCCCATTCCAAAAAACCCCACTGGCAAGAGTCCAGCAGGAGAGGTGTGGTCTGTAACGGTCAACAGCGAAAGGCCTCAATCAGGGGCCAGCGCACGACTGCCACAAAGGGCCAGAAAGTAAGCATTCCAGGCTTCGTGAGCCATTGGGCTCACAACCATTCTTGGGGGAGCCGCCATGCGCAGCGACATGCATGACCAGGGGTGACGGTGCTCCAGGAAGCTTTTGTTTATGGACCTGGAAACCTGAGTTCCAGACAATTGTTGATTTGCCACAAAATATTCTTTTGCTTTCTCCTCGGCCATTCCAAACTATTGAGACCGTTCTTAGCTTGAGGAGAATATGGACCCACATGGCCAAGCACAGTTTGCCAGGCCTCCCATTTGGATGTTTGGGGGCAGAGATGTACAGCCTCTTCACGAACCATTCTGCAGCCTGCAAAAGTGACCATTGGGGGGATGCGGCTGCAACATGGACAATATTTACAATGCGATGCCACATGAGAAAACCAGAATCACAAAGAGTACTGACACTCTGCTAAGAGCTGGAGCCATGTGGAAAGGGAGGGTACAAGTGGACGGTTACCGAAAAGCAGTATATGGCAATGAGCACTATTTCTGTGCTAGGTGATGCTGAGTGTGGATGATTTATTTTTAGCATAAAAATTTTAGGGGCACCTGGTTGGCTTAGTTGGTTAAGTGTCTGACTCTTGGTTTCAAGCTAGGTCATGATCTCAGGGTCATGATATCAAGCCCCACGTCAGGCTCTCTGCTCAGTGGGGAGTCTGCCTGAGGATTCTTTCTCCCTCTTCCTCGGCGCCTCCCTCCCCCTCTGGGTCTCCCCTGACTCACACTCTTTCCCTCTCAAAATAAATAAAAATTTTTAAAAAATTTATTTAACACTGTTGTCACACTGCCTTTCAAGGAGAGATATAGATTTTTAAATCAGGTTAAAAGAAAAAAATCTGGAATTTACTTAATTGGCAGCAGGGTTTCATCCCTCTTTCTCCTTGCCATGCTTCCTTCTCTCCACCATCATTGCGACTGCCAGACGAGCTAGTTGTTTGTTTACTGTCCCTCCCCAGAGAAGGGTCTCATTTTGCCCACTGCTCTTTCTCAGGCCCTTGAACAGCATCTGGCCTCAAGCAGGCAATCAACAAGTATTTGTTGAGTAAATGAGTATCTTCAAAAGATTTCAAGGCCCACGGCTAGGGGACAATTGATGCGTGGGGGTGAGTACACATTCCCTGGGTTTCTCTGGATGTTCTTCATGCGGAAGGACACCTGGCACCCTGAACCAAAGCACCTACACTTCTTCAGAGACCCACCCAGGTTGCTGGCTCCCTCCTCAGAAGGCTCCCTAAAGCTCATGCTGCATCAGGCACAGTCCGATCTCCACATCAGGGTGGTTTCCCTGGGTGTCCATCACTAGACAAGGAGCTACTTGGGGAGCAGACCATGCCAGCCTCAACTTTGTATCCCATGATACTGAATACCAGCACTGAACGGGCCTATTGAGTAAATGCTGAGTAAATATATCTTTATCCATTTTGACGTACAGCATCCAGAACTTTCCCTCGAGAATCTCTCTTGTCCTTGAAGGAATCTGCCCATTTCTATCCTAAGGAGAAGTCCCTGCTTCCACATAATCAGAGTTGAGTCTCCCAATGCCAAGAGCTGGGAATGCCCGGCATGGACAATGGTTTGGTTTAGAGAAAAGTGAAGGTCCCACCTGTTTCTTCTTTAAGGTCCTGAAAAAATTTCTGGTTGAAGATGAAAGCCACGCCACTAATCTCTTCCACCTTGGCCTCAGCTGTGCTGTTTCTGTTTATGAAGTTGGCGGTGATGGCAATAGCCAACTTCCCACGGAATTCTTTCCTTCTGAACCCTGCATGAAGAAAAAGGGGAAAGGAGAGTCTTTCTTCTGCATTTGGTGTGAAAACTGAGAAAGATTATGGAGGAAGCTGTCCTCAGATGCCTCACAGGCCAGTGAACCCAGAGTTCTGCCTGGAGAACGCGGCAGGTGGACAGGCCAAGTTTTGTACCCCAAGAAGAAACCCATCCCCAGAGGCTTCAGTCAAGGGGACTTTCCCCCTTCCTAAAATCTATAGGACCAATTATTCTGGTGAGGCTTCTACAGACAAAAGGCTCAAGTGATTTTCCCAGCAGGCCCATCATGCTAAAGGCTTGTTAGGCACAGCAGCTAGATATACCCACGATACATGCATTTTGAACTTTTACAATTAAAACTAGATTGTCAGCGTTTTTTGTGTCCCCCCCCCCCTTGAAAAGTAGGATTATGAGATTGAATTCCTGTAGGATGGGAATTTTAACAAATTTTCTATTTCTAGTCTCCAGTGGGTGCTTAGCCCACACTCAGTAAATATCTAATGAGGAGACAGAAGTCTAACTTGTAATTGATTTGATACAGTGATTCTTGGGGTTCCTCTAGTTTTTGATGGCTTACATTAACTTTGATTTTTAATGGTGGTGACACAGAGGATCCCAAGCAGGGGTCACACTTCACTGGAACACCTTCTGCCCATCCCCTTTCTTTCTAGCATCTGGCTATCCCACAGTCCTGAATCTTCCCTCTGCTCCAGACACTACTGTTTACTCTGCTTAACTCAAGGCTCTCATCACAAGGGCAGGCTCTCTGGACATGCCTTTGTTTTCAGCCTCCTCCGGGAACTCAACCTACATTTGCTCACCACATACTCGGACCTCATGATGATTCCCAAGCTTCTCTGTCAATACTCCCTTTGACTAGAAACTTTGGGTTTTTTTCTCAATACCTCCTCTTTAAGTCCATCTTCATTAAACTTTTATTGAAATGGTCAAAAATGGCCATTATTCTCTAGTCTAGTATTTCTTAACTGGGAGTGACTTTGGCCCCCAGGGGCATCTTGGCAATATGTGGAGACATTTCTGGTTGCTACAACTTGGCGCGGGGCATGGCGGTGGGGGGAGCCAGTTGTGCTACTGGAGCCTGGCCTGGAGAGGCCAGGGATGCCGCTAAGCTTCCTACTGGGAGCAGGACAAAGAATGATCTGGCCCCATATGTCAGTAGGGCCAACATAGAGAAACTCACACTCTAGTCTACTTAGTTGGTGCTAAGCTGCCTAAGTGGCTCTCCTTCTTCTTATCCTTCTTTTCCTGTCCATGAAATGCCTAACTATACTCAGGAAAGTGTGGATTTTGGATTTACAAATATTCAGACTTGCAGTTCTACCCAACCATCAAAATGGCTCCCCAAAATTCTAGTAGCACAACATTCAGGTTAACAGCTTAAAAAATCTTGGTCAAATATGGGTTACTGATTGCAGGGGTCTGGCACGTGTAGGGATGGAGGCAAAGAGAGAGGCAAAGGAGTGGGGAAAGGGTCCTGGTGGCACAGCTGGTGGGGAGGACCCAGCTAGGCAGTCCACACCTCTCAAATCCTCCAGCATCAGCCCTCTTTTCCAGGAGTGTGTTCTGTCCTTGGGGGACGTGCCCTCTCCATCAGAAACCGACAGCCTGCAGCCCACGAGCAGGGCAAGCTCGAAGAGCAGATCTAGCCGCCAGCCTGAGAGGCCATGTGGGACCACTCCCACCCGCCATCTGTGGTCTCTTGTTCAGACAGTTAGTGCCAATTAGTACAATCTCAGCATCAATTACTCTTTGGGGGAGGGACTAGGGGATTGAAGACATTTCTGGTGGTGGCGCTCTTCTCCCAACCTGATTAGATCTTACTCCAAGAAAACATGTTATGCTTCTAACTTCAGAATTCAGAGAAGCATGGTTCTGCACCCTGAAAGTCTGGGGAAAAGCTCATCTTACTGCCCAGCAATGACTGTGCTTACAAGTTACAGAAGAGATGGGCTCTTCTTGCTGGGGTATTACACGTGACAAAAGAAGAAGGCCACCAAGCTCTAAGAACAGTTGTCTTAGCGGGATGAAGTAAGTGTGGGAGTGCTCAGTACCGTGGACTCACTGACAGGGGCTCCATAAATGCATGCTGACTCGCAATTGCCATGGCACTTTACCTTTATAAAGCATTTTTACATATAAGTCCTTTCATAGCCCTCATGACAAGATTCTATTATCTTCATTTTACAGGTAGGAAGGCTGATGGTTCACAGACCATGAACACCTGCGCTCTCGATGATCAGCCTCAGGCCTGGCAGGACAGTCTGCCCTTCTATCAGGGCCACCATTCTGTAGCCCCCTCCCAGTCCCAAGGCCCCCATCCTCAGCTCCAGGAAAAAGGAGTCTTCACCTTCCAGTGTGTTCCTGCGGCCGTCGGCGCCAATGATGACATCAAACTCAAAGTCCGACAGACAGTGGTCTGCAGGGAGAAATTCCGCCCGCCAGCCGATTTCTACCAAAACAGAAAAATGGTTTGAGTTGGCAGAGAAAGATGGGAGGTCCCTGCAGTGTGGGCCGGGGGAAAGGGGATATCTCTAGGTAAAGGAACCCCAGATAGATCTGCCAGGGAAAGACCCAGAGTTCTCCTGATTCACACTCGCATCTGGAGACCTTCTGGCTTCAGTATCTGTTCAATCCTGGAGAAGGTAAACCAGCAGCGCCCACCCCATGCCTGATTTAACCGGTTTCTATAAAGGCTGAGAGTCTATCAATGGTCCTCAGGCCAGTCCCACTTGAACCCTCTCTGTCTCAGTGCACTCTACCACATTCTCTTCATACTCCCATGCAATCCTCCTTGTCCTCCCATTACCGACCAGACCCAAATGATGGATGTGCAGGGTGTCCAGAAACCAGTTCAAATTCCCACTTCATTACACTCAAAATGTTCTGTTGGGCAGCACAGAGCTTTTGATGGGAACACTTCCAGGTAAAACCTTGCTGGTCATCCAGAATTGGGTCTGGGAGAGGCTAAGGGCACATGTATCTCTGGAAGGTCCCTAAAAGATGCTGTCCTGCTACAAAGGTCACTAAACGCCTCTCCTACACTCTGGAATGTTTTGAATGGAGGACAGGAATGGTCAGCGCTCTAATGAGCCCATGAGACTCTGAGGTCTCCGACACGAAGCTACCCAAACCACAAGCCCTACCCAGGCAGCAGCGGCTTTTGGTAAGAGATAAGCTGCAGAGGCATCATGAACAAATTCTTGGACCACAGTGTGCATGAAATCAGCACCTACATGAACATATACTATAAGGAAAAAGAGCAACATGGCTAAATAAGACATTACCCACCACCGGTGACTTCCGTGGTTGGTAAACTATGCTTCAGAAAGGCTTTAAAATAATTACATACCAAATAATATTATGGGCCCTTATTTCATGTTTGTTCAAGAAGCTTCACTTTTTTTTTTCTTTACTGGATTTTAAAATATCACGTGGGAACAAGTGCAGCCACATGTCCGTGTATGTTCCCATGCGGCCTGAAGAACTAGGAATGAACTTCAACAAACAACTGAATCTAGATCTTCTATCCTAATTACCTAGTACTTCGTTTGTCAAAGTACCACCTCCCACTGACACGGTAACCAAATGATAGGTTTAGTGGCTTAATAAGTGCCCTGGGAGGAGAAGAGCAAACCTAAGGTGGCTGCGTTGGGCAGAAAAGGTAAAATGTCCTTTGATGGGATTATGCCCAATAGCTCCCAACAAGAGTAACTCTTATGGGAACATTCTCTGAGAGCTGCAAATGTGATCTCCACTTGCCAATATCTGACTTGTAGACATAAGAGGAAGATTATACTGTACTTTGATTTTCTTGATCTTCAGGAGGCTCTAGAACCTTCACGAACTCCACATTCACGTGGATTTCAACTCCCAGCATCAGGGCCACCTTGAATAGGATGAGCTGCAGCTGACGAATGCCTGTTAGGTAGGAAAGGGGAAAGGGAAGAGGTGTCAGCAGCCATGCTTGAGTGCCTCCTGTATGCAGGGTACTCTATAATCACTCCTCACTGATCTCTGAGCAGAGCAACAGACCAATGATGATCACGACTGAGAACTAGTTATGCGCCGGCCATTCAGCGTTTTCACATTTAACCCTTACTGTGGGATAATTATTCCCATCTTATAGATGAGAAACTGAGGCTCGGCGAGGTGAAGTGACTTGTTCAAGGTCATACAGCAGCAAACTAGAACATGGACCCAGATCTGTCTGGTTCCAAGACTGCGCTCTAGCTTTTAGAAAATGCTCTCAAGATGGAGGCTCTTCCTTTCCCGCCTCCTCCCTGAGAGGGCCGCTGGTCTGACAAGGCAAAGACGGAAAGAGGAGTCAACCTCGAGAGTAATGGCCACAAGTCAGTGATGAAATGGCTCATTTTGTGGGGGACTGGGCCTAAGCCCTTAGCCATCCAGGGTCAGCATGAGGGGGGATTTCTCTCCACAGAGCTGGACTCATGGGAAGTCCCCTTGTACCCATTGCCCCAACTCCCCCGATGAGTGTCACTAACTCATCCCTGGTCATTCAGCACACATGGGTCTGTCTCTGAATATTCTACTGTAGAGTGCAAAACTCTCTATTTTGTGGGCTTTGTACACTTAACATTTATTGAGCATCTACAGTGGACCAGGTGCCATGGTAGGTATAGAGACACAGAACGCACTCTAGTGGAGGAAACACAAGTGGACAGGTGAGGGCAGGCCACCGTGGTCGGAGGCAGGTGGGGGGGGTGCAGAGGAGTGGCAGAACAGGGCTGGAGTTGCAGTCCAGGAAGCCAACAGAGTACCAAATCCCACAAACAGATTAGGGATTATGATGGCTGCAAGAGGCCAGGGCACTTGGGAGTTAGGAGGCTTCTAGGAGTGGAAATCTCAGCGAAAATCTCTTTCACAGGAGGTGGGAAGAAGTCAGATCTCAATGGAAGGAGTCATGGGTGGGACACACAGACAAAGTCGACAAAGAGTCCTCTCTTTCTACGGTAAATGTTTTGAAATAGAAAAAAATTAAGGTAATAAGAGAGGGTAGAGGGGCAGTGAGGTAAGGGGCAGGAAACCAAGAGGGAGCAGAGTGGAGCTGAGCAGCCTGCTCAGACTCAGACACGGCAAGGAGGGCAGGAAGGGGAACTCAGGTGGAGGCCAGTGCAGGAGGACAGAGAGGGGCTGGCGATGGGAGTGCCCGCCAGTGGCTTCTCCTCCCCAGAGCAGAGGAGGAAGGCCATTTGCTCAGAAGGAGTTTTGGAGTGAGCACATGGGAAGGGGAGGAGGGTGCTGACACAGGACATTTGGGAACTGCTGAGGCGTGCTGGGGGCTGGGGCACAGCTGGGGCTGGAGACCAGCATCTGTCTGAAAGGAAGCCAGTCAGCTGGGGCTTAAAGAATCCGATCCCCCTCCTGCCTGGAAACAGGCCTAGGCAACGGCCTGGCCTCTCCTCTTCATTTCAAGGCTCCTAATCTACCTTGTTCTAACACACAGTAGGTGTTCAGCAAATTCTCCCTGCCTCCCTTCTCACAGCCAATGCAACCGCTCTTAACAATGAGTGCCCCAAATGTCAGAATCTCAGATCCAGAGTCTTGCCAGGGTTTCTGAACACGGGGAATTTTCTGAGAACTAGGGATTAAATGGGAGCCCCATCAATGGGGCAGAGAGGGGCTCCCAACTGGCAGGGAAGGCAGCTCAACAGAGGGGGCGCTTGCAAGGTCCCCTGGTGCCCAGCTCTGCCTCCCAGGAGCGCTCAGTGGGAAAGTGGTGCTCAATGCTGTAGTTCTGATTTGGGCACCAACATACATTCTTCTGTGGGTGGTAGAGAATATTCCTGAAAGCTGACACAGCAGCCTTCTGGGCAAACCCAAATCTCTTTCCAACAGACTCCTGGAATTTTCTCATCCCAGAGTGGGAATACAGTCTGGGGCCACTGCTGATAGGTTCCCCTGTACCCGTGACTAAACTACACCCAATGTGGCTGACCACTGTCTTCAGTCATTCTTCTGAGCCCCACACCCTTTCCTGTCAGTTCCCGTCCTCATGAGAACATGGCTCTCAGGGCTCTCCTGCCCCCCATGAGTTGAAAGAAGGCAGCTCTGGAACCTGAAGCTGGGGATGCCAGCTGCCTCTTCCTCTTGCTTGCTGTACACCAATGGAGGCAAAGCATTCTCTGAGTCCCTACTACCAGGCAGGCACAGTGGTAAGCACATCACAAATTTGACCTCACCTACCTGATCCTCTCGGGGGTCCAGGGAGGCAGGCATTCATCACATGTGAGGGAGACAAAACTTGGGACTTGCAGAAGGTAAGGAATTTGACCCAAGTCCCACAGCAAATGGGCAAGACAGATTTAGAGCCCGGATCTGTCTAAGCCCTTGAACTCTCCCCACAGTGTTAACCTCCCTGACATTTATAGGACATAGTTTTATATATGAAATGGCTAAAGGCCTCCTCTCCACTCAGCATGAGAGGGAAGTCTGTTCTGCCACAGCCTGTCTGCACAGATCTTGCCTCAAGAGACCCAGGCTGGAGTAACAGAGCAGAAGGGCTTGGATGTTCCCCTGAGCATGCTTGACTGCAGGGCTGGCCCAGGGCCTGAAATCCATGTTTCCTACTTCCCCCTCCTTGTCTGGGTGAACCCCTGTCATGATGCCCTCCCTCTTTTTAAAATGCAAGGAAACTTGGTCCAGGGCCTGCCAATTGTGTCATTCCTCTTCTAAACCTGCCACGGTTTTCCCCAGAACCGGCACCACAACATCCACGTGTTGCTCGACACCCTGGCCCGTTTCATGGTTTTGTGTGCCTCCCTCATCTGAACCCCTCTAGCGAGTCTAATGGCTCTGTTAACGTGCAGTTTATCCCTGACAAGATCTCGGTGAGCTCTCTGCGAGGGCAGACCATGTTACCCACCTCTGATTCTCTTCCCCATATTTCATCCATTCACTCAGCAGAAGTTGACTGAGCACCTACTATGTGTCAAGCACCCCTTTATGCCCTGAGACAATCTGGTGAGCGGGGCACATCACAGGCCCCAACTTCATGGTGCCTACAACTCAGTGGGGCACACGCAGCCCAGAGGTAGCATAAGGCACGGAGCAGGGCCTTCACGAAATGTCTGCCGGTTGAATGTACGGACCCCCACGGACGTGTAAGCTGGAACATCCTGGAGACTCAGTGTGGAGAGATGTGCCCCAGGGGTTGGCCCCATGGGCTCTACTCACTGATGTGGTCAATGGAGCCAGCGCAGAACTTCCCATAGAACTTCTTGGCTCCCAGGCCCCGTAGGTCATGGATGGTGAAAGGCCACAGGTGCAGCACATTGTTCCTGGAGAAGGTGTCCCTCTTCTCCACCACAACCACTTTGGCTCCTAGGTAGGCAAGTTCAATGGCAGTGCGCAAACCACATGGTCCTCCCCCAATGATGAGACACTGCAGAGGTAAGAGAGGAGAGAGACGTGTGGTGATCTCTAGCACTGTGGACACAAACCCCTTGCCAACAGCTAACGGGTCCACTCAAATGAACCATCAAGTAGTAAATGAAGCACCAGTTAGGACCTGCCATTCATCCACCCAAGGTACCTCACCTGTGGGCCAAACCAGTCCCCGCACCAAACCCTGGGAAAGACACAGAAGTCCAGGGACTTGGCAGGGAGGCACAGAAAGATACACTTGAGGTTCTAAGTCAGACTAACCTGAGCTTAAAGCCCAGCTCTGGCACTTGACCTCTTAGCTTCCTCATCTGGGAATGGGTATACTACTCTTTCCTCACAGAGTTATCAAAAATAAGACTAGCTTTTAAAAAGCTCTGGTGCATCACTGTGACCTCAGATGAGGCAATGGTTTCTTAGATGTGATAACCCTTACACCAGCAAAGCAAGAAGAAAGAGATAAATTGGACTTCATTCCTAAAACTTTTCATGCTTGAAAGGCCATCATAAGAAAGTGAAGAGACAGCACACAGATGGGAGAAAATAGTTGCAAATCATAAATGTGATAAGGGACTAGTAGCCAAAATATGTAAAGAATTTACCAACTTAATAATTAAAAAAAAAAAAAAAGATGACCCAATTAAAGAGCAGGCAGATAATCTCCATAGAAATTTTTTCCAAGAAGACATATAAGTGGCCAGTAAGCACTGGGAAAGATGCTCAGAGTCATTAGCCATCAAGGAAATGCAAACCAAAGCCACAATGAGATACTACTTCATACCCACTAGGGTGAGTATCATCAAAAAGACAGACAAAAATAAGTGATGGCAAAGATGTGGAGAAACTGGAACCCACATTTGTCGCTGGCAGGCATGTGGATGGTGCAGATGCTTTGGAACAGTTTGGCAGTTCCTCAAAAAGTTAAACAGAGTTGCCAGACAAGCCAGCAACTGTATTCCTGTGCATCAGCCCAAGAGACATGAAAACATACATCCACATGGAGATGGGCACATGAATGTTCATGGCAGCATTATTCATTATAGCCAAAAAACAGAAACAACTGAAAAGTTCATTAGTTGACGAAGACACAAAATGTGGTATGTCCATACAAGGGATGATTCAACTCCAAAAAGGAACGAATTACTGAGCTATAGATGAACCTTGAAAATGTCATGCTAAATGAAAGCAACCAGACACAAAGGGACAGAGACGGTATGATTCCATTTACAGAAAATGTCCAGAATAGGCAAATTCATGGAGACCGAAGGGAGATTAGTGGTGGACAGGGCGGGGGAAGGGCAGTGGGGAAGGACTGCTCACTGCTGTGTGGTTTCTTTTTAGGGTGATATTTTAGGATTCAGTCATTGTGGTGGTTGCACAACTTTGTGAATATATTAAAACCATTGAATTACACACATTAAAAGGGTGAATGATATGGTATGTGAATTAGATATTCATAAAGTACTTACAGGATAAGAAAAAGCTCATATTCAGGAGTTTGGTACACACCAGGGTAGACACTCTCGCTCTTATCACTGAGACCCCGTCCCTGTCTTCCAGGGACTCTCCATCTAGTGGCAAACTCAGGCTTGTGGGGTAAGAAACCAGAACGCTTTGTGGTTGGTTCTACTGGGGGCCCAGAAGAGGAGATGCTGACTCTGCCTGATGAGCTAGAAAAGACTTCGCAAAGAAGGTCTTTAACAATGATCACTGTCACCACCATCCTCACCGTCACCGTCACCAGAGCCTGCATGTGTTGAACATTCACTACGTGCCGGACGCTCAGTTCACATGCGTCATGTGTTTTAGCAGTTAGTACTCCCAGCACATTGGAGAAGGAGAAACTATTATTATCCTCATTTCATGGATGGGAAAACTGAGGCACGACACAGCTAGGTAACGGGCCCCTGGTTTCCCAGATCCAGAGGGACAGAACCAGGAGGCAGACCTGGGTGGTCTCACTCCAGAGCCCATCATGCTGCAACTATTACTTCTGTCCTACTTCCACCAGGAATAAAGAGAAGAAAGAACACTTCTGCAGAGGGGTCACCCATTCCAAGAGAAAGAAGTTCCAGGTGGATGGAGAGGAGGAGACTTTGGGAGAGGGAGAGGAGGGGGAGGAAAGAGATGAGGTCAGTCCGGAGCCAGATGCTGAAGGTCCTAAACACCAAGTGAGGGAGTATGACCTTGGCCCCGCAGACACTGGGGCCATGCAAGCAGAGGCTGACAGAACAAGATTCTATACAGGTCCCACACTAGGTCACAGTGGACACTGCAGTGTTGAGCAAGACCAGGGTCTTCCTCAAGGAAGCTACAGGCCTATTAGGAGAGAAGGAACAACATGGAATGACCTAACCTTTTGTCTGGAGCAAAGCCCTTCTACTTAAACAAAGTCACCAGTACTGTATAAGGACAGAGGGAAATGGCAGTATTCCAGCTGAGAGAGTCAGAGGTCCCCATGTGTGGTAGGGCCATACCCATCCTACCCCCAGGAAGCCCCTGAAGCACCTTCAAGAGGCAGAATCCTCCTGGGGTGGGAGCCCTGAGGCCACTTCAGCAAAGCCAGAGGGAAGGAGACCTATGCAGACACTTCACTGCTCAACATTACAGAGGCATTTGGGAACTTCCCCTCTGCTCAGGATCAAATCTTATCTTAAAAAAATGCATTTCCCTTCCTCTAGCAAATATTCCATCATCCAGTTATCACTCCCCTGGGGTCTCTGGGGTCTCCAAGGGAAAGTACAAACAAGCCTATCAGAAACTCCCACACCACAATCAGTGTGGCTTGCTGGATGGAACCTTCCAGGGAGTTTATGGAAACCCCGTTAAGGGAAATGAAGTCACTGCTGAGATACAGCTCACTCCAGAGATGTCGCGGAGCGGGTATGCAAATCCTTTTGCTTCCTTTCTGGTTGGAGCAGACAAGAGAGAACCACTCCTTATCTCACACCCGAAACAGCTCCTCTGGCTTGACATAGCCAGACCATGACGGGCACTGTAAAGGAAGATTCCAAGCCCTGACTCTCTGAAGTTGCCGTTGGGGTTAAGCCTGGATTCACTGCATTTCTTAGCAGTTAGTGCATCTTTTCCTGTTTGCTGAGTCCTGTCACTCCGGGGCCAGGGTTGCTGCGGGGGTGGAAGGATGTGGGGGGAAGAAGGGCAGGAAGAGAATGAGGGGGAGTTGTGCTGCCGTCCTGAGTCCTTCTGTCCACCAGGCCTGACCCCACACTGGTCCCGGAGCAAGGCAGAAGCTCCCTTTCCCACCCGTTGATGGGTTGCTGGGCAGATTTCATGCCAACAGCAGCCAGCGTACTGTTGCCCACCTCCCAACTGAACCTGAAACCCCATGGGCGAAAGCTTCGTTTTCCCACCACTCTGGGCCCCAGCACATATTTCGGGCCTGAAATTTCGGAGACGCCAGTCACACTGTAATCTCAAGTCAAAGCAAATACCTAATTATACAAAGGGAGAAAATTCAGTGCAGATGTTATCAAGACAGGCGAGAAGGCTTGCTGGCAGGGGCCCTGCGGCTCCTCTCAGAGGACACTTGCTATGATTAACATGGGAACTCAGAATTCTGAGCAGGGACGAAAAACTGCAGCCACCAAGAGGCCTGGTCAGAGAACAGGAGAGAAGGCAGCCGCCCCCAGTGTGCCCACAGGTGATGCTCTGGATGGTGGACTTGGGGCAAACAGACCACAGGTGCAAAGGGTTGTGATAACTCAAGCTGAAAAAACTCCCCGCGTTTCCCACCCCCGTCTGGGCTCTCACTGCTGAGGATTTGTTGCCAAGGAGAGAAGACTTTTCATTAAAACTCAGCCTCGAGGCCTTTCTTGAGTCCCAAATTACACTGTACATTCCGTCCACAGGTTCTGTCCTTAATGCTACCCCAGAACTCAGCTCTGCATGTTATAATTACCCGCATCTGTCTCCCAGGCCAGAGGGAGTGCTCCTCCAAAGCTGTCCCCAAGTCCTCTGCCCTTCTGTATGCTCACAGCCCAGTACCCGGCCTGGCACCCAGGAGGCTTCAATAAACAGCTGACGAAAGAATGAACTTCTCACACCCGCCCCACCCACCCAGTTCTGGCTGTCCGTCAGTCACTGGGATGTTCAGCTCATGTCATCCCGGGTTTGCGTCTGCATTTCCCACCCAGGCAGGGGGAGCTGGGGTCTGCCAAGGCCACCAGCATTACGGACGTCAGCAGATCAGTGTGCTCAGGCGACATAAATTTATGACCCGGGGGGAGTGGGGCAGATCCAACACCAGCAGGAAGTCCATTGTATAGATAAGCTTCGTGGTGCTCAGTCCTCCTCTGCGTTTGTGCAGAGACAAACACCACATGGAAAAAACAGCTCTTATTTATCAAGGGGTGGGAAGAGGGGACGAGGGGACTAGCCCACAGTCAAAGGCACACGCGGGTGCATCATGCCCGTGGCTGGGGCAGCCTCGGTCACGCGGGCCCCTCACGCCATCCCAGAGGAGCCCCACAAGCGCTCCCCACTGCTTGATAACATGATGCAGCTTCCAATCCACAAGTGGGTGGGTGCCCTGGGCCTGTGCCAAGAATGTGAAAGGTATTCATTGCCCAGAGGGAAGCCCCAAGGGGACCAGAGGCTAAGCCAGGGGTTAGTCGTCTGGAGACTGGATTTCTGATCCTCAGCTCTGCCTCCAATTTCCTGGGGAGCTGTGTGTGCAGATGTTCCCCGGGTGCGGAGAGCCAGCACCCGCAGGCAGACCGGGGCCAGCCATCCGGGAGAGGGCTGACCTCGCTGAAGAGGAGGATTACAGTTTGTAAAAGGTATCATACCCAGGGGCTCCTGGGTGGCTCAGTGGGTTAAGCCTCTGCCTTCAGCTCAGGTGATGATCTCAGAGTCCTGGGATTGGGCCCTGTATTGGGCTCTCTGCTCAGCAGGGAGCCTGCTTCCCCCAATCTCTCTGTCTGCCTCTCTGCATAATTGTGATTTCTGCCTGTCAAATAAATACATAAAGTCTTAAAAAAAAAAAAAAAAAGGTATCATGCCCAGAACCTTCTAGGGGCCAGGCGCCATCCCAGTCCCTTCATGTATGGTGTCCTGTGCACGGCCCTCCATGGTCAGAGTCAGCATCACCTCCACTTTGTAAATGAGCGAGCTGAGGACCAGAAGTTCAGCTGCTTACTCCAGGTGCCCTTATTATCCCCATTTTGGAGCAAAGAGACAGGGCCAAAAGAGAGTAAGGCTGGCCACAGGAGGGGGAAATGGTCAAGTCTGGATACAAAAGGAAGCAGCATGGGTCCCAGGCATGTGCTCTGAACCGCATGTCTGACAGATGGGGAAGCAGACTTCAGGGGTGCTGTTGGGATGAAGTGGGACGAAGCGAGGGGACTGAACGGAGCTGGGCTGCAGGCCGGGCTTCCGGGGCCGCCGCACAGAGGGCCTAAGCTCGGATCCGGGCCGAGCCTCCTGTGCTGCCCTGGAGTGAACGGAGCTAGGGCTCGTGCAAGTCCAGGAGAAGCCACTTCAGCAGGTGCCATGGGCGTGAGGGTTCGGCCCTGGGCTATGCAAGCCTCCTGCGTGCCTTTGGGGCATAGGCGGCCCCAGGCGGTGAGCTGAGCCGTGTGAGGTGGTGCACAGTGCCATCTCCAGCTAGTGTGCTGAGTTATAGGCTAGCTCTCCAGGGTGGCACTCTAGTCCCCGGGGTGGTTTCCCAGCTTCACTGGCTCTTCAGACGAGCTGCTCATCTGAAGCCAGGCGGGAAGGCCCTGACTGCTAGTGGGTTCCCACAAGTGCAATCATGGGACACAATGGGACAGAGCATTTTCCAATCATAGGTGCTAGTGGGGGAGGCGGAATGGCAGGAGCCGGCCTCATGTCCCCATTCCACGGGGCAGCACTAAGGGGAGTGATGCAGCCACTGAAGCTTCTAGCTGGCAGGAGTCTCTGCAGGCTGGGTGGCTGGGGATTTCAAGGGCCACTCCAGGCAGGGAGCAAAATCTCCCCGGACTGGACAGGGCTCTGCCCCACTCCGGACTCTCTGTATCTGGGTCACACCCAGTTATTCCTGAGTAACAATTAACACTGCTTACCGACTTCAGAAATTTACAGAAAGGAAAAGGAAAAAGATATCCTGTTCTCCCTGCCTGCTCTCAAATAAATAATACAAATCCCTCTGAGAAGCATTCCACTCCTCCCTGTCCTTCCCTTCCAGCTTGAGCCTGGGCTCCGAGGAGCAATCGTACCTGCTGGCCACAGGGGCTGGGTTTTCGGGGACAGTTTCCTTTGACATGTTCTGCCCCTCGGCCTTGTGAGTTTGCTGTACCAGACCGCAGGTCTGAAGCTCTAAGTACAACCCTCAAGGCTGTGCTTTCTGCCTCTGGGTGCTGTGGATACCTCATGGGATCTCCCCACCTGGGCGTGAGTCCCCTGAAGTTGGGCAGACATGTCAGTCCCCGCCCAACCCCCCACCAGCAGCAGAGCCCAGGACTCCTCAATAGCACCAACTGTGCCCCATCCGGCCTTTGTTGGTGCCTGTACCTTCCATAATGGGAAGAGCAATAGTCACCAACTCGGAGCATTGGTAACAGTGGGAATAAAAATCAGAGCCCATGCTTACTGCCTGCTTACAACGTGCAGGTCTGTGCTGAGCCCTGTGTGTGTAAGAAATGCATCTCATTTCGCTTCTACAGAAATCCTGAGTTAGGCATACTCATCATACTCATCGCTGTCTGGCAGCTGAGAAAACTGGAGTTGGGAAGCTCATAGAACTTGTTCAGGGTCACAGAACTAGGGCAGGAGTTAACCAGTGACCCCAGAGCCCCTGCTTGAAATCATGAGCCTATATATTCACTCATCTGGGGCACAGGGGGTGCTAGGTGGCAGAGGATTAAGATGTCTCCTCCTCCACTAGGACATGTAAGGACTCCTGAACACCCTGTAGGATTATGGGGATGCAAGAGAGGACTGGTGTTCCCAAGCCTCAGAGACTGGGTGGCTGGGGCCAGGGAAAAAGTACAACAGAAACCATGAGAGCTGGATTGTTTGAGGATTACCTGTGACGACTAACATCAGCTTGCTAAAGAGACAGACTGGAGACTCTATGTGATAAGAAAGACCTCTCTAGGGGAAGGCTCACAAGGCCGAGGTGTAGAAGAAATGGCACACTGAGGTCTGAGCCAGAAAGAAGGTTTGGAGAGAGTGGGGAGTCCTGCTTCCACCCATGTCCCACCCCCAAAGGAGCAGAAAGGTCCTTCTAAGTCAGATCATTCACTCCAGCTCACAACTTCTAGCATCTTCCCATGGAACACAAAGCTCAACATCAGACCTTATCATGGCCTTGGGCCCTACATGACCCTCCCCTCCAATTTTTTTCTGTCTTCTGCTCTGACCACACTTCCCTCCCTCTCTGCACTTCAGCCATAATGGCCTCACTAAATACACACAGGGCCTTTTCCATTTGTTTTGCCCCCTGTATGGAACATCCTCTCCCCCAAATTATATACATAATCTATAAAAACAACATATTAAATTATATAAAATAAAAAATATTTATTTTCTAATACAAGAAAAGGGAATCTACTACAGAAAATATATAGACTTCGTTTTATTTACCTTCATGTTAACATTCAGCTTTCCAAACAGCATTTTAAATGTTGGTAAGTATTTCCAAGCCTACTTGTGTATTTTTCCATTGCGGACTATTTTTTCTCTTTGTAATCTAGTAGCTTTACGATATTTTCTTTGCAACATTTTCCCAAAGGTTTTCAAATATACAGAAAATTTGAAAGAATTTTAGTGAACAACCAAGTACCTACCACCTAGATTCTATACTTACATTTCACTCTCCCTTATCACATATTTATTCGTCTGTCCATCCCTCTACCCATTCATCAACTTATCTTATTTTTTTGGTGCATTCCAACTAAATTGCAGAATCAGTACATTTCCTCCCAAATACTTGAGGATGAATATCACTGACTGGAGTTCAAGATTTGTACAAACCCTTTTTGTTTTTTTAAGATAAAATTCATATATGATGAAATGCGCATATCTGAAACATATGCATTTGAGCTGACAAACTATACTCTATTTTGCTTCTTGGAACATGGGTTTCTCCCCACCAGTGGTCTTTCTTCCTGAGAGTTTTTAATCCCCTCTGGTGCTGGCTACTTGGTGTGTGCAGTTATCAGCCAGAATTTTCTAGTCAAGGGGCAGGGTCGGGAGCCGAGCAGCCAGCTGTCTTGGCTCCCTCTTCTCCCTCAGGAAAACAGAAGTCCCAGGCCCTTCCGAGACCCCCAAAAAAGGGGTGTGGAGGAATCTCACATTCCTTGAGGAGGAACAGGGGGAAGGAGCCTTCTGAGATGGGCTGAGGCCAATTATATTCAAAGCTAAGAAATCTCAGGCCAGTTCTAATCCATATGTGGGGAAAAAGCAGAGCTAAGACACACAAACAATGTAGCATCCAGAAATAGATACACTAGTTCATGTTTATCACTTTCTCTTTTTGCTAAGGCTCTGAGAGCCTGTGAGCTCAGTCAGGTAGGGATCCCCAGCATATGTGACACCAGCCAGTGCTCAGCCCTTCGTTCACAGCCACCCGAACCTAGCATGCCAGGGCCACAGCTGTAGCTAGTAAGAGGCCAAGCCCAGACTCAGACCCCAGGCACATGGCGCCAGAGACCATGCCTTTGGTCACTGGCCACGGAGAGCACTGTAGGTGACAGGGGCAGAGAGGTAGCAGACTGGGAATGCACACAGCCTCTTCTGTGCCAGTGAATTCTACCTCTGTGTGACCTGCCCAAAGGAAGAGATGTGTCTGGCTTGTCTTTTTGTCCCAGACACCTAGCCTGACACAGGGTTAGTGCTCAGTGATGATTAGATAAAAGAGAGGTACGCCTGTTGTTGGGCCTTGGGTGGACCAGCGCCCTTGGGGGACCAAGCTGGTAAGGGGGCAGGGAGAGCAGTGGCGCTGGCAGGATCCAGTAGGGAAATTATGGCAATGGCAGGACACCCCTTCCACTGAGACTGTGGTAACTTAACCCAGCGAGAAAGGCAGAACCCAAGCTGAGAACCCATCGAGCCACACCTTCCCAGCCTGGAGACCCCAGCCATAGCCACCCGGTGGCCAACATTTCTACTTAACAGGGATCATGACTGGGGACCACCTGAAGTCAGGAGAAGCACTGCTGAGTACCTTACACAAGCTGACCTGCAGCAGATGCTTTCGGTATACGAAATCATCTCCACTGTGAAGGGGGCGCGGCTTTTCCCACTGTGTAGCTGAGAGCCTGAGACTTGGGTGACAGGAGTGAATAGAGCAAGCATTTACTGAACTCGAATTCTGTGTCACGCACTAAGCTAAGGGCTTCATATGTGTTAACTCACGGAAACCACACAGCAGCCCCAAATTAGGAAACCGAGACCCAGAATGGTAGCGTGGAGTGCCCAAGTCTGCATCCCAGGAAGGAGGAGCTGGCATTCCAACCCAGGTTTCTAGTTCTGAAGGCCAAACTCGTGTCACTCCTGCCAAAGATCAAACAGCTAGCAAAGCACAGAGCCTTGAGTCACTGAGGGGTCCTCGGGACACCGCCATCAGGCTCTTTCTTCTTATCTCACCCTCTCAGACACCTTTCTCCCATGAGTTAGGGTCCACTATTCCTTTCTGGCCCATTTCTTTCTCCCTCACTGGTACTCCAACTCCTCCACTGCGGCCACCTCATCCTGTGGCCACACAGGGTGATGAGCAAGGCTGGCCTTATCGGTGGACAGCAGCCTTGTCCTAGGCTGACCTCTACAGAAAGGCCACTGTGGGCCTGGTAATGGGTCTTCATGAGGAAAGGCCAGGCACTCCTTCCACGTTCACCGACTCTTCCTGCTCTGAAGTCAGCAAAGGAGAGGCTATTTACCTGAGCCCAGCAGCTGTCTCTACAGCCAGTGTGGAGCTGGGCTGAGGGCCCAAGACATGCAAGGCCACCCCTGCCACTCCACAGCCATATCTGGACCAACAAAGACTCGACCAAGAGCCCTGGAACATTCCCCAAGGAGGAGACGGCACGTAAGAATAGCTATAAGAGCATACTGTTAAGAATATGGTGGCTTCCTTCACCCTTTTCTTCTATAGGGTCTCCACCCTCCTGGGCAGGTACCAGATGAATATGGCTGAGGGTCTCAGCAGGGCTTAGTTCAGACATTCGAACAGGTGAGGACTCCCCACCGGGGAACCATTCACCTGGCTGCAAAGTAAGGGATCTGGGTTCTGAAGCAGGAAGGTCCCTACCCAGCTGTGTGACTTTTGGCAGAGTGGCTCATTCCAGTGCAGGCTCCTGATCTCCATTTCCTTAACCACAAACAAGGAATCAGGGTAGCTTCTACCAACCAGGGTTGTGATGGGAGTGGAATCAGTAAGATGCAGACCTGTTCCTAAAAGCGCCTTGGAGAGCACGTGGTAAGCATTCCATAAATGGTAGCATGACTGACAGCTCCTCTCCTCCCCCGCCCTCCCTACCTTCGTGAGCAGAAGCTCTCCAAGTGAAAGCAGCATTTTCACCTCGAAGATCTCACAGCCAGAGACATACACACTGCGGTCTGGCCAGTTTTGAGGCTGAGAGTGTTTTGCATTCCCTGGGGCAGCTGTACTGCCTTTCCCAGGATATCTGTAACTTGGCTGATGAGCCCTGCCTGGAGTCTGGGCACCCAGGAGGCTGCCAGGGCATCAGCAAGATGCCCTGTGCCCCCCCAAGCCCGCAGGGGTGTGTACTGCCCAAGCCCAAGATCAGGGGTCAGCACACTTTCTCTGGAGAGGACCAGATAGCAAATACTTTAGACTTCTTTCCAACTTCTGGCTTAGATCATCCTGTCTGATGTCTTCTTCCACAGCGACCCCTTTACCTTAGGGGATCCAAGGAGGTATTTGTGACAGCCCAGCAGTCTTTGTCAGTATCTCCTGCATTCCCATGGATTTCCCTTGCTGCCCTCCACCCACTGCCTAGAAGCCTGCCCTGGAACCTTGTACAGCAGCAGCTTCTCACCATTCATGTCTCAGCTCAAAGATCACATTCCTCAGAGGTATCTTCCCCACCCCACCCCCATTTACTCTTAACACCTTTTCTTGTTTTCCCGTGGTACTTACCACAACCCTCCATCTCCTTTTTGTTTGTTAACCAGTTCATGGTGTCTCTCTCTCCCTCCAAAGGGGAAACTCCCATCAAAGCAGGTAACTTGCCTCCCTTATTCATGCTGTGTCCCCAGAGGCCAGAATAGTCCCTGACGCATGGGAGCTGCCTTGCCAAGGAAATACGGGAACCCAATCAAACCATACATTTACCCAAAACCAGGACACTTGCAGAGATGAACCAAAATATCACAGTCCATATTTATTGAGACACTATCTTAGGGGCTGGGCACATACTATCTTGTTAAATGAGACAGAAACTAACTTATGAGATAGAAACTATTTTATCTCCTCTCTGGTGACACAGAAGGTCCCACTGCTCAGAAACATTTATCTGCTAAGAGTCAGCTCAGTTCAAACCCAGGTCTGTCCAACACGGCCCCAAGCTACTCACCACCAGTCTTGCTTAATTTTGCTGGGGTTTTATCAATTTCGTGGGTACACAGATTATCTGCGGCAGATTAGAAATGCCGATAAGTAGTGATGTGCCTTTGGATTTTTCAAAAATGGAGGGAAGATATTATCTAAAATATGCAAACATTGTTTATTAAACAATGTGTTTCAAAGCATAGGTTTTGGGGAGAAGGAAAGAAAGGAAACTTACAAGGAGGCGGGGATTTTCTCCTCTCACCAGAGCAATAGTTAGGGTTGGGTTAGGCAACCGACTTCAGACGCAGTTAGAGTGGAGCGCAAATCCTGACATTGCCCAAGGGAAAATCCATTTGGTCATTGTATCTCCATCCACCTCCTGGGGTTGGGAGACACACGCGATACCCAACCCACAGAAGGCTGTATAGGGAAGTCCCAGATCTGGCTGTGCCACTCCCAAAGACACACCGCTGGTGTATTTACAGAGAGATTCCTTTCCCAGCGAAAGGGCTTTACCCCTCTCCGAAAACAGCAGCTAGCAGCATCTAACACGTGCCTTCCAGGCCATTCTCACCAGGGCAAGGGGGTTCTGACTCCACTTGCAGCTGCCACGAAGGAAATGAGCAAACTTGCCCAGGAGCCTTCCAAGTGGGTTACCTTACACTATGGAGTGGTTTGTAATTAAAATGTTTTCAAAACTGTGAACAGATCACAGATCACAGTGTCTAGACATCGGGAGACTCCAACCCTACACCCTCGTGCTGGCCCATGATTACAACCTGCTCAAGAACACGTTTTCTTTATCAGAGCATCTTCAAGGGCACATTTCTGGAGAGCCTCTCCTTGCAGCCCGGCTGGGGGCTGCTGGGGAGTTCCTTCTGCCACCAAAAGGAAGGCATGCCAGGGCGTATAGAGCACCTGCCCGCTGCAAGGGGCCCTGCCTGGGCCAGTGGAATGGCTGGGGCACCACCTTCTAGGTTGGTGGGGGAAGTCCACATATGGAAGGCAGGACTTCTGGGATTCAGAAATGTATTGCATCATGGCCATAACCCCGGAGGGGAAGAATTACCGTAAGCCTCAAGGTAAAACAAAGACACTGCTTTCCCAGGGCAAACAGGAGGTAGGGGGAAAAGGGGGAGTGATGAAGTAGGTAAAGACATGGTTTCAGCTCTGCTGAGCTATTAAAAGGAAAAATAAGGCATTTGGAAAACATTATCTTAGCTCCTGAAGTACCTGTTCCTACCCATGAGCCAAAGAGGAAAGGATGTTCATCATTTATTCGTTCGTGTATTCGTCCAAAAAACACTCAACTAACACATTTTTTTTTCTAGGCACTCTGCTGAGTGCTGGAGAGAGATGGACACATCGTATGTACCGCCCACAGGTACTCCCACGTTAGCACAGGGAAAAAAAAAAAAAGAAAGAAAGAACATGAAGTTTCTTGAACAAGATGGAGTTCACCAAGCACACAATAGAGGGATCTGGAAAGAGCAGGGGCAGAAATCTGGAAGGAAGCCACTCTCAGGCTGGGCGAAGAGGACTAGCTAGCTGGGAATGAAAAGAGTTACACAAGATACACGTAGCCCATAAAGAGATGTAGTTTCCAAGTTGTTGTGTGAGTGTTGGGTACTCAAAGAAAAATCTAGAAGGCATGTCGAAATCTCCATCATTGATCCACAGAGTCAACGGAGGAAGACATTCAGACTTTTAACAGGAACAGTCAGTTCTATTCAGTGGAAGTCTACTCTGTGTCAGGCATGGGATATGTCGGTTTCATTCACTTATTAGAAACCTGCAGAGTAGGCGTCATTCTGACTACTCCACTGATGATGAAGAGGAGGCTCTGAAGTGTTAAGGAACTGGCCCATGGTTGCAGGCATCTGGTAATGGCCATTATGCATTTTCTGCTATGCCCTCAGACCTCTGATCTTGAAGTCATTGCCCCTAAGAGAGGACAACATCATCCAGAGTGAAAGTATCCACTCAATTTTCCTGGATCTGGCTCCAGATTGACTAAGACTCTGTGGATTTGAGGGCTTTGTTTCAGTGGTTCCTTGGGCTGAAATCAGCCCTGTGTCAGCCGCTGCTGGTGGAGGGGACCCTGGGTGTTCCCTGATTGTGGGTAAGTTGTCTGTGTCTGTTTGACTGTTTGCTTTGGCACTATGGGCATTTAAGGCCGGATCATTTGTTGTTGTGGGGTGCTAGCCTATGAACAGTTGGATGCTTAGCAGCATGCCTGGCTTCTACCAACTAGATGTTAATAGCAAGACCCTCTCCCCAGAGCAGCACAATGAAAAATATCTCTATTGCCAAATGTCCCTGGGGGTCAACACTGCCACCAGCTAAGAAATATAATGTGAGCCACACGTATAATTTTCAATTTTCTAAGAGTCACATTTTAGGGGGAAAGGACTGAAAATACAGAGAAAATTAATTTTAATAAATGCATTTAATTCAACACATCCAAAATATTATCATTTCAACATGTAATCCATATAAAAAGCACCTGATGAGATCTTGTACAATCTTTTTTTTTTCTTTGTAAGTCATTGAAATAAGGCATGCATTTTATATAGACAGCAGAGCTCAATTTGGACTTGCCACATTTCAAGTACTATAGCCATGAGGGTAATGGTTCCCATGCTGGACAACACAGACCTAGTGAGAAAAGAGGGAGCTCACCCACACTTAAGAACGGGTACAGACAAAGGAGCAAAAGACAATGGTGAAATGGTCAGACAGTATAATAGACAAGTTCTGGGGATGTTGACAGTTGAAGTTTTTCTTTCCCCCTCGGAGAACTGCCTCTCCCTACCAGCAACCCACTGACCCCGTGGGATGGGGTGGGGCAAGCAGAGAGTGAAGAAAGGTATCTGGTAAAGAAGGGTGGAGGGGAAACCAGAGAGAGGGAGCCCAGGGGAGGGGGCCTGGGAGGCCCACCCACGCAGCCAACAATGAGTTAGGGAGGCTTTCAGGGAGGCAACTCGCAGACTCCAGCAAGTGAGGCAGAGTCAGGGAGTCAAACAGACACAGACAACTCACCCAAAATCAGGGAACCAGGAAAACTGAGGCCCTTGCCTGGGCCCACTCAGCCACCATCCACACATCCTTAGGGTCATGCAAATGGTAAGGCTGGGGGCTTGCCACTGTCTGGACTCTTCATCCACCCATCTGGCCACTGCTAACCTGACAGGAGAATCATTCTCCGCCTTGTGCTGATGGAAATTCAGGACCACGCCGTTGGGAAGGGCTGGGGCTGTGACACTTCACTAACAAAGAAGAAAACTTAACTGAAGCACGTAATTCAAGTTCAGACTAAGAGATGGTCCTCCCTTGAATATGAAACCAATTAACTAACTGATGCTTTAAATAAGGAACAAGAAACTGGAAACCCTTTGCAATTAAAAAGCAAACAGCTCTGTAGACCAAAGAAGGGAAGAAGGCACGTGAAAGGCAAGGTGGAAGGAAGAGCACAGAGAAGACAGAAAGGGACCAAGGGGAGAGGCAGATCCCCACAGAGAAGGGATGGCCGAGCTCATGGAGATAGGAGGACTAGCCCCGGGCCTCAGGTGGGAGCAGGAGAGTGCTGTCCACCTCCACTCCATAGAGACTGGGGCACTGCCCTTCAAACTCTTGGGGAGAAACACAGATCAGCACTCAGAGGCTCTCTTTGATGAGAATTAGCATGACGGTGGACCAGGGGCCCCCGCAGATATCCTTGAGAACCGGATCTGGAGGGCGGCCAGGGTAGGCAGGTCAGAAGCCCGCCAGGACTTGGGGCATGCACCTCTCCACCTGCCTGCCTCCAGGAAGTGGCACATCCCACCCTCTGAGTGGATAGTTCCAGAAGAGCACCTCCCCTTAGCTGACGTCTGGAGTTCCACCAGCTGTGCTGGGTACCCCTGAACTGTCAACATAGCCCCTGCTCCCCGCGCTCCCACCAGGCACCTGAACCAGGGAGGGGTGCATTCCCTCACATCATCTCCCCTAACAGGAGCTGTCATCCTCACTGTGCAGGTGGGTAAAACCGAGGCCCAGGGACTGTAAGCCAACCTGTGCGGTATCCACTATGTAACAGGCAGAATGAAGAGTATGTGTTGTTAACATAATAACCTTAAAGGGGAAGGTTACATGTGGTACACACACACACACACACACAGAGAAAATACATGTGAAAAGGGCTTTATATATTGCAAAGATTTACAAATGATAGCTATTAAGTTGACTCAATACAGACAGCATATTGTCCTCTCAACAAATTTACAGACCTCTATCAACAGAACTAAGGCTGGCTTACAGAGCTCTTTCTAGTCTGTTATTCAACTGAGCCAAAAAAGGCACCATAACTAACCTCTGCTTCATCCCTGCGTGGGCAAGGTTTTGTTTTTTTTTCAAAACCCACTTTTCAAGCACTGGAGAGCTCTCTGCTCTTCCCACATGGCTCTGTGTTCGGGCTGGAACAGGGAGCAGGACATGCAGAGTATGGACTGTGATCTTCCCCTAGTGTATTCCAAATGGGCGCCCATCAGGCTGACACTCTGCAGCCTTTTTTACAAACAGTGCCATGTTCAGCAGGCACGCCATTCATCTTCACCTACTCTGCAAATTGAGTTAGAACAGAATATGGTTCCAAAGCCCAGAACAGTTAAACAACAGAAATTAAAACCACAATACATGTCATCTGAACTCAGTGACCACAAAGCAATGATTCTTTATGTGGTGCTTAATTAAGAAAAACAAAAAAGGAGGATATGGAGTCATGATGGCATCTAGCCACTTCTCCTCCCCCCCCCACAACTTCCTGCATAATGAAGCATTCTATCACTTTAGCACCTTATCACCAAGATAACAATAGGCTACGTTTTTCCATCTAAGAACAGTTGGCTTGAAACAACAGACAAAGAAGCAGTGAGAGCAGCCGAGGGTCTCCAGAGCCACCGAGGACACTGATTAATGGGTTTCCCAGGCCTGCTATCAGCTGTTCCAGACACAAAGTGTAGGCATTGCTCTTAGAACATGCTACACCAAAGGCCCTATCGCAGGCACGCCAGGGAGATCAGCCTACGCATTCCCAACCTGTGAGTCAGCCTGGAGGTGAGCCAGAGAAAGCCAAGGTGGACAGAGTAAGGGTCAGGAAAGGTCTGAGAGCCTGTAGTTCTCACTGGTGCTCCAGAAAAGGAGCCTGGCATTCCCACGGGGCATTGAGACACCAGCTCTGACTTGAACAATGGACCACCTGGTCTGGCCTTAATTAAAAGAAAGCAACAGAGTTACACCACATTGAGAAGAGGTCTTGAAGAGGCCATCTGCTAGAACCTTGCATATCACAGAAGAAGAGACAGAGTAGAGTAAGGAGGGAGAGAGAAATTTATGCTGTTGAGGACTTCCTTTGTGCTAGCAATGATTCTTTATGTGGTGCTAAAGCTGGTAAGGTATGTTTTAACATTGCTGTTTTAGAGAAGAGGAAACTGGGACTCAAGCAACTCAAGTGACAGACTGAGGGTCACAAACTAATAAGCTGAGATTTGACCCGATTCTTCCCTGCATGCTCTGCTGCCGTGCACTGGCAGACCCCACACAGCTCCTGACCCCTAGATCCTGGCTCTGTTTCATTGGACCAGGGGTCCTCTATATATGCATGAGTCACTCTGGTAACCTGGGGAAGCCCACAGACAGGTTCTTAGAATAACATCTTGAAATGCACAAAACAAAATGTTAACACATTGAACATATCTAATAACATATTAAATAATATGATCTACCCACAGATCTAATACCTTATGTGATTTCCAAACAGTAAGTGTAAATGAGAGTCTGAGGAGCCCATAAAAAGCAAGAGGACAAATGGAAACATCTGTGATTTCTATTGGTGATCAAGTCACAGGCACTACTCATGTAGGCCTGCTGCCTACATTCATGACTGGGGACAATGCTACATTTCAGTTAGAGGTGAGTGAAAATAAATAATAAATAAAATAAAAAATAAAAAATAAAAAATTGTCCCCCATCCAAGTTCACAGACTCCTGAAGATGAAGCACGCCTCACTACATAACAGGTGGCAAATAAACACATGAAAAGATACTCGTCATCACAGGTCATTAAGGAAATGCAAATTAAATGCTAGCAAAACCATAATGAGATGCCCTATGTGGCTATTCAAGGGGCCAAAATCCAGAACACCAAGTGCTGATGGGATTGGAGACAGGAATGCACACTCATTGCTGGAGGAAATGCAAATTGGTACAGCCACTTCAGGTGACGGTCTGACAGCTTCTTACAGAACTAAGCATACTCTAACCATATGACCAATGAGCCATCCGGGCTCCTTGGTATTTGCCCAACGAAGCTGAAAACTTTTGTCCATACAAAGACCTGCACAGGGATGTTTACAGCAGCTTTATTCATAATTGCCAAAACTCGGAAGCAACCAAATGTCCATTCCGTAGGTGAATGGATCAACTCTGCTACATTCAGACGATGAACTATGACTCAGCCCCCAAAAGAAAGAAATATAAGGCCAGGAAAAGGCAGGGAGGATACTTAAACGCATATCACTGAGTGGAAGAAGTTGATGGGAAAAGGCTACATACTATAATGGTTCCAACCATGTGACACTTTGGAAAACAATGTCAAAAAACAGTGGAGACACTTAAAAAGACCAGGGTTGCCGGTGGCTGGGAAGGTGGGGAGAGGAATGAACAGTCAGAGCACAGAGGACTTTGAGGACATGAAAATATTCTGCATGATATCATAATGATGGACACGGGACATCACCGTTTAAACCCACAGAATGAACTACACCAAGAAAGAAGAACCTGGAGGTAAATATGGACTTTGGGTGAGGAGGGTGTGTGCGTGCGGGTTCGTCAGTCGTAATAAATCTACCAGTCTGGTAGGGGTTGAGGACCATGGGGGAGGCTGTGCCTGGGGGAGGCAGGGGGTATGGGGGAGATCTCTATACCTTCCCCTTAATTTTGCTGTGAAGCTAAAACTGCTCTGAGAAAAAACAAACAAAACAAAACAAACCAAAAATGTCATGGAGCAGAGCAGCACTGCCATGAACCCTCAGCACAGGGGACACCTGTAAACCTTTTCCTCAAACCCATAGGGCAAAATAATAAGTTTGCATTTACTGAATGCTCACAACACTGCGGGCACTCATCTAAGTGGATGCATTTTCTACAACAACTCTTCGAAGGGGATAATATGACCTTTATTTTACAGACCAGAAAATTTGGGTTTCCAAGTTGAATCTTTTTTTATATGGTTTTTTAAAAAAATTATTTATTTGACACAGAGAAAGAGATCACAAGTAGTCAGAGAGGCAAGCAGAGAGACGGGGGGAAGCAGGCTCCCCGCCGAGCAGAGAGCCCGATGCGGGACTCGATCCCAGGACCCTGAGATCATGACCTGAGCCCAAGACAGAGGCTTAACCCACTGAGACACTCAGGCGCCCCTCCAAGTTCGATCTTAAAGTTAGAACTACCTACACTCTATGTTTGAGTTACTGGGTTAATGTAATCACAGAGACTGCAATACAAGCTGTTAAAAACCCTTTTACCTGAAACCCTTATTTTTTTATTTGTGCAAATAAAACAAAAACAATGGATGCTAAAGCTGATGTAAGTCTGCAAATGCCATCTTTAACCCCAAATTTCAAACTACTACGTCTGTCAAAAGAGCTTCATGGTACTAGAAGGTGAACTGAGAACATCTAGTAAGTGAACACTCAAATGTGAAATTCTAAAACCATGAATGCATACATACAAGTTAATATTAATTAACACCTTAAATATCTTTGACAGGATTTCTTTAAGACTTTATTTATTTATTTATGGTGCATACAAGCAGAGGGATGAGCAGAGGGAAAGGGAAAGAGAGAATCTCAAGTGGACAGGGCCCCATGGGGGCTCGATCCCACGATCCTGAGATCATGACCTGAGCTGAAACCAACAGCCCATTGGTCAACTGAGTGAGGAAACCAGATGCCCCCAGACAGGATTTCTTTTGAAAATAAAGCTAAGAATTATGTCTGAGCAAGCTTCTCCCATGCCCTATCTTTGACATTCAATAGTAAGTGTTGAAAAAATAGTACAGTAGGAGGTACAATGGATTTCACATTTCTGACACTGTCAGTGCCTCCAAGTGAAGGCCTTACACAAAGGCCAGTTAACTGGGCACTGCAGTCTGGGACCCCTGGTTCTGAACTTTCTTGCATTCTTCCATTTATCCCACAAAATTCCAGGCAAGCCCTTTAATCCGGTTCAGCCTCAGTTTCCCCATCTAATAAGTTGGGATGATAAAAGCAGCCCTTATTACCTCACAAAATTAGAGGAGAATCAAGTGAGATGCTAGGTGCAAAACTGCTTCCTGAGCAGAGAAACTTAATCCCATTGTGACACATGACTAAACTCTAATAAAGGACAAGTCACCCAGGACGATCTGCAGCACCACGGCAAATCTGAGTGGAGGGAATACAGGAGGCTCCTGCAGCACTAGCAGGGATCATAAACCCACACTACCCACACCTGTTGCTGAGTTCAGCAGCAGTGGCAGCAGAAAGGCTGATGATGTGCTCTTTATGGCAACCCTTCCTGCCAAGAAGGCATGAAAACACTGGAAAAATTTGGACCTGGTGGTACTCAGGTTTACGACTCCATGCAAGAGAGCATAACCTGCATTCTCTCTTCCCCCAGTGACCAGGTCTCGTGGACTTCCCCTAGGTCCCTCTCTACAGAGACGAGTTTCAAGGAGACAGTGACCTACCATGTCCAACATCTAAAAGCCACGGAGTAGGCAAGGATACAACAGTTGTCATAATTTGGCTAACTCTGAGGCCCCCAGGGCCCCTGAAAACAATCGTCTCTACTGGCATGGTGGGAAGGAAGCTGGAATGGGAGGTAGGTAAAGCCACAGGAGCGAGGAGCCCAGAGATCAACTTCTCCGAGTATTTGGTTGAGAAGGGAGGAAGAAACAGATTTGATGGCATTAGTCTTGTGAGAAGAGACGGTTGCTTAAAGGGAACGGGCAGAGATCGGATGGGGAGGAAGATGAAGGAAGTGAGGAAGTTAGACAACCAGGGGAGGCTTTCTTAAAAGTCTGTCCTGGGAGTATCATATATCTCAGCAAGAAGTTATCCTAAGTCAGTCCGGAGACTGTCTGCTCTGCTACCTTCTCCACCGAGGCAAGTTCAAGGCAGATCTCCCAGGGCAGGGTCAGCCCGCAGTCCAGGCAGCAAGATACTGCTGAACATGACTGCAACAGCAGCACACGGGCCCCAGGATAGGCAAGCCAATGAAGGCAAGGAGATGCGAGGCTGATGGCAGGGCAGGCAAAGGAGGAGCCAGTCGAGGACTGGTACCTGGGCCGGGGGAAGGTACGTGGGAGGGCGGCCTATTAGATAAGTTTAGGTGGAGCAGTTCTGGGTGGTGGCAAACTCCTAGGCATGGTCCTGGGAAGGGGTGGCTGAGGTGGAGGTAGAAGGTGGCAGCTGCTGGAATGGCAAAGGTGGAGGGCCTCTGCGGAGAGGGTCCAGGGGGTGGGCATCAGACATATGGAAACACTGGCCAGAGCAGGGTGGGGAAGGGGTGGGGAGCAAGGAGCACGGCATGGCTAGGAGAGGAAGGGAGTTCTGGAACCTCAGGCTGGTGAGGGAGGAGTGGGCCGATCAGCCAGGGCACCAGGCCAAGCTGTGGGTGGGACTGGATGGCAAGCACCAGGGAGCCACAGATTTGAGCAAAGAGCTAAACTCACATCTGTGGCACAGAAAGATGGGTGGATAGCTGGGCTGGAAAGAGAGAAAGGCAAAAGGAAATTGAGAGACTGACGATTGTGACCACCTAGGTAAGAGATCGCTGCTACCACCAACGTGGGGGAGGTGGGAATGGAGGGCAGGGGATGGGCACGAAGGACACTGCAAGGGAAAGGGAAGCGAAGAAATGGGAAGAGAAGCAGGTGTCAGAAAGAAGCTGGTGAAACTGGTTTATAGGTGCCCAAGGGGCATTCTAAAGACAGCCTCAGGTGTCATGGGGTCATGGGGCTCCAGAAGGTAGTGACTCCAGAGAGTCATCATCATGGGAAGGGACAGAAGAGTGTAGGGAAGATCCCCCCCCCCGGAGAAAGCACCCCCAGCAGAAGCAAAAGGAGTCAGACGCAAGCCACCGGAGGATTACCTCGCATGCCTATGGAAAAGGAGAAAGAGCATGAAGACGACTTTCTCAAAAAATGAATCAAGAAAGTTGTGTCACATATGCAACAAGAGAGTTTCAAGGAGGAGGAAACTAACTGCTGCAAGTGCTTTAAGTGCTTACGTGTATTTCGCATATAACCTTCATCTCAGCCCTGTCAGATGATAGCTCTTAGTATTCCCACTTCACAGATGAACAGAGACAACATCACAATACTTAGTAAGCAGTCAAAGAGAATACTCAGAATAAAGCCAAATGTTGTCACAACAGGCTACATGGAAGGCCCTTCAGTGATCTGCCTCCTGGCTTCCACCCCTGCCTCCCCTCATACCACTGTCCTCTTTGCTTATCGCAGCCCTGACTTGGCTGCTGCTTCTAACTAGCCACGAGCTTTCCCCCCTCAGGACCTTTGCATTTGCTGTCCGCTCTGAACAACCCTCTCTTTGCCTGGCTGACTGCTTCTCACCTAGAGACCACAGCTTTAAATGACACCTCCCTGACACCCTGCCTGGAATCAACTCCCCTCCCCAGTCTAGCACAACACCCACAACATAAGGCCCTTCTTGGGGTGACATAATAAAATTATGTTTGTGTGTTTCTCTTCTCTCCTAACTAGACGGAAAAGCCTGCAAATGTAGGGGTCTTCTCTGTCCTCATCCTTCTTTCTGGTGTCCAGCATAGAGCCAGGACTTACCAGTCACTCAATGAGGGAGTAAAGGAGTAAATTAATGAACATACTTTTTCTTAGGTAGTGTTAAGTTCTGTGAACATTCCTTCTAAGAAGACTTTCAGTCCGAATGACCAGCTCTACCCGAGTCTGGGCAGCAAAGCTGGTGTTAGCCTTTCCCTCATCTGCTGGTCTATGGTGAAAGCACACCCAATAAATCCCTTACACCTGAGACAGCTGCTCCTCACATTGGAGAGACCGGTCTACCTTCCCTTCCAGTATCACTCAGATTCCACATCCCTTCCACAGTGAAGTTTCGTGTGACTCTCCACTCAAAAGCCTTCCATGGCTTTGTGTCCTCAGAGTGAAAGGCAAAGTCCTCCCAGACGTTTCATGGTCCACACATCCCAGCCCCCACCCTGGACCCTACCTGGTGCCATCCAACCTCTACATTCTTCTTGTTGTTTCCAGAACATACTGAGCACCTTCACTGGTCAGCACCTCTATGATTGCTGCTGTTCCTTTGTCTAGAATTCTTTTCCCTCTAAGAGCCTACATACTCATGTTCTTGTTTTCTTTAGTTCTCTGCTCAAATATTACTGTCACATAGAAGCCTTCACAGCATATCCTTAAATAAAACCGCAACCCACCTCTCCTTGGAAACCCCCATCTCCTTCACCTTGCTTTCTTCTCTAATTTTCTCCCTAGCACTTATCACTAACACATACACACACTCTCTCTCTCTCTGCTTCCTACTGAGAAGAATGTAAACTTCAAGAGGGCAGGAATTCTGTCTGTTCTCTTTACTGCTGCATCGCTGGTACCTGGCATGTAGTAGACACTCAAAATGATTTCCTTAATGGATTAATAATTGTGGGAAATTTAACTCAGGGATGGCAATTAAAAACAATGAGTAGGTGTAAACAGTCTGGTTGTTATTCAATAGTGGAATGCAGAATTACTATGTGACTCAACAATTCTACTCCTGGGTAGATACCCCGGACAACCAAAAACAGAAGCTTGATGGGTTCACTGTGCCAGTATTCCCAGCAGCCAGAAGTGGAAACAACCCAAGTGTTCATCGATGGATGAATGGACAAACAAAATGTGGTCTCTACACATACAATGTGGAACTATTCGGCCTTCAGGAGGAAGGGAATTCTGACCCATATTACCACATAGAGGAACCCTGAGGACATTATGCAAAGCGAAATAAGCCAGTCATAGAAGGACAGGTATTATAGGGTTCCACTTACATAAGGCCCCTAGAGTAGTCAGAGTCATAAAGGCAGAAAGCAGAATGGTGGTGGCCAGGGGCTGGGCTGGGAAAGAATGGAGAATTCTTGGTTAACGAGTATAGTTTGGGATGTTTCAGTTTGGATGATTAAAAAAAAAATGGGGGGGGTTGGGGAGCTGGATGGTGTGATGTTGCATAACAATGTAAATGTACATAATGTCACTGAACTGTAGGCTTAAAAGCGGTTACTAGGGTAAATGTTATGTACCTTTCACCATAATTCAGCTATTGGAAAACTTTTAAGTGTATTTGCAATAACATGCATGTCTGAGTCTACTCTCTCAACTGTAAACTTTACGGAATCTGAATACAGATGAAGTATCTGATTAAAATTTAGCCTTCAAATTGAGATGTGCTCTCAGAGTAAAAACACATTTTGAAAGCTAAGTTTAAAAATGTAAACTATTTTATTCCTAACTTTTATACTTTTATTCCTAAAAGTTATTCCTAACTTTTATTACTTTTATAGTAATTACATGTTGAAATGATCATATATTTGATACATCAGGTTAAATAAATTATTAAATCTGACCCAAAAAAAAAGAGACAGAGAAAAAGAAGATCAGATTCTCATACCTGCTACCACACAGCCAAACCTTGAAACACTGCTAAGTAAGACAAGGACCAGATGCAAAACAGCAAATATTACATGATTCCACTCATCTGATATACCTAGAATAGAAGTTTTATAGAGACGGAATGTAGATCAGAGGTTACCAGGGGCAGGAGGTGGGGGGAGTTACTGTTTGGTGGGTACAGGGTTTCTGTCTGGGGTGATGAACAATTTTGGAAATAGAAATGGTGAAATATGGTAAATGTAATTTATGTCACTGAATTGTACACATAAAATGACAAAATCAAAATAGCAAATTTCATATATATCCACAGCTTAAAAAAAAAAAAAAGCATTAGGAATGGGGGAAAGAACTAAATGCAAGAGATCGCTTTCTTAAAGCTAGAGAGAGCAACAAACCACTGTGGAGTAAGGACTGACGTGCTAGCTTCCTGGATTCGGACATAAAGGGAAGTTTCCCAGATTTAGACAGCTCTCTCCTAGAGAAAGATTGCGAGAATGAAAATCTTCCCACTGCTGAACTTCCATGGACAAACGTCTGGTGACAGCTTGCTATCCTGTATTTATATCTCTTAAGACTGTGACACGTAAGAGGAGGTGGGGAGCATGCCAGGTGGCAATAAAACATGGTACATACAGCAGGAGGCACTGAGCAGGCTCTGAAGTTAGAACATATTTGGGTTTTCTTCCCAAGAAGCTGCAGTGAAATTTAAGGTGAACAGCTTTTATGTAATATAAAAGAATGCACGGAAGAATGTATGTCTATACTGTTACATTTACAAATTACTGTATGCTCCTATAACTACGTTAATATAATATACTCCTTGTATCCCTACCCGTGAAACTTGTTATGTAGAGAACTGTGGCCTCCCACCTTTTGTCTTCTGCAAAACTCATTTGCTGAAAGGCAAAGTGAGAAAGGACCAATTGCTTGAACCTGCAGGCATTTGGTTCTCTTGGGCACAGTCTTCTTCCTCTCCCACTCCTTTCACAGGTGTTAATTGCTAAGGAACACCTTATACTCCAAATACCTTCCAAGCATCTGCTTTGGAAGATCTAACCTATGAAAAATACCTACCATTTGTCAGACATTAATCTAAGTCCTGGGGAATCAGCCCAGTATAGACAACAACTCTACCCCCATGGGGTTTTAATGGGGTTTCTGGGAACACTTCTGCCTATATGATAAGGCAATGTTTGTAGCTAGAGGAGTACCTTCTCCCTTCTTCCCATCTTAGAAGCAGACTGGAGCTACAGCAGCCATTTTGCTACTACAAGATGGCAAGTATGATGAAATGCCTAGGGCTGCACTATACAATTTAACAGCTACCAGTCACATGTGGCTATTGAGCATTTGAAATGTGGCTAACCTGAATGGAATTGAGCTGTAAAATATATACAGGATTTTAGGACTTAATAAAAAAATGAATATAAAATATATAAATATTTTTTAATATTGACTATAGGGTGAAATAATAGTGTGGATATATTAAATAAAATATATTACTACAATCAATTTCACCATTTTTGGTACTTTTTAAATGTTGTTATGAGAAAATTTTAAATTACACATGTAGCTTGCATTATATTTCTACTAGACAGCTCTGGCCTAGAGAATCAGCGAATACAGCCAGTGAACCTCTAGCCACTATCTTTCTACTGATATGTGGTTTAAAAATAAGCTAGGTGCTTAAGACCTGGGGATGAGCCAGGCATGTCCCTGTCGCCACAGAGCCCACAGTGACAAAGACACAAAAAACAATCAAGGAGGGATACCAATCAGCAAGATCTCATAGAACTAGAGCTTGGGGTCCCTAGAGGGCACCAAACCCAGACTGAGAATGGAATAAGAGAAGAGGGAGTGGAGAAGAGCTCAGGGGCAGCTCACTGGAGGAAGTGATGCTTGCTTGAACTGAATCACACAGAGAAGGCCAGGAAGGGGCCCCTGTTCAGCACAAGCAGTATACATCCTCCATGGGCTAGGGCTGTAAAAGCTCCCATTATCTGATGATGTTTGAAGAGGAAAGTATAAACTTGTATTTGTTCCCCTTTTAAAGAACATTCATCGTCACTGATAAAGCAAATCTCTGAAGAAAACCACGTATGTGCAACTATTTTTCAACATAAAGTGCTATGCAGATGTTGGGTATTAATAGCAGTAATGAAGTTGTTGGTGTTGTGGCTGTGATTGTTACAGCAGCCATCCCTGCTTATTGTTACTGGACTGCTTTTCACTCAGTGGCCCTGCCCAAGACCACCCAGCCCAGAGTCCAGGATTCAGGGGGTGTCCATCCCAGCGCCCACTCAGCAAGGCCAAGGAGATCCCAGTAGGCAAAATCCTGCTGTGGTAGCTCCCTTCCAGAGAAGGACTCTTCTCAGTCCTCTTCTGCACTGTCGGTGGGGAGTGTCTTCTGGAAGAACCTCCAGGGAGAAAGCCACAAAGCCCATAATGTTTTCAAGGTGATGCACACTCCCTTTGGATCAGAATCCTCATGACTATCCATCCCACAGATAGGCTTTTATGTGTATACGGAATGTGGGTGAGAAAACGTGCTGCAGCAGTAGTTAAAATGGCAAGAGACTCGGAATGAGCTAAGCAGTTGAACAAATTGTGAGATGGGAAGCCATGAGAATAATAAAAGGGTTGGAGTCCCACATACAAACAATCTCTAAGATAGAGCCGAGTGAAAAAAGCAAGGTGCATAATATGTAAACAAACCATTTTCCAATAAAACAAATCGCAGGGGTTGCACACATCCAGGTACACACACACATGCCCACATGCACACACGTGTAGAGACTTTTAGGAAAAGCAGATAGGGAACATCCCAGGATTGCCTCTAAGGCTGGGACCTGGGGAGATGATACACTTAGCACAGTATATGTTCTCATCCTGCTTGGATTTTTTTTTTTCATCATAAGCATACATTTCTTTTTTTAAAGGAAACTAGTTTTGTTTTTTTTTCCTCAAAAAGACAAAGAAGTTTTTATTTATAACTGTATTTATGAAGTGAACCCCAGGGAGCCTGAATTAACCACTTTTTATGAATACAGCCAAAAAAGAGAGCTGCTCATCTCAGGGTAATATGTGGGGGCCTGGATTCACTCGAGCTTGCATCTAATGCCCAGTGCACACACTCACAAGCTGAGCTCACCAACTCCATGTGGGACAGTGGTGACAAGTATAGGAATGAACACAAACCTGTCGTAACCTAGGCTGGAAAGCCTGTCCAAAACAGTGGCACTGGGAGGCCGTTGCAGGTAAGCGGACAAAGCCAGAGTTCCCCCACAGGAACGCAGATCCCCCAAGACTACCCTCTTGCTCTGTCGGCTCAGCTGCTGCTGACCATATTAGGCAGAGTGGTACTTGACGTGCCCCAGGCAGCTCGGGGGAGCCCAGCTCTGAGGTCAGTCGTGGGTGATTTCAGAGGTCGGGAATGTCAGATAGGCTTATCTGGACCAGGAGACAGCAGCCTTGCCTGCCAGCTTGCCCCTCCCTCCCCCCCTCCCTACCTCCTGCTGTGCTGGGTTTAGGACTCCAGAGCCACTGGCTTCATGCTAGGCCCCCTTCTACCCCACTGGGGAGCCCCTGCAGAGGCAGAGGTCATGATGGGCAAGGGTCACGGTGAGGAACAAAAGGTAAGCGGTGACCCTGCTGGATGTTCAAAAAATACAGACATTTCCTCCTCCCAAGATAACCCAACAGTCTTCATGTTAGAGGCGGGCCCCATTCCTGCTGGTGACAAGAGTCCCTGAGTCATTTCCTGCACGCATGTTTTTTATGATGTACAAATGCCTTCTGGTCTTCATTAGGTTATCTGCAATCACTGAGCAACCCCATGGAGGGTGGTAGAAAGAACCCTCAACTGGGAATCTGATCATCCCGAATGGGCCCCCAGGTCCTCTGTTTGACTACTAGACCCTCTCTACACAGCCCGGCCCCAGGAGTCTGTTTTTTCCGGGTCTCCTCCTGCATCCTTCTATTCTGCTCTCCCTGGATCTCACCCTCTCCCCACTCCTCTCTTCCCACCCACACCTTCATTCCTCTTACACAGCAACACACTCTTCCTGGAATATAGTTGTCCACCTTGTGTGCCCTCCGCTCAGCAAGGCAAACTTCTTCTCATATGCCAAGCTCCAAATCCTACCTTCTCTTCCAGGAAGGATTCCCAGACTGCTCCATTCAGACTCAGTCATTGCTTTTCTCTACTTCTGCAGAACAGAGGACGCAATTATCTCATACACTTAGGATATTAATTAAAACAATGGCTCAGCATTTGCTGATCGCTTATGATGTACTAGGCAGTGTTCTAAATACGTGACAAAGATTGCCTTAGTTAGTGCTCACAGCAACTCTGTGAGAGAGAGACCATTACCATCTTCACTTTACAGAGATGCTGAGGGTCAGCGATTTAGGTAGCCTGCCCCAGGCCACAGAGTTAGTTTGTGGCTGACTGGTACCTAGGCAAGTGCCTGGCACACAGAAGCTGCTCAATAATTATTCACTTCATGAATGGCTAAATAAGTTAATAAATACAGAAATAATGTTTCTGTCTCCTGAGAAGTAGCTCAGAGCCACTTCTCATGTCAGGTGCCTAATAAGGCCCAGAACACTAGAAATGCCTGTTGAATGAATGAACAATAGAATATTGGAGCAAACCCACCAATAGAGTTCAAATCCTGACAAAGCCACCTGTTAGCTTCAGATCAACAGCTTCAGGTCCCTCTATGTCACCTGTCAAATGGAAAGATGATACACAACATCCTCCCAACTTCCTCCTGACATTAGGTACATATAAAATAAATGTAAGGTCTCATGATTTTGTGATGATGGCAATTCCCGTATCAAACGTTATATTGTTTTGTTTGGTTTTTCTTCTGGGCTGTTTTCCCACAGGAACATTACACAATTAGATGGGACATTTGATCAGTGTACTACCCTGACACAGAGCCAATATTAGTCCTTAAAGAGTTAATTTGGCTTGATCCTTGGTTCACTCTATCCTTAGCAAAACAGGTCACACCCAAGGAAAGAATTACTAAGTGCCTGACAAAACCCGCATAACTAATCGATAATGAACCATGGTCCCAAGTTAGATTATGCAGCTAACACCTAAGCCACTGCTCTAGTGACACTGCAGGTCTTTCCCTCTATTCCCTGGCACCCATCAGAGGCTTTCTTCTCCCAACAGATGCTGGTCAATCTCCCCCAACCACCACTGCCAATATACCTGCACACACACATATATACATACACACACACTCACACTCACTCACTCACTGCTGAGTGAGTGAGCAGCACAGTGCTCAGCACCCGGAAAGCTACTGATAAAAGATTGTGAAATGCTAAAGCCCAGCTCCACTTCCGGTGGTGCTGAGATGTCCACAACAATGGAAAGATAAGGGTTCTGTCTGAATTCCATTTCCTTCTACTCTAACTCTGGCTAGCCAGGGGCTTGCTATGGGCCTGAGACCAGATCCCCCCCGCCACCATGCTATATAGGTCTTAGCATTCATGCTCATCCACGTGCATGCTAAAGCCCAACATTTCTTGTTTGGCTAAAGCTCAGCGTCACCTACTACACCCAAGGATACCTAAACGAGGTGTGTGAGTGAGACAGTGTCTGTTCATGTTAGAAGAGAGGGAGGAGCCACATTCTGTGTTTTGTTTGACTCACAGCAAGGACTACAAGCTCTAGGCTCCCCAAGCCAGCTATTAACTATCCACATGAATCCAATGTGGACAGAGACTATATGATAATCAGAGTGCACATAAACAGTCCCTACAGAGGACACCTGTTATTTCTCCATCTCACACCTCTGTGATCTTGGGAACTTGCTCCTCCCTCATGTCAATCATGCGATGCTTGAAAAGGCTGCCAAAGGCACTAGTCAGTTCTCCTGGTTTGGGCACAATAATTGGTCCAGAGACTGGCCAATCAGAATCCTTCCTTGAGATTTTAATTCAATATTGAGCAGGAAGAGAGTGAGTCTAGCCTTTGGGTCACAGAGCTATAAAGATATGAACTAGAGGCCACCAACATGGAGAGTAACTATTCACAGGAGGGAATAATGGAACCAACATAGAGCAAAATGTCCAAGACCAAAAAAAAAATGTCCAAGACATAGATGGAAGGAGACAGGCTGGGAAAGGCTGTCGAGACCTTCCTGTTTATACAAGTTAATGATTCCCTTTTTTGTTTAGCTTTGAGCTGGGTTTCTGAAGTGTGCATCTCAAGTGACCTTACACAGTCCAAGCCATACTTAGAGCACATTTTCAAGCCATACTTAGAGCACATTTTCAAATGTGTTCTATGCTCTGGGATCTATGTATTTTTTAGGAGATGGGCCACCACACATGTGAAAGGTCTTTGTTCCTCCTCCCATGAGGCATAAAATTCCTAAGCAAGATGCACTCTCAATTCTGCATCACTAACCACAGATGTTAGTGCCTTCCCTTCATATCTTAGGCACCAGTGGTGACGTGCTGACTACAAGAGTCCGCAAGGACTCTTCTATCTCCACCCATCAAAGCTTGTAAAATAAGGGTGGCCAGACAAGCGAGATAACCGACCAATGGGTGATATTTGAAAAAAAAGCACATCTTCCTGGTGGTCAAGCCTCCATCCAACCCCCATGTGGGCTCACTCCCTTGGCAGATCTGTCTTCGGATTGCTGCATCACCGAGAGAGAGAGCCCTCTCAAAAGCAGATACTGTGGGTGCATGAGGCCATGGCACTTCCTCATAGAATAAGGTCTCTGAAAACCTTCCTGAGAAAACATCTCACAGCCTGGCCACCCGACTTCCATGCGACCTTTTCAAAAGAAAGCTGCCACATGCTGTTACTGAAGAGGGTGACGCTTTAAAAACAAACATCACACCCCTTCTCCAAGTCTGAAGAGCTTCCCAGTGATCCAGCCGCTGGGAAGTTAGAGCAGTTAGGTGGGGGTCACACTCCTTTCTCTCCTTTCTCTTTAATACTTCCATCTCCGCTCTGAAGGGCTAACCCCCTTGGCAGGTTATGGGCAGGCACTGCCTGGATGGCTGGAGCTCCAGGCTCAAGTTCTGGCCTGGTGGAATGCTCTTCTATGCCCCATAAAGTCAGCGTGCCCCAGGGCTTGGAGGAGCTTTGGCAGCTGTCCCCCAGGGGCAAGGGAAAGCGGCTGTATCCCACGGTACACTTAACAGCTCCTCATCACCAAAACAAAAACACAACAGTCCTGATCGCCATGGAGAATTCAATCCCCTTCTCTGGGATTGGCACTAACTAAAATTCCAAGGGCTCTGGCTGAGCTACCTCCTGTGAAGTCTAAATACAGCAAGCTCACTTTTAACCTAAACATACAGTCTGGACCATGGCCCAAGGCTGATAGCCCCCAGGGGCCTGCAGGAAAATCTTGACTTCCGGCTGCCCATTAGGCAATGGGCATCGTAGAGAGAGAAGAGATGTCATGTGCTGCTTACTTAGGCCATGTTCATCGAAGTAGCCTATGGTCAAACAGTTGGTGGGGAGGGGGAGTAATCAGCCAGTTGGGGGTTTACTGCAAGTGTGACCCAAGCACAGAAATGTATCCTGGGGAAGAGGGTGGGGGGAAGAAGGGGAAGAGAGAGGGAGGAAAAGGCAGTAAGGACCAAAGACCTATTTCTTAGCCAATAAAAGTCAAGGGATCTTTCTATAACAGTGGTTCCCAGGAGAACAGAATTTAGGGCATAAGCTCAAGAATCAGACAGACCAAGACTGCCTCCTTGGTGTGTGATCTTGGGCAAGATAACTGACTTCTCAGTTTCCAGAGCTCTCAAATGGCCCAAAGGACCATGGTGGCGTTCACTGAGACCATGCTTACAAAGTGCCTGGCGTGCACTAGAGCAACTAGCTACTAGAAGTAGTAACAGTAACAGTAGGAGGATAAAGATGAGCATGCCTTTCTTCTCTCTACCATGGAGAGGACATAGGGAGAGTAGCTAAGGCCACCAGAGTAGGGCAGAAGGTCCCACACAGGACACACTGTGCTCGTACAGACAAAGGAAACCTTTAACCAAGCAAAATGCTCACACACCCCCACACCTATTAAGAACCTAAGAACGGCAGAATGGCAAGAACTGCCTCACTTCCCAAGCCAACCCGCATGCACCATGCGGGCAAGAAATCCCAGGGTTTTCCCTTACCTTGGTGTTCATACAGGACCTCCCTCGCTTGTACTCCTTGTGAGATCCACGCTTGTCCAGTTTGTACCATAGGGCTTTGGCCTTCCAGGTGGTCACCTTGGACTTGAGCTTGGAATAAAAGTTCCTGTGGTCCAGAGGGTCTAGGTCCAGGTGTCGTGTGAGGATGTTGAAGGCCTGGAGGGTGCCTTTGCACGTGGAAGCCTGGACAAAGTTCTCGAAAACCTGCCCGGCCTGGCTCTGCTTCTCATCTTCGTTTTCCCCCATGTTTCAGGAGCTGTGTGGTGCAGTGGTATGGAGATGTCAGAGGAAAACACCATCAAGTATCTGGAGATACGTCACACCTGCAAAGATAGGTGGAAAGAGAGGTGAACACCACGGCAACACAGGCAGAGTGGGGGGATGGGCGCTGGGAGGGAAAACCAAAATTCCTTTGGGATATTAAGCATACTAAACATAAATACTTAATGCTAAACATAAACCATCTACAGAAGATATACAGTCATCCCTTCTGACCTGGCAATGCTGTCTTGCTAGCAGTCTTTCTCCCCCTCCAATACCCTACTCCTCTCGCGGGCTGTAAAGAACTACAGATTGCTCAAAGCTATGCCTGGGTTGATGTCAGCATTACCTGGTCAACCTCACTATGAGCCAGATAGTTCAAGAAACAGGAACTAGTAAAGGGCAAGGGACAAAGCAGAGAAGCACACTAGATTTTGTGAGCACCACTGAAAACCTTTAATTCATGGTGCTGTAATTGAGTTGACTGATATTAGTGTATCTAGCCATATAACAGCACACAAAGCAAAACATTCAAAGCACGTGCCTCCCTAGATTTCGTGGCCTTCCCACCTATCCTTAAACACCAAACTTGGAAGTCTTTCTCCATTAGTTACCAGAGGACAGGTCTTTCCCCTATACAGACAACAAATGGCAACGTCTCGAAACTTCTCTCTATTCCTTGTGTCTGCTGCAAGCACAGCATCCATCTCAGTCAGACAGACAGACACAGACACACGTGGGTCTCCACCCCATGTACCAAAGGAGTCTGTGCTTTGTGAGCCCAAGCTGTGAGCTATTTGGAACAAGTGCTCAGGCCGATGGAAGGAAAAATGCGATGGGTATTCATTCACAACACGAAAATAGCTTGCCTGGGTTTTGGCCATTGGCCTGTCTCTCTGCACCACTCTAACCTCAGGCATTTCTTAGGAAAGTCATTCAAGTTTCAAAGGAACAAAAATAAGTTAGGGTCGATTTTCCAAAGCAATAGCTATTTTTCCAGAATCCAAAGCTAGTGCAAAAAGACCAGCCTGGAGGAACTAGGGACGCCCAGCTGTCAGGATGGCTCGAGAGGGTCTGTAAACAAGACGATACAGCATACCAAGCTCCCTCAGACAGAGGCCTGGCAGGAGGAGGTCAGCAAACACAGAGGCAAGGCCCTTGGGCCGGGCAGCTTCCCACTCTCCAGACAGAAACACTATTGTGGGTGCTTTTGGATTGTGGGCTGGCCTTACAATATTAAAAGCAGACAATGGTGTTTATTTTCTTCCTCCATCCTTTACTCCTTCATTCGGCAATAGTTACTGGAGCCTAGCAAGAGCCATGCATCACTGTAGGTCCTGGGGATGCAGAGACAGGGCCTTGTGAGGAAGACAGGTGTATAGAGAGTTGATTATAAGACAACAGGCAAGCACTTTAAAAAGATGAACATGGTGCATGGAAGCCAGATAAGGAGGGGTCTAACAGAGCCTAGAGGTATCCAGAGGAGCCACAGGGCGGTGGGTGGGGGGGGGGGGGATACTCAAATACTACAATTTTAGGAAGAAGGTGACTTTCATTAGGAGACCAGGGAATGAAGTTCTTAGGCAAAAGAAATGCCACACTGGTGCAAGTCTGGAAAGAGCCAGGACAGCTGCAGAATGACAGCAAGTTCAAGGCATCTGGAGGTTCCAAACTCAACACAAGGGGTGATGGGCGCTTCCAGGGCAGATTGTGGAGGGGACCTGGCTTCTCCTGTGGGCTGCGGGGTTCAGGAGACAGAGCAGCGGGCCAAGAGGAATCTCTGGGCAGAGGCGGCGGGGATGCATAGGAGAGGGAGGCGGCTGTAAACAGAGCTGCCAGGAGATCCCTTAGAGAGCCCTGGGAGAGAGCAGCACACACACACACACACACACAGGGACGCTAGACAGCAGCCCCGATGTATCACCTGCAGGAGCGGCCGGCAGACACCCAGATGCTGCTGGCCGAGGGGGCACCAGCCACAGTGTGGGACCCCTCCCCTCCTCTCCTCCGCCCCATGAGCCTCTAGTGTGCCTGGCACTGAGTTCGGCTGAAAGCACATTCTCTGCTCCAGCTAAGTTCTACTCTTAGCCAGGCCTCTGTCCTCCAGGGGCACTGACCTGGCAGCTCTGTTCCCTGCAACTCAGCAAAGTAAACACATGAGGAGAGCTGGGCCTGTGCTTTGCTAGGTGCTGATGAGACGTGGATTCCCTCCCAGAGGCTCTCTGGGCTCCTTAAATGTCTGCAATGCTCACTACGGCATCGCTCACGTTACCACTGCCTCCTACTGTTTCGGCTCTCCCCCACGTACAAGACTTGCCACCCAGAGAGCATAAACGGAGAGCAAGACTCATTCGCTTTTCAGAGCAAAGGACCATCCTCGGTCTCTATCTTTGGAACCACTGTGTGCCTAGCACCGAACAAAGGATGCAGCTGCTGACGGAGATCCACAACTACTTGAATTCTATGGCTATCCTGTGGTCCTTTCTGGGGACAGGCTGGTGGTGCAGAGAAAGCCACAGGTTTCAGGGTCATTGGAGCCCAAGTCCAAAGCTCAGTTTAGCCCCTGGTTGCCCTCATGGCCTCACACGAGTCCAGACACTCTGAACCCCAGTTTCTTCTTTTGTAAAGGACGTGATAATCTCCACCTTGTGGAGTTGCTGGGAAGGGCAAGAGAGGTGTGTGATGGCAGACCCCAGCCCCAGGAGGCTCCTGGCAGAGGTGGAAATGGGTGCTGCATCCCTCACGTGGGGCAGACTTGTGCCTGGGGAATGCACTGGTTTGAGAAATACTTCTGTAAATCAACTCTTCAAGTTGTCAACCCCTCCTTGTCTAAAATGGTGAACTGTTTAGAGGTATCAAGCCAAACCCAGGGAATCATTTACGAACTGGAAGAACCTGTCTCCTTCCAACTCCAGCAGCCACCCCTCCTCCCCCAAAAGGAAAATGAAGGCCTTAATCTTACTCCAGTGGAGAGCCAAAGGTGCTGTGGAGGGGGCTGGCTGGGCGTGGGGGGTCCAGGAGCTGGCTCTTATCTAGAGGGAGATGGGGGGGCTGAGGGGGGTTTGTGGTGGAGAGAGATGGCAGGACAGCAGACAGGCTGCCTTGGACTGTATCCCAGCCCCTCGTACCAGGCTCAGACCTGCCTCCCTGTCGGAAGGGTCTGGTTTCAACTGTAAAATCAGCTTGAATCCAGTTGACGTTAAAGACCTTAAAAACGACTCTGACACCCATGTGGGGTAGGTTTCCTCCGGAAGAGCCTCAGTGTTTCGAGTCTGCCAGACGGGGGTGTGAATCTGGTATCACGCACCAGGGAGGCAAGTTATCTAATACATATCAGCTTGTTTCCTCATCGGCAAAACAAGATGATCATGCTCGCTTCATAGGGCCAGAAGGAATAAACTCCCTCACAAATGTGACGTATTTAGCACCTGGCAGCAATCCGATAACCAGCAGTCATTACTATTCCTCCAACAACCCAAACACCATCAAAGCACAAGGAAGGGACCAGCTGCCCAGGTCAAGGAATTATCTGGACTTTAAAAGTAGAAGCCACAGGGGCGCCTGGGTGGCTCGGTGGGTTGGGCCGCTGCCTTCGGCTCAGGTCATGATCCCAGGGTCCTAGGATCGAGCCCCATATTGGGCTCTCTGCTCAGCCGGGAGCCTGCTTCCTTCTCTCTCTCTCTCTGCCTGCCTCTCTGCCTGCTTGTGATCTCTGTCAAATAAATTAATAAAATCTTTAAAAAAAAAAAAAAAAAAGTAAAAGCCACAGGCTTTCAACTTAGAAGATGTGGGTTTAAATCCACTTCCTAGTTGTGAACCCTTGGACGACTCGCTTAATTTCTAAGATTTCAGTTCCCTCAAATGTACACTGAGGAAGAAGGAGGTTTCAAGAGCGAACAGAAAACATCCTTGGTATGAGGTAGTTCTACTAGTGAGCTAGAAAGGCTGACTTGGAAGGGCTCTGGGAGTCTGAATCTGCGCTCCAAGCCCCTTCTTCTGGAGACTAGAGTGGAATTCTTGTAGTGGATCCCCTTTCTCCTTCCCCAAAAGAAACTCAAGGATTACTTAAAGCAGAGGATCCTGGGTAGTGGCTCTTCTTGTTAAAATTTTCCTTGTCAACCACCACCCAGCTGTTGCTTTTTAGAGTTTGATACAAAATATAAATAAAACCACCCAGAAATATGAAAGGTTTCTGCATTTTCTGGGAAGAAACAAGACGTGATGCTTTAGTTTCCAAGAATAGCCTTGAAGCAATTTGGTTTTTGCCAACTGGAGTCCCTTATTTGTGGTTCTGCCTGTGTGACTTTATGAGTCACGAAGCAACCCCCATTCCCTGCCCCAGGCTGCTACAAATTAAAAACCTCAGGGCCTCCAAACATGAGGAATGGGCTTGGTCCAGGGCATCTGAGAGACAAGTTCAAGATTGATACAGAACCCCTAAGCACTTCTCTCAAATGAGAGAAGGAACCTCCTAGCCAAAGAGCTTCCAGTGTGCTCACATTTAGGAACCCTCCCCATCTTCCCTGGACCTCTTCACCTGTCAAATGGCATCAAACAGGGTAACGAGGTGGTCAATAAATCAGAGTTCTATAAAAACTTGAGGGCCAGAGGGACACCAGGCAGAACCTTCTCCCAAAGCAGCAGTCTGACCAAGAGAAAAGCTCAGCCCTCAACAACACCCTCAAAGTTCAAAGGCAAGGTATGCCTCAAGGTAAACAATCTAAAGATGAATCCCATAGGGTCAGAGGAGGGGTGTGGGCCAAACAGAAGAAGGGGACGAGGAGGTACAGACTTCCAGTTATGAAGTAAGTCACAAGGATGAAAAGGACAGCACGGGGAACAGATTCGGTAATACTGTAATAACCTTGTAAGGTCACAGTACCATGTACACTGGAAACCAATACATCATGACAACTTGTACTTCCATTAAAGAAGTAGATCCAATAAGAACTAGACAATCAAAACCAGACTGCCTTGCCACGGACATTGCCAAGCCCCCCCCCATTCAAACATACCGTCTCCCAGGTATCCCACCAATGAGCCCCCAGACAGGGTCAGTTTCCTACGCAGTGAAACAAGGCTGCTCACCCCTCCAAGCACTCCCAGGGTGGTCAAGAGAACTAGAAGGCCCAGTCTGAGCTGCACACACAGAAGATGCTCAGTCACAGCAACTGGGACCCAACACCTGTGTGAGGCAAGAGACAGCCATGGAAATGCCTCCCACATACACTGCATCTCCACAGAGCCCAGACCACAGGTGATGCCTGCAGGCCTCATCTTCTCACTCTGGCCAGAGGAGGCCTGACTTTCCAACTACAAGGGCATACAGCAACCAACCTGAACCAAGAGGGCATCTCCAAGAGTTGGGAAGGGACTTCAAGGGCCCCCTTGTCCCTGTCATCTCCTTCCAGCCAGAGGTCCCCAGACTTCCCTTGCCCACCTCCCCACATGGAGAGCACACTGCCTCCTGGGGTCGCCTGCTTCATCCATCCTTGCCTTCTCTGAAAGGAGATTAATTTGCCTTAGTCACTCCCCAGGGAGATCAATCCTGTCTGTCCACAAGCTTCTTTCTGTTCCTGATTTTAACCCCAGAGATCACCCACAGGAAGTCAAAGCCCTTCCTTCCACACAGGCTGAACCCACACATGCCCTTTTCTAACACATGCTATCTGGAGCCCTACTAGGAAAGGCCCAGGAAAATGCATCCAGGAGACACACTGGGAGAGCCCAAACAAGTTCCCAGCCTGCCACAAGGGACTAGATACTTCTCTCGGTCTACACTGCCCCAGGCAGGGAGCTCAGGTCCTGTCTTCTATGGGGTTCCCCCACTGATAGCCCAGGCCACTGGGGCTCCTGCCCTTTCAGCCCCAGCTCTCCCCTTACTCTTTCAACAGTGAGTTGACTCCATTAGTCTGGCTTAAAGAGACCTCCCACAGCCCCACTTCCTCACCTCCATCCTCTTCTTCCTGGAATCCCAGCAGCAGATCCCTCCCTGCTCCAGTGAGCCACAGATTCCTGTATGCTGACCAGTCACGGTGCCAGGAAGAGGCCCACAGGACCAGAGACCCACGGCAGGCCAGAGTCTTCCACCAGCATTATCCTAAGGAGCCCTCACAACAAGTCTGTGGGGGTGTGGTGGTCTTCTTTCCTCTGTTTCTGCTCTGCAACAAGGGCTTTGGTGGGGAAGGGGCAAGGAGTCATCCCAGAGTTTTCCCACCTTGCTTCTCTATAATGTAAGTATAAGTTAGCCGTATGTGCTTCCTGTTGTGTGTCTGTATATACATGTGCGTATACACGTGTGTACATATATGTGTGCATATATGTGTATGCACATGTGTGTGTTTATGCGTGTGCATTGTGTGTGAATGTATATACATGTTTGTATGTGCATGTATAAAACCATGTGTGTAGGGGCACCTGGGTGGCTCAGTGGGTTAAGCCGCTGCCTTCAGCTCAGGTCATGATCAGGGTCCTGGGATCGAGCCCCGCATCAGGCTCCTTGCTCAGCAGGGAGCCTGCTTCTTTCTCTGCCTCTGCCTGCCTCTCTGCCTGCTTGTGATCTCTGTCTCTCTCTCTCTGTCAAATAAATAAATTAAAAAAAAAAAAACCTTTAAAAAAAAAAAAACCATGTGTGTATATATGCGCGCGAGTACACACGTCCCTATTTTAAACATTTTTTAATAAGGATTTTTTTTAAAGATTTATTTATTTATGACAGAGAAAGATAGCAAGAGAGGGAACACAAGCACAGGGGGGCTGGAGAGGGAAAAGTAGGCTCCCCACTGACCAGAGAGCCTCATGTAGGGCTCTATCCCAGGACCCTGGGGTCATGCCCTGAGCCGAAGGCAGATGATGCTTAACAACTGAGCCACCCAGGGGTCCCTCAATAAGGATTTCTAGCCAGCTCTCCACACCTCCTCTTGGACCACTAAGCTGCTGTTCAAGGACCTTCCAGGAGGAGCGAAGCCTCTGAGGCGGGCAACGCTCCAGTCTGGCCATGGGGAGTCTGGGTCCGCCCCTTGCACCACCTCGGGAGGACACCAAAGGCAGTGCAGCTCAGCAGGGCGGTGTGCCAGGTCCTGTCCCAGACGCCCACGTCTGTGATCTCATTTACCCCTCTTTGTTTGGCAGAAGAAAAGGCAGACTACAGAGTAACCTCCTCAGTATCCCATAGGCAGGACCTAGGGATGCTGTGATGGGGGCCCAGTTCCAGCTCACTTCAAAATCCACACTTAGTCTCCAACCGAGCAGCACCATGTAGGCGGAACTGGTATGGCCAGCCTTTGCCGAAGCCACGGGGCACAGCAAACGGGTCCAGTCCCGGGGTCTCTGAAGATCTTTCAGGCTTTGACTGTCTATGCATGTCAACAACAGGGCAAGGTCTTGTAAGTCACAGTGCCACCAAATAATAAAGTATTAGGTGGTCCCTTAAGAATCATATTTAAAAAGACATTTAATCCATGGGGAAATGTTTGTGCCCTAATGCAGAGTGAGGAGAGCAGAACACAATTTTAAATGCTCAATAGGATTCTGACTCCATAACGCAATATCTAAAGAGGAAAAACAAACCAAATGTGAGCAGTGTGTGTGTGTCTGTCTGAGAGAGAGAGAGAGAGAGAGAGAGAGAGAGAGAGATGGTCTTTCAGATCATTTTTATTTTTAGCTTCATACTTCCTGCATATCCCAAATGTACCAGGGGTGTGTACAACTTGTACAAGGCCCTCCTGTACACACATCCCAAGTCCAGGAGTCTTTGGTCCCTGACTAGCCCAAGGGTCCCAAGAGAATGAGCCAGGTTTCAGGAATCTTAGACCTTCCTCAGTCCAGCAAGCACCTCACCAGCAGCATCCTTTTTCTCCAGAAAAGAGCGAGCCCAAGCACCATGCAGACCTGATGAATAGGGCTTGCATTCCAGCAGGTAAGTGAGGCCCCAAGGAGGAATTCTCCACAACACCCCACCCCTCCAGGCTCTGTTCTCTGGACCTCAGGCCTTTTTCCAAGAAGCCACACCTTTGCCCCCATCTCCTGCTGGGCCTGCAGGATGCCTTGCCCAGGAACCCACAAGGAAGAAATCTGCATAACTGGCTATCCGCCAAGAGGTCACAAAATTATACAGGTATCTCAACACACACACAATGGGTTCATCTTACCAACAAAAAATTAGTCTATTCTGAGTGTGCCCCAGATCGTCCTGGTCACACGCTGGGTGCCCAGGAACACTGTGACCTCTCAATTTCGATTTCCAGGAGGCCCTCCTATCTCAGAACTTAATGGGGGTGCTGAGGATAAGAAAATATAGAGACAGAAGATGGAAGGTGGATGCCAGGGGCTGGAGGAAGAGAGGAGTGGGAAGTTAGTGTTTGAGGGATAGCGACTTTGAACCTGAGAAGATGAAAAAGTTGTGCATGTGGTGAAGGCTGGACAACATCTCAAGCATACTTAATGCCACTGAGCAGCTCGACACTTAACAATGGTTAAAATGTTAAGTTTTATGCTATGTAGATTTTCCCACAAAAATAAAAAAGCATTAAAAAGACCATCATCACCACCTCATAGTAAGCTGTCCAAGGCCAGAGTACAGAATTTGTGGCCCAATTAATACTGAAGTTAATTTTCTAAAATACATTTGAATTAAAACATAATAAGCAAAATAAATCATTAGGCTAATAAAAGAATCTTGCTCAGTGAAATAATTTATAACCTTTTTTTTTTTTTTTTGTAAAGTCATCTAGGCTTTTCTCATTCTTCCTTCCAAATCTTCTTTGACTCCAAAAAGACTATGGAAGCTCAGTCCTGACAAGCTGTAATTTTATCTCTTGTTCTGCCCTCTCCAGGCAACCACCACCACTAGCCCCCACACACACATTCAACACCTGTGAAATTCCTTTCAACACCCTGCTCCCCAGTCTTGGCTCCTTGAGCCCACCACACGCTGCTGAGGGAAAATGCCCCTGCATTCTGACCATCCCAGGCAGCAGTACCAGCAGACCGCAGCTCTGTGAAAGCAGGGAACGTTCTTCCCTGCAGCGTACAGACTCCCTAAAAGCTCCCTGACAACAGGTCTAGATCAGCTCAGATCTGTTGGGCATGCCATCACGCTCGAATGAGTGGAGGCAATGGCCATGCCATTAGATAAGCCTCCTGTCCCTCAAAGTCAGGGCTGGGCACATTTTTCATTGGCTAACATCAATTTCAGGGACCCTGGGCAAGGATCCTTTTGAAGAACCCTGTTGTAAGATAGAAAAGCTTCCCCATTTCAAAAAGCATTAAGTCTGATGTATCGCACAGCATACTTGGTGTTCTTAAGCAGGGCAGGGAGCAAATCCTAACCCTACTAACTCCTAGACTTCTTTCCAGGCCCTTCTCCTCCAGACACTCTAGCTCCCTAACCCCAATTGGGTCAGATCCCTCCCACAGCATGCTGTACTTGCTTCAATTATAGCAGGTTCCTCTGTGAATTTTTTACTTCCCTACTCCCTATTCCTAGCACAAGACCCTCTGCATATGGTATGTGCTAAATGAATGAATGAGTATTCAATCCTTGAGAACATAGGAATTGTTGACCCTAAATGAGCATCTATGAAGTCTTGAGCAATGTGTTAAAAGTTTCATATGTATTAAAGAAGCTAATCATTAAAACAAACTTATTGTTAGACATTGTTAGACACTATTGTTATTCCCATTTTTCCAAGAATTAGGAAAGTCAGCCAATGGCCCGAGGTCACATGGCCAGAGTGGTGAAGCTGTAATGTGAAGCCCCATAGCCAGAATTCAGACCCCACCTCCTTACCCACTACACCCATAGCATTCCCACTCAGAGTGGATGGATCCGAAAGGTATAGACGTGGTGCCCTGCACACCACAGCAGAGACGTGGTCTCTGGTCCAGGCCAGGCACTGCTCTTCTTCCATCAAATTCCAAAATGCTACAATCTGGAAAATGAGATCTTGATGCACCATGAGTGGCTAATCCGCTGGCAGAAACTCAGCAAGAAGCTAGCTAACTTTCCGGCTTTGGCGGATATGGCAGAGACAGGCTAGCTGATCACTACACGCACTGCTCCTTCCTCCTGGGCCCTTCTCTGCAGCTGTGAGCACCCATGACCAGTTCTAGGTAATGGGCTGTGCCCACAAGTGATGTACACAACTTCTGGTGAGAACCTCCTGGGGGGGGGGGCGAGGAGGGGGGGGGGGCTCTGTGCTCATTTGCTTCTGCTGGAGCACAGCAGCTTTGGAAGCCACAAGGGGAAGACGGCCCAGCCATGAGAGGGGAGGAGCCGGATTCCCTGGGTGCCAAGCTACGGGAAAGCCCTCTGTGACCAGGAACATTTGGACTTTGCATACGTGACACAGGAACTTCAAGGGCGGGACAAGTGACCGAGATTCCGGGGGCGGGGGTTGCTGCTAGGCAGTTAGCATCCCCTTAAGTAATGCAGGAGGTAAACCACAGTGTGGTAGACATGGGGAATTGGGCCAGAATTGTGTCAGAAATCTTTCCCTCCCAGTTACACTGTCGGTCACATGGGAGTAAATACATGAGAGGGGTCTCTCACTATCACCATTATTGTGGGGAGTTAACTTCCAAAACAACCAGTTCTGCTGTTTTATAGCTCACTTTCCATTGGGACCTCAATATCCTGGACAAGTTGCTTGACGCTCAGAGCAAGCCTGCCCACCTCTCCATTTAAGCCTCCACCCCCCCCACCCCCCACACATCTATACCCTGTACTGAAAATCCACAGCCCTTCCCTAAGTGAGAATGGATCAGGACAGGAGAAGAGGACAGAGAAGCAAGTCATTTCCTTGGTTTCAATGCACCACCCCCGCCTCCCGCAGCCCTAAGCTCCTGAGCCCCTGGGAGCTGATGCGGTGTGGTGGCAACTACATGGACTCTGGGCCACTGAACACTCCCTTGAACATAAACAAGCAAGTGTCTGTGAAATGTAGATGCGGTACCTCACGACGCACACTCACGCATCTGCTAAGCATTATTCCCACACCTGCCGGGGGATGGAGGGGTGACTCCCACCACCTCAAGCTGAAGGCAGCCAAAACCAAACCAAAACAGAAACTGGTGCATTTTCACACAAATAGAAAAGATAGCTCCTTCCTTTTGATCTAACTTATGCTGGGATGGGAGAGCTAACAGCGCCAAGTCCTTGCCCAGCACATCCTTAAGGCCTCTCCCCAGATGAACCTTTATATCTGGAGGGCACTGCATCCCCTGATGTGGTGAAATCAGGTGGAACTGGGTGGAGCCCAGTAACTGGTCTGGAGACAGACGCCAATGCCGGGGAGGAGACAGAAATCATAGCAAAGTGAACACGAAACGGATTTCTCAACAATGCCCACTCACTCTGCACACAGCTCCTCAACCAGGAGCCTGGGACGACTACAGACCAGACCCGACCCTGAAGAGCTCACAGGCCAGCAATGTCTCACGGCATTTGCCTTCCGAAGGCCGAGGTTTTAAAGAGTTGTGCCAAGTTGACTACATTTGTCAAGCCCCCCCAAATTTTTTTCATTGCCTGACACAAGTTCTGGGTTTTGTTGTTGTTGTCATGTGAATTTACCCACATAAAGTCAATCTTGAAAATGTGCACCAGCTCAGTCATACTTAGGTCTGTATCGCTTCCACCGGAGAAAACGAACTGGAACTCTCCCTCCTTCCCTTACTAGGCTAGGTTGCCTGGCAATGTCCGTTCCCTCACTTCCGCCTCCCTTTCCGTCCACCACAGTCTGGTTTCCACTCACGCACAGAGCCTGGTCCAAGCCTCATGCCCAAGGCTGCCACACCAATCGCATTATCGCATCTGGGACACTATCTTACCCACTGTCACTCCCATTTTCAGTCTTCCCACACTCATCTCTTTCTAAATGCCCCTAAGACTTTGCTGTGTCCCCAGGTTCTGATCTTTACCCTCCTCTCACCGCCAAGGACCTAGTCACTCCTATAGTTCAATCAATATCTACATCCTTCCGTGGGATCTGCCACACTCTGGCATAAACCAGCTGCAGTGACTCCTGTACGGAGACCTCCTGTGTGGTCAGCTTACCTCCCCTGTCCCTCCCCTGTACCCTCAAACTCAGTGAACAGCACCAGCTACATCCAGACTCTCAGGCCAAACCATTAGAGTCCCCCCTTCCCTGCCCCTCTCCCTCGCCTCCCAGGCGGACCATCACACAGTCCTGCCTGCCCAGCAGCCCCATCCACTAGCAACTGCCTTCCTCTCTGCTCATACCTAAACCCTCAAAATCTCCTCATAAAACCCTTCCTCCTCCTGGATCACCTCCCTCCAACCCACTAGCCAAATTCTCAAGCCGCCAATGAAGACACCTTTACACCAAAAACACACGCTTGGTCAGGTTCTGTTCCTTTTTCAAATCCTTCAACAGCTCCCTGACAAGTCCAAATGCCCTAGAGGAGCAAAACAGAAACCACCTTCATGATTCCCCCCCTTGCCAGTCCCCAACTGCTTCCCCTTCCCTTGTACTCTTGACTTACTGAGCCACTGCCACTCCTGACAAACCGGACTCCTCCACGGCCCCCTGCCTGTGCCTCAGCTCCTGCTATGCTGTCTAGCATGCCCACAGAGTCTGTTTCCTCGGTGAAGGCCCAGTGGGCTCAAGCACTTGAACATGGAAGCTCACATGGTACCAGGGGTTCTAGTTGGAACCCTGGAGTCAGGCAGACTTGTGACAAACAAGACCCACCACTGTCTAGGTGCATGAGCCTGGATGAGTTACTGAAGTTACTGAACCTCTTTGAACCTCAGTTCCCCCATCCATAAAATGGGGATAATAATAGTCCTGACCCCACTAGCCTCCATGAGGATGAAACACAATGATGGCTGGCTAGGCAGTCTTCTAGACAGCACTATTGTTCTTTGAAGTCTTTTTTTTTTTTCCCCAAAGATTTTATTTATTTATTTGACAGAGAGAGAGAGAGATCACAAGCAGGCAGAGAGGCAGGCAGAGAGAGAGGAGGAAGCAGAGAGCTTCCGACACGGGGCTCGATCCTAGGACCCTGACATCATGACCTGAGCCGAAGGCAGAGGCTTAACCCACTGAGCCATCCAGGCGCCCCTGTTCTTTGAAGTCTTACCTGGACTTCCCCTCAACCCCTTTACCACATCATACCCTGTGGAGGTTCCCATGATGGTTTCCGACGTCCTGCTGCACTTGATCCGCTCACAGGGCTGCCTGCCTGCTTGCACTGCGAGCTCTCCGCCGCACAGCCCACGGCCTGACCCTTGTGCCTCTGGCGGTGATAGATGCCCGACAGCCACCGCTGATGGGCAAAATCGTGACTACCGGTTGTCTCCTGGCCACCAAAACGACTGCAGGGGCCTCCAACCTAGCCTCTACTTCCCATCTTGCCACCACCCTCTTCTACCCTATTCCCAAAGCCCTCGAGGCTCCCTGCACCCCTTCCCTGCACCCTGGGCTCCCCAGGCCCTCCATGTGGACACACAGACAGGATGGAGTGACCGATGGCGTGATCGGTAGCCCGCAGCAAAGCTCCAAGGAGTGGCACCGGGAGGAGCCAGAGTGTCCAGGCACCAAATCTGCCCTGCCACTTACTGACCTTCCTTACCTGTGTGTTGTTTTCACCCCTGGAGTCCATGCCAGAGGCCACAAAACCTGTCTGCACCACAGATTCACCAGGAAGGGTCCAAAAATACAGCTTCCTGGGCCCACTCCCAAAAGGGGCTTATATAGCCAGAGGGCTGAGGGGGAAGATGTTTTTAACTCTCCGGGGAATGCTGTGGCCCAAAGCCAGGTCTGGGAGTCACTAACCACATCCGGTTCCACTCATTACATTTACTGAGAACCTGCATCATAGGTGAATAAGCTCTGTCCCCCAGCTTCCAAGAAATTGCCATCTGGGGGCGGGGTGGTGAGCAGGATGAGTGGGGGGCTAGACAAACAGTCACAACACAGGGATGCGGCATGGGCCAGACTATCTAGTACTTCATTTAGCCTTGCACCCAATATATTTTTTTGTGCATTGATCTTGTCTAGATGATTAATAAAAAAACTTAAGGAAAAAACCACTGTCTTTTGTTTTTTTGGTGTTTTCCCCTATTTTCCAGAGTACTCAGCTCATTCTAAGGACACAATTGGCATTCAATCAATATTAAAGATTCAAATAATTAGACTTTTTATATCATGCCCCTTTATCACTAATTCAGCCATCAACAAGTTGTCTATTTCTCTTTACCTTCCTAGTGTCAGTGTGGGGTCTACTCCCAGGAAGCAGCTCGTACATGTTTGTCGAGTAAATGAATGTCTACCAGTACTAATCTGTTTTGGCAGGAACAGAACAGTTGATACTGTACCACCTTCAGAGTTAGCATTTAAAAGACTTCCAACATTTTTCATTTGAATGATAGACCTTTAATCTCAGGATCAATTTCCTGATATGTAATTAGACCACTTTGTTGTTTATACTGTCACAAACGTTATGAGCAACTTAATAGCTGCCCGGACCTCGGCAGCCAGCAGTGGGTGTGCCCAGGGCAGGGGGGGAAGGGGCGATGCTTGCCCACTCCTTCCATGAGGCCGGCCCTCCTAGGAGTTGGTCCAGCCTCCTGTCTCCATACAGGGGCCTGTGAACTGCATTCAGCTTTTATGAGCAGGTATGCGCCCCTGCCTGGGCAGCTCAGCCCTGCCTGAGTCAGAAAGCCCCATGGGCTGTTCAAAGCCTACCCACATGTCAACATGCTCCAGAAGCCAGGCTCTATGATTTAAATGTGAGATCCCCTGTGCTGCGGAGAAGCTGCGTGATGAAACAGGGACACCCAGCAGGAGGTTCTCGTGTGAGATAGCCAGCCATGTGGGAGCAGGCAGGGCAAGCGGGAGTAGCCAGCAGAATGGACAGATTCTGCTTTCCCTGGGCCCAGCGTGGCCAGCGGTCTGTTGTTGTTACTGTGGTTTGTTTATCTATTTGTTTTAAGCCCTGAAAACCAGACGCATGTCTTGAGTGGGGAACATTCTGGATGTGGCTCAAAGATCATCTGGCCCTCCCACTAGGTCCAGTTTAGGGATGGGAGATCTGTAAATCCCTCTACACCAGGGACTGGAGGGAATTTTCCTGGAGTGCATGGACTCAGGGCAACTCAGTCTGAGACCTGTTGGCTTCCTTTTTCTTCTGCTGGAAAATCATAGACTCTACACACTGGCTATTTATTTGTTCCCGTCTTCCCCACAGACACTGATCCCCATGTGCCAGGCAAATGAACACTGCTGAAGAGTTCTCAGATGGGACCTTGGGGAAGTGAACAAGCCAGAAACAGAATGAAAAAGCTCTTGGAAACCGTGTCTGCCTTTCAGCGGGACCCACTGAGGGGGTCCTCTGTCCACGTCAAGTACACTGTTCTTGGGAGGCAATTCATGTGTCTGAGCAGAAGACAGAGAGAAAGACAGTTTTGTCCACTTCCTCGCTGTGCAGAGAAACTGAGGTCTCCTGGGAACTCTTTTCCCAGAAACTGCATAAAATCAATGAAGTTTCCAGACAGTAAATACAGAAAGGCCTCTCTGATAAGACAGGGCAGACCCAGACCCTAAGAGACACTCAGCTGCTGAGCTGACCTCTGAGGACATTACTGGCTTGCCGAGTTGTCCTGTACCATCGGTAGGAGGCTGGCGTGGAGGGCAACGTGCACCTGTGTGGGTGGGAGGCACAGCTCTGAGGACGTGGATGCCCCATGCTCCTGCTGACATGCAAAGGCCGTGTTCCTATGAGCTCAGAGACGCTGGGATAAGCACTCCTGGACCAGAGCCTACCCTGGCCACTCCCCATTCAGTGGTCAAAGTGTCCCTCACTGACCCACAGCCCAACAGACAGCAGTGCAAGGGAGAGGACTATAGGTGGGACCACTCTGGTGAATTTTCTCTGGAGGCTGTGGAGGTTTGGGAGATGGTGGCCCACCATCCCAACATAAGAAATCTGGGCTGGCTGAATGAAGATGCTGGTCTCCTCTCTTGGTGTTTGGGCTTATGCTCTGAAAAACGCACTCACTGTTTTTTAAGCAGCAACCATCTGAAAGAATCTTCCCTTTTTCTTCATAAAAAGAAAGCAAAACCCAGGAGCTACAAAGGAGACTATGAGGTGGGACTGAGAAGCCTTTGACTCCAAATTCCCTCACCTCCTCCCAGCAAAGGACAAGTCAGGCTCAAAGCTCTGTTTCCCAAATGGATTTCCTGGGGCAGATCTCAGCAAGGATTCATCCATAAGGAGAGAGTCCAGGACTGCTAAAGAGTTCTCTCTCTCCACCATGACTCTTCCCTCTCTACAGAGCTGATATTTTTAAAGATTCTGGCTCTCTCTCATGGCAAGTCATCCACTTCCTGGATCGTTGTGCCTTGTAAATATCATCCTTAAAAACAGCTATATCTTTTCATTGGTCTTTATTTTTAAGTAGCCTTCTCACCCCACAGCCCAGCTCCTGCGGAATGACTGTAGTGGCCCTGTCTGGAATGCAGAAAGCTCCCTGGAGAGACAGTCTGCCCATGAACTCACAAGGGTGTTTGTTATCAGCTTATTTGGCAAGAGGAATCAGAGACATGCTGAACATGAGCTGCCAGGGTGGTGGGTCCCACCGGAGGCCTTCGCCCCATCCATAGACATCTCTGCAGGCGCATGAGACATAAGATGTAGAAAATGGACGCATACCACCTGAAAACAAGCCCCATGCACGTTTCTGCAGGGAAAGGTACTTCAGATGCCTGGAGAATTCATATCGGGAGAATCTTTGCTGGTCCCTACGGATGTTTCTTTCAACAATGCTCACATAATTATCAAGTCTGGTGCCAAACCCCCTCCTCCTCCCCTAGCTTATCTCTCAACTAAATGTCTCACTGCTTTCACCCTCAGCTAAGAAGAAAACAGGCACGTAACTCTTCCTTATTCACAAGCACCAAATCGAGAGATTTCATACCACCACATCTTTTTCCTTGGAAACCTTCTGCCTTTTTATCTGCCTAGCAATCTCCTATTCGTCCTTCAGAACCCAACTCCTCCAGCACCTACTTGGTGCAGTGTTTCCGAAGTGAGGCTCTCTTTTCAGGGATTCCAGAGCATTTGATGTGTTTACGACAATGCCTAGAACAGTAGCTGTCACTTTGTACGCATCCACCTGGCTGCCAGCCCAAGACGCAAGCTCCCGGGAATAAAGGGATAAGGGCTTACTCACCCCTGCGTCTCCACAACCTAGCCCAGGACCTAGCTGTCAGAAGTCGCCTAGTAAATGTTTGATGCCCCAATCAGTGCCTGGCCCACTTAGCCCCAGCCCACCATTCTTGGTGTTGAGAGAGAGGCCATGTAAAGTGTGAAATGAGAAGAGACAATGGAGTCAGACACCCACCTCTGAGCCCTGGCCCCAGTGAGTTAATTCACCAGTATCTGCCTCAACTTTCTTCTCTACAAAATCACAAATAATGACACCTCTCCACGGGCTGCTGTGAGGGACTGACAAGGTCGTAGGTATCACCTAGTGCCTGCTCATTTCCTAGAGCTCAGTAGGAAAAGCGAAGCCAAATGGAGTCCTATTTAAAAAAAAAATTTAAAAAAAAGTTAATGGCTCCCGTCATGTGCCATTAAGACCGGGATAATGTGGCCACCTCCCACCCAAAGTGGTCTCTCTTGGAGTAAGAAACAGTGCAGGCTGTATTCAACCCACACTCTGAGCTTGGGATTCTCAGAACGAGGCCTGCTTAGCAACAAAGGTGATTTTTATCTGAATGACAGACCCACAAGAGGCCACTCTTATTGAGGCTAGGAGATCAGAGCCTTCGTTTCCTGTCTTTGGTTAACCTTTCACCCCAAGACACACCATAAGACAGAGGAACTCCATCCCAGCCATGGTAAGTCACTAAGCGCAAGCCCAATGGCCTGTACATGAGAAGAAGCCTCCTCTTCTCCATGTGGCTGCACCCAGGTTTTATTAGGTCCCAATAAACAATGAAGTGACAGCAGTGGGGCCCTGCTAACATGTGAGGCAGTCATGCTCAGGGTCAAAGGGAAACGTGGGAAGTGTGGTAGCTGGACCCACATGAGGATGCAACATGGCGCTGGGGGAGAAGCCACTTCAGGGGGTGTTTTGGGCTCCCTCGGTGGGGAATCAGGAGAGCTAGCTTTCACCTGAGTTCTACCCCTACCCTGCTCCAAGGGTCTTGTTAAGTCAGGTCTCTGGTTTCCTTACCCATAAAATCAAAGAACTGGATTGGATCATCTATAGATTCTTCCCAGTCTTGATACCTTAGGATCATTGACCTTAGAGGCAGACCCACCTTTCTCAGCCCTTCCTCTTTCTGTGTTATTTGTGTGAGACCTCTCATCTCTCGTAGCTCCCTCCAAGCAGACTTCTACCAACACTATGACTTTTATTGCTCCAGAGCATCTGGTCACTCCTGAGCACAGAGCCTGGCTGGGCAAGAAGAGGAGAGACTTGGGACCATATTCCTCAGAACACACCCACTCTCTCTGGTCAAACAACGTAACAACTCAACTCCAGAAAACTTGTAGCACTGAGAGCTTGGCTATGCCAACAACCTCTGGTCATCTGGGTTGGCTTTTTCTCTCTCAAACCTTTTCCTCACTCCCCTCCAATCCCACCCACACCCCCTAGGTTCCCAACTCTCTACCAAAACGTTAGACTGTCCCCATGCTGCTTGGCAAGAGACTAGAGCTATAACAGGCAGTTCTTCTCTCTCCTCTGGCATGTCCCAGGGTTGGGTAGGGGAGAGAGAGGTGGTGAGGCTGCACGGGCCAGGAGAAAAGTGCCTACAGAAGCAAGCTCCAGCTACATGAGGAGGAGGTGACCCGGAGAAGGCAGTGCGGATCGCCAGGACAGACAGAAAGCACTGAAAAGTCACAGAATTTTAGGAAGCTCCTTGAAATGCTACCTAGCCCTCTATACCTCCCCTGTTTCCTCAATGAGAAATCAGAGGGCAGGTGAAGTTCAGTGAGGGGCCCAAGGCCACGCAACTACTGTTGTTGACAATCAATACCAGAATATGGGTCTTTGGTCTCAACCCATTCTTCTCTCCACTCACCCTGTTGACCTCAAGACCTAGTTAGGTTACTCTAATGAGGCCAGCTGGATCCCCTACAGACTCTAAGAAACATGACCCAAGTGCCACTTAGGGGAAGAGCAGGCCCGGAAGATACTTTGATAACTGTCTCCTGACCCCATGCGTTCCTTCCCCAGCTGACATGTCTGATTGTTCTTTCTCCAACCTTCCCCACAAAATCTTGAGTTCAGAGGTCAGTGAGAAGGGAGGGGTGGGCCTTCCTGTCCCTACAGAACTCTGAATATCTAAGATAACCACAAGGATCTCTCTTCCTTGGTCTAAAGGAGGTTGATGGAAAAAAGTAGCAGACTGAACTAACTCACTGGAGGCCTGACCTTATCAAGGCCAAGAATAGTCATTATGAGCAATTAGATGGGTCATCTGAATGTTTTTGACACCAAACAGTAGGATTTGCCCCTGTCCAGAACCTTTCAAAGACTAATGATCACATCAACATCAGGAGAGGGACGCTCAGGGTAAAAGATTCAAGGAATTAATTATTCAGCGCCCATGACCCAGTTCCCGGAGGTGAGGCTAGGTGAGAAGAGAACTTACCAGCTCCTTATCGTGGCAAGAAATGCAAATACTTCACAGAGTAGTGTTCCTTTTGCTGCCAAAGAGGATCCATTTATGGTTAAGAGTGCCTCCCACCCATCCCCCCGCCCTCCCCAAAGAGCCAAAGTTCACTCATTCAACAAATATTTATTGAGCTCCTCTTAAGTCCTATGCCCTCCAAGGATTTACATATGGCTGGGGCTTTGCAGAGTCTAAAGATCATGGGATTTATAAACAGGAGGCCTGGGCTGTGTCCCAGCTCAGCCCTTAGGCAGCTATACCACCAGGCACAAGGTAAAAATTTAAGTTAATTTTCTCATCTGTGAAATGGGAAGGAATCCACCTGCTTATTATAAAGTTGAAATGATCTTTATAAAATGTAAACTGCAATGTAAACCCAAGGCATAAACAACAAAAGACACAGCAGTACCTGTTTCTCCTGCCCTCGAGAAGTTTATAACCTGGATATCTTTGGAAAATCACCCAAGGTACATATTTGGCAAACACCACATTCCCTATAATTTGAGCAAAGGTTATGTTTCAACTTGCCAGTAGAGATGGGGCCTGTGGTCAGTCCCAGCCTTCTGTCTGGAAGCCCCAGAAGTGGCAAAAAGAGCAGAGTAAAAACAGAGTACCCGGGACCTGCCTGGCCCTGTATCATGCCTGGGTGAGTGAAAGACCCAGCAAAGCCTTATGACTGAGACACAGGAAAAGACCAACTGGAACTCTGGTCAATCAGAAACAAAACAAAGTTCCACACGAGCGCAACAGGAGTGAGCCAGCACAAACATCCCTCCCCATATGCATTTAGACAAATGCCTGACCCTCCTCTATGGACATATTCTGTATTCTGCATTTCTCCAGGAACAAGGAAGGATTCTCAGGCCAGCAGATGGGCTGATCAGGACCTCTTTGCCTACACAGAATCAGAATCCATGCAAGTAGCTTTTCCCCAGGTCCAGCCAACCCCTTCGTAGCCTGCTGTTCAGGATCTCACCTCCTATAGATCCTCAGTGCCCACCAGGCCAGCCTCTAAATGCAAGACCTGATTGCCTGCTGCTCCTCCTTGGGGATCTCCACCCTGCTCCAGCCCTGGGTTGGGCACTGATGCTCTCCCCTTCCCTCCCCTTCTCCACTATCCCCTCTACCAGGACCAGCCCTAGTCTCACAACTCCAGGAAAGCTCCTACAGGCAAGGCTGGTTCTATTCATCTCTATGATCCCTCTGACTCAGGGCATTCTGTTAAGTCCTTCACCATCCTGTAAATGCAGAATGATGGTCCCCAAATGTTCTCTGGTGTCTATATAAAGAAGGGAGGCAGAGGAAGAAAGAGGGGAAAAGGAAGGATGCTAGACGGGAGGTCCAGGGCCCACATTCCAATTCGCCATTTGGCACCAATTAGGTAGGTAACCTTGAGAAAGTATCTTCAGGCCAGCCTCAGTTTCCCTGTCTAGTAATAAGGGGTTTGTGCTAAATAGTCTCTTGGGTTCTCTCTAATTATAAACCTCGGTATCACAGAAACCGGACTAGCCTGGCCATAGGAGACATGTGTCCGGGTCCTTAGGAGCTGCCGCTGGGGCTGAGTTAGCTGACTGCCCAGATCTCAGTCTCCATGGTCTATAAAAGAAGTAAGGATAATAGGACTGCCCTTCCTGGGGAGTGGGGTCCCCATCAGACATGGCCATAGAGCTTCAGGAGCCACAAAGCCCTGGAGAAATCTTGGGGTTCGAATTTCCTCAGTCAACAAAGAGCTGCTGACCCCTGCCACATGCCTCATACTGTGCTTCCAGCATGGTGCCGCCTCATACAGGAAGGCTGGACGATGGATCCATGCCCCCAATGTTCCCACAGCTAGGGACTGAGACAAACAAGCAGACAAACCTTTACTCAGCCAGTCAGTCATGTAGCTGGCATCTGAACAAAGCAGCTATGGGAGTACAGAGGAGAAGGAGGGGCCAACTCTGCCTGCAGAAGGGAAAGAAGCTTCTAGAAGGAATGGCATGTCCCCAGTGTGGATATCTGTTCCAGGAGTTGTGGGACCCAAGCCAGGGTCAATGAGAGAGAGGCAGAAAAATGAGGCTACAAAGTAAGGCTGAGATATAATAGGAGGGGGCCCTGAAGGCCACCAGGAGAGTGATTGTCAGCCAATCTTCCAGAAAGGTCTGGCAGCACATTAGAGGACGGAGCAGGGGAATAGAGTGGAGCTGGGGAGAGTGGTGGAGGCCCCACAAGAGTTCGTGAGGGCAACTATGCCAACAAGTCATTATCCATCACTGTCCATACCTGGCTGCCCTACCTACACCTCTGGGGACTTGCTGAATCTACAGATAGAGCTGAACAGTTCTGCTCTCCTCCTAGGGGAACCCAAGCAGAGGAAGAGGCCATAATCACATTTGCAAATCTTGGACGCATGCTGCAGTGCTCTGCAGTCACTACCTCCAGAAGCTGCCTGGCTAGATTCTTGCCTGGGCCCACACCTGGGCCAGCCAGAGACAGAAACACCATCAGGTCTGGGACTGGAGTTGGAACAGTCTTACTAAGGGGACAAAGGCAGAAAGCCCGCCCACCTGAAGGCCACTGACATAGGTCCCAGACATACCTCAGATTCAACCCCTGCCTCCCTCCCTCCTCTGACAGCACGGAGAGGCAAGTGAGGCCTTCACCAACCAGTGTCTCTCCAAACTGGGTCACATTCACTTGGGCTTAAAGAAAGAGCACAAGCGCCCCTACACTTTCCAAAGCCTGAAGCCTACTCCTCAAGCACAACTCAGCATCATGAAAGAGACTTACTTGATTCGTAGGCATCACAGCAACTAAAGTCATCTCCTCCTGGGACAAGCCAAGCACAGGTTGCCACGTTCCCTTAAAGACAAGAGCCAGGCAATGAATGTCAGTTACATTATCTTACATTACAGCCTCCTATCTTCTCCTGGCCACAAGGTCCCACAGGCTGGGGACTTTACCCCGTAGCAACTCTACTCAACAAGAGGAAATGCACAGGGAATTTCTCTCTATGCTCCAAGTTTTGCATGTGAAGACAGGAACTGCTAGGTGGTTAAACAAATCCCACTGTGTCTGCTATATGGGCCTCCTAGGGTTTATCACATCACTAGGCAAAGGTTTACAGAGAAAGTCAGAGGGGTCTGGGAAAGATTACTTCAGTAGCTCCTTTAGTAGAAACAGAGAGTGCCAGAATTTCTAAGGTGAAGACATGTTGAAAGTAAGTCAAGCTGAAGTAAAAACTTGGTAGTAAGTCACCAATGTGAAGCCTGCCATATTTCCCAAGGTGGAAAGGGTCCAAAGCACTAAATAAATTAGGAATTTCTAGAAGCAGACCATCTGGTCATGGCAGAGTTTCCTAAGCAAACTACTATCTTGGCTTTCCTTGACCACCCAGATGGTTTGGTCATATCCTCCCGCTTCTCCAGAAAAATGCCCCCGCACCTGTTTGGAAATGGAGCCCAGTGTTCTAAAGCACTTCTAAGAATTTACTTTCACAACTCCACATTTCTGAGAGGTGGCCTCAAGAGGACAAAAGTCAACACAGAGGAGAAATCAGAGATGTCCAAGAGGTAACACACATATTCCACTGACAGAGACATACTTTGCTCCACAGGGCAGTGGGCTGACTTGCCCACATGGTCACACTTGTATTTTCTCTGTACACCAGGGTCTGTGTGTAGAGCCTGGGACTTGAACTCACTTTCAGAATTCTCAGTCTACGAATGTGAGAGCAGCTACTATCTACTGAGCACTGACTGAGCACGGAACACACACTGGTAGACCAGATTCTGTTCCAGTGGCTCCTCACAGACTGGAAGAGAGGCCTAGAGAGCAGAAGACCCCAGCCCCAGCTCCATGACACAGCAGGATTCAAGCCCAGGGCTGGTTGACCTAGTGCTCACCGGCTTCCCAACCACATCAAGGAGTGAGGGGTCCGAGCACAGCCCACAAGCAGCCTGGTAAGCTCCCAAGGCAGCCACTTGGGGAGAAGTTCCAATCACCACCATCATGATCATCATTGTCAAGCCACACCTCTCAGGCCCGTGGCAGTGGACAAACAGGCTGGCCTGCCTCACCCACATTCTATCAGCCTGAGCTGTAGGCTCAGAGAGGTTGGAGGACTCCACTTCTCTGCCCCACTGCTTCTCAAAAGAAGCACACAGCACTCTCTGCACAGTGGGATGCCGGTGGGCATTCCTGGACCGGTCTGTAAGGGCTGACCATTGGTCAAATTCCCATAGAGGCCTGGCCACATTGGAATCCAGCCATAGCAAGAACCAACTCAATTACTCTGTCTGACCAACAGCTAAACATACTTCAGACTCCCCTTAACTCCACTAAACCAGAAGGTCCTAGGTCCCAGCACCTCCCTTCCCCTTGAGGGGTCTCAGTTTCCTTATCTATAAAATGAGAAGTTAGACTTAATTAGTGATTTCCTCACCAAAGACCCCCTTCTAGCTCCTCCCCTCCAACTGTTCAGAATTTAAGAGACACCTACAAAGCTCATCAGAAGTTAAAAGGAAGAATTAAAAGGATTAAGCTGAGCCCAGGCACTACAGGGGGTTAGCTCAGAGGACACTCCCAGCAACCTTGGGAGACAGGTGGTACAGTCAGTGTTGGGGGAAGGGGGAGATGCAGGGGGACTGAGGTATGACCAGGCAAGTGCCTCACTTGGCCACAGCACCTGGGACTCACAGCAGAGCTGGCCTTAGGCCACGCCCATGTGTGTGCTCCTTGACACAATGTTTCCCTTTGTAACAAGAGGAGGAAACAATGTCTCTACTCAGACTTGCCATCTTGCCAGTCCCAAGCAAAGAAGCACCAAGTCTCCAGGTCCCTGTGCACCTGACTTGGGTGGTTCAGGAAAGATTTCCTGCGTGGTTAAGTCACTTCGAGGGTTCAGGAAAGATTTCCTGTGTGGTTAAGTCGCTTCGGGGACTCAAGGAACATGAGAGTACCTCCGGGAAACTTTCTCTCCGCTGCGCTCTTGGCCAAGCTCCACAGAGTCAGGGTCTTCACCGAGGGACCCCGAGCCCTTGGAACAGGGCCTGGCACACACCAGCTGCTCAGTCAGCATTTGCTGAATGAAGGCCTGAAGAACTCCAGAGGTGAGATGCACTCAGGCTCATTCAAGAACCTTTTGGTGTAAGTTAGGGTGAGACACCCTAGGAGTGGCTTGGAACCACAAAGCTGGCCCCTCAGCAGCCAAAGTCTCCAGCCCACATGCCCCAAACCCCCAGACAGAGAATGAAGGCTCTGAGGTTGACCCAGGGATCAGGTGAGCAGCTGCTAGAACAAGAGAAGCATCTGAGCATAAAGGCCACCCATCGAGGTGGCCATGGGCTCAGGCCCCAGAATCAGGCAAACCTGGCTTCCCACCTCAGCTCTGCCACTTGAAATTAGTCAGATGGCCCTGGGCGAGTCCCGTAATTTCTGTGAGCTTCCGTTTCTTACATAAAAATGGGACTAATGTTGGTACCTACTCCGCAGGTTTGTTGTTCTGAAGAGGAGGGGAGAGAATGTGGTTCAGGATGCAGCCCGTGCACGCAGCCCACGCTCATGGAGAGGACATGGGTCGTGATTGTCTGCACTAGAGTGGACGGTAAAGAGCACACTCGGAATCCCCTGCTTGGGTGTGAGCCCAGCTCTCCTACTAGCTCACTGTGTGACCTCGGACATGTTGCTCCACTTCTTCGTGCCTCAGCTCCCCAGTATAGAACACAGGATTGATTGCAAAGACTAAATGAGTTATGTAGGTAAAGACCTTAGAATAATGCCTGGCACAAAATAAGCACTCCAGACCAGGGAGTTAGTATCATTCTTAATATACTTAATATACTTACACTTAATATTCTTATATTATATCATTCTGTATAATATCACAAGCATCCTTCTCCCTTTGTTCCAAAACAGAGTCCACCCTACCTCCCACTCCTCAACCAAAAAGGTAGGTATGGGACTCAGGATAGGTTCATTCTGAGTATCTTCCCTCCTTGGCCACGATCTTGGTACAAAGGGTATGATGCACCTGTTCTCAGTTGTGCCAGGTTCTAATCTAAAAGCCTGGAGAAGGCCTGGTCCTCTTGGAATGGGTGGAGAGTTGTGTGGGGTCAGCTGGGAGCTGCCCGAGGCCATGGGCCACTGAGCAGGGGATGCCAGAGCTAACCTGTTCTTTTCCTGGTGCTGGATTCTGTAGCATTTCCTTTGAGTCCGAGTCTCCCCTAGAACCTTCCAAGGCATCCCATTTTTGCTTAAGTTCATTCAAGTTGGGTTCCTGTCACTTGAAACCAAAGGAGTCTCAACTAACAATAGCACTCAGCAACTGGCCGCTTCGTTAGTAAATCCCACCCGGGGAAGAAAAGCCAGCTGTACATGCTCAGTGAGCCCCAGCCAGCCAGGGAAAAGTGAGTGTGGTCAGCAAGGGGTCTCTGCAAAGAAAAGCAAGGGGAGGCTGCTACAAGCCCCTGCCCCATGCCCTTCCCGGGAGAAAAAGATGCTGCAACTAAAAATGGAAATCGCCCCATACTGAGACCCCTGGCTAGGAACCCAGCCTCTGACATGGGTCCCTCTCACCCTGCCATGAGAGGTCTGAAAGAGGAAGAAGAGAAAGGGAAGCAGATCTGCATGGACTTCACAGTGGTGTGGAAAAAAACTCCAGGCAGTTGCTTGAGACAACTCTTTTCAGAGGAGGAAGGAAAGTGCTTCAGAGAAGGGAAACCACCTTGTCTGGGCCCTTAAATTCGAGACACTTTCCCTGGTGCAAACACCTTGAACTTGCAGCACAGTCCTAGGAGCTGGATGCTCATCCAACCCATTTTCCAGTGGAGGATACTGAGGCTCAGAGAGTGCCATGTCTAAATCATCAAGGTCATGCTTCTAGTGCCCGATGCCCAGTCAACCCACCAGGGATGCTGCCATGGATGCCAGCAAGCTCGGGTCCTGAGCCTGAGGCCTCCTCATCACCCAGGCCTGTGCCAGACACCTGGGGGAGATGGTCACATGCTGCTGCCTCTCACTTACAACCTGTCCTCCAGCCCCACCCAGAGACAGCTTCCCAGAGGAAGGGGCTGCCTTCGGGTGCTGACAGCACAGGGAGCATCATGATATCTGGAGGCAGTCCCTGGGCACGTTTCCTTCATCAGTGACTTTAATCCCCAAGAACCGCGGTATGATGTATGGGCATGGCCCATATCCATGGGTTTTAACCAGAATACGCCTGTCAGAGCCCGCGCGGAGTTTCCCAGGATTTGATTTTCTGGTTTTTTATTCTCAGTCACCTTTCCCAAGAGGTCTGACTTGACAGGTGCAACTACAGCGCAGGACACAGTACCGTGCTCAACAGGGTCTCATCTTCCCACCACCTTCCAGCCACACTAAAGCCAGTCTACTCCTGTACCCCCAGGCCCTCCCACAGCTTCCTCTCAAGTCCTTCCAGGAAAAGAAGCTCCAGCTTCAGGTATGTCTTAAAGAGTTCCAGAGAAATAGCAATAAGAAAAAACCAAAACCCTCTCCTGGGAACAAAATCACACTGATTGCCTCCCCATGTCCCGCAGCATTAGCCAGGGGCCAGACACACACCTCCGCACACCAGGTCCCTGCACTTGAGTCTGCGCATAAGCAGAGAGAGGCCGATGCAGACGTGAACTTTGGCTGGTACAGACGGCCACAGGAAGGGTAGGGACGACACTCAGGTCAAGCAGAGCAGCCCTGGCAGGCCACGGGCTGTCCCCGTGGGGGTGCGGGAGGTTTGCTAAGCCCTTCCGAAGAGGCCTCCCCCATGGACCCACACAGACACCCACGTCACAGTGCCAGATGGTACCCAAGCCCCTGCCAGCTGGTGGCCTGCTTCCTCTTTGTTTTGGAGGAGCCCTGTTAGGGCAGTGGCTATCCCAGTCACAGGGGACTATCCAGACAGGTATTTCCCTTACTCTTTTTCTTTTCATAGTGATGCTATTTAAATAGCTCTGGGATTTAAAAAGAAGTAAATCAAAAGGAACAGGCTGACTTTCCCTCAGGGCATGGCCTGGTTGCACTGCTGGGGCTAGGAGTGATGGCCGCAGGACCCAGCACGGCCTGGTGTTGGGGTGGCACACAGTCTACCTGGGGACCCCATGACCAAGCTGGATCAGCTGGAAATCAGAAAAGGGATGGAAAGCTCTCTGGGAAGTCCCATTTCCTACCCCTCCCCGCCTGGTTCCCTTGAAAACAGCCAGGAAAAAAATCACTCCGTGAGAATACGCTAAGTGTTCTGGCAAAGACTATGAAGAGCACCCCATAGCAAGGGAAGCAGGGGGACACTGGAAGCCAAGGCAGTAGAAGGAAGAACGCTGTGGCCAGGCCTGCCAGCACCTGGCCTCGAGGCCAGCCTCACCCCCGCCATGGCCTGCTCAGGCAGGCATGGCATTTTGGCACTGAGGCTCAATTGCTCCCCTCTGGGGGACAAGGTCTACCTTTTAAAGCTAGGGTGTGGATTAAATACAGCAGTGCCTGTCAAAGGCTGGTAACAGCTGCCACGGGAGAGCCACTGACAAGAGCCAGGAATGGCAAGCTGGCTAAGTGCCTTGCGAGGTTTACTTCAGCAGAAGCTTACAACTTCCCTGGGAGGTAGGTACCACATCCTTAAGTTCAGAATAGGAAACAGAGACTCAAAAATGAAAGCACCTGCCCAAAGTCACCCAGCTCACAGGAATCACAGCTAGAACACACACCCAGGCCAGCCAGACTCCAAAGTCCTGGCCTCTGCTCTGTTGCCTGCAGTAGGGTAGGTGCTCGAAACACAATATATAACATGTAGATGCTGAGCTAGGGGCTGTTGACTCTCCACCCAGGAGGTGCACTGGAGAAAGGAGGGGGAGTTTGGGCCAAGAGGGTTTACAAAGATTTTCTAGAGTAGACAGGGCTGAATCCAGGCACTGGAGATGGAGAGAGGCACAGAGGATGAAGCAAAGCCCTGCAGACCAGAAACACAGAAGCAAGGAGCAGGAGGCAGAGATGGCCAGGCAGGCGGCAGAGAGCGGCGCAGAGGGAGGAGAGGAAGCGGGGTTGGCATGAGGGCAGGATGGGCCACCCTAGCTATTGCCTTGGGGGCTCATCCACCTAGGAGCTTTCTCACCCACACCCCAGCGACACTCCTGTGTCTGCTCCTTTGGTCACGTGACAGTCCTGGAGGGAGACAAGAATCACAACCATAACAGCTCAATAACCCCTCTGTCCGCACAGCAGGCCGAGCACTCAGCACAAGAAGCAGCTCCTTGCCCTCGCTGCCATGCCCACTGGCCAGGCCCCAACTCTAGCTCTGGGACGCCAGGAATCTGAACATGACCACGTGCATGGAAGTATCAGCACTGCCACCCAGACTTCAAGGTTCCCCGGAGAAAGAAGAGCTCTAGGATGTGGTCTTCTTAGGGCTGGCTCCCTATCTCCCTGGACATCTCTTCCCCACCCCTGCTGGGACACTATTGGTATTTCCTCAATAACGCTTGCTAAGCTGAACTAAACAGAAGATTCCTCTGCTTAAGCGACAGCTCTGGAGTTTGAGAAGTCTGGATTCAAGTCTGTGCTGGAGCCCTGAGCTTAGTCCCGCTTTTGCGTGAAGGATCACTTGCCTCTTTCGCCCCTAGGAAGGAAGTGCCTCCCACCACCAGCAGTCACTACTCTGGCACCCCCCCGGAGCCACCCTGCACCCTGGACAGGGTTCTGGGCACCCAAACTAGCACCTGCTCCTCCACCTAGGAGAAGCATGGGTGCCAGCCTCCTTCTCCTCCTCCTCCAATAGCAAGTACCCCCAAGGAGGATCTGTGCTCAGGCTTGGCTCTGGCTTTAAATGCTTAAAGCTATAGGGCCATACTCACTGTCTCCACTTCCCAAGCACAGAGCACAGAGCCCCAGCCCAGGCCTCAGACCCATGGAGAAGGGAAATGTGAGTGGAATGGAGGTGATCTGAGCAAGTGTCATCCCTGGCCTGGCTGTGCTTTTTTGGAACTAACAGGACATGGAGGGGATGGGAGGGAAGAAAGCAGAACTGTAGAAAGGTCTGTTTGTCCCATGGTCTCCCACCAGCCCTCCTGGGGCAGAGAAGGGCACAGGGAAAAGGACAGAGAGGCTCTGTGGATCTGAGCCTCTAGACCCACGCTTCCTGGGACAGGCAGGAGACCACACATTCTATTACCTTCTGCCTGTGGGTCTATGGACAGATTACTAAATTCTGTGGAGGCTGGGTCTCCTTACCTATTAAATGGGGATAAGAACCAATGACCACAAGCGACAGCTGTAAACACTGAGTAAAACATGAATGTGAATGTGCCTAGCTAACTGTAAAGCACCCTTAGAAACATCAGACAGTTTCCATAGTCCTGGGCGGGGGGTATGTGCAGGTTAGACTACACAGCTGCTAGTGAAGTGGAAAACTAGGAACCCATTCCATTTGGCAAACTTCTTTCCACATCTTCTAGGACAAGGCCCTTGTCTCCAGGGGTTTCAAAACAAACAAACAAATAAACACTGAGACCTATTCCCTGGTCTCAAGCACTCACAGTGTGATGAAGAGTTGTGCCCACATTTACATAAGGCAAAACAAAATGCTACTGGAGGGCCCACGCAGAGAGGGTGGGACATTTTATTCTGGCCTCAGAGGTCAAAGGAGGCTTTTATAACATCATAATAAAATAGTTATTAGCATAACATTAACTCTCAGGGCTTGCTGGTAATAGGGTATTCTGGGTATTTGCATGGCTTACCTCATTTAATTGTCATAAAATTTCTATGAGTGAGTTTGCAGATAACAAAACTGAGACACAAGGAAATTCATTCCTATCCTGGCCTTACATGGCAGGTAGGTGGTAGAGCTGAAATCTGAACCCATCAGACTCTGCTCCTCTAGCACACCAGGGGCTGAGTCAACCAAGACAGGTCTCAGGCACACTCTGTGGCCAAAAGGCTCTGATAAGGCCCATGGAGATGAATCACTGAGGGAAAGTGCTCACTTACCCACATTATCTCCCACCGTGTGCAACCCTGACTCTGGCTCCAAGGTCCTGCCGCTGACACTGCCCCTGGTCTATTTGTGAAGGTGGCCACAGCTCTGTATTCCCCAAGGCTCCATGTCAGCACCAATACCAAAGAAGACTGATGGAGCCTAAATGTCAAGGTACATGTACATAACAGATCACTCATGAAATAATTTGTTATTATAAAAGGTAGTTCGATGTCAGAGGGAAAAAACTCTCAAATCCTGGTTCTGCCACTTACTGGCTGTGTGACCTTGGGCAAATCTTAGTGTCTCTGAGCCTCAGTTTTCCCACCTGCAAAATGGGGTTAACAATGCTGATCTCAGGCAGGTGTAACAAAGATGAAATGATATGGTACGTCTAGTGCACACCACAGGCATGCTAAGCAATGGTTAAATAAATGATCTTACAAAGGATTTCCACTGGAAAATCATTCTCTGCGTGATAATATCTGGTGATAATACTTCTAACTCATATTCATCTGCCACTAAGCTAAATCCATCACATGCATTATCTCATTTAGTCTTTAAAAGCATAGTTTTTTTCATTTGACTTAGCTTTAGGACCACAGAAAGGGTATGCCCAACACAGTAATTTTACCTATGCACACCTGTACATGGAGAGAGAAACAGGATGGTCGGAGCAGCTAATATCTCCTGGGTACCCCCTATATACCAGTAACTGTTCTAAGCATTCCACATGTAGTAACTTATTTCATCCCCCAAAAATGCACCTGTAAGGTAAGTCCTACTTCATCCCCATTTCACAAGGGCTGGGGCTTGAAGCACAGAGTGGGTAAGTAACTTTCCCAAGACCACTGTGGCAGGACTCAAACCCAGAGCCCAGATTCTTCAGCACTATACTCTTCTAAAATAAAGAAGTCACGGCTGTAAATTCTAAGCTTGTCATTCCCCCTCCAACCTAAGCTCTGCCTTTGTTCCCCTTCTGCCAGTACCTGCCCGCCCCCTCACCCCTGCCCCACTGCTCTTGCTCCCCAGCTCCACCACCACAGTACCTAAGTCAGAGGTGTCAAACTAGCGGAATTTTGTGGGCCCTGGTTACCTGGGCCTTCAGCCCCCTATATCCCATCCTCTACAAAGTCACCAGGGCCATCTTACCATGCATGGCACTCTTCTGCTCAAGCACACTCAAAAGCTCCCTGCTGCCTAGACTGAAGCCCCCAGTGGGGGGAAAAGCATCAGCTGGGGCCTCAAGGTCCCTGCAGGTTCTGGCCTGGCCTCCTTCCCTTTGTCCCCAGACCTCTCTTTTGTTGGCTTCTAAGTGCCAGAGGCAGGGCAAGTCAGTAAGGTCTTTCCCGACCAGCCCATCTAAAATTCCGGCCTTCTCCACAACCCTTTTCCTCCACCTATACCCAGAACATCCTGTCTTCTCCCCTGCTTAGTGCTCTTGATCCACCTCATGGCCTGGCCTCACAGGTTTAACCTCATTGTTTACAGTCTCTCTCTCCCTCCTAGAACATAAGGTCTATGAGGCAAAGGATTTTACCTTTCTTTCCCTTTCTACAACCATAGCACCTCGAAGAGCTTCTGGCACAGCGTAAGAACTCATAAATATCTGCTGGGTGAATCGACATTAAAACATGCCCAAGAAGAAAATGTGCAAACAGAACAATGGTGGGGAACGGCTAGCATACCTTTGGCCTTCTTCTCTGCTCCTGAAGACGTTTCTGGAGCAGAGGCTGTCGGTGCCAAGATCAAGATGTATGGCAGCCAGAGCCTTTCTTGTTCATTCTCTCTGGAATTACAGTAGGACAGCCTCCCATCCCTGTTCTGAACTTAGATGGGTGCTTGCCCCCCCCCACACACACTCTCTCTCTCTCCCTGTCTTTTTGAAGGCTGTCTGCCTCTGTCCTAAACGCACATGTCCAGCCTCGTCTCCCTCTGCCCACCTTCAAGCCAAGCCACTTCCCATTTCCCCGGGCCTCTACACCCACGAGACATGCTCTCCTCTTCCCTCCACGTACCAATGTGCACTTCATGGACTCTTCTTCATCCAGATCAAATGCAGTCTCCTCCCCACCCCCCACCCTCCTTCTTTCCCTTCAGAGCCTTCCAGGCGTCTCCAGCCCCTAGAAAACCACCCACTGCTATCTCCAGCATCCTATGGAATTAGTCATGAACTACCTTGTGATTAGCTTTCAATGACCTGAACCGTTACCACAATCTCCTCCATTTTTTTTTTTTTTTTTAAACATGTATGTCTTGTTTTCTCAAGTATGTGGTGAATGTGCTTTGGAGTAGAGGTGAGGCTGGGCCCTACCCACACTGCCATCCCCATAGCACAGGGCCCAGGCCACACAGTAGGTGCTCAAAGGTAATTACCTGCCCAAGGTAAACAAGTCACTTTCCTAATCAGGTCATTTCCTCAATCCCAGGTGCCTGGACTGGCTTCTCCCAAGGGCCTATATATTTTTCTTCAGGATCTGCCCTGACCTTGGTTCTCTGCAAGGCCAGTCCTGGGCTTCTGTTTTCAAAGGGGGTTAAACCCACTCTAATCATGCTCCCCTGCGCTGGGCAGAAAAGTCCAGTGGGAGAAATTTCAAGGTCCCACAGGTCTGGGGAAGGAAAGTACATCGTTCTTGGAGGCAAACCCAGGATTCAGAGCATTTCAACTACCTCAAATCCTCGAATTTAACAGGGAGTAAAGACCACAGTGTGAGCTGTAGGTGAGTCACAGTGGGAAAACCAACACTTGAGGCCCAGTGCACCGACTCTTAGTAAACTGATTACAAGAGGCAGCAAAATCTCCAGTTCCTTAGGAGCCTCAAGGAGAGAGTCAGGGAAGAGGCGGTTTACTCAGACCCCCCCAGGTGCCAGGCTGTGAATGAGGGTCCCCTTGGGTCTCTACTGTCAGGTGAGTGAGCTGTCATTAGCTCAGTGTGCACCTGAGGAGCGGAGACCCATGCTAACAAGGTGAGTGGAGACCCATGCTAACCAAGTGAGTCCTGCTCTTTCCACAACCACCAAGCAACAGTCCTGGGTTGTCTGTGGTTGGTTTTTTTGTTGTTTTGTTGTTTTAAATTTTGAGTAGGAAATACATTCAAAAATCAAAACTCACAGAAGTATACAGGAAACGTGTCCCTTCTACTGTACCTACCCCATCCACCCCCACTCCAAACCAGGGAACCACTCCCCTTGCTTATGCCTCATCCCTGACAATCTTTTTGTGTATACACACAAATATAAATATTTATTCTTTTCTTTACATAACTGATACACACTTCTCAGTGCCCAGCTTGGATCTCTTAAAGGGATGGACTTGGGATGGGGCCCGAGACAGAGGATCTCTATGCAATAAAAAAAAGTGTGAAACAAAAAGGAAACTATTCTGGAGAACACATGTTCCCTTGAGGACCTGAGGCCTCAAGGGAAGGTCCCTGTGGGTCCCATGGGGTCAGCTGCTAATGGAATCTCAGGCCAGCCTGAGGGGAGCTTGAGTGGTAGGTGGGGGCATGGGTGCGGGGAAGGAAAACACCAAGGGAAGTCCTGAAACCCCACTGGCTGAAATCTCTGGCTGGCCTCACCTTCCAGAAGAGGAAGGAAGTATCCATAGAAACAGGACTAACCTGATTCCCGCAACAAGAGCAGAATAGGTTAGTGACCAGGAGGATACAGGAACTATAGAGGAAAAGCAATCATTTCCTCTGAAATTTATGAGACCAAGAAGGGGAAGCTGGTGCCTGAGACTCTCACAGACTTCAAATGGCTGGAGCACGGAAGGGCTTTGGGACATGAGATTGAGGAAGTCAATGATTCAGACTCCAAAGAGGTTCCAGTTCTGCAAAGGAGTGATGGGGGAGGGGGCAGTGAGGAGGAGGGAAGGGGAGGAAGGGGGGGGAGAGGGGGAAGGAGGAAGAGAAGGGGAGGGGCCTCTTAGGAAGCAGGCCACTTACCACAGAGGTTGAGAGCCGGACTCTGGGGATAAACTGGCTAGACTCCAACTCCCCCTCTTGCCCTAACCACAAAACCTTGAGCTAATCAGTTAACCCCTCTGTGCCATAATTTCCTCATTGGGAAGTGAGGCAAGTGACAAGATCTACCTCATGGGGTTGGCACAAGAATTCAATGAGTTCATGTTCACAAAGCCCCAATAAGAGGGCTTGGCACACAGACAACTACAGAACATGTTGTGGAACAGGAGCCGTGTGGTTGCCGAGGGAGCCCTTGACAAGGCCAGCTGTTAGGAAGCCCACATCCCAGTCACGGGAAGAATGCATAACCAAGAAAACCCTAAGACGGTGATGCAAGGCCTATTCCTGTGACAACCAGAGGAGGCACGCATGGAAGGAGCTCAGGCTGCAGAGCAGAGGGCAGAGGGTGGGAGGGTCTGGGGGCATGGGGTCATCTGGAACCAAGAGGTCCAGGGGCAGAATTGGCTCCCACTCCAGGTACATAGGGGCCCCTCTCTAAAAGGGACATCTTTAGACTGACAAAGATCACACACTGAGATGAGAAAGAGAGGCGGGATGGGGGACAAGCTCAGTTTTAAAATACATCTATTTAGATATTTTCAGTGACTGTAAGAACCCTGACCCAGAGCGCTGGAAACTCTTGCAGATGAGACCGCTAAACTTCCAGCTACATCTCTTTGGGGCAGCCTGGGGACACTCGAAAGCAGTCTGGGGGCCCTTTGGGAACCAACAACATGTGCTATCAGCCAGAGTCCACTTCCTCCTATGACCGGATACTTGGTGGGAGGTGGAAAACTGCACTAAGCACAGCACATCCAGATTCAAGAAGACTTCTCGCCAGAAGTCAGAAAAGCAAATGGAAGGCGACTCAGGAAAGGGGCAGCCTCGACTGCCAATCCCAAAGCAAGCTGATGAAAGATCTAACGGTGCCTAAGGTGAGGTCTCTAGTAGCATGCCAGAGGGCTCTCTCCTGGTAAGCATTTTATCAGCAACGGGGTGATGGTATGGAAGGCATACGTTTAATTTAATTTTATTTATATTCAATGAATTGACATATAGTGTATTATTTGTTTCAGAGACAGAGGTCAGTGATTCATCTGTTGGGTATTATACCCAGTGCTTATTGTATCACATACCCTCCTTAATGCCCATCACCCAGTTACCCCATCCCCCCAATCCCCTCCCCTCCAGCAAGGATAGGGAAGGCATACTTAATAGGATCCTGAAAGAGCTCAATGGAACATAGTTGCACCGAATTTAACAAAGTGGAAATTTAACAGAAATGGTTGTTCTGAATCAGACGGGAACAAAATAGGAGGCTCTGCATCTAAGTTCTAAAGCCACACCTTAAGGACAGAGGAGATGCGGCTTAGCAACACCACATGTTAAAAAGATCTGGTCAGCGGTAACGTCAGTGAGTCAAGGGTGTGATGGAGCTGCCAGAAAAGCTGATGCAACCTTGGGCTGCATTAAGAGGAGCAGAATGGCCTCAACAAGGGGGGTGATGGCTCCCTCCCTCTGCTGTGGTCATACCACACCACGAATACCATATGTGGTCGGGGCACTGGCCTCAGCATATGAGAATTTGAACATGTGGGAGTTTGCTCAGAGGAGAATCACTGGGAAGGTAAAAAGAACTGAACCTACACCACAGTTTGTTAATCCGGAAGGAAACTCAAGAGCGAGGAAGAGGGCTGCCTTTAAATACCATGTTTTACTAATTAGAAGCTGCACATTTTCAATTATAAATTGTCTGAAAGCAGAATGTATCTTCTAGTCCCTTAACATCTAAGTAAGATTGAGAAATGCATCATCATTTTACCAAAATGTAATAATGTGTCAAAAGAGCCACAAAGATGGCAGAGTCAAAAAGTGAATTGGAAGAGTCAGATTCTAAAACTGAAGATGTTTTAGAAATGCCCTAACCAATTTGCTTTCCTCTTTATGTACACACAAATGTTATGGGATATAAACTTGGGCCTAAGTCTAAAAGGGGTCTTCTTTCAGTAAAAATAATACTTTTCAGAGGTAACACAGCATTGTTCCACAATTTAATTGGAAGCACTTTTTTCTTGAAGGTACAGGAAATAGTGATACTTCTTCCGATGGGTGGTTTCATAGACTGGATTTAAAAACCATATCTGAGGTTCTGACACGGGGAGGGAAAGAGGCAGCATGTTCTCTGTGGCTTCTAGAAGGAAGACTGGGACCAAATGCCAGAAGCTTTCGGGAGCCATGAGGGAGGCAACAGGAGGAACCATCCAAAGATGGAACAGGTCCGCTCTGATCTGCAAGCCCAGGCTAGACCACCACAGTGGAGAAGTCAAGCACCAATGGAACAGCCCTATGGTTCCGAGATCTGATGGTGAAGATCTCGCCACAAAGGGAAAAGCGCCTCATCTCTCTTCTTTGCACACATAGGTGCTTCAGCTGAGCCATTCTCTTAACAAGTCACTAGCCAAAGGCAGAAGCCACTTATGGAATAGGACTGAATGGAGGCCAGAAGCAAAGAGGAGCCCTGACCACATCTGTGGGCCGGTTTGGGAACAGACTTGATGAGGAAGGGCCTCGATGGCCCCTAGGTGCCAGGCACCAGGCTAGGTGTGCTATGCGTATTGCCTCATTTAATCCTCACAGCCACCCTGACAGGTGGGTATTATCATGCCCATCTTCCAGAAGAGACACTAGAGGCTCAGAGAAAGAAAGTGACTTGCCAAAGGTTTTACAGCTCTGAAAACCATGGTTGGTGGGACAACAGGAAGGAAATTCCAGAAATCTTGGTTGCAGAATGCATAAATGGAGAGATCAGCTGATCAAAGAACCAATGTGGTCTCATGTTGGTAGCACTAAAAAAAAAGACAAAAAGAAAAAAAAAAAAAGACAAAAAGCTGGTTCCGTGCGCCCCACCCCCCTATCAATAGCTTTCCCGGGCACTGAAGCCACGCCATTTGCTGCTTGCAGGAAGGATTTATTCCATCATATACAGCAAGGGTGTTTCTGAGACCTCTGTGGCAGAGAACAGGTGCTGGCAACCCAGCTCAAATGTCAAAGCCTTAAGCACACCGGGTTGCCAGGCTTCCTACCAGCTGGGTTAACGGGTTAACGCCGGAGCTAGCGGAAGCTGAGCTCAGCTTATGTCTCCTCCCCAGAGGGCGGGGGAGGGGAGGAGGCTGGGGAGCTAGCCAATCCCCTGCCTGGAAATATCAAGTCCTGCCCCACCTGCATGCCCAAGCTTCCTCCTCCACTGGGGAAGTAAACCCAAAGTGAGCACCCGAAACCCAGGGCAGCACCCTCCAGAAGGGGATATTCAGGTGCTTGTGAGACCAAAAGCAAAGGAGGATCAGACCTTTCAGAGGTTGGCCCACAATGCTCCATGATTTTCTGACACCTGCAGAAAACTCCCTACCCCACCTCCACCCCCAGCACTCAGGGCTGGCTGGATCCCAGCCTTCCACACTTCACAGCTCCCGCAGGCAGCCCCCATGTTTCTACCAGGTGGCACCCTGAATGTGCCTTCACTTTTCCACATTTCTGTGCGCTGTATCTCTGGCTATCTCTCCCTACAGAAATCCTATTTTCTAAGTCCCATTCCAAGCACCAAGTGCCACATCCTCCAGGAAGTCTCACTTCGTTCCACCATGACACTCTCCAAAGCACGTTCCACACTCCCCCTTGATATGTGGGCATCCCTAGCTTGTCTAATGTACCTCCATGTGTTAAGTAAGGGCTCTGCTCCTGTCGTTCATCGCAGCACCCCCAGCACGGCAGCTGCACCCTGAGCTCAGGAGCCTTGGCCGTGGTGCTCCATGTCCTTCCTGACGGCACCCTACTCACAATCCTGACTCCCTCCTCCACCTCTTCCCAGCTGACTCATCTCCTTGGGTGCAGCCCTCTGCTAACAGCTTATCAGAGATAAACTAATCTGTCAACATATCCTTCTCAGTTAAATTCTGTATTTTTCGCAAACCTCTGAAAAAGAAGGACTGAAAACAAAGGCAGGAATTTTAGGCCCTAAGGCCTTGGGGGAGGTATTTCTTTCTTTCTTTCTTTTTTTTCAAGTTAAGGGGGGGAGGTATTTCTGATCATGAAAGATCTCACACCAAGCAATGGAGCAAGTCAGTGCTACAAGTGTATACACATCCTAAATTGAGAGAATACCAGAGCTGTGACAAAGGGCGCAGGCCTCCGTCCCCAAAAGCAAAAGCCAACTGCAAGTAAGATTGCCCAAGTCCAACCACAGGATCAAGGCTGGGCAGCAATGGTGGAGGGAGAACAGACTTGACTCCTACCTGGCTGGGTGACCTTGAGCAGGGAACCACACCTCCCTTGCCTCTTCTCCATACCAAGAGGCCTCTGAGCCTCAGTGTCCCCCTAAGTAAAAACCACGGTGGTGGGAGTGAGAGCTGGATGATCTCAGAGTGCCCTTCCAATCTGACATCCAACGTCCTGTGACTCATGGCCTCCGTCTCTCTCTCCCTCCTGGGAAGAAACTACCCTAGTTCCACTCCCTGCTCACCTTGAGCCCCACCTGAGTCCAAAGGGAAAGGGAATGCTAAAGATCTCCCAGCCAGTCAGCAGGAAGCACGGCGTGGGGGGGGGGGGGTGCCACCACAGGTGAAAGGAAGGGTCAGAACTGGGGGCAGGTGTTGGTTTCTATGGACACAGAAATGCCCCTCATTCACGCCGCCATCTGTCCCAGCCTGGAAAAAGACAGCTGGTTGCCTTTGCTTCCCTGACCTACCTTTTTAAGAGATTACAACTGCTTGCCAAATTTAAGTGCTGCTCTAAAATCAGGACATATAAGGTCTCTCAGCCTGGACCGGAAGGTTTCAGACTGGGTAAAGAGCAGGAGCAATGCAGAATAAAGCTTGGAGGCAAACTAGGCCGCTTTGTGCAGCCATGCCAATTAAACATCTTTAAAAATAGCCTCTCTCTTCTCTCGTGCTGAAGATAAAGATGAAGTTTCAGCAATAACCAGACATCTGCTAGGAGCTTCTGAAGAGATCACAACATAAACACCCCAGAGAGCAGCCATAAACAGCTCAGAACCCTCTCCAGGCAGCCAGCAGCTCCTGCTCACTAGGGGGGTGGGGGACACAGAAAGAGGTGGTACGGAGAGGCTAGCCTCCCCAGGACCGGAGGAGGTGGTGGGGAGGAGCTTGTCCGGATAGAAAATAGAGAACCAGCTACCTTCTGCAGGGAAGTAAGAGTTCAGGAACCCACCAAGAGGATTTCCAGGAAGCCATCCAGAGGATTCCAGGCCCCTGTCATTTGTTCTAAAGATGGGTTGCTCCTTGAGGGTGGAAGTAAAGACAGTTTTGAGTGCCCACCCCTGCAGGGTGCTTCACAAACAAATATTTTAAATTTATCTCTATATCAACCCCTGTGGTAGGTGTCTTTATATAGACTAAAATACTAGTGTTCATGGAGTTGCCCAAGGCCACACAGCCAGGATTTGAACCCAGGTCTGTCTTAGTGGAATTGTTTGTTTGTGCCTATCATCAGAACAGGCCCCTGGGGTTTATTCTCAATGTCTGGGCTCTCTACACCCACAAATCTAACACCAGGAGATTTGGCATGGGGAGAGGTAGCAAAGTAGGGGGGAAGGGTAATAGTTAAGCGTTGGCCAAATGAAAGAACCGCCATCTCAGCAGCCCTGTGGGCCACTCCACACCCTGGGTGTTTCCTAGAAGGTCCAGAGAAAAGCAAAGGAGGAAACAGGTACCAATTGATGTCTAGATTCTGTCTGCCAGGATCCACAGGAGACTAATGAGAGCAGATGCCACTGAGGAAGAGAACGGGGTTGGGGGGGGGGGCGATTGGGGATGGGGCTGGAGGATGGGCAGGGCAGACTTTTCATGGGATTACCTTTGTCCTGAGTGAATGAGTATGTTACCCTCATCCATGCATGCATGGGGGAGGGTGGCGGGAGTGCCCTGTGTCTGTGTGTGTCTGTGTGTGGGCGGGTGAGTCATTTTTTAAGAGAGTCCGTGATGTCAGGTCCAAGATAACAGACACACCCAAGCTAGAGATGGAAACCTAGAGCAGGCAGGAGTGCTGGGCCCCTGGCTGCCACAGACTGAGAAGCCTGAGACCTCATCCAGAGCCTCATCCTTCCCTCCCGACAGTCCTGTCCTGCAGCTGCGGGCAGAGAGCCGACAAGCTCTCCTGGCATGGGCCCCATAGTCCCCAAGGCCCCCATTTGCCCAAGCCCCACAGGACATTCCCTGAGGGAAGAGATGGACCTAGTCCTCACTCTAAAGTCTGGAAAGAGGCCTCCGCAGTGGCCCCATCTGTTCCTCTCTTCTGTTTCCCCTTCATCTGCTATCAGACCCCTACTCCTTCAGCAGGGGTCTCCTTGCCTGCCCTCTGCTTCAAGCTGTGCGGAAGCCCCTCTATCCTGATACTCTGAGCTGTCAGTGCTCTGACCACCCAGCGGCCACGGACTCTACTCATTACACCTCACTACCCCCTTCCGCTCATCCAATATGAATAGCTCTGTCCGACAGATGGCTCAGCGTTCTGCCAGGGCCTCAGCAGGCCCTGGGCCCATTCTGCTCCAGGCAGCAGCTCTCCTAGGGACCAAAGGACCCAACTGGCTTTTTCCTGGAACTTCTTCACCCTCCCCTATACCTCGTCTCCTGGCCCCAGGTACAAGCTAAACTCTGCAATCCTGCAAATCTTCACTAGATACAGTCAGCGCTCAGATATGTAGCCAAGGCCAGCCACTCAGAGTCATGAGAGCAAAGCCATGGTTTCAGCATCTGCTACAAAATGCTGCTACTACCAAGGCAAGGCCAGAATAGGATGTTCCTAAACTCCCAATCTTGCCTCTGGCAAAGCTGGGCTTCTGGACTGGGTGTGTCAGGAGCTCGCCGCCTGCAGACCTCCCGTAAACCTCTTGTGGCAGCTCAGAGATCAAAAGCCACCATCCAGCTCCTCGCCAACCTCCTCTTGCTGCCTACAGAAAGGACATCTGGCCTGGACATCCCTCACTGCAGGGGAAGGAGAAAAACCGGAGCCCCAAGCCAGCAGGAAACAAGTCTCTCCTCGGAGACCCGCCAATACCTGTGTATTCCCCAAAGAGCCATCTGACCCAGCCTTGGAAGGAATGCCAGTGCAGCCAGGGATCTGGGCTGGGAGATTCGGGGTGGGGTGCAGGCAGGGAAATTACCTAGACCCTCAGGGGAGAGAAACACTAGTGCAAACAAAGAACATACTATAGTCTCAATCCTAAAAACACCAGCACTGTCCACACACAATTGCCTGCCAGCACCACCATGGCGACAGGCCAGAGCTTCCTAGGATGAGCTACAATGATATTTAGGTGCATGGAGGGTACTGGGCAATTACATTTAAGAAATGCTATCACCCCTGGCCTTCACCAAAGCCTCTTCAGGGATGGACACTCCCTCAGCAGCAGACAGGGAAGGGAAGGGCCTCAAAAACCCCACTCCACGGTGATCCGGTCTTGCAGTGGAAGTTTGTTTGTGACCCAGAGGTTGCGTATCCCCTATCATCCCTGCCAGCCCTGAGTTTGTGAGACCAGATGATTGGTGCTTTAGAGAGGAGGAGACTTATCAGTGCAGACCAGCCGGGTTTACTACCTCAGGAGAAGACGCAGGGAGGACACAGAAATGGTGGAGGGAGCGGTCAGCCCCCTACCCCATTCCCCAACAAAGTGAGGTCCAGGGGGTGTTTGGCAATCAGGCACTTCCCCAAGGGGACAAGAGAGCCACTGGGGCCTGAAGCTTTGCCCTGCCTCCCTGACCCTAACAACCATGTCATTCTGTGTTCCTCTGATACCTCAACCTTCCTGAATTAAAAAAAAAAAAAAATCAAGAGCCTACCATTAGAATGATTTCATTTTGGGGAGTCCAAAATGAAATCCTCAGGAAGGAAAGGGAGGAAGTAGAATGGGAGACAGGATAAGGCTGCATGGGTTTCATGGCTCCCTGTCTCCTAAACCCCAGCTTTTTTTTTTTTTTAATTCCCTAATTTGAGGAAGCCCAGGTAAGTTAAGATAATGTCATAAAACAAATAAGTAAATATCAAAATCACGGTGGCTCTGACCTTATCCACATACATAGCTATACAAAATGCAGGTATAATTTTGTCCACCCATCCACACTGAAGAAAATTTGCCTTTTTTTCTTTCCTTCTTTCTTTCTTTCTTTTTTTTGCTTTGCTTGGAATAAATTTTTTAAATAATTTTTATTAACATTTAATGTATTATTTGCCCCAGGGGTACAGGTCTGTGAATCACCAGGTTTACACACTTCATAGCACTCACCACAGCACATACCTTCCCCAATGTCCATAACCCAACCACCTCTCCCTATCCCCCTCCCCCCAACAACCCTCAGTTTGTTTAGTGTGATTAAGAGTCTTTTATGGTTTGTCTCCCTACTGATCCCATCTTGTTTCATTTTTTTCCTTCCCTACCCCCCAAACCCCCACTTTGCCTCTCAAATCCCTCATATCAGGGAGATCATATAATAATTGTCTTCCCTGATTGACTTATTTCACTCAGCATAATACCCTCTAGTTCCATCCACATGGTTGCAAACGGCAAGATTTCATTTATTTTGATGGCTGCATAGTATTCCATTGTATATATACATCACATCTTCTTTATCCATTCATCTAGACTCTTTCCATAGTTTGGCTATTGTGGACATTGTTGCTATAAACTTTGGGGTGCACGTATCACTTCAGATCAGTACCTTTGTATCTTTAGAGTAAATACCCAGTAGTGTGATTGCTAGGTTGTAGGGAAGCTCTATTTTCAACTTTTTGAGGAACCTCCATACTGTTTTCCAGAGTGGCTGCACCAGCTTGCATTCTTACCAACAGTGTAGGAGGGTTCCCCTTTCTCTGCATCCTTGTCAACGCCTGTCATTTCTTGACTTGTTAACTTTAGCCGTTCTGACTGGTGTGAGGTGATATCTCATTGTAGCTTTGATTTGTATTTCCCTGATGCCGAGTGATGTGGAGCACTTTTTCATGTGTCTGTTGGCCATCTGAATGCCTTCTTTGCAGAAATGTCTGTTCATGTCTTCTGCCCATTTCTTGACTGGAATATTTGTTCTTTGGGTGTTGAGTTTGATAAGTTCTTTCTAGATTTTGGATACTAGCCCTTTATCTGCTATGTCATTTGTGAGAAAATTTGCTTTTTTAAGAGGAAAAAGAACCCAAGTGTTTGGATTTTCCATTAGAAAAAAATGTTTTTATTGTAAAAATTTGGGGGAAATACTAAAAGATGTCTAAAGATGAAGGAAAAAGAATCAAATCTAGCACTGCCATCAACAAAGAAGGACTTGCTTCGTGGAAAAGACTATGTGAAAAACAACAACAAAAGCCCAAGACAAAACAAACAACAAAGAAGGAAAAAAAAAAAAAACTCCTCACTGTGAGGGCTATTTGCAGAGGGGGCCTCTCCCAGGTGGGTCAGATCTTAGGGAGATTTGACAGGGCATCCAGGAGTGAAGCGTACCTTTCCCTTCGTTCCTGAGCCCCAAGTCTCCTTCATTAGGATGCCCACAAAGGGTCCAGAGGCGACTAGCTCTTTACTGCAAATTCAGACAAAATACTGAAAGGTGATGAGTGTGTGTCGACCGTCCCAACCAGCCAGCTGTGATCTGAGAAAGGTTCCACTACTGGCCAGGTGGGGGGCAGGTTAGGGGAGGCTCAGGAAGGTGTAGGGAAGGAGTGCTGCCTGGGCAGAAGTATGCAGAGTTCTCCGTGCAGCCCAAATGCCAAGTGTCTGGGTCAGAACGTGGTGATGCCCATGGCTGAGTAAGCAGGGATTCCAAGCTCTGGCAGAAATGACCTCAGTCCCTGTCTGTCCCACAGATGATCGGGGGAGACCGGCTGCTGATCGGGGCATAAGGGCAGCCATCTGGGCTCCCTACCACAAACCAGAGCAGTGTGGTGAGCACAGCAAATAGTTCTCCTCTTATTTCACGATGTTTACAGACTGACGCTTGCTGAGGAAACCTCCACACGCGAGCAAGTCATCTTTTTTTTAAACCTCTTATCTAAACACAGTCACAACCAGTCACACAAGCCCAGGACAGGGTTCATTCACTCAAAACACATTGCCCGAGTGGCTGTGACACCACTGGACAGAGGCTCAGCCAGCCTCCGCCCCATCCCAGATGCCACGAAGGGATCCAGCTGGGCACCCAAGGGGATTTCAGCCTCACAGTGTTTGGCGGCTTGGGGGGGGGGCACTTAAAATGGAGGGTCACGGATACGTAAAAACTGGAGAGGAGTCTGCCCCAGCTTAAAGAAGCATAAACGGACTAGCAACCAAATGCAGCATACAGATTTGAATCCTGATTCGAACAAACCAACTCGAAGGTCCTTTCTGAGACAATGTGGGAATTCTGAATACAGACAGATGAGACCAAAGAACTATTGTTCATTTTCTTACATGCAAAAATGGCAATGTGGCTATGCCAAAAAAAAAAAAATAATAATAATAAGATAAAAAATAAAAAAAAATAGATATATACTGCATTAGATAGGGGGAAAATCACATGGTATCAGAGATTTGTTTTAAAATACTTAAGGAAGAAAGGACAGAAGGGGAGAAAAAGCAAGAGATGAAGCCAACCCAGCATAACCTTGACTGCTAAAGCTAGATAAGGAGTGTATGGAGCTCGTTATGCCATGGTCTCTATTTTTGTGTCTGAAAATGTTCATGGATATGGCAAAAGAGAGGACTGTAAAACATTATAGTGGACAGCTTCATGAAGATTAGGACGAGAGGCTAAGGGAATATGGAGCAAAGAGCAACAAGTATTTGTAAGAACCAGGAAAGAAATCTGTTACGTTTGGTAAGGGTTTTAAAAGCCATTTCATAGCAGGGTAGGAAACCATGTTCACAAAGAATTACAAAAGAAGTTGGAGGAATAGTGAGTGCAGTGAGGGAGTTGCCCACACCACCCCTCCAGGGGACAGAACACAGCCACAAGGTTTTCCTGCTTCCTTCAGTCCTTAACTCACCACCTCGATCTCATTCATACAGACTGAGACCAGAATTTTAGATCAGTTACCAACTAGCCATGTGAGGTGGTGGCAAGGGGATAGGGGGGTAATCTTCCCCAGTCTCAGTCTCCTCATCTGTAAAATGGGAACAGCCCCAGCAACTTCTTTGGAAGGCTAATGTGGGGACCTACTGATATAAACAAAGAAAAGTCCCAGCGTGATGAACAGTATTCCCTTCTCTGGCTCTTTAAACAATAGAGACTTTCAGTCTTGGCAATGTTCAGCCCAAAACTTCTTGCACCCATACCTTACCCCTCCCACCAGAATCAATGCTCTCCACCAAACAGACAGGACCTCTCCACTTCAAAAGCAAGAAGTGAAAGGGACAGGTCCGTGGCTGGCAGGCACACCCAGATGAGAGTATGAACATGGGCGAAGAGGAGAAATATGCCCCAGTTATAGGCAAAGGAAGGTTACCCAGCTGATGCTCTGCTCCTTGTAGCTCCTGAGAACAGGGCTCCAATGAACACAGCTAAAACCAGCCTCAGTCCATAAGATGCTTTTTACTAAAGAACAACTGGTTGGTATTAGGCTAATCATGATTTTCTTTTAGAAGAGAGGGATGAGCAGAAAGCCAGAGCTCCAGGACTAAAGAAGGAAGGAGGCACACGGAAAAGTGATAGCATTTTTTTTATAAGGAGATGCTCAAACAGAGGGTCTCAATCACCTTACCATCATAACTAGTATAGCTCAACAACTGTCCCCCCAAAACAAAACAAAACAAAACAGAATTGGATCTAAAGTAGAGGTTATTTCAGCTAATAGTCTTCCTAGACCATCCCAGAAGCCAACTTTCAGAAGTGAGACCAAGTCAATGGCACAAGCAGGCTTCCTCTCCAGACCCTCACCCCCCAGATGGTACCCAAACACCAGAAGGTCAATCCCTCCCCAGTAGAGCATGAACCAATACCAGTCATTCATCCCTGACCGGAGGACAGAGTGAGCAAGTCGTCTGCAGGTTGAACAACCTGGGCTAACCAGGGTCATTTCAAGAGCTTTGCCGAAGAAGCAGCCTCTGAATCTTTAGACAGAATCTTTTCAAAGGCCAGAAAGCTCCAATCACACACAGGAGCACCATGACCCTGCAGACATCACCTTCCAGGGCCATAGGGCAGCAGGAAGAACACTGAATATAGTTCTGGCAGAGCCTGGTCCAAATCCTGGCTCAGCCACTTTCTGTGTGACCTTGGGCACTTAAACTACCTGAGTCTGTTTGCCCACATCTAAAATGAGGAAGGTAAAACTGAGTGTTTGGAGAGTAACCAAGAAATCTGCTGCAAAAGTGCCACAGGGCAGGACCCATCTGTCCGTAGCCACATAATAAATCTGTCTTCTGCTGGAAGGCAAGTTCTTACTGCAAGGAGTCTTCAGAACGTCGGTTGGGGCTGTCCTGGAGACTTGACGTCCACTTGTTGGTCCCGGGAAGGGGACAAGAACAGAGTTGGTCCAGGTGCCAGGCACCCAGGCGCATAAACACCAGAGAGCCAACCCCCTGCTGGCTTTCTTTCTGAGGGACCTGCCCACAAGGGGGCCAGTCAGTGACTTCACACACACACACACACACACACACACACACACACACACACCAGGAAACCACATAAGACTAGAGTGAGCAAGGGAGGCTGACAGAAAGACACTGCCAACCCCAAGCCTCACAAGGCTCAATGGCCATCAAAAGTAAAGCTCTTTTGGCCTTAAGGACCCAGGTTACAGAATTAACACTGTGGAAAGAGGCACACAGTTTACTCTGGTTTCAACACGCCTCTTCCCCATTCAGCAAAGGCTATGATTCCCAGCTCTGCCGGGCGGCTGGTCTAGGATAAAGTTAACCCCACTTGCTCCAGTCTGGAAGCCAGGTCAACAAGGGCTGACGCTGCTTGCAAAATCCTACTTCTCCCCAGGTTTAGTCAATGACGACAAAGCGGGAGCCAGAGACGCCCTTGCCGGGCGCTCCCAGGCCTGGGGTGCGCCTGGGCTGCTGGAGGGCACACTACAGACAGGACAGCTCCGCGGTCCCCTGGCCACCTCCACACCGCGCCCCAGACTCAGTCCCAATCCCAGCCCGCAGGCGGCCAGGCCACTGACTTTTGGCCCAACTTAACTTCCTGTTGTTAAGGAGGGAGGAGAACCAGGGCGGGCAGGGGAGCGCCCAGTGAAGAGCCAGGAAAGAGCCTGAACAGAGCGGAGCCCAAATTATGGGAAAGCAAAGTTTGGGAATGGTCTGCCCAGGCAGCATGCGGTACTGCTGGTGCGTCGCGCCCACTCCGTGTTGACGTTTGGAGATTTTCTCGGCTTAGAATTGCAGGGTTTGGGTGCTGGGGCGGAGTGGGAGGTAGTTCGGGGTCCGGGTGGCAGGCTTTTATTGCGTTCTTATCGATTCCGAGACCAATCAGGCAGCCCCGGCCTTCCCGGGCAGGGCCACCTGCTTGCCGAGCGCCCAGCTGGGTGGGTTTGAGGCGAGAGATGCTGCGGCCGCACCTGACTGTCCCCGGCGCGGGCCAGGGCGCAGAGTCCAGGCTCGGCTGCCACGGTCCCAGCCCGAGCCTCCCTCTCTGGAGCCCCGCACCTTACCCCCTTACCGAAATCCGCGCCAGCCACCGAACCTCGGGTCAGCTTCCTGCCTTCGCCTCGGGCAGCGGACCCGGTGGTCAGGACCCGCCGGCGGCCTGCAGAGCTGGGAGCTGGAGAGGCAGCCCCGCGCAGCCTTAGTCAGGCGAGCGCCTGCAGTTCTGCGCCGCGCGGCTGACTGAGCTGGGAGCCGCCCCCATCGGCGGCGCGGCCAATGGCAAAGCGGCCGGGGGCGCACTCCGCCCCCGGCAAGAGGCCCGCGGCCAATGGCAGTGCGGCGCGGAGGCCACCCCCGCTCCACACCCGCTCCGCCCCCGTGGGGCCAGCTGTCACCGCGTCTGCCGCCGGGCGCACGTGGGCTGCAGCCGTGCCCCGAGCTCAGGGAGTCCTGGGCGCTCCCATTCAGACCAGCACAGGTCTTCAGACCAGCGGGGGGCCGATGGAGGCAGGACGTAATGGTGCTGCTAGATGAAAACCTGGGTGGTAGTATCCTAGTGTCAAGGGAGAGACAGGGGCTGGGCCTCATGCTTCTTGGCCTGGGCAGCTGGAAAGCAAGCCTCAGCTTCCCCTTTTTGAAGTGAGGGAGCAAGCTTGGCACTTCCTGTATCGGCTGTGGACCTCCCTCTTTGCTTTGCCTCTTAACCCCCGGGGCTTCAGCAAATGCCGTTAGCTGATAGGCTCTTCCCCCGACCTGGACTGGCCTTGCTTGACCTGGACTGGCCTTGCTTCGAAAGCAGCTCATGGGAAGAGGGGCGGTAACGCAGACCACCTGTGTGACCTCTGTCACGTCACCTAAGAACCTTCTTCTCTTGGCTGTCAAATAAGCCCATTAATCTCTGCTCTGCCTGCACTCCTGGGTTGCCCATAGCCCCCAGCTGCCGAGAGCACCATCCACAGAAAAGAGTGTGGACAGTGTGGGGCCGAGTGAGGACTGCAAAGCAGCTCCATACACGTACTCTTACTCAGCCCTGGAGCCCAGGCTCTAGCACCAGCTGGGCCCAGTGCAGGCATCCATAAATATTCTGGGAACTGAGCTGACCCAGGAGAGAAGAACAGGAAAGCTTGGGCAGTGTGAGAAGAAGGCTGTGGCTCCAGGCTGCTGGAATTTCCACAGCTCCAGACCACCCTCTAGAGAGATTGTGTTCCCTTGCCAGGCACGTTCAAACAGAGCAGCTTGGCCCCATCAAACCTGGGGCTTACTTTGTTCTCTCTGCTCCTTACCAGGGGATCCTACTCCAGGCCTTTCAGGGTTTCCCAGGGATTGTCCTACCTGGTAGCTGTCAGCATCTTCAGAGTTCAGTCAACTTCCTGGAGATGAACTTCAGCAAAAGCTGTCTCTGCTCAGACTGTAGAAGTCAGCAGTGACTTCCAGAGGGGCAGCTCTCCTCTGATGGAAAGCTGCCTGCGATGCCCATGGATGGAGTGGTCTCTGTGCATGTTTTCTCAGTCCTGATGATGGCTCTGCAAGGTCTGTGTTTTTGCTATTGTTCCCTTTAACAGATGTGGAAACTGAGACTCAGGAAGGGAAAGTAACTTTTCAAGGTCACATGGTTAATAAGTAACAGGGTCGGAATTTGAGCCTAAAGCTATCTGATCCTAGCCTCTGCATGCCTAACTACTGTGCACTGGGGCCACTACAGCCTTTCTCGTGGCCCAAGAGCATGGTACAGAACATGTCTATCTCTAAAAGAACTGCTCTAGGGACTGACCTGCCCAAACATTCTATTAAGCCCAGGTCTGGGCACTTTTAGGGCCAGATGAAACAAGCATGGCCCTGCTTTATTTACAGACTGCTACAGGAAACCCTAGGCAGAGAGGAGATTCGGGAAACAACATTGCTCCTGCTCCCAGCACAAAGCCTTACCGGACACAAGGCCTCTTCCTTCTGGTCTGGGTCTGAGGACCCCCCCCCCCCCGGCCTGGGGATGGAGATGGAGATAATCATTCATTCAATTCACAAAAGCTACTGTGAGCTGGATGTGGTTCCTTCAGTCATGTAACTTACAAAACAGCTGATAAATAACCAGAAGTATAAGGGGCTACAGAAGCTCTATATTTCTTTTATCTTTTATAATTCCCACCACCTTATCTCCAGCACAATGTTCTCCAAGTTAAACACATTTAACACTACTTCAGGAACACTTTGGGCCAACCAAGTTTTGCAAAAACACTGCTCAGTATAGAAGTTCTAGTAGCTCAAAAACTAAAACTTATCCGTGTCTTCATAGGAGCTTTGCCTCTTCTCCCCCACCGAACCTTTTTGTTTTGTTTTTCCACACCCCACCTTTCTAACTCAGGGGCTCAGGCAAGAAAGACCCTTGCTAGGTGAGATTTTAGGGCAATTTGGGAGCTCATGGGGGCTCAGTGTAAGGACGGAAATAAGCCTTGGGACCTCTCAAGCCAGGGCCCCTCACCTCCACACACAAGCCGCCCTTCCCGGCCATCTCGCTGGAGGGTAGAGAGAAACAGGGACAGGAGATGACAATTCCACCCCCTCTAGACCCAGCAGCAACCATGGCATCTCCCATTGGACTGTGTGTCTGAGAGTTTATAGACTAAGCTCTTCAAAGAGAAGAAGGTCATACAAAGTTAGAAAGGGCCACAGAGGAAATACCATCTAAGCCCCTCACTTAACAGATTAAAGAAATTTAAAAAACAAATGGAGCCCCAGGGAAGGGAAGGTACTTGTGAGTGTCAAGGAGTGTGGGAATGGGTTCCAGAGTCCTGAAGGCTCTGGCCTCTCTCTAAGCACACAGGCAAAATCAAGATCCTCATGCAGTGGCTCAGTAGGCTATATTTAATAATAATCTCTTCCCCAGCCCACTCTTCTCAGGACGGTGAATGTGTGCTGCTGAAGGTTGTCTGGGAGATGCAGATGGCCACATTAGCATCAGAGGGAGGAAGAAAAGGAAGGCCCAGATTCATCCCTAAAAATATCTGCATCTCAGACTGGAAGCCATGGGTCTACCAGCATGTACGTGTCTCCCTCGAGAAAACTTCAGCTGGTGATCTCCATCATCATTGGTTATCTACCTGACAGTGTTCCAAGACGCTGTGGGGGTGTTAGGCCTGGCTTCTTTTTATTTCAAGCCTAGCAATTTGCTTGAAGAAAGGTCAGAGTTGAAGTAAGTGGATTCCCGATGCGAAGATTTTCTGTGGAGAAGCCAGGGTGCCTCTCAGGGCATTAGAAGGGCAGGGAGAAGAGTTAGACCACCTGTGTCTCCCCCTCCAAATGAGAAAGGGTCCCTGCCCTCGGACACTTTCCTCATGTACTTACATTCCAGGAAGGGGTAAAATAGTGATTAAGGTTCTCACCAGTTCCTGCCAATGCTGCCATGAAAGGCCTTCGGGCTTTCAGAGGAAGTGGAAGGCTGGTATCTGTACAAAGTCTGATGACCTTCTTAAATGATGAGAGAAAGCTGATTGGCCCAGGGCCACCTTGGGAGCTATCTTGGGAGAAGGATTTTCTAAGCCAGGAAGTGGAAACATTTGTACCTCCCTCAAACAGACACAGGAGTGTGTGAGAAGGAAGATCACTGGGGCCTTGTTCTAGCTGGTTATCTTCCTGATAGGCCCCAGAATGCTCTGTTTCATAGATAAGACATATAAATATTTTCAAGGTCACTAGGCGCTCATCAGGCCCACCACATTTTCCAGAGACAGGTTAGGGGAGAAATGGCACCTGTCAACGTCAGCAATGCCCTCAGAGAGACTGTAGCACTTTGGGGAATGTATGTCTGTTGGCAGCAATGATGGGAAACTCAGTGCTGGAGAGCTGAGAGCAGGTAGGAGATGGCATACCAAAGCAGAGACAGGGTAGGTGTGCAGAGGGTGAGAGGAAGAGACACAAGGCTCTGAAAGTAGTCTAGCCCCAGCCCCAAACTGCCTGGGGAGTGTGTGTGCGTCTGTGTGCGCACGCAGGCACGAATGCTCAAAGCCAACTGTGAAATGTGAGGGCATAATTCTGGTCCTTAGAGAAACAAGAGGTTAAACAATGCTACAAATGTACCCTCAAGGCAGGCTTGGGCCACCTGCAGCTCAGGCAGACTCCTGTTCATGCAAACTAGAAGCCGAGTCTAGAGCACTCTGGTCACTGAATGGAGCTAGGGAGGCAGCTCCCTAACCCTCCACAGTGCAACTGGCTGGGAGCAAACACAGGGATACTCTGCTCTGCTCTGGCTCATGGGGGGCAGGGCACTCATTCAAGATTATCTGTCTATCCATCCATCCATCATCTATCTACCCCTCCAATATGCATAGTGCCATTATTCTAAGAGATGTCCTAACTAGGGAGTTAGTAACATAGTCTCTGAAGTCAAGATGTCTGAGTTTGAATCTCAGCTCTGCCACTTGTTGACTGTGTGACTTTGGGCAACTGACTTAACCTCTCTGGGCAGCAGGTTCCTCACCTGAAAGAGGGGAATAGTAATAAGGAGATGTGTGCATAGTACAGTGCCTGGTACATTGTAACTGATGTATAAGGGTTTTTGAATAATTGAGGGCTGATAATAATAGGGCTATAGAGAACAAGAGTGTCTAAGAGGCAATGTTATGAGCAATTCCAAGTCAGGCACACAGCCACTTCCATCACTGAACTTGACTGTTTGAAGTAAATACAATTATCATCCACACCTTAGAGATGAGACAATGGAATCTTACAGAAGTTAAGTCACTTGCCCAAGCTCTCCCAGGAGCCAGCATACGGCAGGGTGAATCTGCCTCACTGACCTCTGAGCCTGTGCTCTATGCACCCTCCTGGTTACAAGACTAGGCACAGCTCCCAGGCCTGGCCAACTGTAGAACCTAGTGGTGACGGGCCAACAGACACACCTGTGGTCCAGGCAGATTCCATCTACAGGAACAGTGTATAGATAGAGCGGTCTCTTTCCACAGAAGTCAGGGAAAACTGTCAGTGTGTTCCACATGCAATAAAAGAAACCCAACCACGACAGGAGAGAAAGAGACTCCTAGAATAGAAAAGGCCGGAAATAAGAGCTCTTGCTACCTTTCTAATTCTCTTGGCTCCTCCATCCTCTGTGTTGGCTTTGTCTTCAGACTAATGTTTTCCTCATCGAGGCCAGGGCCAACAGCTTTTGTTGCCACAAGCAACATTATCCCAAAGAGAATATTTCTGACCCAGCATTCCAAGTAGGAGTCCTGAGACCCACTCTGCCTGGATTGGGTCACATGCCCACCTGAATCAGTAGGGTAGCCAGGGGACTGGAATGTGCTGATTGGCTGTGCCAGAGGAGGCCCCTGCCTAGCACTGGGAAGGCCTCAGCTTCCCCTGAGACGCCAGCCTGCGGGAAGGCCTCAGCTTCCCCTGAGACGCCAGCCTGCGGGGAAGAGAGGCAGACACTTGACTGAAAGCTAAGTGCCATGAGGAAGAGAAAAGAGGGACCTATGGCTATTTGCTGGGTTGGTACGGATAACGGAGTGCATGAACTGCAGAAGGAATTCATGCTTTTCACCTCTCAGAAAGTCATGCCATCTGACCTCCCCTCTATTATGCACTCCGCACCTCCACCCTCCCACATACCAACCCCCCATTGAGCTCTTCTCTAGCTTCAGTGCATTCTGTAGTAAATACATTTTAATTAAAATCAAATTCCTGCCCAATTGCTTTTCTCTTCAAACCTTTCCCCTTGAGGCAGTTTAGATGGCAGGAAACCACAGGAGATGTGTGGAGAACAGGAGGGGTCATTCTTCCCTGGTCAGAGACGTGGGGTCTGCAGGGGCACTCAAGGTATCACCATGATGGAGCTGGAGCCAGCTTCTCAGGTCAAGTTCTGGTGGAAAGTTCTCAGGCTCCAGCAGCCTGGCTCCTGCCTCCGCTCTCTGTAACAGCGTGACTCGGAGCAAGCCAGCTAATGGAGATAATAGCCCTTGCTTGTAAGGGCAGAGTATGGATCACATCAGATGCCAGACATGGAAGGCTTACTGTTGATCTCATTACGTGTTAGTTGTTTTCTCCTGTTTTGTAAGTGTGGTGGTTTTATATCCTAGCAAGTTGCCAAGCTAGAACTGGGTTTCCCAGAACTCCCTTTCCTGGATGGTTCCCAGAGAGGACTGGCCGCTCAGCACATGTGCACGAGATGAGGAAAGTGGACGTGACCACGGGCCTGGAAGGTCAGGGCAGGCTCCAGTGCAGTGCATGTGTGTTGCTGATAGAGTTGGGGTCAGGGGCGCAGCAGCTAGGCCCCTGGAGATGGCTTCCTCTGGCATCTCTGAGCCTGGGGCCGGTGCACATGCCCCAATTTGGCAGAAGGTCTGAGCTGCTTCTAAGAGTCACTGCATTGTTAAGGTTGGAGGTGGTTAAGAAATAAACACGAATTCCAGCTTCTCTTCAAGGGCTCCAGCTTGTTCAAGTTCCGTCTCCTCTTGATTTCTGCCACATCACATCCAAGTTTTCTTTGCACTTGCCAGCTTCTGCTGAGGGACACAACTTCGGGCCCACCAGCAGACACGAGATGCCTGCCTTCCAGAGACCTCTTCACCAGCTCCCACAATTGTGTTGTAAACTCCAATCCCTACAATAATCCCTTATTCCCTATCACAGTAATGGTCCCACTTCCCTGATGGAACCCTGATACGAGTCTACCATGGGCTCATACATTATTGTTCTTCACAACATCCCTATGGGATTACCTCTGAGAATTACTGACTGAGATTATTAACCCTATTTTGCACTTTGTATGTTAGTCAGTGTTCCAGAGAAGCAGAAACAATAGGAGACATAGAAAGATAGATAAATGGATTATAGGAAATTTGCTCATGTAATTATGGAGACCAAGTAGCCCCACAATCTATCTCTGCAAGCTGGAGACCCAGGAAAGCCAGTGGCATAGTTCTAGTCTGAGTGAAGGCCCGAGAAAGAGAGCCAAGGGTGAGAGTCCTAGTTCTAGGGCAGGAGAAGACCCATGTTCCAGCTCAGCAATCAAGCTAAGAGAGTAAATTCTCCCTTCTTCTGCCCTTTTGTTCTATTCGGGCTCTCAAGGCACTGAGGTCTGCTCCCACTGGGGAGGGCGATGGCCTTCCTCGTCTACCAATTCAAATGCTCACCTCATCCAGAAACACCCCCACAGACACTTCCCAAAATAAAGTTTAATCAAATATCTGGGGACCCTGTGGTCCAGTCAAGTTTGCACATAAAATTAACCACCACACTTGGACAAACTAAAATTGCAGAGGTTAAATACTATCTTAGTAATTGGCAGAATTCGGATTCAAAGCCTGGTCTATCTTGCTCTTGTGTCTGAACTCTGGTCACTCACTCACCCTGAAGCTCATCAGAAGCATTGCCTCATTAATTATAAAAGGCTGCAAATGTGATGTATACTCGTTAGGAATAGGAAAGACTCTCAGACATATCAGTTTAAAACACTTAAGATGCCTAAGACATGACACAAAAAGAGATGGACATACCCCAAAAGATGTAGAAACACCACCAACAGGGAATCAATTGCAGATCCACAGGTCATCATGCTGAAGTCGCACACTAAGCAAACTGCATTAGGCTGTGTCTTAACTGAAGGGGTCCGATCGCTCTCTGTACAGCCATGTCTGAAAAGAAATCTGACTACTGTTAGAAAGAAATATTCTAGTTGTTTCTCTGCACAGCTCACCACTCAGTACCCTCCCACTGGCCAACAATCCCTGACAGTCCAACCGGGAGAAAATCAAAGAAGCAATTGAGTGAGGGTTGTTCTGGGTTTGTGCCTGAGAGTCACAGGATTGCTGGACAAAGCAGGAAGGCACGGCCACAGTGGCCTTCTAAGAATGCCTGAGAGGCCAGCCCTCGAGGTTTTCCATCTCCCTGAAGACCAAGGGAAGCATCCTGGAAGGAGGATGTGGCTGTCCCACGGACAGAATGGAGCAAAGCAAATTATGTGGCATGGCTGGTTCAGGGCAGAGGAGGAGGAGAGAGACCTGGGAGAAGGGCAGAGGAAGGATCAGGAGGGAGGTGACATGAAATATTACTCTGTTGGTTCCAGCCTGTATCTCCCCATTCCTCCCCCGTCCCTCCTGGCCTCAGGATTTTCTCTTTGCTGTTCCCTCCAAAGGCCCTTCCCTTTTCCTTTCCACCCACCCAGAACCATCATTCCCCTTCAGACTTCTCTAGGTCACCACCTTGTGTGGTCTCCTCACTGCCTTGGTTCAGGCTTCTTGGACATCCTGGGAGCACTGTGTCCCTCAGACACTCCCGTTGTTTCTCACACACCTATAACATCTGCAGAGAAGGGCCATATCTCTAAACTCCTTTTCTTCTTTATAGTAAAAAATGGGCTTTTTCCCTTTTTTAATCAAAGCCATGCCCAATCAAAAAGAAGAATGTGAAAAATAATGTCCTCACCCACAGATCTGGAGCATCACTTCCTTGATGTCTAAGGACCGATTTACATTGTCCATACATGTACCTCTGAACTTGTGCAGTTAGAGGGGCAAGGTCGGAGAGGGGTTAAGAGTTTGAGTTTTGTAGTTACATCGCCTTGGATGGGCATCTCAAGTCCAGCCGTGTGACCTTAGGCAAATTAATGTCTCTGGGCTTCAGCTGTCTGGGCATAAAACGGGGAGTAAGGTTGTTACAAAGTTGTCACGTGGCTGTTTTAAGGATGAAATGAAATGATCCACAGGAGGCCCACCAAGCATGCATATACAAAATCACTATTTGTGGTGTGTGTTGCATGTTAAAATACACATGAGCAATTTACCATTTCGAAGTGTAAAACTCAGGGGTATTTGGTAAATTCAGTGTTGTGCCACCATCAGCACGATCTCATTCCAGAACGTGTCTAGCACCCCAAAAGGAAATCCTCCACCCACTAGGCGGCCTCTCCCCACTCCCCTCTGCCCCAACCCCTGGGAACCACTAATCTGCTTTCCATCTCCATGGAAAATCACTTTCTCTTCAACCTTTGTCTCTTAGTTTTTTCCCGAGCGCTTTGCCTTCAAACCTTTCTCATAAACTAAATCAAACTTTATAAAGGGGAAACATAAAACTACAAAGGAAACACGGAGAAATGATTTGGCTCTTCTCCTTGGGACCCTGCCCCAGCAGTCTCACTGCAGAACTTTTAGAAGAGTGCTCTGTCCCTGCTTCCGGCTCTCTCACCCCAAACGCAGTTGCCTGGCTCTTGTTAGGTGGATGGGTGGTCAAATCCATGTTCGGTTTCCAGCCTTCCTCTTCCATCATGCTTTTGTAGTGCATGATGCCATGGACCATCCCCCACACACCCCCAGAAACCCTTTCCTTTGATTCCAAACACCACTTGTCCTAGCTCTCTGGCCACTCAGCCTCAGTTTCTCAAGCTGGTAAGTGCACTTTCCACTCTCCACCGTCCACAACCCTCCTCGGGTCATCACATCCATTGCCCCCGTGTCAGCTGTAACACAGAACACTGGCCACTCCAGCTCTTTCCTCAACCAGATCCCTGTGTTCCCCCGCCCTCCAGACCTCCCAGAAGTCACCCACACATCTCACATTCAACAGTCACACTGAATCGTCTGAAACACACTAAATGATATATAGTCCTAACCTCACTAATGGTGTACCGATTTCCCAAACTAGACTTTTCAGAGTCACCTGTGGTTCTCTATTTTCTAAATCTTCTTTATAGTTGTCCATATAGTTCAGAACCTTCTCTTGAGTCTGCTCCCTCCTCTCCACCCTGTTGCCACTGTCTTAGTCCAGATCCCAGGATCTCTTCTCCTGACAACTACAGTGACTTTTTAAAAGCCCATACATGGGGGCACCAGGTTGGTTCAGTCAGTTAAGCATCTGCCTTTGGTTCAGGTCATGATCCCAGGGCCCTAGGATTGAGCCCCACACTGGGCTCCCTGCTCAGCAGGGAGCCTGCTTCTCCCTCTCCCCTCTGCTCATGCTCTCTCTTGGTATCTATCTCTCTTTCTCCCTCTCAAATAAAATCTTAAAGAAAATGAAACCCATATATGCCCTTTCCATAACTGCCAGATTACATGCTCAATAGACAAAAGCTATCAGGTTGTCTCCTATTTGAATATCTCTGTCTTCTAGAAAATACAGTTAAACTCCTCACTCTTAGCTCCCAGAACATACCAGAACCCATCACAAATCCTCCACTCTCCACTGTATGTGGGCTTCTAGGGGAAGCTGCCTCCAATCTCTGGCCCCAGAGGTGGGACACATGACTCAGTCTGCTCCAATAGGCAACCACCCCTTCTCTGGCCCCAGTAATTGGTTCAGGCCCAAGTCGGAGCCAATGAAATAAAATTTGAGGCTTTCATCTGAGCTATGAGGAAATCAGGCCTCTTCTTTGCATTGGACGTGAAACAGGAAGGTATAGAGACTGGAACGGATTCATCTTGTGACCAAGGGGAGCCTGAGATTGTGGGTATCCCTGACCCTGGCGACATCTTTTGAGACTTGGAGCAGCTTTCATCTGAGCTATGAGGAAATCAGGCCTCTTCTTTGCATTGGACGTGAAACAGGAAGGTATAGAGACTGGAACGGATTCATCTTGTGACCAAGGGGAGCCTGAGATTGGGGGTATCCCTGACCCTGGCGACATCTTTTGAGACTTGGAGCAAATCTTACCCATAGACGCACACCCTCTGTTTCCTTTTAAAACATACACCAAGGGACACCTGGGTGGCTCAGTTGGTTAAGCCGCTGCCTTCAGCTCGGATCATGATTTCAGGATCCTGGGATCAAGTCCGGCAGCGGGCTCCTTGCTCCTGAGGGAGCCTGCTTTTCTCCTGCCTCTGTCTGCCACTCTGCCTGTTTGTGTGCTCGCTCTCTTCCTCTGACAAATAAATAAATAAATTCTTTAAAACATAAGCCAATACATCCCCCTGCTCTTTTAAAAAAAAATTTAAAAAGTTTTTCTTAAAATAGTTTAAATTGGGTTTTGTATTACTTGCAAACTGAAGTCCCTTCTCATTACCCTTTAAGACAGTGCTTTCCAAATTTTGCTGAATATTAGAATCACCTGGGTGGGGGGGTTTAAAACACCCAGCACCAATTCAATCCTAATGTCTGGGGTGGAAGCCAGGCATCAGTAATTTTTAAAACTCTCAGGTGATTCCAATGCATAGTGAAGTTTGGGAACCACTGCTTTAAGCAAAGTAAGCTACCTGCGAGGTGCTTCCCCAGCTCCCTGTCCACCAATAACCAGAGCTCTTTTTACCCCATACTACAGGCTGTCTCCCTCTTTGGACTTCGTGCATCTTGATGGCAGATTCACGTCTTTTTCCCTCTACCTTGCATATGGTAGGGCTCAATAAGGGTTAAATAATGAGCAGATGACTGCATGAATGGGACATGTGCATTTTTAACATCAAGGCCCCACATACTAGGTACAAAGTAAGAATGTTCTGGCTCTGGAGCCAGAGGGCCTTTGCCCAAATTCTGGCTTGCTATGACTCAACTGCTCAATTACTCCTTTCTTCATCTATAAAATGTAAACAATAATAGCACTTACATCACAATAATATCAGGATTTCATAGGTTAATATACATAAAATTCTTAGAACACTGCTTGGTATATAGTAAGCACACAATAAATGTCAGCCCCTTCCAACCACCTATCCTTCCAGCCTTCCTTCCTTCCATCCCTCCTTCCCTCTAGCCTTCCTTCCCCGATCAATATTAAGCACAGACTCCCTGGGTTGGCTAAGAGAATGGGAGATGAGGAGGGGGGAGCCAGTGAGTGTGGAGGACTCCTTACAGGATCTCACAACTACAAGGGGACACAAGGAACAGTAAAACACAGAGTAGAGAGTGTTCTGGTGTCTGAAAGCCTTGCGCATGTTTAGATGCTGAAAGAGCGAGCCAGGCGGCAGGAAGATGTTGAAGTGTCAGAAGGGGCAGATCCAACACCTGCCTGCCCGAGCCAGACCCACAGGAGGTGGGAGGAGGTGGAGCCTCAGGCCAGAGGATGATGAGCCTCTCTCGGACACAAGAGGGGTCCCAGAAAGGAGGTGCAGAGGCTGCAAAGATTTCACACCTGTATGCACTTTGGCTCTTTCCTTTGCATGTATAAGAATTTTGTTCAGGTTACTGGAGGTTCACTATGTTGGGGTGGGGAGCCAATTCCTGGTTGGTGGCAGAACATAAGTCTCATATAATTCCAGTTCTGCTGGGCTTGCCCGGCCCACGGTGTCAACGGCACACAATCAGGTGTTTATAGAGCCACCTGAATAGAACGTGTGATTTGGATGAGGCCAGGTGAGGGCGATTGTTCAGTATTACTCATCTCAGAGAATTTCATGGGTCTTAAAGGAACTCTTTTTCTGCCTGAGAGGGAAAGAAAGCACTTCCTTATGAGGAGCACAGCTGTGTAACAGGATTCATTTTATCGAAACTTTTTACCTACCAGGTCTAAAGTCTATGTGCTTATGCATTTGTTAGCAGAGAGGCTGCAGAGTTCTTTCCTGAGCTAGAGACAGGAGGCATCCAGCTGAGGATGTCCTTGAAAACCCTCTGCGCCTCTCTGTCCGTCTTCTTATCTGTGAAAGGAGGGAGTGGGGCTGTGGGCCTGCCTGCTTCCTGCCTCCCTCCCTCCCTTCATCAACGCGCCTTCACTGAGCTCCTATCAGACACAGAGTGCAACTGTAGGCACTGTGGGGTACACACAGATAAACATAAGCTGATTAAGACATCGTGCCCACCCTCTGTTAATGTGCAGTTTTCAGGGAAACAAAAACCGAAATCACTGTGTTATGGTCTAGGTTTCCATCACCTCTCACTGAAACACCTTCAGTGGCTTCCTAACCAGTGGCCTGCCTTTGTTCAGTGTTTCCACCACTGCGGGGAGGAGGTTTCTGAAGCATGTGTCCAACCTGGAGGCTGCTCTCCAGCCCCATAAGATGACAAGGATTCCATGTCTGGTTTCCTTTACTCATGCTAACCTCTCTTCAAACCCACGTTCTTACAAACTCATATTCACCTGTCAAGGCCTTGCATTCTCTGTATTCACCCCCTTGGCGGAATCAGCAGCTGTGCTAGCAGCCATACTGTGTTGGCCCCAGCGTTTTTAAGTATGTCTCAGCTGCTGCATGTATGACGGCATGGGCATCTACCTGTGTAAACACGGCCTATATTATGGAGGGACAGACCTGAATTATTCTGTTTCCTCAGCGCATGGTACTTAGCTGGTACTGAATTGATGTAATCATTGTGAAGTTTTTGAATGTCATAGGTGAGAAGAGCATCAGGAGAGGCACGGTCTCTAGGGAAACCACCGGGTATAAATATAAGGCGAACACATTTCTGCCCTCTGTTCTCTGAAGCCATGACCGTGCATCTGGGGGAAACCCAAAGACCAGGGACCTGGGGACTTTTTTCTAACATCATAAGCATAAGGAAACAGAGCATAACACATTAGTCTTGTACCCACCATACAGCTTTCATAAATCTTGCCATTTACCTTGTTTGCTTCAGATGTTTTTCTTTTTCTTAGAAACATAAACATTATAGTTAATCATAATCCCAAAGGGATACATTCCATTTCCTCATGAATGGTTTTTCTCATGAATTTGGTGTTTATCATTCAAATAAATTTTTCACACTTTTATTACGTAGGCATATATTTCTAAACAAGATGTTGCACTGGTTTTCATATTTTTAAACAATTAATTTGATACAAATTCATATTACATGAAAATTATGATTTTCCCCCTTGTTTTTGAGATTTATCCATGTTAATATCTGAGTTTTATTTATAAGGATCTACTTTATTGAGTAGTGTTCCACTGAGTGAATACTACACATGTGATCTGCTCATCCCCGCCCACAGATATTTGTTTTCACTATTATAATTGATACCACAAAAACACCCTGTGTATGTCTCCTTGTGTGCATGGAGGAGAGTTTTCCCTACATATCTAGAATTGGAATGGCTAGATCATAGGGAATACTCATTTTCGCCTTTACTAGGTAGGAACACATTGCTCTCCAAAGAGATTCTACCCATTTCCCACTATAGGTACCGTCTTACCCAGCACGTGTCTGTGCAATCCACAGTTGGTGTTGTCAGACTTTAAAAGTCTTGTCAGTCCAATGGGGATAAAATATTTCATTGTGATTTTAATGTGTATTTTCCCAGTTACTGTGGAGGTGAAGCTTCTTAAGTTTATTGGACATGTGGGTGTCATTTATTTGTGAATTTCTAAGCCATACCCTTTGTTCATTATATTCTGATGGGTGGCCTTTTCCTTATTGATTGTAGGAGTTTACTTATTCTGCATGTAGTCCGTGTCTTGTCTTTTTATTTGATTGTGTCTTTCCTTGAACAAAAGTCTTAATCTTAATTTAGGCAAATTTATTGCTTCCTTTCTGGTTTGTTGGTTTTTTGTTGTTATTCTCCTATCTAAAAAATATTTCCTTATCCCAATGCCATCATTATAGTCCCTTATATATACATTTGCTTCCAGAAAGTCTTGTATTCTACTTCTTTTTCTTATGTTCCATCTTGAATTTTCACTTTTCCGAATGGATAACCAATTCCCCAACCCCATTAAATGAATGGGCTTTCCTTTCCTTATGAATGTCACTGTAGTCATATGCCAGGTACCCAGACACAGGCAGATCTATTTCTGGGCTCTCTGTTCTATCCCATTGGTTTTTTCTAATCCTGCATGAATTCCATCAGATCAATGACTTCATCATAGGTCTTAATAGCTGGAGGGGCGGTCAGTCTCTTATTTTTCTTCAAAGTCATTTAAGCTATTCTTTGGCCTTCTCTCTTCCACATGAATTTTAGAATCCACTTGTGAATGTCTAGTAAAATCTTCACCAAGATGTTGATAGGCATTTCATTAAATTTACATATTAATTTGAGAGAAATTCTTATATTTACAGCATTGAATTTTCCAATCCATGAGTCAGGTAAAGTTGTTTATTTGGGTTCCCTTTTGTGTGGGATGTGGTGGTGAAGCCCAGAGCATCATTCCCAGTGGAGAGGAAAGTGCATCTGAGAAAGCCATCACTGGGTGTGGGTTAAGCCAAGCCAGCAGGAAATGAGAGCAGGCTGTTCCAGTGGACTGCCGAGGTCTGGCTGATCCCACGGTGGCAGATTCTGCCAGTTCTCCGGACCCGGGACTGTCTGCTTCCTTCCCAACCTGGTACTTCAGGCAGTAGCCCCAGTTAGTCAGAGCTAGCACACCGAGTGAAACCACTATGCCATCCAGCCTAAATCTCTCTACACAGACAGGCATTTGCCAGGGCCCTCGCACAGCCCAACCCTGGGAGCTCTGAGGGACTCTGCAGGCCTGCACAGAGTTCTGGACCTGCTGCCTTCCACAGACAGGTACACAGGTGCTGAGGACACGTGACTTTCTTCCGTTTGAGGTTGCTTTGATAGAAACAGAGATTTCAGGCAAACCAAAGAGCCGAGTAGACTGAACGGGGACATACTTCGCTTTTGACTTTCCAATCCTGCTAGCAGGCCACTCTGTGTTTTTTTAAGTGTGCAAGAGCCCTTGAAATCTGGTTCCTGAATGGATGGCAGGGGAAGCTCTTTATGTTTCCCTATACCTTTAATGGAAACAAATCACTACAGTCTATCATGGAAAGCTGAGGACAGAGGCTTGTGTAAGGATCTCTACCTTGCTCCCTCTGGAGCCTCTGCCTCTCGCACATAGTAGAGGCTTCCCTGGTGCAGGTTAGAGTCGGTTCACTTTTATTCAGCATCCATCGTGTGTCAGGCCTGGGTGAAGTGCTTAAAAGATACCAACCCATTTTGTCCTCAGCACAGGGGCACTATCATCTTCGCTTTGAGATGAGAGAAAAAAAGGCTCAGGGAGCTAAAGTGACTCATCCAACTAAGGTCCTATAGTCAATGAGACAACTGTGAGCCAGGCTCTATCTACCTACGGCTGTGGGATCAAAAGCACCAAGTACTTCTTCTCATTACTGATGAGAGGAAGAAGAGAGGGAAGAAAAGGGAGGCAGGAGAGAGAGGAGGCAGGGAGACACAATAGAGGGAAGAGAGGGAAAGAGGAAGCTGGGGGTGGGGAGGGAGGGAAACCAGTGGAATTGGAGGCCTCCAGGCCTGCCCTCCTCCTCCCTCTCCCAGGGTCTGCATCCTAGGGTCCTATACATCCGGAAGCCCCATTACTACAGTCTCTCCAGAGTGCTCTTGTTTGCCCTTGGAGGAAGGAGAGGGGGATGGCAGACTTTCACAGCTGGGGATCCTCTTGGAAGGGGAAGGCACAGTTCATTGAGGCATGGGGGCTGGAGAGCAGAGTCCTAAACCCAATTATCAGGATCTGCCCTTCAATTATCAATTATCTGCCCTTCACAATGGGTCAGACAAGCCTTAGCCACCCTATGACCACTGTGGCCTAGGAGGGGAGCTCAGCTAAAGACCAAAGGGAATACTAGAGAGGTGATCTCAAGAGCGTAACTCAGCTAAATATTATAAAAACAAGAAGAAAAATTCTTGTAGAATGTAGAAATAGTCATCTCTAGGGGTGGCACTCTGGAGAGTTTCTCTGTTCAGAAATTCTATTGCATGCACGTTTTACAGTGGCTATGACTCTCTCTCTCTTCATTTGCAGGATGTTGCTCAAAGATCATCCCCACCTCAGTAGATGGAAGAGACAGGGTGTGTGTGAGCAGAGGGAGCGGCTGTGGGCAAGGGGAGGCCACTGCAGGGAGGAGCTGGCCTCCTGTGAGCAGACGCTAAGGTGAGGTGCACATTCCATAAGGTGCATTGCTGGAGCATTACCTCAGCTGAGAAGGAACACTCTGGACTTTAGACTTCACTTCTACCTCCCTCTTCCCTGCTCCTGGCTCTCCAGAACTCCTCCCCTTTTTGATGGCTCCTGAAGGAGTTCTATAAGACTCTCTCTTCTTCCAGTCTCTCTGAGGTATGGGATTGATTGGAAACCAGTCCGGTTTGCCCCTCAGAAGGAAATGAGACAGACAGGATGTTGGTGCCAACGCAAGCCAAACCCTAGTTAGTAGGGGAGGCGTCCACAAGCTTCCTGCTATGAGCAGCTGGGCTTGGCTACAAGGCATGCTGGGACAAGAATAGTGAGAGCAGGCCCCAGAGGGAAGGACTGACTGGCTACTGCCCAGGCAGGCAGGGGCTCCCCGGCAGGTGCGAGGGGCTCTGACAGAAAGCATCTCTGGCGTTTGCCAAGGGTACTTGTCCTCAGATGGGCAGCAACATCTCCCTTCTCAGGGCCCCCAAGTTCCTCCTCTCCTATCCTGTTGCTCAGCCTTTACCAATCCCAGTGTGATTCCTTGAAGAGCTGTAGAGGAGAGACAGAAAGCAGTGCTACAGGAGAGAAGGGACCATGCAAAAATCAAGATATCTGTTATCCTTTGCTACAATATATTGTGTGACTGTGGCAGATTCTGCTTCCCAAAGGTGGTGCCAAGAATATCTCCCATCCCGAATTTTCTTTCGAAATGCCATCTTGCCATTTCTCCACCAAGAGGTGACCTCTATTTCCTTACCCTCTTGAATTTGGGAGGATGCTGCGACTGTTTGAACAATAAAATATGAAAGAAGGAAGTTGTACCAGAACTGGGATAGCCCGTAACTGGCCTGACAGCTTCATCTTCTTCCCTCTTGGAACCGAGCAGCCATGTCACGAGAAGCCCATGCCCCACAGAGGGGCCATATGCACTCAGCCCCAGCTGAGCCCCAAGATGACAGACAGCCTCAAACACCACCATCTGATCTGCATGAGCCGTATCAGAACCCCAGTCTAGTCAAACCTTCAGGTAACTGCAGCCCCAAGTGACATCTGACGGTAATCATATAAAAGACCCCAGGCGCGAATTGCCCAGTTAAGACTAGTCAATGCACAAAAACATGGGAGATCATAATAAATTAGTATATGATAAATAGTTTTAAGCCACTAAGTTTTGGGGTGGTTTGTTATACCACAACAGATAGCTGGAACAGAAAAAGACTATCCCCCCCCAAAAATGCCATATATAAAACTACCATCTATGATTTCTCATGAGGCTGGTTGCTTAGTGTCTTCAGTTGGTTAGCTAGGGGCTGGTTGGTCTGGGTGTGGCCCCAGTGGTTCCAGCCAGCTCTCTCTACCTGATTTCTCATTCCCCACAGGCTAGCCCAGGCTGTTCTCATAGCAGGAGCAGGGATTTAACAGAGTAGAAGACACAGGTTTGTTTTTCTTCTTCTTCTTTTTAAGATTCTATTTGTTTATTTGAGAAACAGAGAGAGCATGTGTGAGAGAGAACATAAACGGTGGGGAGAGGCAGAGGGAGAGAGAGAAGCAGACTCCCCAGTAGCAGGGAGCCCAGTGTGGGGACTCGATCCCAAGACCCTGCGATCATGACCTGAGCCAAGGGCAGACATTTAAACAACTGAGCCACCCAGGTGCTTGAAGACACAGGCTTCTTAAGACTTGGGCTGTGAACGGCACACTAGCTTCCATTAAATATTGTTCAAAGCAAACTCAAGACAAGTGCATATTCAAAGGGTGGGGAAGTCCATTCTGTCTCTTGATGAAAGGGTCTCTAAATTTACAGAGGGTGTGAGGGGCTCCTGGGTGACTTAGTCAGTTGAGCATCTGACTCTTGATTTCTGCTCAGGTTATGATCTCAGAGTCATGGGATCCAGCCCCACATTGGGCTCAGCAGGGAGTCTGCTTGAGATTCTCTCTCTCCCTCTCTCCCTCCCCTTCTGCTCCTCCCCACTGCTCTCCCTCCATCACTCACTTGCTCTCTCAAATAAACAAATAAGCAGAGAGTGTGAGTAAAGGGAGGGGTGGAGGATTGTAGCTATTTCCGCAGTCAGTTTATTCCAGTATCTAATGAGGATATTAAAAAGTTTGCTAAGAGTTGCCAAGACATAAATCCCTCCTCTGTTTTTTTTTAAAGATTTTATTTATTTATTTGACAGAGAGAGATCACAAGTAGGCAGAGAGGCAGGCAGAGAGAGAGAGGGGGGAAGCAGGCTCCCCGCTGAGCAGAGAGCCCGACGCGGGACTCAATCCCAGGACCCTGAGATCATGACCTGAGCCGAAGGCAGCGGCCTAACCCACTGAGCCACCCAGGCGCCCCCCTCCTCTGCTTTTTACTGGTGTCTTTAATTAAATCTCCAGTACTCAGTATTACTTTTCATTATTTTACCTTTCCAGCCTCTACATGGAGGTAAGGAGAAAAGAACCATGAAGAGTAGCTTTTGGGTGGTCAGCCACACTTGTCAAGTCCTCCAATCTTATGGTTTGCAAATGGTGCTCTGTAAAGCCCTGGGATCCTATGGTGGCTTCTCAGCAACTACCATAAGGGGAGTGGGTGTGGACAAGTGTGATGTCCCCACCTTAACCAGCCAGCACTGCTCTCTTGTGATTTCCTTTGGAGAAATGTTATGCAGCTTTGGAAAAATATAAGGGAAGATTGGAAGTCCACTGAACTAGATCAACCTCTCCCTCTTAGAGAAAACAATCTTAGTAAAGTTGAGTGTCTATACCAAGTTACTCAGGAAAGGAGAGTCTTAGCTGGCCAGTCTGCTGACCCATCATTCAATCCAAGGCTAGTTCTCCTAACATGCTCTCTCTCCCTGCCCTTTACTGGGTTGAAGATGGGAGAAGTTTTCTATAGCCTGGTGGACAGGGGGAAATCAAGGCAAGCAGAAGCAGTATTCCTGACACTTTTTTAATTCTCTATTTCCCCAGCAAGTGAGACCATTCACTGTCCTTGAGCTTTGAACTTCACCCCCATTACATACATGCACACATACCCTCACATAATCCCTACACAGCTTGATTCCCAAAAGCAACAATAATTTGGGGCATTGTATTGGCAGGCAGGCTGGGCTGGCTGGTCAATCCCAAAGCCAAACAGGGTTTACTTGGTAGAGTTGACTCCTACAAGGCAGATGGAGCTCCATCTGGAAGAAAAGCTCATCTCCCAGAAGTCCTGGTCTTACTTGGAGCCTGTGATCTCCTTGTTCTCCTTCCAGTGTGTTAATTCCATTTCTTCCCAACTTAGATTTTTTAGGACATGGGCTATTTATAGCTCCTCCTAAGCCCTTTTCAGTCTGTTTCCTGTTCAAGTACTGCATTAGTCACCAGAGAGTGTCTCAGGCAATCTCCAAGTCCCTGCCTGATCTCAGCAACAGGGAACAGGGATGATGTTCAGACTCAGGGTGGTCCTGGTGGGGAAAGGGGAAGCAGGAGGCAGGAGGCTAGGCAGGGAGGCAGAGGGAGTCTCTGTTGTCCCCCATCTTCTGTAACATAAAGCTCTGAGTCCTTATGGCTTCTTAGAGTTTACTTAGTCCTTGGAGACAGAAATTCTGCAGAGGCACCTCCATTTGGCTGCATATTTTTGCCATTACTTGATGACCTATTTGCATGCAGCTCCTTGTAGGGAATTTCCTCCCAAACCATATACGGTGATTTAATCGCACCACAAACTGAGGCTTCTATTTAAAGTCCATTATAGAGCCTCCTTCCTGACTTCCTCCTGCCTATCCCTACATCTCTCCTTTTTACCGTAGCCTGCATAGGCTGCTCCAAGCTTTCTCCAAGCTCGGGTCTCACCAAGCAGGTTTTGTCCCAGGAACTTACCAGCTTCATCGGAGGGAAGGGCTCCTGACCTGTGCTGAGCTTTTGTATTCATAGGCCCAGGAGCAGTGACCTCTGATGCCAAGGGAGGAAGTAGTGGGCAAAAGAGCAGCAGCCAAGCCCTCCATGCCTCCTCACCTTCCCATGCTTTTACTCATGTGGTTCGCTTGCCTGGAATGTACACCTTGGAGCAGGGGGGATGTATCAAGGGATCCATTGCTGAAAGTCATTAGCAGGCCACCCACATCCCCTGGCAGCCACTGGCCAACTTGAGCACTTTGATCAACCTATTGAGTACAGGTTTCCGATCCTGCCTTGCTGAGGACAAAAGAGGGAAAGGTAAAGAGGTGTCAGAGCTTCTACTTGCATAGCAAATCATCAGGTGGCCAGCATCCCCCAGACTATTATCTTCCCAATGGTAGCTTCGCCATTCCCCAGACCCCAAACTAGGGAGCACCTGTGCCTTGCACAGAGCTCCCAAGGGCTCCAGCAACAATTTACTCTAGGCTCTTCTCAGGGGCAGTGGCCTTCTCAGTCCCAGCCTCGGGGTGTATAGGGCTCCCTAACACCAGCTGGTCACTGAGCTCCACTTTGTGCCAGGCTGCCTGCCATGTGCTGCGGAGACAAACACTCCAGATGCTCAGAATTGTCTTGATGAGAAGGTACTTGAACTAAATGTGACCCTCCCATCTCACTCCGAGAGCAAGCACGCATGCCAGTGCCCTGAGCAGAGGAAGAAAAAGAGGAGGAGGAGGAGGAATTCAACCATGAGATGTGCACACCAGATGCCAGCCCGGGCCCAGGCATATCAGGGCTACTCTTGAGCTGTGATGCACACCAGTAATCTGGCAAACCTATTTTGATTTCCGTTCAAATTCCATCCTAGGAAATTTATTACAGACTATCTCCCCACAGAGTACGTTCAGGTACATATCCCAGAAGACACGCAGTCTAGGACAGCTGCTTCAGACTTAGTCAAGGATAAGACTGCTTCTGCCAGAGTTGAGGCCTGAGGACTGACTGACTTCCAGTGAGTGGGTGAGCCAGGATCAGGGCGGGATGTCCCTCTTCTGGGACCATGACGACAGAGCCTGGAGCAGAGAGCATCAGAGTGTGAGAACTTTATCCAAGCCCCTCTTAAGATGAAGCTCTTTCCTGCTTCAATTTTTGTAAGTGATAAAAATTAATACACATACAGGAAAGTGCACAGGACCTTTTACATTCGTATGACTATAAAGCAATCACCCAAATACCCACCACTTCCATCAAAAAGTGCAACATTGCCAGGACTCTGAAGCCCCTTGTGTCTCCCTCTCTGATTAGACTCTCCTCTCCCATAGCCTTTTATGACATCTACTCCCTTGTCTTTAGTTAAACCTGAGTTTGGTTTTGTTGGTTTTGTGTATTCCTAGATTCTTCTGCTCAGTTTTGTTTATGAGATTCATTGATGTCGTTGTGTGTAGCTACAGTGTGTTCATTTTCCTGGCTGTATAATATTCCAGTGGGTGGCTAGGCCATATTTTGTTGATACTGTTGCTGATGAACATTTGGGTTATTTCCAGGTCTTAGCTACTATTCACAATGCTGCCGTGAGCATTCTGCTCTGTGTATCGGTACAAATGTGCATGCATTTCTCTGGGGTTTATACCTAGGCGTGGAATTGCTAGGTCATAGGATATGCATGTCTTCCCCTTTATAACAGCCAATGGTTTTCCAAGTTGTTGTACAGCTTCTTCTTTCTCTTGCACAACTGTAGCAGCTATGCTGAGGGGAGGAGACCACAGATTCCGAATTACTGGTCCCAAAGAGATGCTTCAGGAGGAAGAACTTCTGTTGAGAACAACCTGTGAGTGCCTTTGTTTCTTTCCCTGGGTCACTAATGGGGCCCATCAGCCCCTGCCTCACTATCCCAGCCTCTGTGACTGGAGTTCCCCATGGTGAGCCGACTACTCTCCCCACTCAGGCTCATTCAACGGTGGTTGCCAGACTCATCTGGTCAAGGACATGGTAGGCACTTGTCATCTGAACGTTAGACCCCAGCCATCAGACAAGAAGCCAGAAGAGATCAGACACGGTGGAGGCTTGAATGGGGCTGAGGGTAAGATGGCACTGTCATACCTAGGACCTGACGAAGAGGGAAGGGGAGATATTAGGACCCTCACTAGGCCCAGAGGCCTGGGGCAAAGCCAAGACAGGCTTCAGAAGAGCCCATCACTTACGAGTCTTCATACTGCAGCAAAAACCCAACTTGAATACTCTTAAACAGGAAAATTTATTGGCTTATAACAGGAAATGATAGACCTGCCTTCAAGAGAAGCTTAATCAAGAAGAGTAAGATAAATCTCCAAAGAAAAAATAAAATTCCAGAACAGGAATAAAAACCAGCAACCCACACAGATCCTGTCTCAGCAGGATCTACGACGGGGGGCAAGTTGGAGAGCGATCCCCTGTGTCTGGATACAGTGGGTGCCCCCAGAGTGTTCCTGGTGCCTAGCAAACCACTGAAGCTGGGAGACTGACATCCCCACACAGCCCTGTAGAGACATGTTTGCATCCTCAGATTCCCGGCGGTGGGGGTGATGAATGTATTTTGAGCATCTGGGAGGATACCCTCAGAGAAGAAAGGAAAAAGTTAATGTTGACACTAGATATGAACATTTTTTTTTCTATAAACATATATTTTTATCCCCAGGGGTACAGGTCTGTGAATCACCAGGTTTACACACTTCACAGCACTCACCAAATCACATACCCTCCCCAATGTCCATAATCCCACCCCCTTTATATATCTTTTCTATACTAGAAATCGAGAACCAGAGTCCGAGTTAAGATTTGGCACTACTTCCAGGTAGGTGAGGAAACTGGAATTCTAACATGGTCAGAATTTCTGGGACATTTCTGTCATATGTGGGATCAAAAGGAGAAAATATCTGAGCTCACAGCTGTCTTAGAAATCTCAGAGGTGCAGTAACTGTACTAATTTTTAATAACATTTATTAGTTTATTTTTAATAGGAAAAAAGAGTAAAAACCAATTGACCCCAAATCCCACCAATAAGATAAACCTCTTTGGTACTTTTCAAAAATAATGCCTCTGCATTCTATGTATACAGCAAGGTAGAAAATGAAAAGGCGAAATCCTCTTCTTTAGCTCCCCCTTCCCAGAGGGGTGAGTTTCTTATATGCTTTCCAGAAACTTATTTCTTCAACATTCAGACCCAGAGTGAAGGACTGTTGGAGAACTGCTCTGTTGCACCTAAATGAAGGGGGACCCAAAGCATTGCAGGCCCTCTGCTCCTTCCTGCCCTGGCTCCAGTTTAATGCACAGGGCTACACTGACCCTTCTTTCTCCACCCCTGCCTTACCCCTACCAGCACACCCCTCCTGAGGAAGCTCACAGCAGGGGAATATTTACTGAATGAGAACGCCCTGAAGGGAAAGATTTTTCTGATTATATGTCTGGCGTCCTAGAACATCTTCTATTTTTTCCATGGTGATTCATCCAGGGATCATGAGAGACAGGCTGCTGGGAAAGATGCCGTTGCCTGCCCAAGCTTTGATCAGGGTTATACAATATTGTGCTGATTTATGCCTGGAAGCCCCCTCACTCACTTCCCCCTTGCCACTTGTCCCCAAAACCTAGGGAGGAAGACTATATAGTGCCTGGGAATTATATGAGCATGAAATCCTTTTTTCTTAACCATTAAGTTATATGATATGCCTTTGCATGACACTGGACCTGGAAGAAAGTGGGAGATTCCCCAAAATTCTCATCCATTCATATCAGGTAATTACTAAGAGTTTACCATCTATACCTTTAATACCTTGGTATTTGGTCTTTAAAAATAGTCAGCTTTTCCTGAGGTTGAGAGAGGAAGCTCAGGCATGAGGAACAGCATATTCAGAAGAACAAATGTCTGGGGCTAAATGCCAAGGACTGCTTGAAATTAGATTCTACAGTAAGTGAAGGCCAATGTCAAGAACCAGGTTGGAAAGGTAAATGGGAGCTGGATGATGAAGGAGCCTGAATCATGAGAGCGTCAATGTAGACTTTATTTTAAATGTGGATGGAAGCTTTTGTGGGTATTGAGTAGGAGAATGGAATCATCAAGGGACCCAGTGGAAAGAAATGGCAGACTCAAATGAGGATGATTTGAAGAGTGTTAAGTGAAGGGGGTTATTTACTAAGGTCTGGGTGGCAGGTAGTGAAACCACAAGGTATAGTGCTATGCCTACAGCAAGCAGCATCAGGGCTGTTAGGGGATGGCACAGTTCCTTAGAGAGTCATGCAAATGTCACCTTGAGAGGAGCTGTGGCCTTTGGTTAGGGTGACTCCACAACAAGGGGCTAGGATATAAACCCCCAACCTCACTGTCTTCCCCTTTTGACTTCCCTGGTACTCCCTATTAGCCAAAACCAACCAGAGACCAGAAGCCAAGGGAGGCTGTTGTGATGGTCCATACAGGTCAGTCCCCCAGGGGCAAGAGCAGGATAGAGTGGACTTGCAGGGGCAGGTCGCAGACGTTCTGCACTAGACTAGTGTCATGAAATGAATAGTTCAATAAGGCCATCTTGGGTAAATGGAGGGCAAATTAGAGGCAGAGTGACAGGAAGAGAGTGCAAGGGTCTGAACTAATATGGGTCATGAGGGGAGGAAGAGATAGGATTCGAGCAATATTAAGGACGTGAATCATCATGACCCATTGACGGGAGAAACTAGGACGAGGGAGGCATCTAGGGTAGGCTGCGTATCTGACTGCTTGGTGACCCCATTACCTAGGAGAGGACACAAGTCCAAGGGAAGGTGCTGCTACTGGACAAAAAGAGAACAGTCTTTCCTGGCTGGCAAGGGCAGCCATGGGCAGAAGGACAGATAGCCTCCTGTGTCCCTGCTCTGGGCAGAAGTACAGTGGCTTCTGGCATCTTTCTACCTTTTCTGAATCCTTCTGCTCCATCACTTAGCCACCCCCAAATGCCCACTTCCACACGGGTCTGACCTCCTTGAAGCATCCAGGCTGCAAACTGATTTCTCTGTTTTGATTACTCTCCCTTTTCTACTAGTCAAGGAAAACCTAGTCCTCCTTAAAGGAGAAAAAAAAAAAAAAACCCACAACAATGAAAAGCAACTGATTGCTAGCTCTCTGCAGAGATAGATGTACAGATAGGATTCAGACTATGAGGAGGAAGAGATTTTTAATTTTAGCTCTTGACCCTCCCAGGGCATCCAGAAGCCCCAACTATGCACAGTTCCCCCATCTCCTCAGAAGAACACAGGTAAGAAATATAGTACTCAACCCCTAATTTGCATTATGTATTACTCAGGACTTCCAATGGTGTGTGTGGATTTTAAGTGTGGCTTCTAAGAAGTGTGTGGTATGCTTGGGGGTAGGGTAGACCTAAGACAACAAGGCCATTTCAGAATGCTTTGCGAACAGGTTCTCCAGGCATGCCCTCACCCTTCCTCCAGTGAAACCCAGTTGTCCTACCCTCAGATAGCTGCCCTAAAGGGGAGAGAGCTCCCCAAAACCTCCCTTCCTCCCTTCCCTCCCACCACCACACATGGCACAGAGGAGTTGGAAGTGGGCAGTGAGGGAGGCCATGTTGCCAGGCAACCGGCCGCTGTCCTGCAGTTGCCCTGGTGACAATGATTTATGTGTACAAGGGGGTGCTCCTGGGTACTTGCTGAGTGTCTGCACAAGCAGACTGGACGTTTTCACCATGCTGCATTCCTGGAAACCATGTCATAATGTGGTTTGTCAAAATTTCTCAGAGGAACAGCATTTGTTCTCCGTAAGGGGTTGCGTTCCTGACTGAAGACGCAGCCAGAGATAAATCATAACTGTGATCAACAATCTGTCATAAGCAGAAGGCACAAGTGCCCAAATATCCTCAATGAGTTCTAGGGCTAAAATTATGCTCCAAGCCTCACCACGAAGCTATCACTTGACTTGACGTGAGGCCCTATGTGCCATGCTCCTTCATTCCCTCATTCCTTCACATGAAGGCCATAGGGGTCATTGTGGTTCACTCCTCACCTCAATTCCACTTCAGATGATTAGTCCTCTAAGCCAACGTGATGAGTTGTAAGTCCCTGAAAAAGATACGTGGATGTCCTAACTTCTACTACCTCAGAATGTGACCTATTTAGAAGTAAGGTCTTTACAAAGATCATCAAGCTAAAATGAGATCATCAAAGTAGATCTTAATACAGTGTGACTGCTGGCCTTATAAAAAGGGGAAATTTGAACAGACATGCACAAAGAAAAGATGATATGAAGAGACACAGGGAGAAGACCACACGACGACCAAGTACTGGAATGCTGCATCTACAGGCCCAGGAATGCCAAGAGTATCAGGCAAACCACCAGAAACTAGGAAGAGGCAAGGAAGGAGTCCTCTACAGCCTTTGAAGGGAGCAGAGCCCTGCTGACACCTTGACTTCAGACTTTTAGCCTATGAGACAATACATTTCTGCTGCTTTAAGACACCCAGCGTGAGACACTTTGTTTCAGTGGCCCTATGGAACTTAAAATGGCCAACCATGGTAATCCCACCCTCTTAGCCCAATCCTGGCCAAGCAGCAATAAGGGAAAGACTGCTGGGCTGTTTCTGAGAAAGGTTGTTTTTCCCTCTGCTTGTGCCTGGATATGACTCCGGGAATTGCTGTAGCCACCATACTGTGAGCCTCAAGAGTAAAGTCTTCACAGAGGAAGGCGGAGAGTTCATACAAAGGAGCTGGGATGGATGACCTGTTGAGCTGCCATTTCAGCCCTGCCGGAGCGTGCCTGCTCTCTGCACACTGATAGGTGAGATGGTGCAGTTCCCTGAGGTTTAAGACAGAAGGTGAAGCAAAGGGGCACCTGGGTAGCTCAGTCGGTTGAGCCTCTGTCTCTTGATTTTGGCTCAGGTAATGATCTCGGTGTCATGGGATTGAGCCCCGTGTCAGGCTCTGTGCTCAGTGCAGAGTCTGCTTGAGGATTCGCTCTGTCCCTCTCCTTCTGCCCCTCCGACTTGTGCTCCCTCTCTCTCAAAAAAATTAATAAATCTTAAAAAACAAACAAACAAACAAAAGGTGAAGCAAAGTCTCCTTGCTGACACAAGTGTCCTCCATGTGGGGATCGACTGTCACATGTGCTCAGCACTTCTCCCTGCCACCTCCTCATGCTGACTGAGGCTCCAGCCTTCTTCCATCTGCTGTTCTGCATCTCAGCACTGACTGTGGGAGATCATTTGCAAAGATGGCTGTAAGAACTCCTCCTAGCTGTGCACTTCCCAATCGGACTTCGCTGTCCCGCCAGTACAAGGTGCTGTTTATGTTCCCATCCCTTAAATCCAGGCTTGGCCATACGACCTGCCCTGCCCTGCCCTGCCCTGCCCAGTGGGAAATCAGCACATGAGACACAAGTGGAGATTTCCAAAACACTTGTAAAGTAGAGCTTGCTCTTTGGGCCACAGCTGGAAGCCTGGGGCCATGATGCAAATGGGCCTGACTGAGCTAGCCTTCTGAAAAGGCCAAGTGGAGGAGCACTGAGGCTCTCCAGCCAACAGTCAGAACTAATTGCCAGCTCTGTGCGTAAAGCTTTCTCAGATCATCCAACTTTAGTCAACTGCCCATAACTGCAGCCACATGAATGACCCCAGGTGAGACCAGCAGAAGCTCCACTGAACCAAGCACAGCTGGAATTGCTGACCCATTGAGCCATGAGCAAATACAATGGCTATTGTTTTAAGCATCTAAGTTTCAGGGTGGTTTGTTACATAGCAATAGCTAACTGATGCACTGGCAGACGATTCCCAGTCCGGCACAATCCTCTCCGGCTCACTCCCAGGCCAGGCGTGTGGTAAGCCACTATGGATACAATCAAGAGAAAGAACGGACCTGGTCTCTGCTCTCTTATGATATTAGCACATGCCAGGCCCTGTGCCAAAGGAAGTAGATGTGTCAACCCAGATGAGAGTATTAGCTATCACTACTCTCCTCCTGCTGAGGAGACCAAATATCAGAAAGGAAAGAAGTTGCCAGTGGCAGCACACTGTATTTTCCACAGATGGCTGCAACAGTGTCTGCCCTCTGATATCCTCTATTAGATATCCTCTACTAGAGGACCCTGGCATCCTCCCATCAAGTGGCAGAACCTTATTGTCTTCTTGAATCCAGGGAGGCCTGTGATTTGATTATAAACTAATAGCAGCAGGAGTGATGCTGCATGACTTCCAAGGTAAGATCATAAAAGATGCTACAGATTCTACTTTATGAGCTGGGGCACTTGCCTTTGAAGTCCTGAGCTTTTGTACAAGGTTGCCCTGCTCTGAGGAATCCTAGGACACACGGCGAGGCCCTATGCAGGTGTTCCGGCTGACAGCTCCCACCGAGAACCCAGCTGACAGGCAGCCCATATCAAACTCCCAATGATTCTAGCCCCCAAATGTGTTGGTATCCTAGCCTTTGAATCTGCTCCCTTGAGGCCCAGAAATTACAAATCAGAGACAAGCTGTCCTCACTTCGCCCTGTCCAAAGCACAGAATGCAAGCGCATAATACAATGATAGTTTTACATCATGGAGTTTTGCGGTAGTTTGTTCCACAACAATAATAATGAGGCACATAAGGTCACACAGCTGGATAGCAGGAAGGGGAATGAGGTTAGACTTTGAACCCTGGCAGTGTGACTCCAGAGCCTGAGCTCTTAACCACCACCCCTTCTACTTCCACGAACCTTTCACTGCCATGCTCCTCTGCTTCCTCCCAAAAACAGAAGTTCAGTTCCCCTGACACTACCTCACCCCCAACTCAAAGAGAAAGGAGAACAGGAAAAGGCTTGCTTCTCACTCTGCTGCTTCTAGGCCACCACTGCCCACTTGGAAGCCCGGTCCCTTTCTTACCTTGGTTCCATGACAATACTCTCCCAACCTTGAGCTTTCCTTGATGACCTCAGTTCCTACTTCAGAAGTTTACTTTGCTCCCCATCAAACATCATGTGAAAATGCACCTACTATAGGTCAGGCACATGGTAGGGAGACAAAGTAGAATGAGTTCTGTGTTCATTTCCTATTGTTCTTTAAGACACCGCCACACACTTAGTGGCTTGAAACAATACAAATGTATTATCTCGATGTCTTAGAGATCAGAAACCTACAGTAGGCTTCACTGGGCTAAAATCAAGGTGTTCCCAGGGCTTCTTTCCTTCTAGAGGGCCTAGGGGAGAGTCCCTTCCTTCTCCAGCTTCTAGAGACTGCCTATATTCCAGGCTTCATAGCCCCTCCCTCCATCTTCAAAGCCAGTGGTACAGCCTCTTCAAATCTCTCTGACTCTCCTGACTCTCTCTTTCACTTACTTATAAGGACCCTTGGGATCACACGGGCTCCATCAGGTTGTCTGGGAAAATCTCCCCATATCAAGATTCTTAATCATATCTGCAAAGCCCCTTCTGCATGTAAGGTAACGTACTCCCAGGTTCTGGGGACTAGGACATGGACATCTTTAGGAGGTCATCATTCCGCCTGCCAAGAGCTCTTTCATGGACCTCACATTTGGGTGAGGTTATACATTGATAGCAGCAACTTCCACTTCTCACCAATTATTCAGCTTTTTTTCCTACTAGACACATACATCCTTTCCTTGTATTCATGTATGATGAACATGTGGCTGAGTTCTAGCCAATGGGGTATAAGCGTAAGTGATAAAGTGATGGGCACAACCATAGGCCTGCCCTATACAAACCCATTTACAGGGCTGGCCACAGAACTCCCAAAAGGCTCCACTTTTCCCATCCATGAGCTAAGTGAAGAGGATTTCAAAGACCCAGAAGAAGATGGAGCTACTTGGGGGAAGACACCAGGGTTCCTCAATGACTGTGGAACAGTACCCCTGCTGACCCACACTGTATTCTCACATAAATTAAGACACTGACATTTAGGATTATTTGTTACAGCACTTGCCTACACTGACAATATACAAGCATAGAAATGTACTTTAAAAGAATTTGTATAAATGTATTATATAAATTTTATAAGGAATTCAATTTTATAAATAAATATAACATTAACTTATTGCAGTAAGTTGATCTTAACATGGACTCTATACGAACAAGAAGATTACTTGATAAGCAAAAACAAAATCAGGGATTAGAAGAAAGAAACTGGGGGCGCCTGGGTGGCTCAGTGGGTTAAGCCGCTGCCTTCGGCTCAGGTCATGATCTCAGGGTCCTGGGATCGAGTCCCGCATTGGGCTCTCTGCTCAGCAGGGAGCCTGCTTCTCTCTCTCTCTCTCTCTCTCTCTCTCTCTCTGCCTGCCTCTCCATCTACTTGTGATTTCTCTCTGTCAAATAAATAAATAAAATCTTTAAAAAAAAAAAAAAAAAAAAAAGAAGAAAGAAACTGGGGTGCCTGGGTGGCTCAGTGGGTTAAGCCGCTGCCTTTGGCTCAGGTCATGATCTCGGGGTCCTGGGATCGAGTTCCGCATCAGGCTCTCTGCTCAGCAGGGAGCCTGCTTCCTCCTCTCTCTCTCTGCCTGCCTCTCTGCCTATTTGTGATCTCTCTCTGTCAAATAAATAAATAAAACCTTTAAAAAAAAAAAAGAAGAAAGAAACTGGACTTATTTCTGTTTTGTATGGACTGCACAATATTGAGGAATCCTTATTAAAACACATAACTGCAAATGGTAACAAGTATATTTTAACCCAGTGTAATCTCCAGAAACTTCAATAAACAGAGATTACCAGAAAAGCTTGGCTTCTGAGACCAGCACAGAAGCTAGTTAACTTGGCAACACAAGTTAATTTGTGGGGAAACTTTGACATTGATTCATATATACGATGTTCACTTTCAAAAGGAGAAAAGACAATTTACCCAAAACCCTGCAGGACCAATAAAACCAAAACCAGGCAGACAAGAACAACAAGAGCCCAGTGATCAAACAACTAGAGCTAGGAATTTCATGGGCTGAGAAGCAGGGTGTGTGTGTGTGTGTGTGGGCACCACGCGCGTGCACATGAATATGCACATGATGGGGAGTCAGAGGAAGGGGTGGTCAATAAGATCCTGTGGTCTTGGAAATGTGACCTATTTTCCAAAATGGCCCTTCTGGGCAAATGACTAAAGGATCCCACATCTAGAGGACCATGTGACTGGCCAGAATAAAACTTAGGGTTCCTGCAATTATCCATGAACAGAGCCTGGGGGCCCCCAGCCCTGGTTCCATAAACACTGCAAGAGAACTTGGAGAGAACCTGCAACCCCAGAGCAGTTTCTTACCTGTGATACATTATGGGACATTGGATGCAAAGTGAGTCTTGAGGAACCCCAATCATCAGGATTGGGTACAAAGAGAGTCCTGAGGAACCCCTATTCCCTGTGGCACAAAAAGACATGGAAGATTCTGGAAGCCCAGCCAAGAAGTGGCCCCACTGTGATGCCCAGGATTGCAGAAGAAGGCAGCTTGTCCCAGACTGGCCTGGGCTGCTCACACCAGGAAGGACCCACTGAGAAAAGGACACTCTCATTGACCAAGCACAATTCTGTGCCAAGCTCTCTGCCCTGCTCTTTAAATATAGTTCAGTTGAAGAACAGTCCTGTGTGGTAGGCCCTTTTAATCCCCACTTTAGTGATGGGGGATGGAGACTCAGCAAGATTAGAAAGTCAGCCCCAAGAGCACACTGCCGGCCTTTCATGGCACATGGCATCCAAGTGGAGCCTGGTCCATGTGCTCAGACACCTGCTGGAGGATTCCAGCTGCACACCACAACTGTCAGATCCCATTCCTCTTGACCTGGAGGCTCTGACTGAAATAGACCAGAAGAGGGAGGCACAGTGACCCTCAGTGCCACAATTAAAGCTATAAATGTTACCGGGCGAAAACGCTGACCTTGGCTGGCAGTGAGCGAAGCAGGGAGCTGCAAAGCCAGGGTACACAGTGTGCACAACAGGGTACTCACCCCCAGCCCCCGGGGCAGCAGGAACATGTGCTCCCCTCTTCCTTAACTCATGGGCCTCAGATTTCATAGGCTCGGTAACACAGATCTGCCGGAACAGCACAAGGGCCCTCAGAACACTTTGAACCACTCATTGTTTATACAACAGTAACTGCTACGAGCTCCCCGGGGCTCATCACCGTGTGACTGCCCATGTTGGAGGTGGGGAGACTGAAGCACCAACAGGTTTGCTTCTAAATCAGGATTCAGAAACTAGTGAGAGCTGGTAAACTGAGGGTCCTTGTCCCCAAGTATGTTCATCAGATATGTGATACACTGATTGTGGGCACCAATTAATAGCAATAGTAGTGGTCAGCATCTCTCAGATAACATCTGAATGCACCTCTGTGTGGGGCCCTGCCTTACCTGTGGAGCAGGTGAGCAGAGGGAGTCCGGATATCGGGGGCGGGGGGGGGTGGTGAACTGGTGGTAGAAAGGGCTCTCACCAACTCCTCCCACCTCGTGGCTCTCCTGCTGAAACAGATACCTCACCTGCCCAGACTAGGCCTTCTCTCTTCCATGGGACAGAATATGCACGCTTTTCATAAGCCCTAACCAGCCCGTTAAAGTTTTTGTTCGTTGTGTGTTTGATCTGGGACAGTGTGTGATTGGAAGCCGCCTTTTCTAAGTGATGTTGACCATTCCCTGAATCCCAACCAGGGTTCTGGGGATGTTGAACCTCTGTTCTTTTCCTTAATAAAGCTGTTGCCCAAAACCCTTTCCTCCGTGTAAAATATGTCAAGCTATGATTTTCAGAATGACAATGAAATGCATACACTTGCACTGAGAAATGAGTTGGGGGCATCTTATGAGACTGGAGATTGATTGAGAATGTGGAATTTTCTATAAAACTCTAATTATGGTACTTTATCATTTAAAAATGTTTAAAAATAAGTAGTATTTACACACAATTGGCTCTTCCTAGGCCCTTCATTTTTATTGCTGAATGTTTTATTTAGAAATATCCTATCCTTCAAGAAGGAGATGGGGCTGCTGGAAGAGGAAGGGTGAGAGAGGGAGCCAGCACCGACCTGGCTGCAGCCGACCCAGAACACGTGTGAACGAGTGAGTGGACATGGGGATGAACAAAATGATCTGTGATTCATGCTTCCCTCTGTTCCTTGTCACCTATGGAACAGCAGCCAGAAATCTTGTGTACTTCACCCAAATGCCCCCCTGCTCAGGCCTCAGGCCTATCTCGAGGGACCAGGGACAAGCCCGAGGCCCAGCCCAGAGCAGTGGCTGATGGGAGCCAGATACCACAATACAGCCTCTGGCCCTTCCCCTCCTGGGCACCTGCTGGCTTCTCAAGCCCCTCCATGTAGTTCCCTGCAGGGCTCCTCAGAGCACCCCACCAAGAGTCAGAGTGGGGACCTACACCTGGGACCAGAAGGACCATGTCTACCAACAGAAGGAGGGCAGTCAGGATGGGCCTATCAAGCTGGTCAGCAGTGTGGTGAGTCTGCCCCAAGCTTGAGGGAGTTGAGCGAATGGGGGCAGAGTGCCAGCCAGCTTCCTGACATACCTGCGCACTTTGCTTTATCTCCTGACCAGGCAAAAAAAATGGGGCTGAACTTTGACTTGTCAATTAAATTATAAGAATAATAAGAAAATTGTCCATTTTCAAATGCTCTAGCCCTTCACCTCAGATTCTGGTAGCATCTCCTAGCGGTCTGAGCCCCCTTCCTTCCCTATCCCTCCCCGAGATAAGCACTGCCCATGAAGGACAGAAGGCTGGTCCCCTTCTCCTCTGGTGGGTGGGACCACATGGTGCACACTGCCTTCAGCACTATACCCTTCACCCTGGTCCTAAGAGTTATGGGATGATGAAATCAGTAGAACCATTTGGCAACCCCAAATCCAAGGGCCCCTTCTTTTGGATTCTGTTCCCTGGAAATTTGGGGCAAAGCAGAATGAAAACTGGTTAAAAGCATCAATATTCAGTTAGACCCACTAACTGTTTTCCTACCTAAAAACCTGGAGCATGAAGACATGATCTGAATGTTTGTTGGGGGAGGAGGGTCTCAAATTCTGCAAACTGCCAAGTAAACCTAACTTACTAAGGATGCACCAGAGCTCTTCAGAGGAGGGTAACTAAGATGGCACTGACATGTGAGGGACAGGCACAAGAAAGAGAAATGCTCATCTCAGAAAGCATGTGGGTGGCCACTGTTTTCAAACCTCTAGACTCCAGCTCCAGTGGGGGAAAGGAGTGTGCTTATTCAGAGAAGCCCTACAAGGGAGGACAGTGAAAGGTCACATGGAAGTAGATGGCAAGCTGAGGAAGAGCCAACAGTCAAGTAAGATAGTGAGTTCCCCACCCTTAGAAGTATCCAAATACCCATTCATTCATGAACACATAGGTATTAAGGTCCAGCAATAACTTGAGTGTCAAACAGACAAGGTTCCTGCTGTCAGGAAGTTTATGTTTTAGTGAGGAAGACAAGTAACAAAACAACTAAAAAAAAAAAAAGCCAAAAATATATATTCAATAGAGATAAGATTATGCAATAAATAAATAATTCAATAAATAGGGTTATGGGAGAGCGTGTGGCAGATGTCACCTTTGCACTAGGTAGTACGGGTGAATACTGAGCAGAAGCAGAATGGCCTCTTAGCAAGAAAGGTGCTAAAGGAGCACCAGGGGTAGGGGAGAGGGGCTTTGAAAGTTCTTCCATTTTGAGCCCATGACCTTACATAATGCTACATGCCCGTTCATTCACTAAAGACTACTGTGTGACTCCTCCCCCGAGGGAACCCTAAAACCAAGCCCCTCTGGGTACATGGCTAGAGCCAGTGGTTCCAAGCACAGTGGGGTGGTAGCTTTCCCTGTCCCCCACCTGCTACCTCCTCACATTCTGCCTGCTTCCCAGGCTTGATTACATAATTGCTAGGCCAGGATTTAGAGCCAGCACAGCATGAGCTTGTAAATCTTCTCTCACATCATGAAATGCCAGCAATTTCACAGCCAGGGATTCCTGTTCTCATAAAGTCCCCACACCAGCAGACTTGCATCTAAAAGTGTCCTGTGGGCTGATGAATTGATGTTGGAGCTGCTCCGGAGCCAAACACAGGGGCAGGCAGCCTCTGCCACCTGCTCAGCGACTCTGAAGTCCCCAGAAGCGAAGGTCATGATTATCAGGCCAGGTTGCTGGGGCTCTGCCAGCAAAGCGACCCTCAAACACAGTTCCCTGAGGAGTAGAGGAACGGAAATGGTGGCCTCACCCTGGGAACTGAAGCCACACTTGTATTCCAGACTATTTGAGGGGGAAAATGTCGTTCTAAGCAATATGCACAATTGTAATCCATACGAGACACATCCACTTACATTTAAATTTGCCAGTGATCTTCAACCTTGGCTCCCATTAGAATGACCTGTAGAGTTTTTTTACAAGACAGCCTTCCAGAGGGCTGGGCAAGAGGGGGAGCAGTTCCACCCATGGATATTCCAACCCAGTAGAGTCCAGAATCTAGAAAGGAGCTCCTACGTTTGTATGTTCCACAGGTAAAGAGTCGCTACCTACTTTATTAGAAAAATAGAAAATGAGCAAGAAGGACATTGTGGCAGCCTTCCAAGACACCTCCTGATATTTATGTGTTTGTGTAATCCCCTCCCCTCTAGAGGGTGCTGGACCTGGTGACTCACCTCTATGAACAGAACAAGGCACAAAATGATGGAATGTCACTTCCAAGACCAGGTTACATAAAGACTGTGACTTCTATTTGAGCACCTGCTCTCTTTCTCTTGCCCTCAGGGAAGCCAGCTGCCTGGTTGCCAGTCACCCTCTGGAGAGCCCCATATGGCAAGGAACTGACACCTCCAACCTGTAGCAAGCGAGGACTTGAGGCCTGACAACAGCCACATGAGGAAGCTTGGAAACACCTTCTCTCCCAGTCGGGTCTTAGGATGACTGCTGCCCCATTGACACCCAGACCACAGCCTTGCCAGTGATTCTGAGATGAAAGCACCCAGAAAAGTACTCCCAGATTCCTGATCCATTGAAACTCTGAGATAATAAATGTGAACTGTTTTAAGCTATTATGTTTTGGGGATAGTTTATTATATAGCAATAGGTAACCAATATGGACATATGTAATAGAACATTAATAGTGGTTTATCTCCCACCAGCTGAATCATGAGTGATCTCAATTTTCTTCCATTTGCTTATCTCTATTTTTTTTATATTACCACAGGCTATATTCAAAATGAAAAAAAAATCAATTTCGAATTATATTTTTAAAAAAACTTCTAGAGGAAAACACAGGAGAATATCTTTGTGACCTTACATTAGGCAAAGCTTTCTGAAACAAGTCACCAAAAAGGGTAACCCTCCCCCAAAACTGGACTTTATCAAAATGAAAAACACTTATTCTTCAATAAACATCATTAAAGAAATATGAACAACAAGCCCCAGGCTGGGAGAAAAGATTTCCAAATCATGTATCTAATAAAGGACACATTACCACAATATATGAAAAATAACAAGACACATAACCCCATTTAAAAATGAGCAAAAGATTTGACTAGACATTTCTCCAAAGAAGAGACACAAATAGCTGATAAGCATAAGAAAAGATGCTCAGCATCATTAGTCATTAGGAAAGTGAGAATCCAAATCACAGAGAGATACCAATACACACCTATTAGAAGGGCTCTAGAACTGAAATGGCAAGTGTTGACAAGGATGGGAAACAAGTGCGACCTTCATACACTGCTGATGGGAATGTGACACATGGCAGCTACTTTGGAAACACTATGGCAGTTTTTTAAAAAATTAAATATAAACTTGCCTTATGACCCACTCCTAGGTATCTACCCAAAAGAAATGCAAACACGTCCACACAAAGACTTGTAGGCAAATATTCAAAGCAAAAACTGGGAAAAGTCCAGATTTCCATCGATAGGTGAATGGATAAACACAACGTGGTACATCCATATGACACTATTCAGCTACAAAAAGGAACTATGTCCCGATTCATGCTACATCAATGGACCACAAATACAGTATCCTAAGTGAAAGAAATGACACAAAAACTATGTATTGTGTGATTCTGTTTATATGAAATGTCAGAAAAGGGAAATCCATAGAGATAGATCAGCATTGTCTGGGGCTGGAATGGAAGTCTGACAGCAAAGGAAAGGGAGGACATGTTCTGGGGTGATAAATATGTTCTAAAACTGACCCACAGGGATGGTTGCAAGACTGCATACATTCACTAAAAATTACTGAATTATATTCTCACAGCGGGTGGATTTTATGTTGTGTAAATCACACTCCAATAAAGCTGTAAAAAAAGTTATGCTTGTAACCTTGGACCCAGGAAGTTCGTGTCAAGGGCATAATCAGAAATGTACACAAAGATATATCAAGTATGCTCATAACAGTGTTTTACGTTAATGAAAAACTAGAAGCAATCTGAATGCATAGTGACAGATAATAAATGATTATTAAGGGGTAATCTGCCTAGCAGGGTGCAGCTGTTGAGAATGGTATTCACAAAGAATTTCTGACAACCTGGGGAAATGCTTAGGCTACAAAGAATTCATATTTTTTTTTTAAATACAGTTGAATTTGTTCCAGGAATGTATGTGTCTATACACATAACATAACCAGATGCATATAATTTTTCCCCCCTCTGGACATCTAGAAAGAGTAAAGTTGGTAATTAAGCAAGTAATTTTTGTTTTCTTTGTCCTTTATGTTTTCTGATTTTTTTTTTCAAAAAATGTGTATTCATTTTAAAATCTAGAAAAAAAAATTTCAAAGATCTCATCTAGGGGTGCCTGGGTGGCTCAGTAGATTAAGCCCTCTGACTTGGGCTCAGGTCGTGATCCCAGGGTCCTGGGATCGAGCCCCACGTCGGGCTCTCTGCTCAGTGGGGAGCCTGCTTCCCTTCCTCTCTCTCTGCCTGCTTGGGATCTCTGTCAAATAAATAAATAAATAAATAAAATCTTTAAAAAAAAAAAAAAAACCCTCATCTAAAGAAAGCAATGGCAGGCCTTTCTTCTCCTGGTCAGAGAAGGGGCTGTGGTTTCCTGAGTGAGGGGAACACCCTGACCTCAGTAAATGATGCAGAGGGCCTATCAGGTGCTGCAGAGAGAAGGGGCAGTGAGCACCCCTGGAAACAGCTGTCTAAGTCCATTCATCGCCACTGGGACTCATTGGTCTTACAACAGGGCCAGACCTAAGGCAAGAACACCTCATTAGCCAAGAGGAGCAGGGGCTCCTATCAAGGAGTGGTCCCCCAGGGACTGGTTTCTGTGTCACTGCAGGTGACAGGCAGGGAAGGTAGCAATGACCTTAGAAACAGATGCATGAAACTTCATGGAAACTGCTGGACACACACCATATGATTTCACTCAAACATGGAACTTAAGAAACAAAACAAACACCGTGGAAAATACAGAGAGGCGGGGCGCCTGGGTGGCTCAGTTGGTTAAGCAGCTGCCTTCGGCTCAGGTCATGATCCCAGCGTCCTGGGATCGAGTCCCACATCGGGCTCCTTGCTCCGCAGGGAGCCTGCTTCTCCCTCTGCCTCTGCCTGCCTCTCTGTCTGCCTGTGCTCACTCTCTCCCTCTCTCTCTCTCTGATAAATAAATAAAATCTTAAAAAAAAAAAAAAAAATACAGAGAGGCAAACCAAGAAGCAGACTCTTAACTATAGAGAACAAACTGATGGTCACCAGTGGGGAGGTGATGAGGATTAAGGAGGGCACTTGTGATAAGCACCAGGTGTTATCAATTACTGTATGTACACCTGAAACTAATATTACACTGTGTGCTAACTGTAATTTAAATAAAAACTTAACCAAAAAAAGAAAAACTTCAAAAAAACCTGCTAGAAACCCAGTTCTCTAAGTTGGGAATCATGGGGACAGCCTAAACACCAAGGAGAAGAGAGCAGGGTTTGAGTCCTGGCTCTGCTACGGACACCATGCTCTATGGAGTCTGAGATAAGCTACACATCTCCAAAGAATCTGTTTCCCCACCTGCAAAGTGGGAGACAATTAGACTATCTATTTCCAAAATGGAAATCTACATCATTGGTTAATAAAATTCAAGGAATAAAAGGGGTACATTCATGCCCTAGGGCCACCAAAACAAATTATCACAACCTGGGTGACTTAAAACAAAGAAACTGATTCTCTGGACTTATGGAGGCTAAATCAACACCTTGAGGTTTTTGAGGAGCCTCAGTCAACACCTTGAGGCTAAAATCAAGGTGTTGGTGGGACCATGTCCTCTCTAAAGGCTCAAAGAAAGACCTCATCTGGCTTGTTCACAGCAGAATCCCCAAAGACAGAATAGTAACTGGTTCATGCTCAACAAAAATTTACACAGGTAACAAACAGGTTAATAATTCAGAGGACAGTGGATTATGTTTTATTTTATGATAACCTTTTTATTCCCAAAGTAAATGTGACATATATTCATTTTATAAAATGCCAAAAACACAGATAAACAGAAAGCTTAAAAGGTGTCAGAATCACCCCTTTTACAGATAAACCACCAACCACTAATTGCATCAAGCTATCCAATATTTATACAGTAACTTTTAAACGTCATACTGTAAACACAGTGTTGCGACTTGATTTTTACACTTCACATTTTATGAGTATCTTTCTGAATCATTACAGATAGTCCCTCACCTACCATGGATGACATCCCAATACACCTTTCCTAAGTTGAAATACTCTTAAGTCAAAATGCAGGCACACGTCAGAGATACCGTAGGTTCAGTTCCAGAGCACTGCAGTAAAGTGAGCATCACAGTAAAGGGAGTTGAATAACTGTTTTGATTGTCCTGTTTGATTCTACTATACTGTGGCTTATTAGTAAGCAACAGCACTATGTGTGTGTGTGGCAGGGGAACTCAGCAGATATCTTAGTTTAAAAATACTTTCTTGCTAAAAAAAAAAAAAAATTTTTTTTGTCATTTGAGCTTCCTGCGAGTCATCATCTTTTTGCTCGTGGAAGGTCTTGTCCCTATGTGGATGGCTGCTGACTGATCAGGTGGTACCTGCTGAAGGTTGGGGTGACTGTGACAATTTCTTAAAATAAGACAACAATGACGTTTGCTCCATCCAGTGACTTCTTCCCACAAACCATTTCTCTGTGGCGTGAGACGCTATGGGATAGTATTTCACCCATCATGAATTTCTCAAAATTAAGGAGTCAATCCTCTCAAACTCTGCTTCTGCTTTATGAACTCAGTTTATGTCATATTCTAAATCATCTGTTGTCACTTCAACCATCTTCATAGCCCCTGCAGGAGCAAATTCCATCTCAAGAAAGCCTTTTCTTCTTCTTAGGAAGCAACTCGTCATCCATGACAGTTTTATCCTGAGACTGTAGCAATTCAGTCCCATCTTCAGGCTCTACTTCTCATTCTTGCTCTCTTGCTTTTCCACCAATCTGCAGTTATCTCCTCCACTAAAGTCTCTCCTCAAATGCCATCCATGCCAGTCAAAATCAGCTTCTTCCAAACTCTTGTTGATGTGGATATTATGACTTCTTTATTATTTATTATTATTATATTGACTTCCATTACTAATGGCATCTAGAATGGTGAGTCCTTTCCAGAGGTTTCCAGTTGATGTTGCCTAAATCCATCAGTGGAATCACTATCTATGGCAGTCATAGCTGTACAACATGTTTCTTTTTTTTTTTTTTAAGATTTTTATTTATTTATTTGACAGAGAGATCACAAGTAGGCAGAGAGAGAGAGGAGGAAGCAGGCTCCCTGCTGAGCAGAGAGCCCAATGCGGAGCTCGATCCCAGGACCCTGGGATCATGACTTGAGCTGAAGGCAGAGGCTTTAACCCACTGAGCCACCAGGAGCCCCATGTACAACATGTTTCTTAAATGAGACCTAAAAGTTGAAACTACTTCTTGATCAATGGGCTACTGAACAGATGCTGTATCAACAGTCATGAAAACAGTATTCATCTCGCTATCCATCTCCATCTGAGCTCTTGGGTGACCAGGTGCATTGTCAGGAGCAGCAATACTTTGAAAGGAAGTTTTTTTCTGAAGAGATCTCAAATACTGAAAATTCAGTGAGCTTAAAATATTCATAAGTCATGTTGCAAACAGATACGCTATCATGTAGACTTTGTTGTTCTCTTGGTTGAGCATAGGTGGAGTAGACTGGGCCTAATTCCTAAGGGTCCCAGATTTTCAGAATGTTCAATGACTTTAACTCAAAATTTTCAGAATGAGCAATGACTTTAACTCAAAATCATCAGCTGCATCTGACCCTAACAAGAAAGTCAATCTGTCCTTTGAAGCCAGGCATGGACTTCTCCTCTCTAGCTATGGAAGTCCTAGCTGACATCTTCTGCCAGGAGAAGGCTGTTTCATCTACACTGGAAGTCTGTTGTTTAGTGCCACCATCTTCGTGACTTATCTGAGATCTTCTGGATAACTCCCTGCAGCACCTGTATCAGCACTTGTTGCTTTACCTTGCACTTTTATGTTACAGAGATGACTTCTTTCCTTAAACCTCACGAACTAACCTCTGCTAACTTCAGACTTTTCTTCTGCAGCTTCCTCAGCACACACAGCCTTCTTTGTAGAATTAAAGAGATTAGGACTGTGCTCTGGATTAGGCTCTGCCTTAAGGGAATAGTCTGGCTAGTTCGATCCTCTATCTAGACCACTAAAACTTTCTCTGTATCAGCAGTGAGGCTGTTTCACTTTAGCGTTTGTACATTCCCTGGAGCAACACCTTGAATTTCCTTCAAGAACTTCTCTTTTGCATTCACAACCTAGCTTAACTGTTTGGTGCAAGAAGCCTCGCTTTTGGCCTCTCTCAGCTTTTGACATGCTTTCTTCACTAAGCTTAATCACTTCTAGTTTCAGATTTAAAGTGAGAGACTTGAACATTTAGAGGCCACTGTATGGTTATTAATTGGCCTAATTTCAATACTGTTGCGTCTCGAGGAATAGGGAGGCCTGAGGAAAGAGATACAGATCAGGGGGAATGGCCAGTTGATGGAGCATACACAGCATACACAGCATTTGGAACATACACAGCATTTAAGTTCACCACCTTATAGTATGCAACTCATAGCGCCCCAAAACAGTTACAACAGTAACATCAAAGATCACTGATCACAGATCACTATAACACATAATGAAAAGTGGCGCGCCTGGGTGGCTCAGTCAGTCAAGTGTCTGCCTTTGGCTCAGGTCATGATCCCAAGTCCTGAGATCAAGCCCCATGTCAGGCTCCTGCTCAGCGGCGCGTCTGCTTCTCCCTCTGTCCCCCACCCATGTCCTTCTGTTTATTCTCTTGCTCTCAATAATTTTAAAAAATAAAATAATTAAAAAGTTTGAAATATTGTGAGAGTTACTAAAATGCGAAGCACAGACAAGAAGTGAGCAAATACTGTTGGAAAACATCACAGATGTGCCCCATGCAGGATTGCCACAGACCTTCCATTTGTAAAAAACCACGCTGTCTGCAAAGTGCAATGAAGCAAAGCACAATAAAGAGATAGGCCTGTACACCTATCACAGCTTAGCCTGGCCTACCTTCAGTGTGCTCAGAACATTAGCCTACAGTTGGACAAAACCATCTAACACAAAGCCTATTTTATAGTGAAGTGTCAACCCGGCATCCTATAGTAAACACTGTACCCAAAGTGAGAAACAGAATAGCTGTAGAATGAAAGAAAGGTTTTGAGTGTTTCAGTTGTCTACCCTCATGATGCCACTGCCCAGCACCATGAGAGGATCGTACCACATCTCACCAGCTCAGGAAAAGATCAAAATTCAAAGTATGTTTCTTACTGAATGTGTGTCACTTTCGCACCACTGTAAAATTTAAAAATTGTCAGTCAAGCCATTGTAAGTCGGGGACCACCTATACATAATATTCAAGCGTATCAATTTTCTTCATTGTCTGATTGGATAACCAACTGAAATATTTTTTTTAATTTTTATATATTTATCAGAGAGAGAGAGGGGAAGAGAGCGAGCACAGGCAGACAGAATGGCAGACAGAGGCAGAGGGAGAAGCAGGCTCCCTGCTGAGCAAGGAGCCCGATGTGGGACTTGATCCCAGAACGCTGGGATCATGACCTGAGCCGAAGGCAGCTGCTTAACCAACTGAGCCACCCAGGCGTCCCGGATGACCTATTGAAATATTAACCAAGATTCCCGTACCCTTCCGAACATCCTCTTTTTCTAGGACCCTTCACCCAATCATACAGCAGCTGAACGGAGCTGGTATCATGGCCTTAGGAAAGGAACAATGTAAGAAACACAGATGACATGAGAACTTTGAGCTGGCAGATTAAAGATGATGGCTCCCCTTAAGAGGCCAGGTCTATGTCCCCTCCTAGTGAAGCCAGGTGGGTTTTGTCATTCTACCAGTAGAATAAGGCAGAAGTGGTATTGTCCCAGTTGCAAGATCGAAAGACTTAAGAGGCTAACAGCTCCTATTTCCTGTTTCTGGAGCCAGGTCTCAGAGCCTCCATATGTGGGAATCCCTAAGTGCATGGAAAAGCCCTGGAGAATGAGACTTCACATGAAGAGAGCGTGTGAGGCCGTGGAGTGCCCTTGCACCAGACACGTGCGTGAAGAGGCCCCATGAAAGGCCCGCTTTACCCCTGCCAATCCCTACTCAAATTCCTAACCCACAAGACTGGGCCAAAGAACAAAATATAAGTGCTAGATTTAGCAAATAAAATTAGAGGACATCCAGTTAAATCTGCAGTTCAGACCGACAACAAACAAGTTTTTAGTATAAGTATGTCCCCAATATTGCATGAGATATACTCGTATTTTAAAAAATACACTGTTTACCTAAAATTCAAATTTAACTGGGATTAAGTTTTTATAGGTATAGTATTTGAAGATAAATTTTAAGTTTTTAGCATTTAAAGATAAAATACATATAGGTGAAATATTCATCATGGTTTACCTGGCAATCCTAGACCCAAATAAAATGTCTATGTCTTAAACCACTCACTGATGGGATAGTTTTTTATTTAACAATAGACAACCAGAAGAACAGGAACAGAAAAGAATCTGAGATGGATAATAAACAGATGTGGAGCTGTATAGTTGCTAGACAGAGCTGTTTTTCTCACCCTTGAAAGCAAAACAAACAAAAAATAACTTCTTTGATGGGACAAAGAGAGAAATAGCAGGGCTCAGCCAGGAAGAGAGGCTCCTGCATACTTTGTCCCCTCCTTCTCCCAAGCAGAGTCCCTTTGTGTAGAGGTGGGAGAGGGAAAGGACACTGTCACACACAGATGTTGTAGGGACTGATATCAGAAAGCAGAGGGAAACAGCCTTTGCTTTCACTGTAGCCAAGGTCATTCGAGTGATGCCCTTGCCCTTACCTCTGAGAGGGCATGGGATCACTGTCACAGAGCCAGTGGACTCAGAGGCACTTGGGATGGAGAAGCTGGTGTAGACAAGTGACCCAGTGGTGAGGAGGCAACCTCCCACCGCTTCACTGCAACCCCCACCACCCCATCCTGCAACCAATATCTGGCACTACACACTGTCCCAGGCCCTAGAAAAGGGTCGAGGCAGCCCCCGTACTTACGGGGATTAATTTCCCTCATTCAGTGAGAGGAGTCTAAAATAAAACTCATTTCAGGCAATGGAAATAATGAAATGTCTGTTTCTAGCCCATCTAAGATTAAAATCTCCCCATTACACTCATAAATCATTCTATACTGTGCTACTGTTGACATATTCAAATTGGAAAAACCTATGTTTTTGCACATTAGTACTAAACACCCCTCCACTCCCTTCCATATGCCATATTCAGGTTTTCACCAGTCAGCTGAAGACCATTTCTAGCAGTTGCCCAGGCATTGCCATGTAGGTTAATGAAGAGCATGAATTCTGGAGCAAGACTGCCAACATTTGCTGCCAAATGGCTGTGTGTCCTTAAGCAAATTACTTAACCACTCTGGGCCTCCATTTCCTTACCCATAAACTACCAATACAGTAATAACACCAACCCCACACCACTGCCATGAGGATAAAGTAAACACACGTATGTCTTGTGTTAGCCACTGTTGTTATTCCTTGTACTTACTTGGAGATGGCATTTAATACTTACTATTTTATAAAAACCCACGGAAAGTAGAAATGTTGATGTAGTAATCAACAAACTGTGATGAAGATCAGAAATCATGTCGGAAGTCTTCATTCTTCAATGAGCACCCTCTGGTCTGGCTTGCCACCTGAAGGTTCCATTGTTAAAGAACAAGATTCAGGGAAAACATACAAAATCTAGAGACATACCAAAACAAACCCAATGAGTGTCTCACCATATCTCCTCAGCATTTCCCATTTCCATGTACTCCAACCTGTCTTTCCATCTACCTGCATTCAAACTGTCGTCTCAGGTGTTACTTTGGGGGAAACCCAAACTAAGACACATATTATTCAAGACTGTGTCTTAGTAAGCATATTCCATGATTCGATATGTTTTTAAATTAAGGAAGGATATTAACATCTCTCGTAACTTTAAGAGCCATTGTTAGTTTTTCAAAACAAGCTATTGTCCAAGTTTTAAACGTGACATTTGGATGGATTTCTGGGAACAGTCTTATGTGTGAAAGTCGAGGACCATCTGTGATTCAGTCACTCCTTCTCTTGATGGACTTTTGGGTTATTTTCAACTACTGCTAGCGCAAACATCGTTTCAACTAACATCTTCGGCAAAATCTGTGCACACATCTTTGATTCTCTCTTAAGCACAAATTCCCAAGAATGGGGTCACTGTGTCAAAAGGATACCCATCCATCCATATGGCCGAACTGCTCCCCAGAAAGGCTGTCCCACTTTAGACTCCACCCCTTCCCTAGGTCCAGCTTCTGAAGTATTTTCTCAACTCCGTTTTCTGCTCATCCATGGCTGAGCAAACACCGCCTTTGTGCCTGGCTGAGGACTGTGAAAGGCAGTGAGCTCAGATACAGCAGACCCCAGGCAGGGGCAGAGTGCTGGGTCCAGCCTCAGGGTTAGGTGAGTAGTAAGAGTTAAGAGTCCAAGTCAAGGCTGACCCAGGGAGCAGGACCTCCCTGCTAAACAAGTGAAATTTTATACAGGGACATAAATGGTGAGGCCTCACCACACAGATCGTGGGGTAAAGGCTGCAACTCTGTGAGCCAGGGCAGCGCCTGGATGGCCCCTATGACACCTTCATGCAAATTACGAAAGGGTGCCTCTTCTTCAGGTTATAAAAGAAAGGTCAAGTTAGTATAGTCCCACCTAACCTAACATAGCTCTGCCTGCTATGCAGCAGCCCCAACTCCAAGTGCACACACACCACAGGGGCACACCTGCAGCCAACAGAACACACGGTCCCCTCGCTTCCCCTCCCCACCCACCCTGGTGAGGTGAGGTAATCATGTCAAGTTCAAAGTCTCAGGGGCCTGGGAATCAGGCATCAGAGGCCATCAAGCATCAAAGGCCATCAACAAGACCACAAAGGGCAGCTGGAGGGCAAGCAATAGTGGATGCAAACATGTATGCAGAGTTTATGCTCGGGCCCAAGTGCCATTGCGAATTTAGGTCAAAGACAGCTCTCCCCGCCCCTACCTACCTACCTACCTACCCAGGGTCTCTCACTCACATAAATCAATCTACCAAGTGGATGATGGCCTTTGGGTGAATTCCTGAACACAGGCCACCAGGCACCATTCCCTCAAAAGTCTATAGCTGAGTAGCTCAGTGGGTTAAGCTGCTGCCTTCGGCTCAGGTCGTGATCTCAGGGTCCTGGGATCCAGCCCCACATCGGGCTCTCTGCTCAGCAGGGAGCCTGCTTCTCTCTCTCTCTCTCTCTCTCTGCCTGCTTCTCTGCCTACTTGTGATCTCTCTCTGTCAAATAAATAGATAAAATCTTTAAAAAAAAAAATTACATTAAAAAAAAAGTCTACAGCTGAGTAGCAAACCCCACCTGGCGGTAGGTTGCAGGTCCTCAAGACCCGCTCAGTGTCCGCTCCAGATGGACCCGACGTCAGGGACTCGTGCAGGGCGGAGCGGCAGACCCAGAATTCAACCCAACCTTCGGCCATCTCCTGAGATCGTTCTCTGGGCTCACACCTGCCAATTAAAGGCCTTAAAGATGAAAGAGGGAGGCTTCGGGAAGCAGCTGCGCAAGAGGAAAGGCAAGCCACGCGGCGTGTTCCACCTTCCCAAAGCAAAGAGTTCTCGGCCCGGCTGGTGTTCCTTCAGGAGCATCCTCGCCGGAAGCGTCTTGGCCGCAAAACGAATTTGCCGTAAGGCAATTCTGCCGTAAAAGATAAAATAGCGACAGCTGAAAGAGGGACGTTTGAAAGGTCATGATGAAACACGAAAAAGTTGATAAAATTATTCGTTTCCTCCTTCATCAGGAGAGGAGGCAGTTTCCCAAATCCTAGGATAAGCACTTGTCACCCGAGCACCGTACTGTGCTGTGAAACCTCCCACCGGGCGGCTGGTCCTGGGCGCGTGGACGAAAGGCTGAGGTTCTGGCCCATTTGTGACCGAGCTGTGCTGTCGTGGGGCCTGGGGTGTCCTCTCTTCCGGGACAGTGTAGCTTGCAGTCTGGCCTTCCACTGTTTCACGCGTCCGGGGAGCTTGTCACGGGACTTTCTAGCAAGTGGCCTATGAGGCTGTGAGCATCCACCGTTTGAAGACCAGCCTCTGCTCTGGTCAGGGTACAGACCGCTGTGAAGGCCAGCGGGGATTTACAGTCATTCCCCTTCCCCGGGCAGGGGGACAGCCCCAAGACCCCCCAGCGCCTGAAGCCGCCGATGCGACCCCAACCCTAGACAGACTGTTGTTTTTTTCTTTTTCCCCAAACATACCCACCTAGAATAAGTTGAATTCATAAGTGCAGCACAGTAAGAGATTAACAATTACTAAGCATAAAATAAAACAGTTAAAACAACACGCTGTAATAAGTTATGTGAGTGTATCCCTCTCAACATAGCTTATTGTCCTGCACTCACCCTTCTTCCTGCAGTCACGGGAGAGGATAAAACGCTTCCGTGAGGACAGGAATGACGGGAATGTCCTAGGCACCGTGGCCCGCTGGGCTGCCATTGACCTGGCCGCACGTCAGGAGGGCCATCCGCTTCCACACACCATGGTTGGCAGCGGGTAACAGAAACCCCAGAGTGAAATGAGGCCGAGGAGGGTCTACCCAAACATAAAAGTGAGAACTGTGTCCATGGAGAAATAAAACCCAGCTGACAACCAGCTTCTCTGCATGAGCTCTGCCGAAGGCCGTGGGTTCATCAGTGGAGGGATGTAACTAGCCAGGCCATTATTTTATCTTTTACTGCAAAACAGCATTAAGGTCAATTAGTTATGTAGTGAAAATGCCTGCGGCAAAGATGTGTACCGCAAAATTACCCAGAACCGATTCTGGGTGCTGCTCATTATGCTCTATCAAGAGCTTATACTACAAAAACATGGAGGGGGCTCACAGAGACGACCCCCTGGCCCAGCTTCTGCTCACGATTGACTCGGACAAATCCCACATTTTCATCATTCTCAGCGCCTCGCCAGCAGGCCCCCCGGAGAGCCAGCTAACCGCCCCAGACTTCCGGCAGCAGCCCCACCCTCTCCTGCACCCTGCCTGCACCTCTCCTGCACCCTCCCCACCCAGAGTCCCGAACCCCAAAGCCCCAGCTGTGCCTCCCACCAAAGCCTAGAAGCACTGGCCCAGAGCAGCCCTTGCGCTTCAGCCACACAGAGGGGCATGACGGGTGGAGGTGCCCATGGCTGGGGGAACGGCAGCCTGACAAGCTCCCTCCACCCTGTCCTGCCCCCTTCTCCCTGCAGTTATGTCTGTGCTCAGCCGCTGGCTCACCACTCCAGAGAAAGAAGAGGAAATGCCCATCCCACACACCATGTTTATTTCCTTATTTACTTCCTTCCTATCGGCTCCCCCTAGATGAATATAAGCTCCATGAGGAAGGATTTATGTTCTCATCCTATGGCTGCTATAACAAATTCCCACAAACTTAGCAGCTTAAAACAACACAGATTTATTATCCTACAGTTCTGGAAGGCAGAGAGCTCACTGGGCTAAAATCAGGGGCAGAGCCGCATTCTTTTCTGGAAGCTTCAGGGGAGAATCAGCTCCTTCCCCTTTCCAGCTTCTACAGGCCACCCACACTCCTTGGCTGGTGGCCCTCTTCCATCATCAAAGCCCGAAATCCCATCGCTCTGACCTCTGCTTGGCCCTCACATGTCTGACTCCGCCTCTCTTGTCTTGCTCTTGTACTTAGAAGGACCCTCATGATTATGTTGAGCCTCCTGCCCCCTCCCACCCTGTTCCCCAAGATAATCTATCTTCTGGACAGCTGATTTGCAACCTTAAACCCTCCCCCTCCCCCTGACGTGTAGCACAGCCCATGCACCTGGTCCAGGATTAGAACATGGATGTCCAGGGGGTGGGATAGACATCATTCCACCTATAGAGTTCGTCTCTTCTCACCACTGTATTCCCAGGGCCAGAACAGTATCTGACACATAGCGGACCCTCCATAAATACGTGCTGAATGAATAAGTGAATGCGTGCATGAATAAATCACTAAGAATAATATTTAATTTATAAATAAACATCTAATCATGCATATGAAGTGCCGGGCACTTTTCACAATGCCTTATGTGTATTAACTTATCGGATCTCCAACAGCTCCATGAAGTACATTTTTATTATTACCCAGTAGCCTTCTACAGATGAGGAAATTAAGGCATAGGCAGGCAGGTGGCCCTAGTCTCCCCAGCGAGTTAAGGGGTGAAGCCAGGATGTAATCTCAGATTTACTGAGCTTTATTGTGTCACCGGCCCTGGCTGGGCACATTACATTTATGATCTCATTTCATGCTTACAAGAGGCCGTGAGGAAAACAGGCAGAGAATGAAGTCACCCACTCGGCTGAGGGATTCTTAGGGGTTCTGTGGGGCAGTGGATTGCATGTTGCTTCTTCAGCCTCCTTTGATGCCAATCAGATCAGGACCCTGTGCCCCTAAAAGGACTGTGGGTGCTCATGTCCCCACCACGATGCAGGGCTCCTGCCTTGTACTCTATAAAACTAGGGCCCAGGCCCCAGCAGGCCTGTAGCAGACCCTGAACTTCACCAGTCATGGCTGCTCTGTCTTCTGGAAGCCTGTTCTCCTTCAAGGAACAGGAGCCTGTTTCATACCTCATCCAGAGCTGAAGTTGCATTGCCCGGTCCCCTGATGATGCCTCTGGGGATCCCCCTAGCTGGGCCCCACACCTGTTTTGCATGGGCCGGAGCTGTTTACTCTGCCTGCTGGCCCCTGTCACTGGCCCCCGTGATCGGTTGCTCCTCCACAGTCACTTTTTTTTTTAACTTTTTTTTTTTTAAGATTTTATTATTTATTTGACAGACAGAGATCACAAGCAGGCAGAGAGGCAGCAGAGAGAGAGGAGGAAGCAGGCTCCCTGCCAAGCAGAGAGCCCGACGTGGGGCTCGATCCCAGGACCCTGGGACCACTACCTGAGCCGAAGGCAGAGGCTTTAACCCACTGAGCCACCCAGGCACCCTCACAGTCACTTTTGATTTATCCTGCCGGCCTGCTCTTCAACACCATGAGCACACAGGCCGACAGGAAACCCCCAGACCTGGGCCTTAGCCTCCCCCTCCCCTCTCTCCTGCAGGGAGAACACTGCTTGCACAAGGAGACAGCACTACCCCCTTGCTTGCACCTTAACCCGCAGTCAAAGCCAAGGAGAGTGAAACTCACCCGTGCCTGCCAGCACAGTGGGGCAGCGCATTTTCTATTCCTGCCAGCACATTTTTCTAGGCCAATGTCAGATCAGGGAAATCCAATACCACATGTCCCAACTTTTTATTTGAAAATGGAGAAGTTGCTTTCCAAAATAAATAGTGTTTACAAGCAAAGGCTGGAGAAGGCTCCATCAGCAATGGATTTGGTGCTCAGGCAGGACAGATTCTTCCTGGCTTGGTTGCCGTGAACCCAATTGGTATTGGGTTCACGGCAGCCAGCTCCAGCCCTAGGAGAGGCCGGACTGGGGAGAGAACACGTGTGTGTGCACATGTGTGTTAGTGTGTAACCTACCTGTGTGCGTCCACGTGCATTTGCCTACATAAGCACATGCGTGTTTCTTTAAGGGTATGATTAGCATGATTCTGGGTATGATTAGCATGCATGTGTAAATTGGGGGGCTACGCCCCTGTACTTGTGCTTGTAGGTAAACAGGCCTGTGCTTCAATGGAAAGACGCTCCCGCCTGGTGAATGTGTACCCAGCCCTGCGTCTCAGAGCCCGGCCGGAGTCACCTCCCTCCTCTCCTCGCTGCTACCTCCAGCCTCAGCCCTCCTCCTGTTCTTTTTCTCAGCTGAGCTGGGGCTCTGATTTGAATGTGCTGCGAATGCATTTCCTCCATCCTGCTCCCTCCCGCTGCCCACCCACTGCCCACTGCCACCTGGACTACTCGTACGAGCCAACAGAGTGTCCTTTCTGGGGAACAGGTTAGGATCCAGCAATTTGAGCTCCGGGTATGCGGACAGCTCTCAGTTAAAGGTCTCTGGTGTCACATCACACTACAGTCACCTTGACTTCAGAATCTCCTTCCCCAGACCCTCCTACCCAGGGCCGCCAGCTCAACCGGCTCCAGGCCCTGCCTGTTTCCCAGTGCCGAGCCCCACTTGCCTGGCAACCACCTGCTTCATCAAACTCAAGCCACTCAGCCAAGCTTCCGAGAGCGGAGGGATTTTCTTGGCAAACCTTCCTGGCTCCCCCTCCAGAAAAGCCTCAGCTCGGCAGCCCCCGGCACACATGTAAGCCCGGGCAGGGCCGCTCCCTCACCCACCTCTGCGTCTGCCCTCTCTCATGCTGTTCCTCTGGCCCAGCACCGCCCTCCCATGCCACCCATCTGCCATTGGCTGTACACATCCCACACTACACTACTCTGCAGACCACATCTGTTCGCCACCCACCCCCACCATGAAGCCTCTCCCGTGAACCTCCTGGCCCGACACACGCTGTCCTGTGTATTGTCTCAGAATGGTTTTCAGGTTGCTTCACGCACTTATCTTGCCCTCCCACCTAGATTGCAATCTCTTTCTAGAATTAAGCCCTGTGCTTCCTTTGAATAAACTGTGGAACCCGACACAGGTCCAAACACAGGAGAGACCAGAGATAAGGGCTTGTGTGGGAGAGCAGCTGAAAGAAGACAGAGCTAGAGTCGCGGATGGCCAGCCCTAAAGCTGCGTGCCAGGCGCTGTGTCTGCTGACTCACTGCCCACCTCATGTAATCCTCCTGGAAACCAGGGGAGCAGGGGAATACAGTCCTCATTTCACAGATGAGAAAACAGACTGAGTGAGGCCCAGTGACTTCTCTGAGGACGCAAAACTAGTCAATGGCAAAGTCAGGGGTTGATTCTAGGTGGGTCTGATTTCATTTCTCTGTTCCCGTACAACAGGCGCAGCGACGGAAGGACGTGCGCTAGAGTCAAGAGCTTTCTGAAATTCTAGAGTACACCCACTGCAGGAGAGGTGAGAGAAAGCTCTAGATTCATGCTATCCAACAGAACTTCCTGCAATGATGGAAAACTTCACCCCGGTGCTATCTGATGTGGGAGCTGCTAGCTGGAGTGGCCACCGAGTACCTGGAAAGTGGCTAGTGTGGACTGTGCTTTTTATTTTATTGTAACTCATTTTATTTTATTTAAGATTTCATTTATTTATTTGACAGAGATCACAAGTAGGCAGAGAGGCAGACAGAGAGAGAGAGAGAGAGAGAGAGGAGGAGGAAGCAGGCTCCCTGCTGAGCAGAGAACCCGATGCGGGGCTCGATCCCAGGATCCTAGGGTCATGACCTGAGCCGAAGGCAGAGGCTTTAACCCACTGAGCCACCCAGGCGCCCCTATTGTAACTCATTTTAATTTCAGTGGTCACCCGTGGCAAGTGGCTAATGTCCCTACTGGACGGTACAGCCCGAGGTATAGCCCAACCACGTTCATCCTGAGTAAATAGAGGTTTGCTCTCCAATAGCAGAATGTTCCTATGAAACCTTTCACAAGCCAAATGGTGTAAACCAAGGAAGGCATTGCCATTAATTTATACACTCAAGCCCCCCAAAATAACCTCTCGGGCCCCCACACAACCTCTCTTATACCTTAGGGCACATCTTGATAGCAAATACACAAAATACACCGAGAAAAAACACAGATGCTCATGCATACAGTTCAAAGCTATGGCGGCTTAGGGCGCCTGGGTGGCTCAGTGGGCTAAAGCCTCTGCCTTTATCTCAGGTCATGATCTCAGGGTCCTGGGATCGAGCCCCACATCAGGCTCTCCGCTCGGCAGGGAACCTGCTTCCCTTCCTCTCTCTCTGCCTGCATTTCTGCCTACTTGTGATCTCTGTCAAATAAATAAATTTAAAAAATAAAATGAAAAAAAAAGCTGCTGATATCTCACAGCTTCTCAAAATATTTAAAAAAAAAAAAAAAAAGCTATGGCGGCTTGATGCTGGGATGCTGAGTGTCGTTTCCAGGGAAAGAGTCTGGCAGGGCTGCTCTCTCTGCTTGGGGTACACACTGCCTCTACCAGGGCTCGTTGCAAAGCAAATGCTCAACACAATGTTTGCTTCTTGCCTTTCTCCATGAAAGCCAAAATCCTCTTTGGCTTTCTTTCAGTGGGCAAAAACAAACACGAGTGCAAGGCTCCCAAGAAAGCCTAGTGGCGTAACTCGAACGTTTGAAAAGCGGGGTAAAGCTGTATAGAAAATAGTAATAATTTTACAATTGGGGACACCTGGCTGGCTCAGTTAGCTGAGCATCTGCCTTTGGCTCAGGTCGTGATCTCAGAGTCCTAGGATTGAGCCCACATTGGGCTTCCTGCTCAGCGGGAAGTCTGTTTCTCCCTCTCCCCTCTGCCCTTCTCCCTGCCCATGTTTTCTCTCTTTCCCTCTAATACATACATAAAGTCTTTAAAAAAATAATTTTACAATGAATGAGGCTGCTTCTTGCCACAGGCAGCTGGCCCAAGGGGTCCCACCCTCCTGGTTCCACCAGCCACCCCAAGGGTCGGGACACCGAGAATCAACATCTGCATAAACCTGTAACCCATCTCAGGCACACCAGCATCTAATAATGGTCAAGTTCTCTGCCAGCTTCCAGCCCAAGACACTGAAATTGTGGTGATGGGAAATCCCCGCAGAGGAAGTACACAAGAACCTGCCAGTCCTTGCATGGCATTCTGTCCCCCATTCCCCACACAGCCCGAGCTGGGCCTGGCGTACAGAGTGACTCAGAGCCCAGCCTGATGGAGCACAGGGTCCCAGTAATGAGCAGAACCTTCAGGACCAGGTCACAGCAAAAGGACCTGAGGTGGGCTCTGGCCTTGGGGCGGGAACCCCCAAGTGAATCAGGAATGCCATTCTTGGTATCACTTTGGCGCCACCTGGTGGGCACTTTCAGCGTGCAGCTGCATACAAGCTTGCCAGGAGGAGCCAGGACTGTCAGGGGCGGACAGGGACTTACCAGGTCCCACCAGGCTGGGCTGAAGGGCACTGCCTGGTCGCCTGCCTAGGCTGGCTGGGGCACTTTCCTGCAGGGAAAGGGCCCTTAGGGAAGGAAGGGAGGGAAGGAGAGACAGGCAGCCCTGGGGGGAGGGGAAGAGGAGGCTGCTCTTGCACTGTTCCAGTCTGGAATGCGAACATTCCAGAATCCAGGACCTCAGTCACACCTCCACTGTTAAACTGTGCCAGGCCCTGGGTATACAGGGAAGAAGCCAGACAGAAGTCTGGTGACTTCGGGAAACAGGGTGAGAACGGGATTCTGAGCTGGTCTCCAAGGGTAACAGTTTGCTGCGCATAGAGAGGCAGAGGGAGCAGCCTGCGGACCAAGGTCTGTGAGAAGGAGACAGCTTCACTGGGGGGTAGCTCTGGTGGTTAAAAAAGCGAGAACGTGTATGGAGCATGGGGCTGGAGCTGAAGCAGCTAGGGGTGAGGCTTTGGGGGTCCAGCAACAGCCCCCACCCCACCCAGCAGGCCCAGAGTCAAACCCCTAGGGGCTTCTGAGTTTGAGTGGTATTATCCAAGGCTGTCCATGGCCAGTGCAGAGCCACCAGCAAAGGCAGCAGATGGACCCAGCTGCATAGTTTGGTGGTAGAGAGGGGGTGCCGGGAGGGGAGGGGAGAGCCCAGGCTGAGAGTCAAGAGACTCTGCCACAACTGGTCCCGTGACCTGGCAATACTCCTCCTCTCTGGGCCTCAGTTTCCCCATTGATTAATTGCAGGGATTGACTAACGGTCTCCATCAACTCCAGTGTAATCGGTCTAGGCCCTCAGTACAGGAAAGGAGTCAGGTGCAAATCTGTTCGTGCTTTGAGGACTATCCCTCTGCCCAGCAGGCGTGTGGGTAACGAACTGTTATGTGCAGATGCAGAGTGGGGCTTCTGCAGCTGAGTCCTGAGCTCCATCAGTGGGAGAGCTGGGGCCCTCACAGACAGCAAGCGACTGGTGGGGCTTATGGGTTCAGACTTGAGTCTCACACGATTTTCCCACAACACCAAAGAATGCTGCTTTCAGGGCACTCGGTGGAGCCCTGAGCTCTGTCTTGCTCTAGAGGTTAGCAGAGCCCGCCACAAGAGAATACAAAGCCCAGAAAAGGGAACCATGAACAAGGCCAAGGAATCCTTCAAAAGAGCTGCAGTCGCAGCCTCAGTAGTCTGGGGTCTGGTAAAGAAGTCAGAACGGCTTCCGGCAGTCCTCAGGAAGCAGGCATGGGGGAGACATGACGTGGATAACTGACTTCCCTCTCACTAGAAAGCACTGCCCCCACATCCCTAAGCTCTCATGCAACCTCCCAACAACCCTCGGGGGAGGCAGATCAGGGAAGAGCCCTACCAGTTAGGCCTCATTTTATGATAGTAATTATAATAGTACAATTTGCCTCTAGGAAGAAACAGCAACGCTCAGGCGCCAGGCCCCATGTTTCGCAGAACAGGACAAGACCCCCAGGAGGGAGTGACGTGCCTGAGCCGCAGGAAACACTGGTGACTCAGTGACAGAGAAGCAGCTTCAGGCTTCCTCAGGAGCACGGCCTGGGGAGGGACTTAAGCTGCAAGCGTGAAACACACACCGAATTTCAAGGCGTAGTGCAGGGGGGAATGCACATAGAATTTATCTCACTACTGATTTTTCTTTCAATTCCATGTTGAAATGACAAGATACTGTTATATTAGGCTAAATAAAATAGATCATGAGAGGTAATTTCACCTCTTTCTTTGGACTTCTCTCCTTGGGTCTCCTAGAAAAGTTTAGATCAAAGAAGGGATTTGCATCTGCGGTTCGTGTCACATTTGTGCGGGACAGGCCCGCACCAGGCTGTGGGTTCGGACCCTGGCTGAGCGGGTTCATCCCCATCACCCCGTGTCTGGTCAGCTGAGTGGGAGAGGGTGAAGACAGACGTGGGAACCTCTGAGGACTCTTCTCGTGCCAGACTCTGGGCTCAGAGAGCCTCCGGCCTCTTGCCAGTAAATTGAGAACCACCATTTCCAGGAGCTCCACTCTGTGGAAAGCAGTGGGACCAGCCAGGCTCTGCTCGAGAAAGTGACCGCAGGAGCCACGAGGTGGCGCTGTCCCCACGACCCTCCGCTTCCCAGGTCCGTCGGGTCCCGCGTGCCGCGGAAGCATTCCAGCATTTGCAAGAAGAGGTTTTCCTTGGACCCATTGCTCAATTTCTTACTCAGCCTTCCGTTGCCAAAGGTTATTCAGACTCAGGAATGCTGCTCTTAAAAATGGCCATCTCGGGAGGAAAAATGAAACAAGATGGGATCGGGAGGGAGACAAACCATAAGAGACTCTTAAATCGCACAAAACAAACAGGGTTGGGGGAGGGTAGGGATAGGGTGGCTGGGTGATGGACACTGGGGAGTATGTGCTATGGTGATGGTGTGAAATGTGTAAGCCTGATGATTCACAGACCTGTACCCCTGGGGCAAATAATACATTATATGTTAATAAAAATAATTAAATTAAAAAATGGCTATCTCTGAGTGTGCACTTAAAATCAAGCAGGCTATAGATCCATTGCTGATTCTCTACAAAGGCATTCCATACCCAGGAGCCCTCATGCACACCTAACACGTGCAAGAGGAATGCACACACATTAAGTAAATAGCACATGGGTCCACGTGTGTGTGAACATGACGGGAAGAAGGATGGTCCAGATTATTTAGCAGTGAGGTTTTTGGTTTTGGGTTTTGTTGTGGGGTTTTTTTTGGTTTGTTTGTTTATTTTCTGTTTTAGTTTAGCTTTAGGAGTTTGGAAGGGAAAGGGAAGGAAGGAAGGAAAGTAGGAAGAAAGCCGGGAGGGAGGGACAGAGACACCTAGGAAACGGACTTAGTAGAAGTCATGCCATTTTTGAATTAAACAAAAATGTTCATCACATAAAAAAAAAAAAAAAGTCATGCCATTTTTACAAAAAGTGGACATTTCATAACACAGTCATGTTACTATATCCATGTTATTGCAACCTAAACAAGAAAACTACAGGGGCACCTGGGTGGCTCAGTGGGTTAAAGCCTCTGCCTTCAGCTCGGGTCATGATCCCCATGTCCTGGGATTGAGCCCCACATCAGGCTCTCTGCTCAGCGGGGAGCCTGCTTCCCTTCCTCTTTATCTGCCTGCCTCTCTGCCTACTTGTGATCTCTGTCTGTCAAATAAATAAATAAAATCTTAAAAAAAAAAAAAAAGAATTGCAAAATTTTGGAGTACTTCAAACCTAACAATTTCAGGAAATGTACCCCTACCCTCAATGCCTCCTTAACCCAGCATTTTTGCTTCCGTACTACGCTTGGCAATTTTAGAAACTGGCAACAGGATGTGGTTCATGCGTTCATAAATCTACCCCTGAGCTCACTCCGGGCTGCAAGATTTTGGAGTGCATGAGCCCCCTGGCAACTGCCGGCTTTTTAATAAAGACTCTTCAATTTGGTCTACTGAATGTGGTATCCATCTGTATAACTCCCTGCCCTACATATAACAAGAGGAAAGAAAAGAAAAGCTTACACTGAGGCCAAGTATGTAAAGTGAGGGGAATTTTTTTTTTTTTTTTTTTTTTTAAATTCTGGCTTCTCTAGTTGCAGACGTGGGGATAGAATAGAAGAATCTCTTCCCAGTAAACTGTTTTCTGGAACATAATTTAAAAGCCATCAATCCAGTCCCATTGCCTTATCTCATAGGAACGTAAACTGACACTCAGGAAAGAGAAATGACTTCTTCAATATTGCACAGCTACTTTAAAATATTTTCATTTTAAACCTAACCTCCAAAAGCGGGTGTTTCTTTGGGGGGGGGCAGTGTCTATTTTCTCTGATTTATGTCCAGATTCTCTTCAAATTGGACAACCCAGGATTGAATGGCAGGAGTGGGGACCCTCCCATCAGCTCTCAGCATCCATTGTCCTGTAAGACCTTCCCCGAGCCCCGGAGGTTCAGGAAGGGTAAGCAGATAACCCACAGATATCCAAGAGGGGAAACCAAGGCACACAGGCGACTTGGCTTGCCCTTGAGCACACAGTGAGTGAATGTCAGTAAAACAAAAAGGAAAAGCACATAGTACTTGAGCAACAATTCTACATACTGGTCTAGAGTTAGGACTATTCTAGATCTGGTGGGCAACATTTTTTAAAAAGGAGGTGGTGCTCAATGAAAAAGGAAAATGAGGGGCACCTGGGTGGCTCAGTGGGCTAAAGCCTCTGCCTTCGGCTCAGGTCATGATCTCAGGGCCCTGGGATCGAGCCCCGCATTGGGCTCTTTGCTCAGCAGGGAGCCTGCTTCCTCCTCTCTGCTTGCCTCTCTGCCTACTTGTGATCTCTGTCAAATAAATATATAAAATCTTTAAAAAAAAAAAAAAAAAAGAAGAAGAAGAAGAAGAAGCACCTCCCTCCTTCCTTTCTTCCTTACTTACCTTCCTTTAAAAGAAGAAGAAAAAAAAAGAAAAGAAAAATGAGAGAAAGAGACCCTGCTCCTTAAGAATGGGAGCCTGTCTTCTTCATTTCCCTATCTTCGGGGTCAGGCATAAAGCAGCCAGCACATTATGGCCTCGAGATGCCCATTGGATGAATAAATAAATGTGACACAGACACATAAGTAGATACATTCGGGTCCTGAGACCAGAAATTAAGATTCTGCACATTTTAATACCATTTCCATAATGCGGTAGGCAGAACCCCCGGAAAGAAGTCTTGAGAGGAGGAAGGCTCACAGCACACTGGGTTCGTCGGCCTTTCTCCCCTGTCACTCTGAACAGCACACTTCTGGGAAAAGGCCTCCTGCGACGTTTTTCCCATGCAAACCATTCACTTAGCTCAGATTTTCTCCCCGCCTACTTAGCATTAGGTCCTGAGGGATAGAGACTAGACAAATCAGCTAGCATATTTAATATAATAGTTCAGAACTTAGATTGATGATGAGAACATTTAAAAGGAACTGTGTGATCTTGAACAAGTGCTGACTCATAGTGTAGGTGGGGACAGGGGAAGCAATAATTAGTCATTCAACCCAGCAGAAAATCACTGAACTCTAGTGGGTCAGAACATAAGAGCTGTGCAAGTAAGGGAACAGGGAGGAGTAGGGCAAGCCAGCGGAGCTCACTAGATAGACGGGACAAGACAACCACATAAATAACGACAATATGAGGGGATCTCCAAAAAAAAATAAATATTGTAAGCCTCCCCATTCAAAACTTTTAATGGTTTTGGGGTACCAGGGTGGCTTGGTCAGTTAAGCTTCTGCCTTTGTCTCAAGTCATGATCCCAGAATCCTGGGATGGATTCCCGTATTGGGTTCCCTGCTCAGTGGGGTGTCTGCTTCTCCCTGTGTGCTCCCCCGACTTGTGCTGCTTCTCCCTCTCTTTCTCACGCTTTCGCAAAAATAAATACATAAAATCCTTAAGAAAAAAAGATTTAGGGGCGCCTGGGTGGCTCAGTGAGTTAAAGCCTCTGACTTCAATTCAGGTCATGATCCCAGGGTCCTGGGATGGAGCCCTGCATTGGACTCTCTGCTCAGAGGGAGCCTGCTTCCTCCCAACCCCGCCTGCCTCTCTGCCTGCTTGTGATCTCTGTCTGTCAAATAAATAAATAAAATCTTAAAAAAAAAATTAAAACCATTGAGGGTTTGGTACACTTCCCATCTTTTACTTGTGGTTATATAATTAACACATTCCCTTCATATATACGTTTCTCCTGTCTTTCCCCCAACAAAATGGAATCATAGGGTACATACCTTTCTGCACTCTTTCCATATTAACACTCTGTGAGCAGCTTCATTCATTCTACAGACACTGCATGCCATCCATCTTCCAAATACTTCCCAAGTGTCTACCGGATACCGGGTACCTCACCAGGTGCTGTGTAATAGAGAGTAAACAAGTAGCTTAAACCACGGGATGTAGCATAATTCACTAAATCATTTCCTTGTTGCTGGGCAATTCCATTGTCACACTTTTTCTTTGTTTGTAACAACAATGATAGCTAAGAATTACAGAGCACCTACTATGGGCCAGGAACTATCAGAAGCATTTCATGTGGATTGTTTCATTTAATCTTTGTAAACAGCCCGCTGCTATTGTTTCAATTATAGATGAGGAAATGGAAGACAAGGGTTTAATAACGGATGCAATATCGTATAGGTACTAAGTGGCAGAACCAGATCCAAACCCAGGCTTTCTGAATCCAGAGCCCAGACTCCTTGCCCCAGTAGGAATGAAGCGACAATGAACAAGGCTGTTCACGTGCCTTTTCACAAAAATGGATTCTTGGAAACTAGAATTAGTGTTTCCAAATGTTCTAAATGCCCCATAGATGGGACTGAAGGAGCAGGAGGCTGGCTGAGGACAAAGCAAAGGCTGGCGCCTTGCACCCCCCCCCTTCACCCGCTCCCCTCCATAGGTGTGGCATTCCTCAGGCACCCCTGACTGCCATAAAACGATAAATAGTTAACTTGCTGAGATCACAATCCTGCAAGACAGGAGTCTCCCTTGGTTTGCAAATGTCCTTGAGATTACAACAAAGAAGTTACCTTATCGACAGCCCTAATGTCACCCTCCCCTCCATAAAAAACCGAAGGAGGCGGAGGTAGAAGGAAAAGTAAATAAAGTTAAATTTCTTCTAAACCTAATTCTCACTAACAAGGATGCTTGATAGCAGGAATGTAACATTCCACCAGGAGACTCCCAATTGTCTTTACTTGATAAGTAACCAGGCCTTCAATATCCTGGTAGTGTTTTTTTTTTCGCATGCGTGGGCTAACCGGCCAGTTCTGCTTCTGTAAGATTGCTTTGTCTGCTTTCGCGCGCGGGTCCCCTGACCCAATCCACTGACGCCAAGTATGCCTGTTCAAACTATCAATCAATCAGCTCAGCCCCACCCGAAACTTGTTTGTATCTGTCTATAAAAATCCTGCACCGACCCAGCTCTGGACCTCTCGGTGTTATCAGCAACGAGCGCCGCAGAGGTCCAGGTTCGAACCTGCAATAAACGACCCTTGCTGATTGGCTTTGACTCACGTCTCTGGTGGTCTTTTAAGGTGGGGGTAATATTCAATTGGCATTTCAGGACTTTCAAAAGAGAGAATGGAAAGGTCTGTTTTGCATTGTGCAAAGATTGTTTTTGTGTCCGATGACACCTCTGTTGTCCAGGACAGCCGCCAGCCACATGTGGCTTTCGAGTCCTCGCAACGTAGTCAGCCCCAATTAAGAGATGCTTCACATGTAGGACACATATCAGATTTTAAAGACTTAGTATGGAAAAAAAAATACAAACTATCTCATTAATAAGTTCTATCTTTTTTAAGATTTTATTTATTTATTTGGCAGAGAGAGTAGGCAGAGAGGCAGGCAGAGAGAGAGGAGGAAGCAGGCTCCCCGCTGAGGAGAGATCCTGATGCACCACACAGGTGCCCCGATAAGTTCTATCTTGATTACATACTGCGGTGATAGAATTTTGGATGCACTAAGTTCAATAAAATATATTTATTAAAATGTACTGTACCTGTTTCTCCTGATTTAAATGTGGGACTGAACCCTTTGCATGTGGGGTCTGCACCATCCGTGGGTAGATCGTGGGGGCCAGTGGACAAAAAGGTCATTGGTGTGGAAGAAACCCACATATTTGTTGTCAGAAGTTTGTGGGTACGAACGGCTCACACCATTTATTCAGCCCTCACAGTATCTCAAGCACTGTGCCCTTTGCATGCACAGTCTTATTCATGTGCTTGACAACCCGAAAGCAGGCACAACTGTGCAGCACGTTACAGACATGGAAGGGAAGCTGAGATGTCCCCGTCTATCAATCGATGCAGATCAGCCTTGGGATTCCAGCCCAGCTCTGACTTTGAAGTCAGCACCGTGTTTAAAAATAATTCACTAATTTCCCTTGAATTTCTTGCGTAAGTACCACATGCACATTACACAAATGTTATCAGGCACAGAAAGGCAAATAGGGGATATTCCGTGTTGAGCGACACACAGCAACGTGCACCACTATTTCCCCCTTCCTGTTTTTCCTTAGCTGTTTATCTTGGGGATCAGCCTAGGCTTCACTTTCTGGGTTTTTGTTTTGTTTTTTTCTGATCATGGACTGAGCTGAAATTCCCATCGTGTAAACCAGTCATTTGAAAGTGAACAATTCTGTGGCCCTGAGTGCATTCACCGTGTGCGTCACCACCACCTCTGTCTAGTTCCGAAGCGTCACTCCAAAGTAAAGCCTCCAGCCTCCGGTCTCTGCCTTCTGCCTTCTGTCTGCATGGATTTACCTCTCCTGGATATTTCATCTGCACGGGCTCCTACAACCTACAACCTTTGCAATCTGGCTTCCTTCCCTCAGCTAACGCTTCGGAGTTCCATCCCCGATATAGGCCTAACAGTACTTGACTCCTTTTTAAGGCTGTATAATATTTCATTGTATGATTCCATCATACGATGGAATATTATAGATGGATGGATGGAAACCACTTGGCTTATCCATGCATCCATTGGAGGAGATTGGGCTGCTTCCACCTTTCGGCCACTGTGAAGGGTCCTGCTAGGAAGGCGCACGAACGTGTACTTGAATACCTGTTTTCAATTTTAGGATTGGAATTGCTGGGTCGTACGGCAATTCCGTATGTAACTTTCTGAGAAACTGCGGAACCATTTTTTGCATTTCCGTATGTAACTTTCTGAGAAACTGCGGAACCGTTTTTTGCATTGACGAAGCCATTTTCCCTTCTCACTGGCAGTGCACAAGGGTTCCAATCTCCCCACATCCTCACCATTATTTTGTTTCCCTTTTATTTTCTACAGCTGTCCTAATGGGCGTGAAGTGGTTTTCACATGCATTTCTCTAACTGATGATGTCAGAGGTAAGGTGAAAACTGTTGAGCCTTTTTCTTGTGCTGCTTGGCTGTGCGTGTATCTTCGGAAAAATGTTCAAGTCCTCTGCCCATTTTAAAAATCGGGTTGTGTGTCTTTCTGTTGCTGAATTGTGAGAGTTCTTCACCAGCCCTGGGGACTAGCCCACTGTCAGGGATCACTCCTCACTTTCTGTGTGTCTGCTCAAACACCACATTATCAGAGAAGTCTCCCCAAACCGCAAATACTCCAGCAACTGTCCCTCATCCTTCTAAGTCCTCTTCTGCTTTATTTTCTCTGCAACAGTGATGGCCACCTAAAATGTAAATGTAGAATGTAATTTCTGTGTGTGTGGTGTGTAGGTTGAGAAGTCTCCCTATGCTGTGCAATGCAAACTCTATAAAAACAGAGCCTTCATTCTTTTGTTCCTCTCTTTTCTCAGCTCCTGGAACAGAGCCTTAGCATCCAATAAGTATTAGCAGAACAAACGATGGATGAATGAATGAGAGTAGATAGAACTACCTCATTCTTTTGATACGTGAAAATAGTTTCATAAACTACTTGTAGTTTGATAAAATGCAATTCTTAGAATATGATGTCACCTAACTCTTAAGCTTTAAGAGCATTGGTCAGGCCTGTCTGGCCCCTGAAACCTGCAGCTGTTCCTTTTAGGCTTTACCTAGTCATCGGGTCAGAAAAGCGGGCTGCCCTCCAGCACGCACGCAGCCTTCACAGATGAAGGGTCTGCCCTGCCTGCCCTACCCCGTGTCACGTGCCGCGTCCAATCCTGTTTCTAAGCTGCTCACTTTTTATTGTCTCCCTCTTTCGGACCTTGCCTTATGTTGGAGGTGACCCTCAGCATTATTTCACCAGCCCTGCCCCTTGAATATCCGTTGTGTTCTGCAAATATCTTTTTGTCCGCCCAGTTTCTGGACCATATTCTGGGTCTGTTTTCTTGAGCAGATCTTTTACCAATTCCTCCTCTTTGGTTCTGTAATTTGAACCTAATTAAGCATTTTTGGTGGCAGCTGCTGGTGGAAAGCAGATGGAAAACCTGGAAAACGATTTCATCTGCACTCATTCTCTCTTTCAGTTGGGCTAAGGTGCGCCCAGCAACTCACTCATCATCTTCAGATCACCGAGATGCTTGCTCTCTCCCCAGCAATCAAGACAGAATTCTAAAGGTTGGGTCTCTGGACTGACAGGATTAGGATCATTCAGAATTTGCTGAAGATGGGAAGTCCAGGTCCCCGTCCAGGAACCTGTGCTTAACACCCGCGGCCCCTGCCCCCGGATGACTCTGATACTTGCTAACGTTTGAGAGCCACTGGGTGAAAAGATGGGCACTGGGCTGTGCTCCCTGGCAGAGTTGGGCGGTGGAGGGCCAGTGGTGTGAATTTCCCAAGCAGCAGAGTCACTAGCAAGGGGCTATCGTCTTGCGGAGATATTAAGGAAATAGACTCAGCCCAAGTGTCTGCTTCGGACTGAGATGGAACAGACAGAGCAAGACAGTAACAGGAATAAAAATGAGAGACCTGATTTTAGCGGTCGCTATCCACATTGCTCCAAGGGCAGCAAGTCTTTCCCTGGTAACAGTGGGACTTTGAACTAGTCCTTCATTTGAATCCTGCTCACATTTCAGCAGAGGACTAGATGGAAACCATATTGCAGGAAGGGGTATGCAGACCCTGAGTAAGAAAAGAAAAAGCGTCTCAAATGTGAAAGCCTCAGCAAGGGGACCCAAACGGGGATGGGAACGTGTTGATTATGTGAACTTCTTCTGACCCTGCCATCCTGGCAGCACTGTGCGCTGAGGCAGATAAAAGGTTTGCCTGTGTAAACAGAAAAGAGCTGTCTGCCCCGAGACCCTCCATAACCCTCTGTGGTCTAAGCAAAATTGCTGGACACTTTCTTCACCCTGCCTTCCCTGAAGCCCCAGCTGAGCCCACACAAAGGGAGCTCTGTTCCCTGCTCACTTGCAAGAGCTTTGCTGGCTGGGGTTGGTAATGACGTTGAGGATGATAATATAATCATAGCTAAGACTCACGGATGCTTACTACATGCCAGGCACTTGGCTGAGTGGCTTAAAAGAATGACGTCTTGTAAGACCCACAAGAGTCCCAAGAAGCAGTTCCTGTCCTCCTTTCATAGATGGTGGAAGTGGGGTCCTGAGAAATGGGGACACTTGTCCCATCACCTGGCTGGAGAGTGTGATGGTGAGTGAGAGGTGTCCCATCACCTGCCAGGATTGCCCTTGGCACTGACCCTGTAGTGTCTCCCAACAAGAGCTTGTTCCTTAAGGTTGGCTTTTATTGCTCTCTTTTAACAAAGGAAAAAATTATTTAAAAATGAGAAAATTGGACTTTAGGGAGATTCATTAGTTTATCCAAGAGGATAAATCTAGAAGGTAACAAAACCATGACTAGAACAGAGTTCTTTCCCCCCACACTATGATGTCCAGTGCTGTCTTCTTTGCCTGACTTCCTGACCACAGTCAGAGCCCTCTTTCTTAAGAACTCCCCCCTTCCACTTGAAGAGCTGCCTACGGCTGGTGAGCGGCCATATTGAAGGGAGTTTCACATCTGGACCCAGGAGTTCAGCATGACCTGCTTCAACTCCTGGCTTGAACTTGGGCAAGCTACTTTACCTTTTGTTTCCTCTCATCTTCCAGTTTAAGTATAATTTATATATACATTAAATTCAGTCTTTTCAGTGTACAGTACTATGAGTTTCAACAAACGTGTATTAACGCTCTCAGCCTACAACTGCAATCAAAGTATAAAATCCCCCAAATGTCCCTGTGCCCTTTGTAGTCACTCTTCTGGCATCCAATGATCTGTCTGCAATCTCTACAGTTTTGCCTTTTCCAGAACATTCTATAAATGGAATCAGTATATAGCCTTTTGAGTCTGGCTTTATTTACTTAGCATAATGCATTTGAGCTTCATCTGTATTAACATGTGTATAGTTTATTCCTTCTTTACTGCTGAGCAGCAAGGATCTTAATGTAGCAGAAACCAATAGCAGACACTCCCCGCCCCACTCCCAGGCTGTTGAGAACATCACACACCAAGTCTTTGCTTATTATCTTCAAGATGGCACAATTGTCTTAGAGACGATGGGAGCAAAAGCAACAGTAATCTCAGGTACAAAAACACACTCCTGGTGACTTCCCAGTTTATCTTCTTAGTGATGGCAGGTTTGGGCCAAGAGCACTGTGGTTTGGGCATTAACTTGTCCATAAGCTAGCGAACCCTAGGATACTCCAGCCATAGCAGTTAGGGTCAGAGCCAGAACCCAAACCCAGGACTATCTAGCTATTAAGTCCAGCAGCTTCCAACCACAACCATGGGGCCTGACCATGCTGTTCTTTGGGTTGGGGGAGAGACTGATGGGAAGAGAGCTTTTTGGTGAGGCCTGAGGCTAACAGAAGCCTTAGCAAGGACCATTCCAGAATGTAGCCTGAAGGGTCTGGTCTCACACCTACTGAGTTTGCATCTGCAAAGGGCACCTGTATTGTTTAGTAAGCTTCACAGGACATTGTTCTGTCCCCTGCATTGAAAATTGCTCCAGGGAAGAAAGAAACCCATCATTCTGTCCCCAAGCCATGGAGAGAAATGCGTAGAATCACATTTCTAGATATTCTCCCTCCACTACCTGTCTCAGGACATCAATTCTTTGCTTTTCCTCTTTCAGTACTGGCCCCACCAAAATTCTCTTGCTCCTTTGTCACCCTCTGGTTCAGACACACAGGCAAACATAGACAGAACACATGAATCCACCTGCTAAATAAAAAAGTAAGACAGCCAGCCTCGGGGTTCATCCTCCTGGTCTGCGTTCCACGGGTGATGACCGGGGATATGGTCCCCCTGGGTCTCTTTGGTTTACCCACCCATGGAAACTTGGCAGATTACATGTATGTTTTGGATATTCAGGGGCTGTTACTCATGGAAATCCTGAATCCACGTGAACACTCTTTCCAAAAGCAGATGGAATTTCCATTCAGAGAAATCTTGGCACCAATTTCTTCGGAACAATCCCAAGTTACGGGCAGGACCTGGGAGGGCTTGACAAAGCGGGTGGTTGGCGCGGCAGGTCAGGGGTCGGCTGGCAAAGGGGAGGATGGCCCTCGCTGACCGTTCCCTGTCCTGCAGCGCCTGGTGGCCCCGGGTCTCTAACTCATGGGTCTCAGAGAGGGGTAGTCATCTCCTCTAATTCAAACCTTCCTTGAAAAGGATTATTTTGTTAAGATAGAGGCAGCCCCGCTCCAGACATTTAAGACACCTTGGTAGCCAGTAACAGAAAGTCCCTAACCCTCACTCCAACAAAAAAAAAAAAAAAAAAAAAGAGGAAGCATATGAGAAGAATCCAAAAACATCTCACCGACTCCAAGGGCAGCTGGGTCTCAGACAGACTCATGAAAGATTAGAATCAGGAACCAGAATGACATAGCTAAGAAGCTGCTACTCCCTTCTTTCCCATCATCCCCTCTCGCGGGCTCACAAATCTCTTTTTCTTAATATCTGTCTCCCTCTATCACTCTGTCTCTGACTCTCTCTCTCCAAGTTAGCTTTTGTCCTCAATTAGCTGAATGGTGTCTCCAGCCTCAAACCCAAGACAGAATCTGAGGGGTCAAGCTTTAGACAAGGGTTTGTCTCTGGCCCAATCAAAGGGGTGGGAGAGGAGGGTCATCCATGAGGATTTCTGGATCCCACTGATGAGGGAACAGAAGGCTGGCTGAGGACGAAGCCGAAGCGGACACCCTGCAACTTTCCCCCTCCCCCAACTCCTGGGTGGGACCTCTGTGACATTTTCCCAGGAATCTCCCAACTATCTTAATGTCAATACCTTGCTTGAGGGGAATAACAACCTTAACCTGGCAATGGCAAGGCCTCCGGTTTCCTGTAGGTTCTCTCTAGCATGTGAAAGTTCTATTGAAACTTCCCTTTTTCCTTACCTTTCCCAACCCCATGGTGTGTAATCAACCACCCTTCACAACCCTGGGACAGCAGCTCTTTCTACCCTCGGGTCCTGTCCCCATGCTTTAACAAACCATCATTTTGCACCAAAGTCATCTCAGAATTCTTTCTTGGTGGTCAGCTACTCCGGACTCCATCCCACTGAACCTCACTTACATTCTAAAATTTCATCACCAGCAGAATGCCCTGGGGCACCTTACTGTCCTGGCGTTTTCTGCTGACTTCGCTGTTTCTTCAGAAACGGTGGGGTCCTCGAGGGCTGGACCCCAGTCCCTAGCAGGCACCCTGGCCGCCCTGGAGGTGGTGGAGGGTCAGGCAGCCTGGACAATCTCACATGACTCACATTCACGTAGGGAAAACAGATAATAAACAGCCACGCAGATACCTTATCTCTGAGCCAACTCTTCACATTTTCTTACAAATTATGTTCTGAATATGTTCAGAATAGTCTATTTAAGATGGAAGGGAAAGGAAAAAAAAAGAGAGAGATGGGTAACAAACCCTCCCCAGATAGAATAAATTATTCTGAATTGTTAAAGTTTCTTTTTCCTTTTTTACATTTTTAAAAAAGATTTTATTTATTTGAGAGAGAGAGAGAGCATGCACACAGGTGAGGGGGGAGGAGAAGTGGACTCCTGGCCTAGCAAGAAGCAGGTTGAGAGGCTCAATCCCAGGACGCTGAGATCATAACCTGAGCTGAAGACAGACGCCCAGCCCACTGAGCCACCTGGTCTCAGCGTCCTGGGATCGAGCCCCACATCAGGCTTTCTGCTCAGCAGGGAGCCTGCTCCTCCCCCCCCCCACACCCCCCTCCTGCCTCTCTGCCTACTTGTGATCTCTGTCTGTCAAATAAATAAATAAAATCTTTAAAAAAAAAAATCAATGTGTAACAGTCATCTCTGCAGACTAGGTGCCCCTAAATTCCGGATCCCTGAGGTTTCCTTGTTTGCATAGGGGGCAGATAAGCCCCATCCACTGGAGCTCTCGGGTCCTACCACCCACCCCAGGAGGAAAGCTGTGACCCTTCAGGCAGACCGAAGGGCCTTTCATGAAAAGAATGGCCCCTCCCCACAGGCCTGTGGGGACCCTCCCACTCCTGCTTCTCCCCTCACAGTAATGGAGGCCACCACTGGACCTCGGGGAGGTGAGCATTTCTCTTAAGAGCAGATCTAAGAAATGTCTCTTTGGCACTGGGAGGTTTTCATTTTGTGTTATTCTGGGCAGTGGGATGGGGGTGGAGGGACTCGCCTATTGCTTTTTTGTGGGGGGGGGGATTCAATTTATTCACAAACACTTTCAAACATACTGAAAATAATAGTGGACACTTCCATACACCCACATATAGCTGATCAACCATGATGATTAAAGACATATCAGTATTTGGACACTTCTAATTCAGAACCTCTCCCTGCTGGTACACTCTCTTTCTGAAAGAAATAAAGTGTTATAAATCCAAATGAGGAGAGCCCCCATCTCTTCCTCTGCCTTCGGCTTCAGGAGCAGCCTACACATTTCTGTATTTTTTTAACTACGTTCGTAGCATCCATGACCCATAGAAATGGTCATTTTGTGTTTTTAAAACATGCACAAACAGTATTGTATACATACCATTCTGCACACAGTCTTGCCTGCTCCACATTATTTCTTCTGAGATCTATCCATGTTGTTGCCTAGAAATAGTATTCATTATGTTAATGCTGTATTCTCTTGTTTGTAGAAATCCCAGTGTAACCATTCTCCTGCTAAAAAAACCACTAAGTGAGTGGTTTTCACATTTTCTGCTACTGTAAATAGTGGCTTCCGTAAACATCTTTATACACGTCTCTGTGAGCGCATGGTCACGAGTTTCTGGAGGGCGGACAGCTGCCCGTGAATTTGCTGTGTGGGTGCTAGCTTTCTAGGTAGTTTTTAGCAGACAACACCCACTCTGCTCTCACTTCCTCAGTAATGGAATAGGAACCCGGTTTAGGACTCGCTAGGTCCTTCATAGAAAAAATGGAAAACTTAGAATTTTAAAATTATAATTAGAGACTGCTTCCAAATCCTTAAAATTTAAAAAAAAAACAAATGTCCTTAATTGTTATAGAACTTAGACCAGTGATATAATAGAAATTATGGAATTGTAGAATGTTCCTCATCCTAAAGATGATTGATGTGGTCAGCTCTGGCCAGCTTGGCCTGCTCCATGTGCCCGTGGACTTCTCACCTTACAATGGTCATTTCGAGCATGACCCTTTCTCAACTCAGGTCCCAAACCCACAGGGCTTCCCCTACCCCGGCCTCCAAGCTTCCTGGAGCCCAGACTGTGTGTGGATCTAGTCGGGGCCATCTCTCAGCCGACCCTAGTGTCTTTCCTCATTGCCTGTGAATGCCTCAGGCTGGTGATCAGATTGACAAGAAGCTGGGCAGGGAAGACGCTTCTATTTTCTTATACTGAGGCCCTTAAATGTTCTCACCCATTTTTTCCCTCCTCCTCCCCATTTTGTTGTTGTCACTGTTGTTCGTTTGTTTTGTAGTCGCACTTAATAATGGGACCTTTCAATACATCCCCACAATTTGGAGCATAAATTATAGACTCCATATGAGAAAGTACATAACCCTTCACCTGACACTTGGGGTAGCTCAATGTGTTTTTTGGTTTTTTGGTTTTTTTTTTTAAGTTCAGTCTGAAAGTCAAGACCTCCAAACCTCATGGCAAAACATGTAAGGCAGAAGACAAGAATTCAGGGCAATTCCCCGTCTTCACAGCCAGCACCATGGAAGGCTGAAGGAGCATGGTTTGCTCTATAAATCAACATCCTGGCAGCTCTTGGCCTGGCCCCGGGGGTGCCCCCGGGCCACAGCCTGCCGACCTGAGTCAGTTTCTTCCAGGAATGTGGGTCTCAAGGGGTAAGTTGGCTCCAGGTCCTTGCATGGCTCAGCTGCCTCCAGAAAGCTAAGGAATAGGTGAGTGGCCGAATGCCCAGAGGACAGAGCAGGGGATGCTGGGGGGAGGGGGCCTTCTCTGGATTCGCAGGACAGCCCAGCCCAAAGGCTCAGAAGCTGAAGAGACCATAGTGAGAAGCCTCATTTTTACGATAAACAGTAATGCAAAAAGCTCCACAAAGAAAGGCAGTCATGCGGAATAAGGACTAGTTTCAGAGTCAGCCACACCTGAGTCTCCTCTCAGATGACCCCTCACTTATTGTCTGGCTTTGAGAGGATGGCCTAACTTCTCTGAGTCTCGACATGCACATTGTCTCTGTGTGCACAGTGTCCAGTGCCGAGAAGGCCTTAAATATGCTTTCTTCGCACTCGACTCTCTGCTGCAGACTCAAGTGTAGGAACAGGATGAAGAGGCCATGAGCCCTGTAGGGGAGGAAACATTTTTCCTCTACCCTTGTAGGGTCTCCAGCTGGACCCAAGAATTGAACTGACATAAGGCAGAGTAACAGAAGGTGTATGAGTTTTACTACAACGTGACACGTACATGGGAGTCTTTGCAAGAAAATGAGGACCCAAGAAAGTGGCCAGAGCGGAAAGCTTACAGACTTTTTAGACAAAGAGAGACAATACATTTGTGACAAAATGACAGGAAAGGGCTCTAGGCTCTAGAGGGTAAATTGTGGAGAAGTGACCAGATTTGGGGGCAGGAGGGAACTAGTAGAAGATAGTGTCATTTTAGTGATTTTGCTAGTATCAACCCATTTTGACATCAGTTCCCAGTACCTACTTAATGCTAAAGACATTCTTCTCTTGCTGGTACCTGGAAGGCACTTCCTCACATGGCATCTCATGGCCTGTTTTTAGGTAGAAAGGGGAGGTCTGAGAGCCTTTCCTGCACCTGCTATTACTCAAGCACGCTCAGCTCAAGATAATCAGTATTTGCGGCAGCATGTCCTGAATTCTTTCATCCTCAAACATATGTTTTCCAAGTAGTCACCTGCAGAAATTGTTCATTTAATACTCCCAAGTCAGCTCCAAAACCTGCCAGCCAGTTTAGAGCAGAGAAGTTGAGTGGCAGAAGACTCTGGAACCAGATTCCTGGGGTCGAATCCCAGTTCAACCACTTAATGGCTACATGGCCTCAGGAAAGTGTCCTTACTTGTAAAATGGGAATAGAAATAGTCCTACCAACCTCAGAGGCTGTCTGAGATTCAGTGAGTTAACACTTTGTCCTGACACATGGCACTAAGTAAGCATTGCTATTTCAAAATAGGAATAGCTATTGTTGGGGATGCCTGGGTGGCTCAGTGGGTTAAGCATCTGCCTTCACCTCAGGTCATGATCCCGGGGTCCTGGGATGGAGCACCATGTCGGGCTCCCCACTTAGCAGGGAG